>NC_091123.1:79419753-80122253 GCF_040183065.1 Periplaneta americana | reverse complement strand
TATTAATTTTATTTTTCTCAACTTTCCCTTGCGGAGAATATTGATGTAATGAAGTGAAATTAAAGGGTCGTCAGTTACCCGACTTAAATCTTACTTAAGTTTAATCCAGCCGAAATAGTGCATATATGTAAGGAAGTATAACAATGAAATTTACGCTAAGCATTTGTGGTTACGTGGATGTGAACAAAAAAAATCTGTATTTTGTTTTCCTTGCCTCCTCTTCGGTGGTGATGTTGCATGGACTAGGAGTGACAGATTTAGGACATTTGCCCCTAAAAAGCAAAATGCACGAATCTTCGCAGTCTTACCTGAAAAATGTTGTTTCATTGGCTATGTTACGCAACTCATACTGCTGTGCAATTAAGTGAAACGAACAGAAGAAACATTCTCAAACATAATCAAGAAGTGAGAAAAAATCGTGAAATTATTAAAAAAAAAATTGATTGTATCAAATTTTGTGGCCAATATGAACTTCCCCTTAGGGGACATGGTGAAAAAACGATTCGAAGAACCCTGATGTGTTTCGTGGGTTGTGCAGTTCGTGAGTAATCTAAACGAGCCTCTCAAAAATCATTTGGAACATGCCACTGTTTAAGGTTATTCTAAGACAATTCAGAATGAAATGGTAGATTGTAAATTGAGTGTCTGCCGATCTGAAATTCAGACTGAAATCGATGGTATTACTTTTTCTTAGGAATTAGCAAATGGTCCCATAGACATCTCCCAACTAAGTTTTGGTTTTTCGATATGTAGTGCATTTATTTTTGTCCTATACTTATTAGTAATGGTATCAAGAAGTGAAATTTGTATGTACCGAAATCTACTGCAACTCTCCCAATCCATAAGTTCACAAGCAGCCACTGCCTATACACAATACATGTCCAGCTATAGCACTTTAACAAAAGTTTGTCATTACTCACTTGCAGATGGTTAAAACAATAACAGTATTACTGGATATTCTCATGTGCTTATAGGCTATAGGCGTACAATATACCAGTTAATTGTCAATTATCTGTGGCACAAAAATACTTCTTTACTTGTAAATTATTTTGAGTATTTACTGTTACTCACAGGTTCTTTCATTCCGTTCATTAGATACACATATCTTAAAGTACTTCTTCTTCTTCTTAATTTTAAATTATGATTTACTTAACGACGCTCGCAACTGCAGAGGTTATATCAGCGTCGCCGGTGTGCCGGAATTCTGTCCCGCAGGAATTCTTTTACATCCAAGTAAATCCACTGATATGGGCCTGTCACATTTAAACACACTTAAATGCCATCGATCTCGGCCGGGATCGAACCCGCAGCCTCGAGCATAGAAAGCCAGCGCTATACCAACTACGCTACCGAGGGCGACTTCTTCTTCTTCTTCTTCTTCTTCTTCATATATATTAGAAGACGTACACAGTCCCGTTTTTTTCAACCGATGCTGCTTTTGCTGGAATTCAGAACAGCTTTCCTCCCATCGTTTTGGAGGTCGTCCCAGAGGTCTTAAAGTATTTGGCTTTTTACTCGTGGCGATTTTTAGTAGAGATCATCAGTCGTCCTTAAAATATGAACTACCCTGGAAACTCTATCTAAAGAAATAAAGTAGGGCTACACCTCGTCTGGGTCCCAGGACATAGTGGAGTTTACGGCAATGAACAAACCGACCTATTGGCCAAGCATGGAGCTTCAATCCAGTGCAATGACTCAGAACCGTACGTTGTCATTTGTAAGTGAATAGTCAAACAGGCTCTAAAGAACATGATGAAAGGATTACTAGGAGCCTGGAGATCTGCAATATCTATGATTACAGACTAAACTTCTTATTAGAGAAGCAAAACCTGATTCAAATATACAACTTCCGGCCTTGGAAAGGAGAATTCTAAGATGGCTAACCGGACTTTTGACTGGACATTGCCATCTAAATAAGCACCTACACACATTGGGCCTTAGTGACGACTCAACTTGTAGGAAATGTGGGATGGAGATTGAGTCATCGCCTTACATTTTTCTGGATTATCCAGGTCTAAACAATTTCAGACATCGTTATCTCGGGAAACATTTATTGTCTCCCGAGGAATTTCAAGAAAATAAACACAGTAACATCGCAAAGGTGGTGTCGCATTGCTGTGTTCTGGATTGATTTCCAGCCCATGGGGTGCACAATGGGCCATTTGTGCCTAAGTACTACAGTTGAAATATATACCCTTAAATAAGAAGAAGAAGAAGAAGAAGAAGAAGGTTTGAATTTTGAGGACTTATCCTATTTGTTTTTTCGTTTCAACCGAATAGAGGGAAATGAACATCCAAACTGAAGACATGTTTTATAAACGTGCCGACTAGTCAGGTGTGCCACATCAGAAGCGTTGATGGAGAATGCGACGAAAATGGAATTATGATTGACAGAAGAGATCTCTCCGAACACACCTTTACAACGTAAACATTTCTTAAGCTACGCGAGAGAAATTATATATCTAATCACCGTATCATGGGACTTTATCAATGTCTGCATGTTGGTATTCACAACGTCCTCTACCGTAGGAATGTGATTTATTTGAGTACTGATTTAACTTTGACATTTCTTGCGTATCACGAGGTTAATAAAATGTCATTATTTGGGTTCTTTGAGTACGAGATTTCAGTCGGTTCAAAGCCAAACGTCTTACGTGAATGGGTGTAACCTTCCAGGGACAGTGTTGAATAACAAGTGGCCGGGAAGGGAGATGTTTGATCCCAGCGCTGGAAAGTCCAGTCTGTCCAAGTTCTCATGATACATGAAAGAGCGGCACACGCCTCTATTCAATTTTCTGAATTTACTGAAGTGTAGGGAAAATATGACAGTTATTCCCAAAGAAAATAATAAGTTTAAGGTTTAAGAAAAGAGAACCTCATTATTAATTTCATCAGCACTATTTCCATCTTCACCATCCTCATGTACACATTGACCATCGTCTTCACTCTTACATACTTCACTTTCTTCATCTTCATCTTAACCTTCTATGTCTTTATCATCATCTTCTTTGCTTTAATTTCTTCATCATTATCATCGTCTCTATCTATCTTCTTTGCTATCATCTTCGTCTTAACCTCCTTCGTTTTCATAGTCAACTTCTTTACTTCACCTTCTTCACTATCATCTTCGTCTTAATCGTCTTCATTGTCGTAGTCAACTTCCTTACTTCACCTTCACTGTCATCTTCGTCTTAACATCCTTCGTTCTCATAGTCAACTACTTTACTTCACCTTCTTCACTATCATCTTCTTCTTAACCTTCTTCGTTTTCATAATCACCTTTTTACTTCATCTTCTTCACTGTCATCTTCGTCTTAACATTCTTCGTTTTCATAGGCAACTTCTTTACTTCACTTTCTTCACTATCATCTTAGTCTTAACCTTCTTCGTTTTCTAGTCAACTTCTTTACTTCACCTTCTTTACTATCATCTTCGTCTTAATCGTCTTCATTGTCGTAGTCAACTTTCTTACTTCACCTTCACTGTCATCTTCGTCTTAACATCCTTCGTTCTCATAGTCAATTTCTTTACTTCACCTTCTTCGCTATCATCTTCGTCTTAACATTCTTCGTTTTCATAGTCAACTACTTTACTTCACCTTCTTCACTATCATCTTCTTCTTAACCTTCTTCGTTTTCATAATCACCTTTTTACTTCATCTTCTTCACTGTCATCTTCGTCTTAACATTCTTCGTTTTCATAGGCAACTTCTTTACTTCACTTTCTTCACTATCATCTTAGTCTTAACATTCTTCGTTTTGTAGTCAACTTCTTTACTTCAACTTCTTCACTGTCATCTTCTCCTTAACCTTTTTTGTTTTCATAATCAACTTGTTTACTTCACCTTCTTCACTATTATCTTCGTCTTAACCTTCTTTGTTTTCATAATCAACTTCTTTACTTCACCTTCTTCACTATCATCTTCGTCTTAACCTTCTTTGTTTTCATAGTCAACTTCCGTACTTCACCTTCTTCACTATCATCTTCGTCTTAATCGTCTTCTCTTTCATAGTCAACTTCCTTACTTTACCTTTACTATCATCTTCGTCTTAGCATCCTTCGTTCTCATAGTCACCTTTTTTACTTCACCTTATTCACTATCATCTTCGTCTTAACATCCTTCGTTTTCTAGTCAATTTCTTTACTTCACCTTCTTCACTATCATCTTCGTCTTAATCGTCTTCTCTTTCATAGTCAACTTCCTTACTTTACCTTTACTATCATCTTCGTCTTAGCATCCTTCGTTCTCATAGTCACCTTTTTTTACTTCACCTTATTCACTATCATCTTCGTCTTAACATCCTTCGTTTTCTAGTCAATTTCTTTACTTCACCTTCTTCACTATCATCTTCGTCTTAACATCCTTCGTTTTCTAGTAAACTTCTTTACTTCATCATCTTCACTATCATCTTCGTCTTAATATCCTTTGTTTTCATAATCACATTTTTACTTCACCTTCTTCACTGTCATCTTCGTCTTAACATTCTTCGTTTGCATAGTTAACCTCTTTACTTCACCTTCTTCACTATAATCTTCGTCTTAACCTTCTTCGTTTTCATAGTCACCTTTTTTACTTCACCTTCTTCACTATCATCTTCGTCTTAATATCCTTCGTTTTCATAAATAACCTTTTTACTTCACTTTCTTCACTATCATCTTCGTCTTAATATCCTTCGTTTCCATAATCACCTCTTTACTTCACCTTCTTCACTATCATCTTCGTCTTAATCTTTTCCATTTTCATAGTCACCTTTTTCACTTCACCTTCTACAACATAATCTTCATCTCTAATTTCTTTTTCATAATCATAAGTCTTTATGATGTTATTCAGTTCCATATTATTTTTGAATCTACATCTTCACCTTCATTTTCATAGTCACCTTTTCACCTACATCTCCATCTTTATTAACAAGACGGCTTAGATCTGAATTATAAAGACAGTATATTTAAAAAGGCTAACATTTCATAAACTCATCGCACATTCTATCTTCTTTCTTTTTGAAAGTTCATGATTTGAACAATAGGCATAATAAAACCCATTTTTATTGTAACTATATACCTATTATTTTCTACTTATAAGATCTAGAAAGCATAAATCTCCCCAAATTAGGTATTACCTGTTGTACATCAAATTTGTCGTTATATATTTATACGTGTTTGACACAACCAAAAGTTCCCGAATCATACTACATAAAACTGAATATTTTGTCTTTTCGATTGTACTGTGTTTGAAGTAGTAGTAATTAAGTTAATTATGAAGCATCCATTGCTTAAGTTGGTTCTACTTCCAGCTAAATCTCACAAACAATTATACGCACTGTCCACACCTATGGAGTAACGGTTAGCGCATCTGGCCGGGGTTCGAATCTCGGTCGGGCAAGTTACCTGGTTGAGGTTTTTCGGGGTTTTCCCTCAACCCAATATGAGCAAATGCTGGGTAACTTTCGGTGCTGGATTCCGGAATTATTTCACCGGAATTATCACCTTCATTTCATTCAAACGCTAAATAACCTGAGATGTTGATACAGCGTCGTAAAATAACCCAATAAAAAATTACAAGAACCAAAATATGTATACTTAATTATACTTAATGTTTGTCCTTACCATTGTATAACCTGAACAAGGATCTCAGAAGTAATATAAACACAGAATTAAGTAAATTGTTGTGTAAAATTATGTTTGGGAAGGTATAACAGGAAAAGAAGAGAATGAAATATCTCATTGTGTTATCAGAATTCTTTTTTCATAAAGCGATTAAATATACCTATTCCAAGAGAAGCTGATATAAATAGAAACCCGAAGAGTCCGAAACTAATTCTGAAAACTTTGTAAAGGACGTAAATTAAAAATCCAAACTTAGAAGCAGTGTTACTAGAACAGGGCAGGGTTTACGATAAAAAAGACTGGTCTTTTTCGTGCAGGACTATGTGGACCCAGATGAACTAGGATACTTATTAATAGCGACGGTCACGTAATAGTGATGTACTTACTCATATTTCACAAAATTGAAGGTGACTGTTCAAATATCCGAAATCAAGCCGAGGGTATGCGAAATTTTCTTTTTACTGAATACGACCTTAGGAAAATAAGCTCAGCGATTACTGGTATAACTCTGTGAATCATACTGTAGATGGTCACAAAGCCGTTTCTACATTATGAAATTGGAGGACGGTTCTACCCCTAGTAAATACAGTATTTGACGCTAGAAACTTCACAGGTCTCTTTACATGAATATGATTTATAAATAGAGAAATAATATTCGTGTAGGCCTACCTTTTTTAGAAAGTACGTCGTATAAAGATAAAAGCCGTAATAACCAGCCGAGCGCTGCAATGCATGTCGATCTAAATTTCGCAGTGTCGCTCTCGTGAAGCGTTTACTATTCTCAATTTCTCTTAAAAGGGTTTCCTACCTCCCTATTGTTGCAGGATTTAGGTCGGCAGATTTATAATTATATATACAATAAAATACCAGTTTCTTTACTCAAGAAAACGTTTTTTTAGGGATTTGACATTTCGAAGGAAACCCCACGCTCAAGGTTGGTTTTTATTACATCCAGGTAACTTTTTTACCCGTGTTTCTCAAAAGAAGAACTTTTAGGATTCCAGAAAGTGTGGGGTGTTTTATTGTTAAATCAGGTAAAATCTGTTGTTATATATATATTTTTTTAACAATTACTGCATTATATTGCATCCAGGCTTAAATTTTTGGAATCCTGAAACAATGATGATATGTTGGAGCAGATCATACAATATTCACTCATCGGTTTCTTTCAACATAGTACAGTTTGCGTCGTTCCTTTTTACCTGAGATTTTAGAAGACGCAAGATCGAAACAACAGAAAGCACCAGCTTTGTCAAGGAGATGAAAGGGCTACAAGGGACGCTGGTCTCGATATTGCTAACTTCAATTGGTTGTGAATGGTACTACAGTATAATATTAATATTTTTCTTCAAAGTGTAAACTATTAATGTAATTAAATTTACTCGTACATTTTAAAATAGGAAACATGTATTACGGTATGAATATTGTGCATGCAATCTATTATAAATTTCTTCACTGTCGTATGTTGAAGAAAATATGTCACCTCTTCATAGCTAGAGATTGCAACGTGTAACTAGTGAATTACTGTAATATTGTTTTGCAACCACATTTGATTTTATGACTATAATAACAATTTAAATATGGGAGTTCTATCACCTTAGAAATACATTAATTTAATTTGTTTATTGAACTATAGAGTTATTAATACCAGTAACTAGGAGGCCACCGGCGTGGCTCAGGCGGTAGTGCGTTTGCCCGCTGATCCGGAGTTGCGCTCGTGCGTTGGTTCGATTCCCACTTTTCTCTAACCGTAAGGCAGTGATGTCAAAGCAAGCGCAATTTTCTGACCTTGACGTTGTGCGCGGGCATCAAACGCTAGGTATGGAAGGAGGAAGAATTACGTATATGAATAAGCAGCCTGTTGGATTAAGAAAACAGTTATGCACTAACTTCAAATGGAAAATGAAATTTTATGTCATTTTTATATGGCTTCTTTCTGTTTGATACTTTATTTATTGTCTGTAAAACAAAAGTACTAACACAAATTTCTTAAAATTGCAGCTGTGTTTTAAATAATAATAATAATAATAATAATAATAATAATAATAATAATAATAATAATATATTTATACTGGCAGAGTTAAGGCCATAGGACCTTCTCTTGCACTCTACCAGGTCACAAAGTATACAATCAGTGAAATATTTAACAAAAAGTTAAAGAACAGAATACTAACATATTACAAAAAAATAATGATAATAGCATAATAAATCGAAACTAAACAACATGAAAATAATACCATAATATAAAAAAAAGAAAGTAAAATACATTGAAATATAGTAAAAGCAACTCATTTAGTACGAATAGTTAATATGAAAAACGTAAGGAAGAATATAACAAAATAGAATGTAATAAAATAAATGAATAATAATAATAACATAATAAAGAGTTAAGAAGGAATATTCACATATTCCAAGGAAAGAGATTGAGTATGACATGGTAAGTTGGAATTGATATTAATTGTATTTATAGCCTTATAAAAGTAATCAGTAAACTAATCAAAACAATATTATAGTACAAAGCAAAGTTACCTAGGTATATGTTTTAACTGTAACTAATATTACATAAGAAAACTCTTATCGCATTATGCTTTTAAGGTGATATTGGTGAGCAACTTCCTATCATCAGAATATAAATTATTTTCTCGAAATCTGCTGAAGCTACAGAGTTGACGTTTTTACAACGCATGGGCACATATCTTTTGTTTATGTTGTAACAGTAGTCGCTTTCTTAACTCGTTTCTTTACAAACATTTTCCATGCGAATATTTACAAAATTTTCAATATATTATCTTCAGTAATATGTATTTACGATATATTAGATTTACGAAAACATTATTTCATTACCTGTAAGGCTACTAAATAAACATATTTGAAAATTTCACTTTTTTTTATAAAAAATTGAGAAAATATTCCTTTTGAATAAAAAAGCAAACTTGTGAAAAATAAGCATTAAAATTAAAACATACATTCTTCTAATGCACTTACACTTCTCAGACAAATCTAAAAATTAACACTGATACAGTTTTAATAAGTTCTCTTCCCTTTATCTATTGAATCAGTGCTCGACCAAGCGGCATATAGGCCTACTACCTCTTTCGTCTGTCTCTTTTTCCTTTCTGAGCTCTAAAACGCGCGTTTGCGCCTATGGGGATCAGTTGACATGACTGCCGTAAGGCTTGGATTTTTCGAGGTTTTCTCCAACCGTAAGGCGAATATAAGGCGGACATAAAGGATATAAACTTGATGGGTCATGACTGTCATCATTTATTGATATTTTATTTTTAATTTTTTAATCATAAAAGCTAATAAAAGTAAAACTTTTAAAGATTTTAGTTCTTTTGAAACATTCTTAACTTAATAACTGACCGAATAACATATTTCTACTATATTTTTCTTACAATTTTGCGCAAGGAACGGAATTACAAGTATACAATAGATGTTACGTTTTAATTAAAAGTTTAACAGACAAAAAAATAATCAATACTTTACCTAGAAATTTATTCTTAGTGTGTTTTTTAATTCATTGTTAATTCTTAGTGATTTCTGGTTGTGCTCACAGATGGCTTGTCAACAATGTGACGCTGAAACGTGTGTTCAGCTTTCTGCCCGGCGACAGTTCTGATACACTATAATGTATTTTTATTTGAAGGCGGGTTAACTAATAAACCAGTACACTCGCAATCTCACTCGCGTTTGTACAAATTTCCTGACTCTAGACACGCAGGGAACTTTCCTTCTTCAAGGAAAATTCCTCTGGGGCTGAACTCGGGAATCGAACCCGGAACCTCCAGATCTGGAATTCAGCATACTGATCACGAGAGATAAATTCTTAGTGTCTGATCCCTTAATTAGTGCCATAATTAAAAACAAATAGGCACAATGTAAGCAGTAAATAAGAAAAGCAGCTTTTATACGGCGTTAAAGCTACTTTAGTGGTTCTGAATCCCTCATATAACGTTGATGTCTTTTAGTGGCAAATGTATTGGTGATGTGCTGCGCCACGGGAAATCCACCAAATGTCCGAATAGTGATCGAAAAAATCCCTAAAATATAAGGTTATGGCAGTGGTTCCCAGTGTGTGGGTCGTGTAGAGAAGTAGAAAGCTGAAGGTGGTAGCGAGACGATTTACAAAATGAAACCAAAAACACCTTAACATGAATCTGTTTTGAATTTATAAGTATAAACATAAACAATGTTGAACATAAGTATAAAAAATTTTCAGTATTAATAAAGTAAAAATAATTAATGCAGTAAACATGTCTGTATTTCAGAAAGTTGCTTCTCAAATCTGGACTGTGTATTCGATACCCACAAAGTGATATTTTCAAGTTCAAGGACATTTCTCGCTTTTGTTTTGGTGACGATCATAGGCGGAAACTTATTTTTTATAAATTAGGCTGACTAGACGTCCCGGATTTCCGGGACAGTCCCCGGTTTGGAGTTGCTGTCCCCGGAGAGCAAATGTCTCCTTTTTGTCCCCAGAAATTTTGATTTTATTTCAATGACATTTACACATGAATATTTAAGTATCGTGATGAAACTGCTGTGATTCATGCACATTTCTAAACGGTCCTCAGTACGAGACAGAAGAACCAGCAAGCACAGTATAAGATATTCTGCATTTTTTGAGAAGAACAAACGACATACCATCTTTGTCTTCATTCGCATTGCGCGGAAGCGTTAGAACTGCCGCAGTGTCCATTTTTAAGTAGTTCAAAAAATGAAAAGTTTTGTGACAAACCAACAGGTGAAAATTGGTGTGATGTTTTTCAATATTTCAAAAAAAAAAATTCTATTCCATTTGAAAATCTTCTCAAAATAGTGTCATTAATCATGTGTCTTTCAGTCAGTAATTCGTCAGTTGAAAGACTTTCCTCCACAATGAACTCAATCTGGACTGATGAAAATTCAAGAATGAAAATTGAAACAGCTTTGTTACAAGTAAAAACAAACTTTCATTTCTCATGTGAAGAACTTAGTTTGAAGCTGTATGGGAATGAACAGAACCTTAAAAGATATATTCTTCAGACCAGTACTTGTAAAATTTGTGTGTTAGAATGTATAATGTAAGTGAAAGACTTCTATACATGCGTCAGTACTGAAATTGAATTCTTAGTAGCCATAATTATGTATAGACGTTATGTGTGTTTATTCATTTAATTCAGAAAGTTAAGATACTCCCCAAATTTAGCGTGCAAAGTTCTATAATTGTATCTACTGTTACATGTAATTTCTGCAACAGTTCAACGGATAGTGACTAGATAAGTGTTTGTGGTTTTTCTTGACATTTCCGATGTCCCCTGTTGGACCATAAAAAAATCTGGTCAGCCTACTATAAATACAAGGTTACAAAAATAAAAAGTTTAAGGCCTTATTTTGCAAGCTCGAGGTATTTTTACACTCTTTTGATCGAAATCTGGTTTACGCTGTGTGAAAAACGTCTAGTTTCAACATTACATCTGTAGCTATATATTTCAATGAATTTCTGCGTCATAATTTTTTTTTTAATTTCAGCCAGTTGAACGGAACTATCTAAAAGCTGACTCAGTATCACTCTGTGGTTGTCGTAATTGTTTTGATTTTCTTCCAGAAATACTCAAAAAGTTGTTTAAAATTGTGCAAACTTAATTGCTTGTCCTCAAAAACATACTCAATATTTGTCGTATAATACATACGAGTATCTACCTAAATTATATTGTTAATATCTACATCCAAATACTCCTAAACGTTCCAGTAAGACAGATGTGCTATCCTTGGTTACTTCAGTTTCCTTTACAATAATTTAAATTATTATTTCATAGGCTAATTACATGTTGATTATTCTCTTCATATTTATTTCTTGGGGTCGTGGATGATCCCAGCTATAGAATACGTCTTTATTTTGTAATTAGATTTATTATGAATTTAAACTTTTACTTATAACAGTAACTGATAGAAGTAAACTCAAACACAGCATAAATAGTCTGCCAAGTAGTCTATGGGTAAAAGTTTGTAGGTTCAAGAGTAATTGCTTGTATTTGTAAAATAATTTTCTTTTACTTTCTACTGCAGCAGGTGAAGGAAATAAATAAATAAATAAATGAATAAATAAACAAATAAACAAATAAATAAATAAATAAATACATAAGTAGATAAGTAAATAAATAAGTAATTATATAAATAAGTAATTAAATAAATAAGTAAATTAATAAATACATTAATTCATTAATCTATTCATTCATTCTTCATTAATTCATCCATTCTTAATTAATTCATTCATTGTTCATTAATTTATTCATTCTTAATTAATTAATTAATTGTCTAAACATAATAATTAACACTTTATGCAATAACAATTTCCTTTTTGTGTTTTATTACGTGGTAAGTGAAAATGTTTTCTGATAATTGAAAAATAAAAAACAAAGATATACAATAAATAGTCTGCCATTACAATAATTAAAATAATTACTTCATTCATTGTTTAAACATAATGAGTAACTCTAGGTGCAATAAAAACTTTGAACTTCGTTTTTTATAAAGAAAATGCATGAACCTGCAAAAAGTCATAATTATTTACAAAAGATATGCTTGGGGTCAAAAAAGACTCCAGATAAGTACCGGTAGCATAACATTCCAGAGCAGCTAAGTTGCGAGGGTTAAGTAATATTTCGTGTAATTTTTACACCATATAGGCCTACTTGTATTTTGTCGTTCTTTGGGTGATATGCATTGGTTTTGAGCAAAATTATAGTTGTTTTAAAATTTACAGGAATTTGTATTTTTCGAATGGGGTAAGTACCGTATGGTAGTGGGGGGAGGGGGTCCCAAACAAAAGTCTCGCCCAAAGTGGGTCGCGCCTTCATAAGGTTTGGGAACCACTAGGTTAAGGTAAACTCCGCTAGAAATATCAAGCATCTTCGATAAGGAATAAATAAATGGAATAAATATTCACATTTTCTCTATTTATTCATGTAAGAAGCGTGAAAAAAGAAAGAAAAGTGTGAAAAGAGGTAAAAAGAAGTAATTGTATTTTAAATTCTGAACCCTTCAGTGTCTACAAATCCAGATAAAGATACTTAATCAAGTAATCAAAGATAGAACAGCCGCGGCTCCTGAATGATTTAAATGGACATGCATAAATAAATCTCCTCCCGAAAGGTAGCTACAGATGACGGCCGGGTGGATTTCCTTTCCACAACACGTATACACCACCCTGAATTTTTAACATGTTCTTTTTCCGCTTCTTATCCTATACGAATATTCATGAAACACAAAGTAGAGGAAAACAGAAATATTCACTCAAGTGTGTGTTGTTAGGGGGAGAAGAGGTTGCTGCATTCACATGGTTTACATATTCACCCCACCCAGTATGGGCTTGGCCAAAATTTGAGAAGGATGCTTGAACTGATAAGAACAGAGACGCTTTGCTGATCCAAGCAGCATTTCAATACGTATCACAAAAAATAATAGGCCTAATAAAAAACAAGGCACCTGAACTGCATATCTTCTGATTCTGGCTTCATCGTGCTACTTTTGGCATTTCCAAGTTATGATTAAGCTTGTTGAACAAAACTGCTTCAGTTGTAAATGTTTAACTAAATTGAAATTGCCGGAAACAATTTGATCCAATATCATTTTTCCTTAAACAGATCTCGCATAATCAGCCCAGATCGAATTCTAATTTCTTTAGTGAGAGTCTTGTCAATTGAGCTACAATTATGCCTTTCCCAACAAAGTTGCAAAGACGTGTGTATTAGTTCCAAGCAGACAAGGCAGGTTCCAGCAATTACTATGTAATAAGTGTTACCATCAAATGTCAGAGAGAATTTAATTAATTAACTAATTAATTAATTAATTAATTAATTAATTAACTAATTAATTAATTAATTAATTAATTGATTAATTAATTAATTAATTCATTCATTCATTCATTCATTCATTCATTAATTCATTCATTCATTCATTCATTCCACAATTTGTGTTGCTTTCGTGGATGTTTTACGGTACCTATTAATTGTTTACTTATTTATTTACTTACCCATTTATTTCTTTATTTACTTACCTACCCATTTATTTACTTATTGATTTGCATATTTATTTACTTGCTTGGTTATTTACTTGTCTGCTCATTTACTTGTTTGCTTATTTACTTGCCTGTTCATTTTCTTGCTTATTTACTTGCTTGCTTATTTACTTGTTTGCTTATTTACTTGCTTGCTTATTTACTTGTTTGCTTATTTACTTGCTTGCTTATTTACTTGTTTGCTTATTTACTTGCTTGCTTATTTACTTGTTTGCTTATTTACTTGTTTGCTTATTTACTTGTTTGCTTATTTACTTGTTTGCTTATTTACTTGTTTGCTTATTTACTTGTTTGCTTATTTATTTGTTTGCTTATTTACTTGTTTGCTTATTTACTTGTTTGCTTATTTACTTGTTTGCTTATTTACTTGTTTGCTTATTTACTTGTTTGCTTATTTACGTGTTTGCTTATTTACTTTTTTGCTTATTTACTTGTTTGCTTATTTACTTCTTTGCTTATTTACTTCTTTGCTTATTTACTTGTTTGCTTATTTACTTGTTTGCTTATTTACGTGTTTGCTTATTTACTTGTTTGCTTATTTACGTGTTTTCTTATTTACTTTTTTGCTTATTTACTTTTTTGCTTATTTACTTTTTTGCTTATTTACTTGTTTGCTTATTTACTTCTTTGCTTATTTATTGTTTGCTTATTTACTTGCTTGCCTGTTTATTTACTTGCTTATTTATTTACTTATTTTATCATTTATTTATTTATTTGTTTATTTACTTATTGATTTGTTTGTTTGTTTATTTGCTTATTTACTTGTTCGCTTATTTAATTCCTTGTTTATTTACTTGCTTACTTATTTACTTGCTTACTTATTTACTTTCTTGCTTATTTACTTGCTTGCTTATTTACTTGCTTGCTTACTTACTTCCTTGCTTATTTAATTCCTTGTTTATTTACTTGCTTACTTATTTACTTGCCTGCTTATTTACTTTCTTGCTTGTTTACTTGCTTGCTTACTTACTTCCTTGCTTATTTAATTCCTTGTTTATTTACTTGCTTACTTATTTACTTGCTTGCTTATTTACATTCTTGCTTATTTACTTGCTTGCTTACTTACTTCCTTGCTTATTTAATTCCTTGTTTATTTACTTGCTTACTTATTTACTTGCTTACTTATCTACTTGCTTACTTATTTACTTGTTCGCTTATTTACTTTCTTGCTTATTTACTTGCTTGCTTACTTACTTCCCTGCTTATTTAATTCCTTGTTTATTTACTTGCTTACTTATTTACTTGCTTGCTTATTTACTTTCTTGCTTATTTACTTGCTTGCTTACTTACTTCCTTGCTTATTTAATTCCTTGTTTATTTACTTGCTTACTTATTTACTTGCTTGCTTATTTACTTTCTTGCTTATTTACTTGCTTGCTTACTTACTTCCTTGCTTATTTAATTCCTTGTTTATTTACTTGCTTACTTATTTACTTGCTTGCTTATTTACTTTCTTGCTTATTTACTTGCTTGCTTACTTACTTCCTTGCTTATTTAATTCCTTGTTTATTTACTTGCTTACTTATTTACTTGCTTGCTTATTTACTTTCTTGCTTATTTACTTGCTTGCTTACTTACTTCCTTGCTTATTTAATTCCTTGTTTATTTACTTGCTTACTTATTTACTTGCTTGCTTATTTACTTTCTTGCTTATTTACTTGCTTGCTTACTTACTTCCTTGCTTATTTAATTCCTTGTTTATTTACTTGCTTACTTATTTACTTGCTTACTTATTTACTTGCTTACTTATTTACTTGTTCGCTTATTTACTTTCTTGCTTATTTACTTGCTTGCTTACTTACTTCCCTGCTTATTTAATTCCTTGTTTATTTACTTGCTTACTTATTTAATTGCTTGCTTATTTACTTTCTTGCTTATTTACTTGCTTACTTACTTCCTTGCTTATTTAATTCCTTGTTTATTTACTTGCTTACTTATTTACTTGCTTGCTTATTTACTTTCTTGCTTATTTACTTGCTTGCTTACTTACTTCCTTGCTTATTTAATTCCTTGTTTATTTACTTGCTTACTTATTTACTTGCTTGCTTATTTACTTTCTTGCTTATTTACTTGCTTGCTTACTTACTTGCTTGCTTATTTAATTCCTTGTTTATTTACTTGCTTACTTATTTACTTGCTCGCTTACTTACTTTCTTGCTTATTTACTTGCTTGCTTATTTACTTGCTTGCTTACTTACTTCCTTGTTTATTTACTTTCTTACTTATTTACTTGCTTGCTTATTTACTTGCTTGCTTATTTACTTGCTTGCTTACTTACTTCCTTGTTTATTTACTTTCTTACTTATTTACTTGCTTGCTTATTTACTTTCTTGCTTATTTACTTGCTTGCTTACTTACTTCCTTGCTTATTTAATTCCTTGTTTATTTACTTGCTTACTTATTTACTTGCTTACTTATTTACTTTCTTGCTTATTTACTTGCTTGCTTACTTACTTCCTTGCTTATTTAATTCCTTGTTTATTTACTTGCTTATTTACTTGCTTGCTTATTTACTTGTTTATTTACTTAGTTTGTTTACTTTCTTGCACATTTAATTGCTTCCTTATTTACTTGCTTACTTGCTTATTTATTTATTACATATTTTTACTTATTTATTTAGGCCTACTTATTTACTTATTCATTTATATTTTAAATATTTATTTACTTATTAATTTGCTTATTTCTTTACTTGTTTATTTATTTAATCGGAGTTGTCCGATTCCCTTCCAAATGCGAAGCCTCATTCTCTCCCGAAAAAGGTACAGGTCTATTCTCTCCCATCTGAAATCAACTTCACGGAGGTTATGTGTCAATTCCTTCCCTCCCCATCTGAAATGAAAACACAACTTCCCATCCCACTTACAAACTGAGGACTGTCATAAGTTCAAACTAATATCAGTGGCTTTGCGTTTAGCACAGTTCCGAATTATATCTCTCTTCAGGATATCGGAACTAACGCATTCATGGTTATACTCAATATTTCGTTCAATCATTATTTCAGTATCTGAATCAGTTTTAATGAAGCACTTAAACGTTCTTTTTAATGCATGTCATCTTTGCACACCGTCCTTCAAAGTCTTCTGAAAACTGAATTTAAATCCATTATATAAAATTAAGTCCTTTCCCTTCTCACTTAAAATTTTCGTAACCTCAGTCATAGTAGTAACTGACCCAAAACAAGCACATAACAACTGTCACACTACATGTATAATGAAAGCAGAGAACTATTGCGCTAGAAGTGAACGCATGCAGAAACAAAAATCAATCACAGTGCGTTCACAAAATAATTTTACCACAGTCTAGTATATACAGTCACGAAGCTCAATACGTAGTAAATATGCATCCATAGATAGTTGGTAACCACTAGGATCGCTACTATCGCCTCATTACAGACAATGCGAAACAGTACTACCTGCACAGTCACAAAAGTGGCTGACTTAGCTCTTTTCAGAAAACATTAATTTCTGTTAGCAATTGGACGTCTACGTAATATTATACAACTGTTTAAAATAACTTAAATAAAAGTGCCTCGTTAATTAATTGTCACGTGATTTACCCCCTTTTTACGACCCTGCTACTAAACCACTTGGACGGATTGTAGATAGCATATGTGAGTAATTTTATCTTTTCGGATCGGGCAGAAGTGAAGATTGAATTTACAGTACGTAAAGTACTCTTTTACAGAGTAGGTACAGAATTATTTCAACACGAGTTACTAGTATTAATAATAATAATAATAATAATAATAATAATAATAATAATAATAATAATGACTTTATTTAACCTGGCAGAGTTAAGGCCTTAAGGCCTTCTCTTACACTCAACCAGGATTAAAACTTGCTTACACAGTTGAACATAAAACTTGATCAGAATTAAGTAATTACATACTAATACATAATGAGAGATCAAAAGAGGTAGTTACATAAAATTTACCTCATAAAATAAAAATAAACATAGTGAAATACATATTAATTTGTTAGAATCAAATGCGAATCACATTAAAACAGAAGCCGATAATTCAATAAAAAAAAATGTACACAGTAAAAACAAAAATAAACACATTAGTATACATATTAGTACTGGATTACAATTAAGTATGATTTACGTAATTAAACCAGAAACCGACAATTGAATAAAATGTACACAAAAAATAGATTAATAATAAAAAACAACAACACAGTGGGATACATATTGGCGTTAAGTGATAAATAAACACGATTTAGATAACAAAAAAAAAAAAAAAAAAAAAGAAAATAAAAATAAAAATAAATAAAAATAAATACAGTAGAACACATTTGCAACACGTTAGGTCTGGCAACTCATCATAAGATACTTTTCTAATTTACATTTAAGGAAGTTAAAGTTCGGCAGCCCTTGACTTCAGGCGGCAGAGAATTCCAGTGACGAGAAGTAGCAACAGTGAAAGACGAAGAATAAAGAGACGAATAAACGAAGGACGAAACTGGTAATTGAAATTAGGTGCAATAGTCTATACTGCGATAATGTGCACAAAAGAACTGAGGCCTGTATCGAAATGAATAGCCACCATTTTCAAATCCATATTATGATTATTTTTCAATTTAACTTCCTTCTCTATATTGTACGCTAATGTGCTGCAGACAGTATAATATAGCCTACACTGCATAATGAATACGTTTGCATAGATAACTCAGTTCGTGAGTAAAAGCACTTATTGTTAATACAGTACTGTATTTTGATTAAACAAAAACCTAATAAAAATGATGAAACTCAAAATCGCAATATTTCCTAGTTTACGTAAATGGATGAACTACTTTTCTTCCCTCCTATACCTAGTAGAGTGATTTGTTTGCATTAGCTATATGCCAGTATCATCGAACTCCAGTCGTGGAAGGGGGTAGCAAACGGTGTTTCCTGTTCTCAACCGTTAATCCAAAGGTATAGCCAGGTTAATATTAAAAATGTTAGTAAAAATAAAATGATGTCCCTGTGCTAGACTGTGATATTACTCCATGTACAGTAATCAGGAGGGAAGGGGGCTACCTTTATTTCTAAATACAATTTTGCTCGGAGGGAATAGGGATATTATTATCTTAGGACTTTAATCGACCGGGAGGTATTTGGGCTGTGGAAATTGACTGCAAGAGGGAACTGATCCACACCATATTTAATTACATATTTATTTACTTTGGTTATTTACTTATTTACTTATGTATTGCTTATTTATTTACTTGCTTATTTATTTACTCACATACTTATTTATTTACTTTCTTATTAATTTTTGTTGTTTACGACAGTCCTGATATAATGTTTTATATTTTTGCTCAGAAATTCAATGATATTCCTTCTAAAGATTGCTTAGTAATTCTTACTTTCCAGCAAACGCACAACTGTGTTATTAACTCGTTTCGCCTTCTTTCTACTACTTGAATGAAATTACATTGGACACTGCATTAGCCATTCACTTGAAACTGCGCCACCGAGTAAATTGGCAGAGCAACAAGAGTGTTGTCTGCCTTGAATTTGAGAGAAATCAGAGTTGATTTGAATTCTGGCTCTGAACTTCGCTGATAGGTTCCTGTCTCTTCGAACGACGGCTGACTTCATTACGATTTTAAATCTTGAAAACTTACTCCCCACACCATTTACAGTCAACTCCGGATATAGTAAACCTCCACGGACTTGCATATTTCGTTCATTATATCCGAGGTTCACTAAATCCGTAGTGTCTCTACCCTAACCTTAAATGACAGGAATGAATGAAATTGTGAACAAGAAAATAAAATACTATACAGTAATTAAAATATTTAATTTTTGTGGAATGGATTAACTGTATATTGTTACTCACAGTTGATTTACTTAAACTATGCTGTCGACCCACGTCCGCTTGCGAAAGACCACGTTCAATGTCACTTATAATATTCGCCTTATCTTCCAAAGAAAACACTTTACGCTTCAATTCATTGTTCGGACACTAGAAACAGACTGATCGGGTAAAAAATGACAACGCTGTTATGGTGTGACTGCGTACTCAGCCTTGGAATTTCCTGGGTCACTTAATGGAATCTGAGATGAGGTTGATGGAGTTTGAAATCATTGAAATCTTACCTTCATTTATGCTTTGAATATAATGTCCGTTCTCTTTTAATAAAAGAATGCAGTTTCATTTTCCGTTGATTCGATGCTATTTGTCATAATGGAAATGTTTCTGAGAACAAA
Organism: Periplaneta americana; assembly: GCF_040183065.1. Taxonomy (NCBI): domain Eukaryota; kingdom Metazoa; phylum Arthropoda; class Insecta; order Blattodea; family Blattidae; genus Periplaneta; species Periplaneta americana. Next base: position 80,102,389 of record NC_091123.1, on the reverse strand, counting down.
AAGCAACCCTTTGACGGTGGAGAATTCGAAATAACAGTAGAGCAGTGTGCCTGAGAACAGAATGGTAACCCTTCGACGGTGGAGTGAGGCAAGGTCGTCACGCGTTGCCTGGATTTACAGTACAGCTCATTGTCTAGAAATCACTAATCCTACCTTTGACTAAAGGAGTAAGAAACTTAAAATGTTCTCAAAACATTCTTTGAATTTTTATGCAAGAAGGTCTCATTTCAAATAAGAATTTGTCAGGATACAACTCAATGTTCAAGGTTCACTATAACCGAAGCGAGGGTTCACTATAAACGGCGATATTAATGTACTTTTTAATGTATGCGGGTCGGAACCAACGATTTAGGTTCACTATAACCGAATGTTTACTATGTCCAGAGTTGACTGTTACGTACTTTCGATATCACATAATTTAAGCTTTCGAAAGGACGAAAAGTTAATATATAAATTATATTCACTTACTAATTTGTCTAATTGATGTACTTTTATAGAATGTTTACATAACTGCTACTGTAAGTAGGTGTGCATGAAACAAAGTAAAATATTTTTTCATTTCCCATGTTACGAAACTCGTATGATATCGTGCAAGACAAAGGTACAAATGCTGATAATAACTTTGACTATCGAGAGCAACGCTGCGGCTGCAGAAAGATCTACAATTGAATACCTCCCCAGAAAAAGTGTGTAACATGAAATTAATTAAATATGTGACTTAGGTGGAAAAAGTAATTCTGAAGCATTCATTTATAACAATAAATGATTGCATTAAATAACTGAATAAACTGGTATCCTTGATCAGTCAAATGGTTCTGCTAGTAAATGTAGGCCTAACGAAATATGCCCCTGAAAGTGTTTTCTTTTCTCCTGAAGCGTGCATTATACAATAGAACCTCTATTATCCGAGGCAATGAAGGGGTGGACTGAACGGTTAAAAGAAAAAATAGGATAATTCGCACCATAAAAGATTTTAATAAATTAAGTGATAATACTTAAGGCCTACATTTTCGAAATTTCCTCCGTGATATTGCGTTTAATGTGCTCGGTAGTGGATCAGAAGTTTACTAATTTAAGTCCGGTTTTAAGGGTTAAAGAATCTCCTTGTGATGGTTGTCTGCGAGAAGGTAGGAATAATAGAGGTCCCGTGTTGTATATTTACATACTCGTACTTTATACAATTTATCCTTCTTTGTTATTAAATCGCAAAGTTGTAACACCAATCTCGTATTCTAATGCGACATGAGCCACAGTTTCTCTTATCCCAAACCTCTCGATTATATTTGCACATTTTACTGTACTTAGCACAACACGTTTTGTTTTTGACATGGAAGATGAATAATTTCGAAGGAAAAATTGTTCCGGGGCCGGGCATCGAACCCGGGACCTTTGGTTAAATGTACCAACGCTCTACAACTAAGCTACCCGGGAACTCTACCAGACACCGATCCAATTTTTCCCTCTGTATCCACAGGCCTCAAAGTGGGCTGACAACCATCAAGCAATCAACATTGAGTGAACACTAACTCTGTGTGACTTAACTTGTGGTTTTCTGTTAACGAACAGTGACGTATATTATGCAAATCAAGCTTTGAGGTATAACTCCCTGTGAAGTTGATTTGAATAATTTCGAGGGAAAAATTGTTCCGGGGCCGGGCATCGAACCCGGGACCTTTGGTTAAACGTACCATGACACGGAAGATGTTTCGCATAGAAGTTAAATAGTACGGCCACTCAGAACAGTAAAAATAAGGACGGAATAGTGCACGGGTTCGCAATTATTTGGAAGTTCTTGGGATCATTTCTTTGAAAGCAGGCAGTGTCTATTTTGCAAGTAACTGTTTCTGTTACCGGCAGCGGCATCATTCCTACTAGGTACATACTGTATAATGTAAAGGATTTTAAGAATCCCCACTAGAAATAACACGCACTAACAATGTACACGGCTTCATATTCATAAAAAGAAAAGAGAAATAGAAAGAGACAGTGGGATAATAATAGGGTGACGGATAATCGAGGTTCTACTGTACATTTGTTGGTTACATCCTTATTCCGGGGAGGTCTTCAGTTATGGTGCGTCACTGCTAGAAGGGGACGCTTGGCTGAGACCAAGTACTGCTAGTGGATAAAAAATAAACAGAGAAATCTCAGTTCCAAGTTACTGTTGAAAAAACGTAATGTATTTCTAGGCCTATATGCATGCTTTAAATTTCATTAAATATAACGATAAAATATAATTATACATTTGTGATCATCTTTTCTATATGTTTCTTTTTTCTATATTCGCGCATGTAGGTCTACTCGACACACTTATTTCTCGCCGACATCTGTCTGTAGATGACGTCACAGCATAAGTCAGTTAAGTCCTCTTCAATATAACAAAGCTTCATTAGAAAATTTTTTGAAACTTGGATCCCTGTAAGTATCACACACGGGACAAAAAATCGAATTAAATAATTGAAAATAATCTCCTAATTTTTAGCATATCACTGTACAGACACTATGTGATCATTGAAAAAGCTATGAACCTACCCAAATACTTTCGTTTCCTAGATATCTAACCGATGATTTTCTCAGACATTTCCACACGAAATGGTACCATCATTATTGTGCACTACAATGGAAAGCATTCTGCGTGCTCAATCAGCGCTTATATGCTAGTAATGATAAAAGTTATTTTGCCACTAGGTGGCAGGTAGTGCCCACCGCTATTAACATTATCACTATATGCAAAGTACCCTAAAATAACTATTGTTACGACGTCCTTAAGTACCAGAAGAGACGAGGACTTAGGGTGTAAAAAATGAAAACACAAGTCCACGACAAGCCATAAATTATTCTGTTGTTAACTTAACGGATCTGAAGACTATGTTCCACTGTCTTCAGTTTGGCAATCTGCGTCATGAAAATCACTCCACTACCATCAGATTCCTCACATATCTTACTAAAATCAAATAATTTCCTCTTGGCTTGCAAAGAGTTGTTGCTGCTGTCCGCCATGTGACTTGTTATGATTCTAATTTTAAAAAATCCTGAAAGCTTTTCAGAGCAAGAAGATAACTCTTTGCATTATGCTGCTGTTTGACGAGAAATGACAGGAAGTAAAACAAAAACAATTAGAAATATTATCAATGATCACTGCTTTGTAAAAGGGTCATTTGTGGGAAAAGTGTGACCTGTCACTATGCTGCCCCAAGCCCTTCAATTATAATAAATTCTTCTAAGTAGTTTATGCAAATATACGGACTTCCATCGTCTATAGGAATAGACTAGTCCATATTGTTCAGTTTATCGGATGTGACGTGAGCATTTCCTTGGCAACCGAAGTCGAATGCCTGCAGTGTAATTTTCGTTCCACAAAATTCTTTCATTCGTTCTATTAGTGTAAGTCGAATATAAAATTTTTTATTTTTTATTTTTATTTTAAAGGCTTACACTGCAGTTCGAGGCTTATTGTGCTTACCACTCCTATTCTTGTGAATGATTGGGTAGCCGAACGACCGAGCTCTTGTACAAGTACAGCACGCCGCACCGTGAACTTTACCAGGGCGATTGTATGGAAATATAAAAAAAATGTTATATTTTATTTCACGACGCTCGCAACTGCCGAGGTTATATCAGCGTCGCCGGTGTGCCGGAATTTTCTCCCGCAGGAGTTCTTTTACATGCCAGTAAATCTACTGACATGAGCCTGTCGCATATGAACACATTTAAATGCCATCGACTTGGCCCGGGATCGAACCCGCAACCTAGGGCATAGAAGGCCAGCGCTATACCAACTGCACCAACCAGGCCGACTATTGTATGGTATGGATGATGATGATGATGATGATGATGATGATGATGATATATGAATTAATGATGGCGAAATGAGTCCGAGGTCCAACGCCGAAAGTTACCCAGCAATTCAGCTTCAATTGGTTTAGGGAAAACCCCGGAAAAAAAAAAACCCAACCAAGTAATTTGTCCCAACCAGGATTTGAAGCCGGGCCTGCTAGTTTCATAGCCAGACGTGCTAACCATTACTCGACAGCGGTAGATAATATAGACGTTACACGTAAAAATAATAAAGAAACTTTGACTACTAAGATTATTTTAGTATTGGATAGTATGGATTGAAGGTGGAGGGGTGGACAAACTCATGCGCACTTAGGCCATTGCACAAGAAAATTTTGAAGTGGGTGTAAAGTGACTTGGTCATTCTCATTCAGATAGAGCTCTTTTACATTTTGAAGATTTGCGGCACGAGATTCGTGGTCCGGGTTTTATTTTGTGAATAACTTATAGGATCAAGTGGAAAGCATGATAAACCAGGACGACTATTTCTGTAGTTGTTGCTACTTACTTTTACAGGCAGTTATTGTACTGTACGTACGTTATATAAACATACATTTATTCTCTTTTTTTTTCCCTTACAAACACGTAACAAACCTGAAATATCTTCGCGCCCGCATTCGTAAACAGCACGGATTACGAACCAACTGCCCATTTACTGCAGTTGGCTCATTGCAGTTTTGTCAGTAAAATGCAGAATTGGTAAAATTTGTCTGGAAGGTTGTGGCTCCACCTGAACAGTGTCGCTCACTAATTTATGACTCAGTTCCAGTTCCATTGTGGCGCTGATCCTCGCAGGGATAATGATGCTGTAATGTGCCTGTCAATTTGAATATATGGCCCTCATTGTGCACGCAGATTGGCTAGCGTCACGTCTTGTGTTCCTGATGACCAAGTCTGTCTGTCCCAGGACTCAGCTGCTTCCAGTATGCGTACACAACTCCCCCAACCTTTCTCCAGTCCTTGCTTGCCGTCTCACCCCAAATTCCTCCCTCACAGTACAGGAAGGTTCACAATTTGTGCCCGTGTATAATCGGAGAAGGATAACTGATAGTGTTTGGTGACAGTTCTTTCGTAATATAGCAAAAATACAACGAAGCTAAGATTTTTGTTTGATTTATTCATATTATATTGGAATATAATATAATAATATAATATCCTATGTAACTATAGCGACTTACAACTTACAAATGAAGGGTTCAGAGCCATAGTGGGCCAAGCGCTGTTTATTAAAAACGGAGAAAGCATGGCTTAAAGTTAAGTGAATACCATAGTTTAATGAAGATTGACATATCATTTAGTTTTAATGTGTATAGTTTATATTATATCCATTGAATTATGGTAATAACTTCATTTTAACCCTTGTTTTCTACGGTTTTAGTAAATGGCGCTTGGTCCACTATGATTCTGAACCCTTCAAATGGCCTTTACGGAACCCGCAGGTTCATTGCCGCCCTCACATAAGCCCGCCATCGTTCCCTATCCTGTGCAAGATTAATCCAGTCTCTATCATCATATCCCACCTCCCTCAAACCCATTTTAATATTATCCTCCCATCTATGTCTCGGCCTCCCCAAAGTTCTTTTCCCCTCCGATCTTCCAACTAACACTCTATATGCATTTCTGGATTCGCTCATACGTGCTACATGCCCTGCCCATTTCAAACGTCTGGATTTAATGTTCCTAATTATGTCAAGTGAAGAATACAATGCGTGCAGTTCTGCGTTGTGTAACTTTCTCCATTCTCTTGTACCTTCATCCGTCCTAGCCCCAAATATTTTCCTAAAAACCTTATTCTCAAACACCCTTAATCTCTGTTTTCTCTCAAAGTGAGAGTCCAAGTTTCACAATCATACAGAACAACCGGTAATATAACTGTTTTATAAATTCTAACTTTCAGATTTTTTGACAACGTACTGGATGATAAAAGCTTCTCAACCGAATAATAACACGCTATTCCCATATTTATCCTGCGTTTAATTTCCTACCGAGTGTCATTTATATTTGTTACTGTTACTCCAAGAAATTTGAATTTTTTCCACCTCTTCGAAGGATAAATCTCCAATTTTTATGTTTTCATTTCGTACAATATTCTGGTTATGAGACATAATCATATACTTTGTCTTTTCGGGATTTACTTCCAAACCGATCGCTTTACTTGCTTCAAGTAAAATTTCCGTATTTTCCCTAATCGTTTGTGGATTTTCTCCTAACATATTCACGTCATCCTCATAGGCAAGAAGCGACTTATACAAGGATATAATTTTGTTTTTCAGAAAGATTCCTCGCCTGCCTATTTCTATTGCCTTAACGGTTGCTCGTCAGTTGCGTTAGCACAATGGTCTTCCATCCAGGATTCGATTCCCGGTCAGGTCGTGATGGAATTTGTTGTGTACAAAGCAGATATTTTAGTTTGTTTTTCTCGGGTTACTCCCATTTCCCTCTATCATTATACCACCAATCTGCTCCTTCCCCTCATTTCACCTATCATCTGCAATAATAGAAATAGGCTGGGGTGAAGTCTTGGGGTTGGTACGGATTTCCGATGTCGATATAGGAAGTGTTTGGGACTACGGACCCTGGGTCTTATCAGGTACTCGTCTGATGATGGAATTTGGCTCTTTCAGAGCTGAAGCAGGATGGCCCGCCTATCAGCTTTGGATTGATACATGCCACCCAGACTGCCTGTCGGACTTTGATAATCATCGCATAAATAGGTCGTTACAATGTGCCATGTAGCCACCGACGTAGCTCAGTCGGCTGAGGCGCTTGCCTCCCGATCCGGGCTTGCGTTCGGGCGAGGGTTCGATTCCCGTTTGGGCTGATTACCGGGTTTGGTTTTTCCGAGGTTTTCCCCAACCGTAAGGCGAATGTCAGGTAATCTATGGCGAATCCTCGGCGTCATCTCGCCAAATACCATCTCGCTATCACCAATCTCATCGACGCTAAATAACCTAATATTGTAGTTGATACAGTGTCGTTAAATAACCAACTAAACAAAATGTGCCATGTAAGACTAAGTGTAAAGATCCATCCCGGGTCCATCCCCCGAAAAGCCAAACTAAGCCATTGCCTCAACAGTTACCTTTGGTTTATAGAGGTTGCGGCAGAAACAATGACCCATTTAACATATTTCATTTAAGCATGAAGAAATACAACTACACATTATTAGTAGGCTATGCACTGTTCGAAAGAACACTTCATACAATTGGATACTCTCGGTTTAAGCTCCACCTCTTAGTTTCCCTTTAGTGGCCAACCCTCATGCACTGTGTCACATGTGTAAAAGGATTCAATCCGGCATCGGAATTGGAATCCGGTGTGACTTAGGAGATAGAGCGTCAGCACGTAGAGCTGAATACCCGGGTTCGAATCCCGGTGCCGGAGAGAATTTTTCTCCGCTCCACAGATCCTTTATTATATGATAACTCAGAATTCCTGCACGAAATATCATATGTACTTCGGTACATCGCAGCAATAGGCTATATGCGTATATAATCACTTACTGATTTAAGACGACGCTCATTTCGTCGGATCTCGGCCACTTAGTCGCTGCACATCAGTGTATTGGACATCGTGCCAATCTGTGACACAGTGCATGAGGGTTGGCCACTGAAGGAAAACTAAGAGGTGGAGCTTAAACTGAGAGGATTCAATCCGCCATCGGAATGGCGGTGTGGCTTAGTGGATAGAGCGTCAGCACGTGGAGCTGAAAACCTGGGTTGGAATCCCGGTGCCGGAGAGAATTTTTCTCCGCTCCACCGATCCATCATAATATGATAACGCAGACTTCCTGCACGGAAATATCATATGTACTTCGGTACATCGCAATAATAAGAAGCATTTAGCTTTTCATATCTCTAATTCAACTTTGCACTTGCTTCTTAAGCCTAACAATCACATACGTAGACACAGTATTTACATCGCTGTCGCACTGGTTTATCAGTTAGAAAATTATTACACATGTTTTTAACCGAGCATATTTTTAATATACTTTTGTGAAATGACTCTTGTATATATGTAATCAATTGCTCTAACATAGTACCTGTTAAATTTCTTGTATGCACACATGTTTGTTAACCTAATTTATAAATGTATTCAGCTTTTGACGTGAGAATGGCTCACTAGAGTTGAAAACGTTCATCAGCACATATTATGTAAAAAGCATTTGTGTAGCGCAACACACATTATATTACATAAGCATAGACGGCCATTAAAATAAAATTACACATTAAAATAATAATCAGTTTCTCAAACACACAGGGATTTGGGAACATGCCCTCTGTATCATGCCATCTATAATTATGTAAAAAATTGAATAAAAATATAACATATTTGAAGGAAACTATGAGTTTGTGTTAGGCTACTTTTATAAATAAAGTCCCATTCACTTTTAATACGAATTATTTCACGTGAAACATTCCCGGTTGAATTGAATGAATGTTAAAAACATTAGTCCAGCAGATTAACAGCAGAGATCGCTACACATAAATAGATGGCTTGCGGAATATTTTCACATTGCATGATTTGTCATTTTAGAATTCCAACATTTTTATTTGACATTTTCATGTTTCATATCTGAAAATCGGTCATGGCTGAATTGCGTTTAAATCTATAACTTTGCATTTATTACTTTCTTAATAGAGAAAACATGAGGCCGCAAATATGGTTTTGGACATTCCGATTTGCTTGTCTGTGAGTGAGTGACTTATTTATTTATTTATTTATTTATTTATTTATTTATTTACCGGTACCTATTATTTAGTTAATTTTTTTATTTATTTAATAATAACATATAAATAAAGAGGTTACATTAAAATACCCCGAAAGAGCAAAGCTCGTGTTCGGGGACAGTTCCGTTACATAGATACACATACTTTGTAGACAAAAGACTTAAGAAAAAAGCTCACATATAGATTGTAATAAACTTAGTAAATAATAATACTAATAATAACTGAGTGAAAAAAGAGACGATGTTTAGATTATTATTAGTAGTATAATTAGTGCAGGTCATGTTGATATAGTAACCAACATAAAATAGAAAAATACACTTAGGATAGGAATAAACTTGTTTTACAATATATGGTACATAATATATATACAGGGAAGTCTGTCATATAAATTTTTGAATTCTGGATCTGAAAATTTCATTGCTTAAAGTAGTCAATTCTGGATGAAATTTTATTATCGAATTATATAGCCGTGGACCATAATTTGTACTGTGTAGTAAAGCAGCAGATGTGAAATATTTAGGTTCAACTAATTTAAGAATTTCATTTCGTCTCGTATTATGAGCATGTGGCTGAGCTACAAATTTCGTTCTATTTTTATGATAGAATTTCATTAAAGAGTATTTATAAATTTGGTCAATTCTAAAAACATTCAATTCAGAATGGATCAAATTTGTTGGATAATCCAGTCGCCTTTTCAAACAAATTTTGATTATACGTTTTTGCAACATAATTAGAGGAAAAAGAGCAGTTTTTGTAATGCCTCCCCATCCAATTATACCATATTGGATAACAGATTCAACTATAGCCAAATAAACCAAACGTAATACATGAGTAGGCAAGTAATGGCGAAGGTTTACAAATTTGTAAATTGTTTTACGTATCCTGTTACATAAAAAGGTGATTTGTCTATCTCATTTCAAGTGCTGATCAACAATAATTCCCAGGTATTTCACATCTACAGATTCTTTCAGGCAAGGGCATTTACAGGTAGTAGAGAGTTTACAAAATGAGTTGTGGATTATTAATTTTAAATGAGAAAGTGATTTCAATTAGTTCAATCCAGAGACTGTTAAAGAAAATGGCACCAAAGTAGTTTTAGTTATATTTAGAGATAGCAAATTTGCATCAAGCCAGTTTTTGATCAAATTTATACCTACATTGGCATGTTTATAAGTGTCCTCCCAAGTTAAACCACTGAAAATCACCATCGTATCATCAGCGTAAGAATAACAGGAGCCATTATGTACTTTCAAATCAATGTTTAATAAATCATTAATATATATTAAAAATAGAATAGGACCTAAAATTGTTCCCTGAGGGACACCTATATCAATATTTACATTTTCACTGATATTATCATCAATTTTGGTTACCTGAGTTCTTTTGTTTAAGTATGATTGAAATAACTTATGCGCAATACCCCTGACTCCTATATCAAATAATTTGTCCAGAAGTAAACGATGGTTAACCGTGTCAAAAGCTTTCCTTAAATCTAAGAAAATCTCTAAACATTTAGAACCGTTATCCAACTCCTGCATAATTTTACCAGTGACTTCAATAATTGCGTCATCCGTAGATAATTTATTTCTGAAGCCATACTGATGTTTGGAGAGAATTTCATTTTTCTCTGAGTAATTTACTAATCTGTTTTTTAAACATTTTTCTAATATCTTTGAGAAGCTAGAGAGCAAGGATATAGGTCTATAGTTATTCAGACTTTTTCTTTCCCCTGACTTATGGACCGGTACAACTACAGCATTTTTCAGGGATTCTGGGAAAACTCCTTGGGTGAGACATAGATTGAATACATAAACAAGCGGTTTTAATATATGTTTAATGATAATCTTTAATGTGTTATTTGTAATTTTGTCGATTCCCGGTGAGGCATTATTTTTTAAGGATTTAACAATATTATAAATTTCTTCTTCGGTTACTGGTGATAAAAATATGGAGGAAGATGCGTGCTTATTATGGCCACTGCAATAATTACTTAGTTATTTATTTATTTTGTTTAGTTTAGTTTTGTTTTGTTTTATTTTGTTTTATTTTATTTTATTGTATTTATTTTATGTATGTATGTATTATTTTAATGTATGTATGTATTTATGTATGCATGCATGTATGTATGTATGTATGTAATGTAATGTTATGTATGTAATGTAATGTATGTAATGTATGTATGTATGTATTTATTTATTTATTTATTTATTTATTTCACGTAATTTACCAGCGAATTTAGTATTTAGTGTTTATTGCTGCATACAATACAAAATATATAGATATTACTGATGTAAAGCACGCCGTTTTGAGCAAGCTCATGTTCGGGGACGGTTCCTATAAATAACTATTTTGTACTAAATGGAACAGAACAAATTTTCAATAAAAACTACAAAACCAATACAGTTATTACAAAACAGGGATAATTACGAAGATAAAAGTAGAGAATCAAGTCAAGAACAGAAATATAAGTTGGAATGAATGAAAAGTATATTGAAATTAAGAAAAAAAAAAAAAGGGACATGAATACTAGGTAATTTGCTTAATGTTTTTCTTAGATTTATGAAACTCAAAGTAACCTAGGTCGGGATTTATCAGTGAATATATTAGATTATTATACTACTGAAATACTAACAGAAAAATTCACACTTGAAGAAACAATGTTTTATGTATGACACATAACGTAAAAATTGAATCGTGTAGAGTAGTGGTTCCCAAAGTTGGGGTCGTATAAAGAGCTGAGGGGATCGCGAGATGATTTACAAAATAAAACAAAATACACCTTATTAATATAGGCTACGTTTGTTTTGAGTTTTGAAATATAAACATAAGCAACATTGAACATAAATATAAAAAACAGTATTTATGAAGTAAAAATTCATTAGTGTGATAAATGAGCGTGTTTTTCAAAACGTTGCTTCTGAAATCTGGACTCTGTAGGCACACAGTGGTATTATTTTCAAGTACAAGGAGATTTCTCGCTTTTATTTTGATGACTATCATAGGCGAGAATCTCATTTTGTGTAAATGCAAGGTTACAAATTTCAAAATTTTTAAGAGCTTCTTTTGCAAGCTCGAGGTATTCTTGTACTCTTTTGACCCAAAAACTGGTCTACGCTCTGCGAAAAAATCTAGTTTCAACATTCCACTGAGATTTTCGTCACATACTTTTTTAATTTAATTTTCATTGCCGCTGTCTAAAATAGATTCGGTATCCATCTGTAACCGTCATAATTGATTTGAATTTCTTCCGGGATATATTCAAAGAGTTGTTGTTTGAGACCCTGCAAACTTAATGCATGTTCGCAAAGAAAAAAAAAAGTAAAAAAAAACTCAATATTTGTCGTAGACCTACAATACGTAGTTGAGTTTTTCATGTGTTCTTTACACTGGAGAAAATCAAAATTTATTTTTGTCAAGTGATGTCGATCAGACTTCAAGTGTCTATATAAATCTGTTGGGTAAAGCGCAAGCATTATTTTCTATTTGTATTGGACTATTTACCGTAGCGCTATGGCTCTAAACAGTGCACTAGGGAAGTCTCTCCGCATTGAAGACAGCGGAGTGTTTGTGCTCGCAACTGCAATTATGTTGGTAGCATCACCCGGGCCGGAGCATTGCTACACATCTTTAAATGGGGGTTGTTTAGTTAACGGTAGGCCTATCAGTTGAGGCCAGACGAGGTGTACTGCAATCTAATTGTGAGCGAGTGGTGGCCAAAGACTACTTCTGACAATGCTTTCTATTTGGTGGAATACGTTTTTCGCGAGGGTGATAAGTTTACGGAAAATGTGAAACAGAAATTTCATATGCGTTTTCCTAATTCCAGGTGTCTAAATTACGATACTGTACGTGATTTGATCAGTAAATTCAGTGGAACCGGATCAGTTCTCGATGCACAAAGAAGTGACAGGCCTACAATTTTAACGACAGAAAAACTTTGTGAAATCTCGGATATAATGTTGCGGAGTCCTACAAAATCAACGCGAAAATTAGCACAAGAAGCCGGAAGCACATAACGTTAAGTACCTCAGAACAACAGTGGGATATCTTGCAAAAATAAAATGTTAAATAATGAGGATAAAAATTGCTATTGAACATCGAGTGCATTGTGTACATAAACAAACTTTTGATTTAATATGAAGCTAAAACAACAAGAAACTTTGTTTACACATTGCATTCGATGTTCAATAGCAATTTTTATTCTCATTATTTAAAGTATGATTTTTGCAAGATATCCCACTGTTGTTCTGCGGTAAGAAGCAGACTTCAATAATTATTGTACCCTTTACAATTACAGTGATTCATGAATTAAAAGAAAGTGATTTGATTACGAAAAGAGTCTGCAAAATCTGCGATATATAGTAATAATCCAAAAAACAATCAATTAACTTAAGACTAATATAATTGATTATGTGCAGTCGATTACGCAAGAAACGTTAGTGAAAGTGGTTGAAAATAAGTGTAAAAGAGTCGAACTATGCCTTCAAGAATGAGGAAAACACTTCCAGCATCTGTTATGATTGTGGTGAGTATAGTCCGGGTCAGCTTACTTAATACCGTAAGGGTGAAACCTAACCATTTTCCCCCCCATTACTACATAAGCTAGTGGATTATGGTGATTTTCTAATTTTCAGGTTGAATTTTCTTTTGCCAACTTCGTTTAGAATTTCGGTAGTGAGAAATGCTACAACTGGTAGTGATTTTATAACTGTTATGTTGGCAGCAGTGACACAAGTTTTCAGTAGTTTAAATTCTGAAAATTCAAATTGTTCCAGATTTCTGAGCCCATTACTGGAAGTTAGTGAAATTTGAACATACTAATAATTAATACTAGTATTAATATTAATACATAATAGGTATTGTATGTGTTGCTTTGTGTTGTGATTACAGTTTTAAGATTAGAGTCTGGTAGACTAAGTATAAATAAATATAACATATTTCGAGTGATAGGTTACATGCCCTTGAGTAATCGATAGAAATACCATTTCACATTTTAATTAATTTCTTTCATGTTTAGACTTTTATTACAATAATGGAGTAAATATTCTTAAGCATACATTTCCAAGTGGCATTCGTTTTCGGAAATCATACTAATCATTTCACGTGATGAAACAAAATACATTTTTAGGTTAGGTCTCGTGATTCGTAAACTGTTTAATCAAAACAACGAATTTCATGTTGTCAGACAAAATACATTTTAATATTAGATCATACACTAATCTACTAACTACTAACATAATGTGCGAGAGGTCCGAAAGAAAAATATACTCTTTCACAAATTATTGAACCTTTCAGAAAACACTTCCCCAACATAAAGATGAGATGTGGTAAATAAGTAAGACATCGTTATTGTTAATACTATATAATAATAATAATAATAATAATAATAATAATAATAATAATAATAATTATTATTATTATTATTATTATTATAATTATTATTATTATTATTATTATAATTATTATTGCTGTACAGGACATTGTGTGACTTTATCCTCTTTTGGTGATATCTAGTATTAGTTGGCAACACTGAAGAGACGGCCAAATTAGTCTTTTAGGAATTACTCTTACGTGATCGTCAGTATACAAAGTTTACGTTTTGTTCCTAGCGTAAGTTCCAGCTACTACCAACATTACTGCAGTTGCTAGCGCATACACTCCGCTGTCTCCAGTGCGGAGAGACTTCCCTCGCGCACTGTAGTTTGTTGTACTAGAAGTGATTTTTATGTAATATTTCGTGTTATTATTTCACCATAGCCTATACTTGTATTTTTGTTGTTGTTTGGGTGATATCCACTGGTTTTGAGTAAAATTATCGTTGTTTTCGATTTTGCATGAATTTGTATTTTTCGAATGGGATTAAGTACCGGTACAGTAGTGGGGATCTCGAACAAAAGTCTCTCTTAAAAGTGGGTCGCGTCTTCGAAAAGTTTGGAAATCACTGGTGTACAGGGAGAGAGGTGTGTATGTAATTTCAGGAGAAATTTACAGTTCGAGCTAGAGAGACTGTTAGATGTCCTCTGATGCAGGAAAAAGAGATCACTTAACACTATAATTCCTAAGCCGATGCGAAGGGTTCTAACGGAGGAAGAAGTTGATGAAATTGGTGCAGCATTCCAAGGCTCTCCAAAGAAAACTGTTTCAAAATCCTCGAAACTATCTACTATAAATGTTTGAAGTTGAAACTTCACAGAATGCTTGTCGTCCATGAGTTACGACCCCGTGACGATGAAAAAAGTACATTTCTGTAATTGAATTTTATAAAATGTTGCTGATGGCATTGTTGATCCATATTTAATAATTTTCTCAAATGAGGCATGGTTCCATTTACATGGTCATGATGCTTCACAGAACAATAGATACTGGTGCACTGATAATCCGCGATTAATAAACGAAGTTCCCTTACATCTTGAATCTTATCCTCTTACGTCTGCACACTGCACAAAAAATGCAAGCAACGGACGCATTTAGCTTCTGCTGACCTTCAGGTGAGTCACCCGCTTTCCACCCATTGTGATTCCGCACGTCTGCCTGCCCGGGCCAGATCTGTATAAACGCAGTGACCTCCTACACCGCTCGCGGAACACGCATGCATGCCTTCACCGGCCCGAGCCCGAGCTGGACGCACTTTATGATACCAAGCCTACTTAGTAGAAATTACTAGATATTTATTTTCAATCAAAAGCACGTAATGGTACTTCAGTTCTAAAGAAAGTCAACGCCAGCTAGTCGATTTTTGTATTATAGAGAATTAATTGACGAAGAAAACTTTGAGTAGGAAAAGTTAATTATTATACACCAAATTATTCCTACTTTTTGTTGCAATTCAGTCAAAATGTTCACGCTGGAAGGTACAGAATACAGGACGTAGAAAACTTACAGTGGAAAACAGAATTTACGATCCCCTCTAAACTCTCTTATTACTCATAAATGAATGGCTAAAGCAGGGAAGAAATTTGCACCGCATTCACTGAATGAAAACGCTCGTGTGCACTGTTTTGAAGATTGCCCAACATCTAGGCGCTCGACACACTTGTCTCGGTAATGTCAGTGACCGACAAACACCGATTGCAGCACTGGAAAAGCGAATAGAAATACGTAATCAATCGATGTGTTATAATTAGGGACCGTCATTTGTTCCATGAGGCTGTAAGGTTAAGTATTACTGGAGTTTTTAAGTGGACTACGCGTGTGCATATGCAAGCGAAGTACTTGATTGGCTGCTCACGCGACTCATATTTGTTCAAGTTGGGCAGAACAAAACATGGACTGCTTTAACAATTACAGTAATATTTACAATTTAAATTATTTACATTGTGTACACAAGATGGCTACTAGAATACGCTATTTTTAATATTTACACTATCATAAAGAATGTAGGCCTACATTTATCACGCATTATTCATACTTTTATGTATAGTGTTGTGTATTGTAATGTAAGGCGTTTTAACCCATTAGGGACGGAGTTTTTCATTTTCACTTTTTCCACATTTTTTACCTAATTTGATACAAATACATCGTAATCTAACTAAAATAATAACTTTTTTAATTTTTAACTATGTAGTGTGATAGATACAGGCCGTGACCATATGTATGGTCACGCTAGTCCAATACATGTATACATTTTATGGCAACAGATACGAGTATGAACTGTAAGGATAGGCCTATGTTTCTTTTCCAAACAAATTTTCTTTTTACATGCTTGAATCTTACTTCGTGCGAAAAGCCACAAAATATGATAGACATAGTTCAACTTCACATTTCTTTGCATTGTGTGCGACCTACACTTAAGCCGAATTTGCCTGCACATTTTTCTTTTATTTCCTGGGACAGGTTCAATGAAATTACATTTTCGATCAAACCTCACATCAGCAAGAGTGTGCCCACCAGATTTCGAGGTTGAAGGGTGTCTGGGACCCTCAGAAATATTTTTCTAACACTGAAGATACATTATGCGCAATTTCCCTTCTGAAGTTCAGATAAGGAATGTTAGATCCATTCCCTCTCATGAGTAGCCAATAGAGATAAACAACGATCGAGAAATCAAGACTAACGGCGCCCGCAAACCCGAAAACCCGCACGACAATGTTGCATACGTCGCGTCGTTGACGTAAAGACTGGTTGTGAGTGTTATGAGATGTCGAGATAAATCACTCCCGAAGTCCCGAAAGTCAAGCAGTCTTGAATCGCCACAGTTGTTTATGCCTGACTGAACTTTTATCTACTTTGGCAACTGTTATATATGTATAAACAATCAAGGAGCCTATTTGAAACATCATTACCTTTCAGTGTATAATAATCCGTTCCCCAGTCTTTATTTAATTACTAGGCCCCTATTAAAAGGCTAGGAATTTTCTTTTCATATGTTTGAGATCAAGTGTGCAATCTCAAGTAAAAAGATATTAACATTATGTTTTATGTTTCTTAGAAATGCAAATTTATTTGAGAATTGTTCTTTTCTATTTATATAACCAAAGGTAATATTATATAATTAATAGAACCAGAACATTTTGATAACTAAGATACTGTTCTGTTTTGTCTTTTTGTCTCATTGAAACATTTATGTTATTTATTTCAATGATGTATGTTATTCAAAGTTACGAAATCTTTCCACGCCGACCAAATGCTATTTCGAGAATGATGAGCGAAACTCGAAGCGCACGAGAATGACGAGACGAGACTCGACAGACAAATGCAACGAATACAGCGAGCGAGAGCGGCAGTTAGGTTTGTTCATCTCTAGTAGCCAGGCATTGCAGTGTCCATCATCCAGGTGAATATAGGACCATCACCATTTCTTACCTCTTAATTCCGACGCGATATGTGCCTATATTTGCATCTATTAGGTCAGTTCCTCCCATGTATGTGTTGTACACTGTGATTAGATTTGGACGTTGAACTTTGATTCTCTTTTTTTCTGAGCGTGAATACCGATCAGCTGATGTTATTGGATTGATTCCATGTACTGCTGAGGCTACAATTACATCTGAATATTGCTCATCCATCTTGCCAGTAACACTCTTTCACAATATTGTAGTCACAGACAACCTGATAAGCAAAATAATTCAGCAATAAAGAAAAATGGACTCATGAAATACTAGTGCAATCATATGGTACAGCTGACGCCAGCGTTTTTGGCGTGTGTCCTAGATATATAGTGCCCAGTTTGTGAGCATGTTGCTAGTGCTGCCGAGCATGGTACCACTTCCTATACACGTCACATCAGCCATTTGCCAAACACAGTTGTCAGACTGACTGCGGTAAATGTAAAACACTCGAACTTAACGTTTCCATTACTTTTTCACACGCCAAAAACGGTGACGCGGACTGTAACACAGAATGTTCCTGGCTACACTGGACCAGTAAATTGTATTTCATAAGCCATTCAGTTAGGGTATCTTTAAACAAAAGGATAGAAGTATCAGTAACAATGAAAAGGTAACAAGAATGAAAAAAAAAGTCACTTTTCCTCTTAATTATGTCATGTTCCTTACAAAAAGCAGCACGGCAAATCAATGACGAATAAACAAAAGTTAGCTGACACCAGTAGAATGAAAGCGTTATCTTCCCATTTGACGAGACAGTTTTACCAATATTCGGAATGAAGTCAAAGCAAGTTTCGTTCCAACATTGAAAATTGGTTCAAAAACTAATTTAAGCAGCGATTGTTGAATAGCTGTAACTCTAATCACGCTAGTACATAATGGGTTAAATAATAGACCTAATAATAATAATAATAATAATAATAATAATAATAATAATAATAATAATAATAATATAGTCTACTTGTTTTGTAAATTGTGTATAATAGTGTATATATGTTTCACCAATGTAAGCCTACGTTGTTTATGATAGTATAAATATAGTAAAAGGGCTGTCAGATATTGACTACTCTCAAAAGCTGATTGTCAAAAAACTGCTTTTCGTCTCTAGAATGTGATCTTTCTTCAAATACTACTTTTGTAGAATATGATTTTTATTTTTAATATATCAATTTTCCTTCATTATGTTAATCATTCTTCTGGTCAAAATTATCATATTTAACACTAAATTGTAATTGTTTAATTCTTCGAATTGAATGTATTTAAACACGTTCACATTTTGCTCATTATTATTATTATTATTATTATTATTATTATTATTATGCTACGGTATTTTTATTTTATCGATTAATTATTTATTGTGTGCCTTAATTATTGTTCCGATGTTCTAACTTTAATGCAATATGTACTATATTTTAGGTTTTAGCAGTGATTGTATTTTGGGGGGGGGAGGGGAGAGAGGAAATCCTACAATAATATATATAATTATTCTGTTCAGTATGTAATCGCTGTATAGACGGTCTAGTGTTTTATTTACTAGAGATTCATTTCTGCGCTTTGTAACTGACTTCTAAATATTCTTTCAATTATTCACGCTTCGCTTCGGAACAAACGCCGAGGTACAGGCGATTCGTTATCTCGTGAAACGTACCTCCGCGTCAGGGGAAGAAGAAGTGAACTGGAAAGCTTCCCTCCCTCGCTACACCTCCACTTGCAGGTAGCTAGCTCGCTTACCCCCACCATAAGGTTCTTACTATGAGCTACAGCGCACACAAGCATTTGGTTTCACGAGATAACGAATGACTTATATAATCACTGTTTTTATAATATTTTATCTTGGTTTCCTCCTCTTCTGCTTTTCAAAAGTCCTTGAATTTATCATTATTCGAATTTATATAGCTGAAAGCTCTTCCGTTTCCAATCGCTATAGTTGCCTATCTTCAGCTAAATATGCTTCCATGTTTCTATCTCTGACAACTGTTCTCAGTCGACATTCCCAAGAAAATTGAGGTCTTCTTCTTCTTCTTCTTCTTCTTTTCCTCCTTCTCCTTCTCCTCCTCCTCCTCCTCCTCCTCCTCCTCTTCGTCCTCTCTTAAGATGTCTACCGGATAGGCTATAATCCTTTGGCCATCGGTGCTCTTTCATTCTGAGAAAATGTCAACCATTTCAGTTGCTTTTTTTCAGTGCGGTCTAATATTGTGTCTCCAGTATGTAATTTATTACGGATAGTTGTATTCGAAATTTTCTATAATCCTAATGTCCTAGCCGATCTTCTCAAATAATCAATTTTCAAAGCCTGGAGTTTTCTTTGGTCTTCATGAATAAAACCCGAAGTAATTTGATTTCTTTTTCAGATTGACTCTTTTAATTTTACATTTTTTACATTAATATCGTAACTCAGGTAATTAAAAATTATTATAAATGTTAGGTTTACTTGTATCACTGTTTCATCCTATGCGTATGTTCCATATAAATTTCATTGTTATATTTAAAGTTTATCTTGACTTCTTGGACTAATAAGTAAAAATGCAGAAGAAAATATGGTATGAAAGGGTAATACAATCATCTTGAAAGATAGCAAAAAAGGAAACCTAGTATAAAGCTGCTGTGAACAAAGGCGATATCATGTAGTCTGCGCAAAACAGATCTTGAATTTCTATAGTACCGCGCCCCGCATTCCAAGGGCCCAGGTGCGTCTGATCTTCAAGTCTCACGTATTTCTGTACATTTGCACATGAATTACCTTGACTATTTCACGTTTTTATGGCCTGGCATTTAGACATAAGACTCGCCTTTACTATTGTATTAGCTCTTGAAGTTGACGGATGAAGAATACTGTCGCAAGTACGACGACTCATAACAACAACCGATCATGTGACAGTGCCGAATTAAGAGTAAAAGTTGTTACTATGCTAATATGTTTAATCTGCTTGTTCCTAGTATGTTAATGAAGTTAAAATTTTAGACTTCTCGGTTTGAATTATTTATATTCCTTCCTTCGTTTCTTGTTTGCATGTTGAGTCAACTCATTTTCCATCCCTTCCCCATTTTTCTTCTTTCTCTTTCATTGTCTATTTCTTTTTTTCCACCTTCCATTTCATTTTTTCTTTCTTGTTCCTTCGTTTTTCCTTTTATTTGATTTTATCTTTTTCTTTTTCTCTGTCCTTTTTTTTTTGCTTAATATTTCCGTCCTCCTTTGCTATAGTCTTTCTTTTTCCCTTTGCGTCTTTTCCGCTTTATTTCCTTCTTAATTTCTTTCTGGTTTTCATTCTTTTTTCTCATTCTTTCTTCCTTTTCTTCTCTCCTTTGTTTCTACCTTCTTTTCTCTCACTATTTTCATCTTCTTTTCTTTATTTATTTCTTTTTTCTTTCTTTTCTTTCATCTTTCTTTTTTCTTCCCTTTCCTCTATTCTTTTCCCTTTCCTTTCGTCTTTCCTTTTTCCTTCTCTTTTGTCTTCTTTCTTTGTTTCCTTGTTTCTTTCTCTCGTCTTTCCTTTTTCCTACCTTTTATCTTTTCCTTCTTTCGTTCCTAACCATCTTTTCTCATTTTCTCTCCGTTTGTCTTTCAGTCTTCCTTTCCTTCCTTCCATCTTCCTTTTCTTATTTCCTTCCGTCTTCCCTTCCTTCTTTCCTTTTGTCTTCCATTCTTTCCTTTCTTTCCTTCCGTCTTTCCATCCTTATTTCCTCTCGTCTTCCCTTCCTTCTTTCCTTTCGTCTTGCCTTTCTTCTTTCCTTTCGTCTTCCCTTCCTTCTTTTCTTTTGTCTTCCATTCCTTCTTTTCTTTCCATCCTTCTTTCTTTTCGTCTTCCCTTCCTTCTTTCCTTTCGTCTTGCCTTTCTTCTTTCCTTTCGTCTTCCCTTCCTTCTTTTCTTTTGTCTTCCATTCCTTCTTTTCTTTCCATCCTTCTTTCCTTTCGTCTTCCCTTCCTTCTTTCCTTTCGTCTTCCCTTCTTTTCTTTTGGCTTCCATTCCTTCTTTTCTTTCCATCCTTCTTTCCTTCCGTCTTCCCTTCCTTCTTTCCTTTCGTCTTCCCTTCCTTCTTTTCTTTTGTCTTCCATTCCTTCTTTTCTTTCCATCCTTCTTCCCTTCCTTCTTTCCTTTCGTCTTCCCTTCCTTTTCTTTTGTCTTCCATTCCTTCTTTTCTTTACATCCTTCTTTCCTTCCGTCTTCCCTTCCTTCTTTCCTTACGTCTTCCATTTCTTCTTTCCTTTCGTCTTCCTTTCTTCCGTCTTTCTATCCTTCTTTCCTTCCATCTTTCCTTCCGTCTTTCTTTCTTCTTTCTTTCTTTCCAACTTCCCTTCCTTCTTTCCTTTCGTCTTTCCTTCTTTTCTTTTGTCTTTCCTTCTTTCTTTTCCTTTCGTCTTCCTTTCCTTTCCATCTTTCTTTTCTTCTTTCCTTCTATCTTCTCTTTCTCCTTTCGTCTTTCCTTCTTCCTTCCCTTCCGTCTTTCCTTCTTCCTTATTTCCTTCCGACTTTCTTCTTTCGTTCCCTTCCGGGTTTCCTTCCTTCTTCCCTTCCATTAGAGTTTCACTGCAATTGCGTAACGTCAGACTGTATTCTATTGCACGACACTTTTCGAAAGATGTGGATAATTTCATACTGCACAATGTTACAGTTCCCTGTCCTGGTAGCTCTAACGTCTTTTCTGCCAACATGCATGGTACATAGCTATGTTATGCAGCTACTCGTATAACTGCCTTAAACTTAGTTTTCACACTCTATATTCTGTTAAACTCAATTGCAACGATGATATATTGTAGTTTTTTTTTGTCTTAAGAACAGACTTTGTTCGCACGATGTGGAAAAAAGCATTGCTTTGGCGTGATTTCATATTCAAATTACGGATTATAAAATCCGACTTATTGGATGTGCTAGTACGATTGCTATGATTCTGTGAAGCAAACAGATTACAGCTTATATAACAATAATAAAAATGCTACTACTACTACTACTACTACTACTACTAATACTACTACTACTACTACAGTAATAATAATAATAATAATAATGAAAAGTGGAAAACAATGATACAATTTTTAATATTGTTATTATTATTATTATTATTATTATTATTATTATTAGTTTTATCATCACCATTATCTCTGCAATTGTCATTTATTGCGTTTCAGAGCAGTTTTTATTTATCAATTATGATGAATTATCATTTTGTGGAAAATTTCTTATTAAGTGGCAGGTAACAAGTGAAAATCTCCAAAGAATTGGAATCCCATTTATTTTCAGTTCAATAATTCCAGTGCCGAAGTGAAGTTTTTATTGTTGAAATTATTACGGAGATCATCATCATTATCATAATTCTTAAAAATAGACATTATCAAATACAAAATATATGGTTATTAGAGGAAAACAATTCGCTCCGGCGCCGGAGATCGAACCCGGTCCTTGATTCTACGTACCAAGTGCTCTAACCACTGAGCTATGCCGAAGTTCAATCCACAGCACTGGATGGAATCCCTCTCCTCTAGTGTTTTTTCCTTTGTGGCCTTACTCCATGATCGACATGTATATTATGTCAACTGGCAT
This sequence comes from Periplaneta americana, assembly GCF_040183065.1. Classification (NCBI taxonomy): domain Eukaryota; kingdom Metazoa; phylum Arthropoda; class Insecta; order Blattodea; family Blattidae; genus Periplaneta; species Periplaneta americana. The sequence goes on along the minus strand of NC_091123.1, from coordinate 80,079,460 downwards.
TCAACAAGAAGCACTCAATTGAGTGACGTGGTAGCCAGATTCCACAGTATATGCACTGTTGGGCGAAGAATCTACTAATCCGGTGCTGTGGATTGAACTTCGATGTAGCTCAGTGATTAGAGCGCTTGGTACGTAGAACCAAGGACCAGGGTTCCATCCCCGACGTCAGAGCGAATTTTTCTTCTCTAATAACCATTGTTAGTCCCGCGCCGTGGTCTAAGACATCCAGCCTAGGACTCGCGTTACGGAATGCGTGCTGTTTCGAGTTCTCATGGGGGAAGAAATTTTCTCATTAAATTTCGGCTAATGTATGGGGAGCTACAATAGGTAGCGAAATCCGGTTGCAAATGGAAGCTATAACGGCAGGGGGGATCATCGTGCTAACCACACGATACCTCCATTTTGGTTGGAAGATCGTCCACCTCTGCTTCGGCATGTGGGCGTGAGGCCAGCAGCCGGCTGATCGGTCTAGGTCCTTCGCGGGCTGTAGCGCCACGGATTATTAATAACCTTATTACGTCGGAGAAAATTCACAAACGATTAGGGAAAACACGGAAATTTTATTTGAAGCAAGTAAAGTGATAGGTTTGGAAGTAAATCCCGAAAACACAAAGTATATGATTATGTCTCGTGATCAGAATATTGTACGAAATGGAAACATAAAAATTGGAGATTTATTTTTCGAAGAAGTGGAAAAATTCAAGTATCTTGGAGCAACAGTAACAAATATAAATGGCACTCGGGAGGAAATTAAACGCAGAATAAATAAGGGAAATGCCTGTTATTATTCGGTTGAGAAGCTTTTGTCATCTAGTCTGCTGTCAAAAAATCTGAAAGTTTAGAATTTATAAAACAGTTATATTACCTGTTGTTCTGTATGGTTGTGAAACTTGGACTCTCATTTTGAGAGAGGAACAGAGATTAAGGGTCTTTGAGAATAAGGTTCTTAGGAAAATATATATTTGGGGCTAAGAAGGATGAAGTTACAGGAGAATGGAGAAAGTTATGCAATGCAGAACTGCACGCATTGTATTCTTCACCTGACATAATTAGGAACATAAAAATCCAGACGTTTGAGATTGGCAGGGCATGTAGCATGTATGGGCGAATCCAGAAATGCATGTAACTTAGAGTGTTAATTGGGAGAACGGAGGGAAAAAGACCTTTGGGGAGGCCGAGACGTAGATGGGAGGATAATATCAAAATGAATTTGAGGAAGATGGGATATAATGATAAAGAATGGATTAATCTTGCATAGGATAGGGACCGATGGCGGGCTTATGTGAGGGCAGAAATGAACCTGCGTGTTCCTTAAAAACCATTTGTAAGTAAGTAAGTACCGTAACAGATAAATTCTGTAGGACCAGAAATTAATCTTTACGTCGATACAAAATCTAGTGAGTTATGTATATTTTATATGCATATTAACATAATCAAACGTAATATATTACTGATTAAGTATCAGTATTATATACCTAACCTTATTATTCGTACGAAATTTATTTTGTCAGTGTAATTGCATGCATTTAGTTAGAAATTTGTTCCTTCTACGGAGAGATAGTTTAATTTGTTCCTAAACTCCCTGTAGCACATTAACAAAAGTATTTTTGGCGGGGGAGACAACCAGTTCTGAGCAATGGCCGACAACCATTTTCGGTTTGCGTAGGAGGAATTGTGCATGTGAGAAAGAGATGGATGCTGTGCATAAGTAAAAGGGGATGGGGAATGAACGGGCAACTAGGGGTTGGGATTGTTGAGTGACCAGAAGCTGGGGTAGTGGCCTCCAAGAAAGACGCAGGGGGTAGTATATGCCGAGATGACCAGAATTACCGAGGGACGTGCAATATGGCCTTCGCCCCCTCCTCCGCATTCTCTAATGTACGAATGTGGCGTGTGCGTGTGCATTATAATGAATGCAGGACAACTAGGAATGCGCAGGGTGGAATACAAGTTCCGGCGTAAAAGAAAAATATGCGATTTAACAGTAGCAAGATTTTGATTGATGTACGGATTGTGTTATCGTGAATCATAAATGAATATCGCCTGTGGCCGAGTGGTTAACCTCTCTGTCTTCATTCGTGGCGACCTGGGTTCGATCTCCGTCTGGGTCACGATTGAATTTGTGGTGGACAATGCGGACGCGATGGGTTTTTCTCGGGGTTCTCCCGTTTCCCGCACTACCTTGTCACCACTAGGCTTCGAAGTTCAGGTCCTGATGGAGGAGATACAGGTTGATTGATAGCGGAGTGTTGGAGATGAGGGAACAGGCTAGGGCTCGTTTACTTTTTCCGGTGTGGTTGAAGGTTTCGTATGTACTAGCACTGAAGATGGGACAGTTGGGAATACGTGAAGTCATTGCGATGTCGAGAACGAAATTCAATTGGAACAAATTTTTAAATAATATACGTTATTAAATGCCTTCCCCCCCCCCAAAAAAAAAAAAACTTACAGTAGAAATAAGTAATCTTATTTGAAATGGCAAAATGCGTCACAATTGGTGAAAAAAGTACAGCCTTAATTATGGAATAAAATGTATAATGACATGATTTTGAAGTACCGGTATCTACAGTATACTTAATACGTATACCGTTTAAATCCAAATTAGAAATAGAAATATTTAGAATATGTAATTCAAATTAGTATTAATTTTTAATTAGTATTTAATATACTGTATATTTTAAATAAGTATCTTGTTAATTTGTGATACCGATACTTCACTTCACTTTACTTCATTTGATTCTTACTTTACTCTGTTTTGTTATCAAGTTAACCTACATAACTTTCATTCTTACTTCTTACTAATATTACTTACTTACTTACTGGACGCCGTCACATAAGCCCGTCATTGGTCCCTATCCTGAGCAAGATTAATCCATTCTCTATCATCACATCCCACCTCCTTCAAATCCATTTTAATATTATCTTCCCATCTACGTCTCGGCCTCCCTAAAGGTCTTTTTCCCTCCGGCCTCCCAACTAACACTATATGCATTTCTGGATTCGCCCATACGTGCTACATGCCCTGCCCATCTCAAACGTCTGGATTTAATGTTCTTAATTATGTCAGGTGAAGAATACAATGCGTGCATTTCCGTGTTGTGTAACTTTCTCCATTATCCTGTAACTTCATCCCTCTTAGCCCCAAATATTTTCCTAAGCACCTTATTCTCAAACACCCTTAATCTCTATTCCTCTCTCAAAGTGAGAGTCCAAGTTTCACAACCATACAGAACAACCGGTAATATAACTGTTTTATAAATTCTAACTTACAGATTTTTCGACAGCTGACTGGATGATAAAAGTTTCTCAACCGAATAATAACAGGCATTTCCCATATTTATTCTGTGTTTAATTTCCTCCCGAGTATCATTTATATTTGTTACTGTTGCACCCAGATATTTGAACTTCTCCACCTCTTCAAAAGATAAATTTCCAATTTTCATATTTCCATTTCGTACAATATTCTCGTCACGAGACATAATCATATACTTTGTGTTTTCGGGATTTACTTCCAAACCTATCACTTTACTTGCTTCAAGTAAAATTCCCGTGTTTTCCCTAATCGTTTGTGGATTTTCTCCTATCATATTCACGTCATCCGCATAGACAAGCAGCTGATGTAACCCGTTCAATTCCAAATCCTCTCTGTATCCTGGACTTTCCTAATGGCATACTCTAGAGCAGCGTTTCTCAAAGTGTGTTCCCCGGAACCCCGGGGTTCCGTAAGCAACTCTTAGGGGTTTCGCGCAATTCCTGATGTGAAATTATTTACTTTTTAATCTCTAAAATATAATGTTATAAAAACATGAAAAAGAATAAGAACAGAACTATAACTGTTTATTCAGCCATTCTATTGGCAATTATCAGGACAAAAATGGGTACCGTTTACGGCAATCCAATCACTAATGCACATTGTTGAAATAATAATAATAATAATAATAATAATAATAATAATAATAATAATAATAATAGGTGCGCTTGAAATAACTTAAGTGTCTGCAGCTAACACATTTTCCAACAACAACGCACAGGTGTAAATTGTATACGAAATTAATTGAAAGTTCTGTGAAGGATATTTCGCAGAGTTGTTTTGACGTTCCTTCAAGAAAGCACAGGAAATTTCTTTTGGAGAAGAAAGAACATTATTTTGAAGTTCAAGGTAAGTTATGTGTTAATTGTGTCTCAACGTTTATTTAATAGAATATTCGAAAAAGCTCAAATATTTTAAAGAAAAATTGTGCGAGTTTTGTCATCCCTTCTGCAAAATTGTGTAAATAGAGAGCAAGACCGAGCTACGTCATCGTATTTTTAATACAGAGTGATATCGATCATAACTCTACTTTTTTAATACAGAGTGACACCGAATCATGGATCGGAGGCTTAAAACAGGATCATTAAAACAATCAACATCCAACTGTGCCACTAAACTTCAACTATCCCTAAACAAGTATGTGGGTCTGATGAAACCAGGTGTACAAAATAGCTTCTCGTCACCTGAAAATGTGATGGAGCCAATATCAAAAACATAACATGAACCTGTAATTAAAAAACGTAAATATAATGAGAGTTACTTAGCCTTGGATTTCATGGATGCTAAAAATTGCCCTCAGTGTGTAACATGTGGCAGAATTTTACCTAATAATTCGATGGCACCTTCAAAATTACGTCGCCATTTTGAAACAAACCATGCTCAGTTTTATAACAAGAATATTGATTTCTTTGATAGAAAACGTCGTGAGTTACTAAATTCACAAAATTTCTTAGCTCAGTCATCTTAATATAGTACAAATGAAAAAGCAAAAGAGGCATCTTTCATTGTAAGCTACAGAGTGGTTCAGGCAGGTGAGTCCCACACAGTAGCCGAAAAATTAATAAAACCCTGTGCGATTGACATGGTTAAGTGCATGCTCAATGAGAAGGAGGCTAAACAATTATCTTCCGTGCCGCTTTCAAATGAAACAGTGGCCCGTTGCATTCAAGATATGGCAGCTTACATCAAGGAAGAATTAAACTGTCGGCTCAGATCATGTCAATTTGCACTACAGATAGACGAGTAAAGTGTTGTAGTAGATCTGGCAGTTATACTAGTGTTTCTCCGTTAACATTATGAAGATGTTATTGAAGAATATATGCTAATACGTAAACCGCTGCCAGCTAATGCAACAGGATCTGAAATTTTCAGACTTGTTAATGAGTACTTTTGAAGAAAATCATATACCCTGGGACAATTGTGTTCATGTCTGCACGGATGGTGCAAAGGCAATGGTTGGGAAAACAGCTGGTGCAGTATCGCGCAAAAAGTCAGTTGCAAAAAATTGCAAAATCAGTCCTTGTATTTTACACCGTCAAGCTTTGGCCATATAAAAAATCCCACTGTCCCCCAAAAATTTTCTTAATGAAGCAATAAAAATCGTTAATTTTATCAAGTCCAGAAAATTAAATTCAATACTCTTCAAAATCATTTGTGACGACATGCTTCTCTATACAGAAGTGAGATGACTTTCTCGAGGAAAAACTTTAAGTCGACTCTTCGAACTTAAGGCTGAGGTGATGGCTTTCTTCATTGATCACCATTTCGAGTTGGACGATAGTTTGAGTGACAAACAATGGCTCTTGATATTTGCATATTTAGCTCAATTTTTGTGCTAATATATTCAATGCAGCAAATAAAATCAGGGCTTTCAAGAGAAAATTGCAGTTCTGGATGAGAAGTCTAGCCGGCCGTGAATTTGAGAGCTTCCCTGCTTTGAAAGATTTCCTTGAGGAGAACGAAGAAACTCTCCGAGAACGTGATGAAATCAATGAAGAATTTGTAAAGCATTTGGAGGATATGCGCCACACTGTAAAGCAGTATTTTCCAGAACAGGAAAGTGAAAACAATTCTCAAAACTTGTGGGTCAAAAATCCATTTGATATCTGAAAGATATGAAGCATTACTGGAAGTGACGTCTGATTCATCCCTGTAACCTCAGTTTAAGAATCTCCCTGTGGTGGATTTTTGGCACAGCCTGAGAAAAGACTACCCAGTGTTATCAAAGAAAGCTATTACAATTCTACTTCCTTTTGTAAGTATTTACCTATGTGAAACTGGGTTTTCTGCGTATACGTCTATCAAAACTAAATACCGGAACAGACTGGATGCAGAACCAGACATGAGACTTTAGCTTTCTAACATTAAACCCGATATTAAAGAAATATGCAGGCGTAAACAACAAAAACACTCGTCCCTCTGATCTATTTCAAATAGGTTTTTTTTTTCTGAAAAAATTAAGTACCTGAATTTTAGTGTGAATTACAAAACAGTGTTAACAATGCAAGTGGACTTAATTTCATTTATACTTGTTATATATTTACTAATCTTTGTAACAATAGCAAATATATTTCAGAAACATTAAATAATTTTTAAATACGAAAATGTATAACGTGTGGGTTAAAAAAATATGTTTAATTTTATTGGTAAAAATAAACCAGGATTACTCATCTTTGTAATAACAGCAAATATAGTTCAACAATATTATTTATAATTTTTAAATATGTATAATATGTGACATCAATAAAAATGTGTAATGTTAGTGGTAAAAGTACATTTGGTAATTTTTTTTTATTTTAGTAGGTTATTTTACGACGCTTTATCAACATCTTTGGTTATTTAGCGTCTGAATGAGATGAAGGTGATAATGCCGGTGAAATGAGTCCGGGGTCCAGCACCGAAAGTTACCCAGCATTTGCTCATATTGGGCTGAGGGAAAACCCCGGAAAAAACCTCAACCAGGTAACTTGCCCCGACCGGGAATCGAACCCGGGCCACCTGGTTCCGCAGCCAGACGCGCTGACCGTTACTCCACAGGTGTGGACTATTTGGTAATTTAATATATATATATATATCACTAATATTCCACTGGGTTCCACAATTCTATTTTAGGTTTAAAAGGGTTTCCGTGGATAGAAAAGTTTGAGAAGCGCTGCTCTAGAGCAAAGTTAAAAAGTAGAGGTGATAGTGCATCTCCTTGAATTGGAAACGTATCTGACAGAAACTGACCTATACGAACTCTGCTGTACGTTTCACTGATACACATTTTAATTAATGGAACTAGTTTCTTGGGAATACCAAATTCAATAAGAATATCATATAAAACTTCTCTCTTAACCGAGTCATATGCCTTTTTGAAATCTATGAATAACTGATGCACTGTACCCTTATACTCCCATTTTTTCTCCATTATCTGTCGAATACAAAATATCTGGTCAATAGTTGATCTATTATGCCTAAAACCACAGTGATGATCCCCAATAATTTCATCTACATATGGAGTTAATCTTCTCAAAAGAATATTGGACAAAATTTTGTACGACGTCAACAAAAGTGATATTCCTCGAAAGTTACTACAGTTAGTCTTGTCCCCCTTCTTAAAGATAGGTACGATTATGGACTCCTTCCATTGTTCTGTTACAATTTCCTTTTCCCAAATAGCAAGTACAAGCTTATAAATTTCGTTAGATAATGCACTTCCACCCTCTTGTATTAATTCTGCTGGAATTTGATCGATACCTGGAGACTTATAATTTTTCAGATTTTCTATCGCAATTTCGACCTGAGAAAGTGTGGGTTCGGGTATAAATGGCTCAGCAGTTTGTATTTCAATTTCGTCCCAATTATTTCTATTTGGCCTATATATATATAGTAGTTGTCCAAAATAGTTTTTCCATCTGTTCAGGATTTACTAATATTACATTCTTACTCAATAGAATACTTCACTTATTTTCATTTTAAATATATTATCATCTTCGTTTCTTGGTAATGAGTTTTACTCATGCGGGGGTTAGATTTACATTAAATAGAACATATTGTTTTCTAAATGTTTGATCTAAATATTGATCGTCTGCTGTAATTCTCTTGTATTATTGTCAGGGCTAGTAAATGAATGTTTTTATAGGTTTACTCAGAATTCCGTAAATATCTTATTAATTTCGGAAGAAATGGGAATTAGTCAAGGGAAGGAAGGAAAGAGAAAAGGACGGCAAAGAGGAGAAGCAAGAGGATTGAAGATAGGAGGGCAAGACAGGAAGAGTAAAGAGGAGAAAGGAGAAAAGGGGTGAGCAGGAAGAGGAACGAAAAAGCGAGTGAAGGAGAGTTGAAGAGAAGGAAGGAAGGAGGAGGAGGAGGAGAAGAAGAAGAAGAAGTAGAAGAAGGGTTGGAGATGCTGAGAAGGAGAAGAAAGGAGAAGGGGGTGAAGGATAGAATCTGGAGGAAAAAGGGTACGCGAAGTATTGGAACTATCGAACCCTATATTTAGGTCATTCACTAACAGCCTTTATGATGTATTTATGGAATTTAGATTGTTTGTACAGCGGCATTATAGATAGTCTTTACTGTTAGTCAAAATCGTTCACAATACAACACATTATTGTGCCAGAGCAGTACAAGACAATCATACGAACTAAAATTCACGACAGTATCACAGTCTAATATATACAGTCACGAAGCTCAATATGTAGGGAATATGCATCTACAGATAGTTGCTAACCACTAGGATCGCTATTATCGCCTCATCACATACAATGTGAAACTGTACCAGCACAGTCTATTGTTCCTAGCAACTTCATCAACTCAAGCTTCGTGACTGTATATACTAGACTGTGATAGCATGATGACATAACCTACGCGATAATAGTATCACCACAGTCTCATATATACAGTCACGCAGATCAATACATAGTAAATATGCATCCATAGATAGTTGCTAACCACTAGGATCGCTACTATCGCCTCATCACATACAATGTGAAACAGTACCGGCACAGTCTATTGTTCCTAGCACCCTCATCAACTCAAGCTTCGTGACTGTATATACTAGACTGTGGTATCACCACAGTTTAGTATACATATAGGCTACAGTCACAAAGCTCAATAAGTAGGGAATATGCAACCATAGACAGTTGCTAACCACTAGGATCGCTACTATCGCTTCGCCCCATCACATACAATGCGAAATAGTACTGGCACAGTCTATTGTTCCTAGTAAGTTAGTCTCAAAAATTCAAGCTTCGTGACTGTATATACTAGACTGTGATATTAATGAAACGATTTTCCGTAGGCCTATACACTGTAGATTAGACGGTTTTGAACTGACATCCTCTGCTATTATATGTTCATTCCGCACATTAATTTTAGCAACGACATCAGTGTTTTCTCTACAGTCCGGACCTGATCATTAAGTAGTTCCGGATTTCGATAGAATATATCTTCAGACCATAGTATTGTGTGCTTGCTAATGAAGCGGATAGGGATTATAAATAATAATAATAATAATAATAATAATAATAATAATAATAATAATAATAGGGTAAACTAGGTAGTTATTGACCAGTATACGGTGATTGACCGCTTCCTTTTTTCAAGTATATTGCGAATAAACCACGATCGTGATTTCACTTTTTGCTGCAACAATTATTTTTAACAAAATAATCTGCCCTCACTGAGGGTGACCATAAAGATCCAGAATAAAAGCACTACAGAATAATTTAGAAAGACAAAAAGATTAAATACAGGAATTGTTTAGTAAAACATCCAGAGAAATGAAAACCCAAAATAATCGTCAAAGGCCAAAATATAAATGGCTAATTTGTGGCTAGTTGTCACTGTTCATCCCACTGAGTTAGTGTCTGTTGTCTGAGAGGACTGCATAATCCAGTAACGCTTTGCTTGAAATAAATTCAAGTTAAGAGCTTTTCCTTATTTCTCAATGACAAACTAGTAGGCCTAGTAATAATAATTTTTTTATATTTCAGATATAATATAATATATTATAAAATTATGTATCAAATTCGTTTAATATTTGTATATAGGCCTAATATAATATAGGTATATGGTTTTACTTCTCATAAGAGTTTTGTTTTTCCATTTTCACTGCTATCAAATCATTACATATTTTAATTGTTGTTGGGGTCAACGTCTCAACTCTCGTTATAAAGGAACTCTAGAGTCTAGACATTACAGTTAATGACGGATTTATTATTTTATGGATCCAATTAATTTTATTGGAGTACATAATGTGCCTAGATGTATTAATTATGTGTTATATTTCCGCTGTGTCGACTGCTAGCTGGTGTGATGTCAGCGCCAACTCTAGGGAGAATGCAGAATCTCATGCTCTTACGCTCTTGCTGCTTGAAGGTCATTGAAATCAGTCCGGCTACATCAAAGGTACCGACGCGAAGTGTCCATTCTTTATAATCCCTATTCGCTGGCTAGCCATTTTACTTGTGCTTAGGAAAATATTTGGGGCTAAGAGGGATGAAGTTACAGGAGAATGGAGAAAGTGACACAACACAGAACTGCATGCATTGTATTCATCACCTGGCATAATTAGGAACATTAAATCCAGACATTTGAGATGGGCAGGGCATGTAGCACGTATGGGCAATCCAGAAATGCATATAGAGTGTTAGTTGGGAGTCCGGAGGGAAAAATACCTTTGGGGAAGTCGAGACGTAGATGGGAAGATAATATTAAAATGGATTTGAGGGAGGTGGGATATGATGATAGAGACTGGATTAATCTTGCTCAGGATAGGGACCAATGGCGGGCTTATGTGAGGGCGGCAATGAACCTCCGGGTTCCTTAAAAGCCAGTAAGTAAGTAAGTAAGTAAGTAAGTAAGTAAGTAAGCCATTTTACTTGTTAGTGACGTTGCTTAATACATTAAATTTTTGTAGAGAATTTTTCAGTCTTCCAATGAACATGGATGTAGAAGGAAATATAATTTCGGCAACTTTGCTCATACGGAGACAGAATACACGTAAAAATAGAAGAAGAGCCTGAGTTCATCCATTAGTTTTGGAAAGATTGAATCGAGGACTATTTATATCATGCCTTGTTTGATGATTTACATCAGGACGATAAAAATATTAATTTAAAATTACGCAAATGAGGGCCAGTATGGCATAAAACATATTTTTGTTTAATATTTAAGAATTCAAAATAAAATATAATAGGCAACAAACATGAAACCATTATAGCACGTAATTCAATCAATATACTATAATAGGTGTATGTAGCGTAATGATAAAGTCAACGGCCGTGGTGTAATTTGTACCCAAGTTGGAACCTAGATCAGGTTTTTTTTTTATTTCTTACTTCATTTATTTAAATTATTTTAGATGCGTTATTTTATTTTAACATGAAATAAAGGAGATTTAACTACATAAATTATATATCTGTAATTCGCACTGATCTAGGTATTTAGTAGTATATAGCTTTATTATTATTATTATTATTATTATTATTATTATTATTATTATTCATTTACAAATGGATTTTAAGGAACCCGCAGGTTCATTGCCGCCCTCATATAAGTTCGCCATCTGTCCCTATCCTGTGCAAGATTAATCCAGTTCTGTTATTATTATTATTATTATTATTATTATTATTACTATTACTATTATCATCGTCATTCTATATTATTTCATCGTAACATAGCCTGTATACTGTCGTGACGATGTAGATATAGGGTGGCCCAACAGTCGTGTGTTAGCAGCGCCACTAAAATAGTGGCCTGGCTGTCAGGATGAGACCTAATTTCTTCCTTCCAAATAAATAAATAAATAAATAAATAAATAAATAAATAAATAAAAGGAAAGAAAAAAGATAAAAAAGAAAACAGAAAGAGAAGAAAAGAAAAAAGAAAACAAAAAAGAAATGTGAGAAAATAAAAACGGAAATAAAAACGAACGACAAAGAAAAGAAAAAAAGAAAAAAGAAACAAAAAGTAAATAAATAAAAAGGAAAGGAAAGGAAAAAAGAAAAGGAAAGATAAAAGAAATTTAAAAAGAAAAAATCAATAGAAAAGTAATAAATGAATACTAGCCTATAAATAAATAATACAAAATAAATAAATAAATAAATAAAATAAAAAATGATATAAAATGAATGAATAAAATAAATTGAAAATGAAATAAATAAAATAAAACAGAAAACAAAACAAAATAAAATAAGAAAAAAAAATTAAATATCATTCATTCATAGTATCCTGCTCAAGGGCAGGTTTTTCACTGCAAACTCAGCATTCTCTAATCTTTCCTATTTTCTGCCTTCCTCTTAGTCTCCGCATATGATCCCTATATATCTTAATATCGTCTATCATCTGATGTCTTCTTCTGCCCCGACCTCTTTTCCCGTTCACCATTCCTTTCAGTGCATCCTTCAGAAGGCAGTTTTTTCTCAACCAGTGACCCACCCAATTCCTTTTTCTCTTCCTGATCAGTTTGAGCATCATTCTTTCTTCACCCACTCTCTCAAACACAGCTTCATTTCTTATTCTGAATGTCCATTTCACACGCTCCATCTTTCTCCATATCCACATTTCAAATGCTTCTATTCGCTTCTCTTCACTTCGTTGTAATGTCCATGTTATAACATTACGGAATATTAAACAGTATCTCAGTAAAATGTTAATGGATTTCACAAGTTAACACACATAACTGCAGATCACATACAACTGTCACACTAGAAAGAAAATGAATAAAAGGTAAATATAACTGGAGCACCAAGCTTCCCGTTTAATCTTCAGTCATGGCCATCTGTTATATAAGTAAATAAATATAATATGTAGGCTATAACTGTATGAATGAATAAATAAAATAAATAAATAAATAAATAAATAAATAAATAAATAAATAAATAAATAAATAAATAAATAAATAAATAAATAAATAAATAAAAATAATAATAAATCTATGCCGACAATGAAACAGAACCAAAATTCTTCTGGTAATTTTTGTCTTTTCAAAAATAATCGGTGTTAACATGTATAATTAAATTTCATAATATTGAAAATTGCATTTTTTAAATTTCTGTTTATATGTTTGTTCGTCTGTTTGCATATTTGTTACCTATTCTCGCAAAAATGACTGAACCGATTTCTATGAAAATTGATATATAAATTAAGTTGGGTCCCATTTAGAATTTAAGCTATATGGCATTCAAAATACTTTCTTAAAAGTGGGATTATAAGGAGGCTTGAATTAAATAAATCGAAATATCTCGCTTATTATAAATTTTTTTAGGAGAATGTTGCATAAGAAAAGTTACTTTAAAAGAAGTTTCCGTTAAGTTATATTTCTAAGCAAAATTTTACGAATAATTAACGACATTTATTAGTTTTAAAATAACAATATGTTTTATGTTAGTGCCTCAGGCTGGCTAATATAATGAAATGAAAACAAAATACGATCTGCGCTTATTTCAGACGGTCTTGCACAACAAGTGGAAGATATTAATTTAATACTATTTTTATATGGATATAATTTATTGAAGATTGTGTTTCCCAAAACGCGTTAAGTCCATTTTTATGAAAGGACTGGGCTAGTTTTTGTATTCACCGGTCTACGGACTGAGCCAGTTTTCAACTGACATGAACAACAATAACGCAACCTTTTAGACAAGGATTGCCTTTGTTTTTGGAGAAAACATACATAAAATAGAATGATAATGATAGAGGACTCAAACATAAGCATATAATTATATGTATGAATCATAAAAAGGGCCAAATGTACTGAGCGCATCTTGGGATCGTATTCTACGATGGGAACATATAAATGTTTATCAATATTAATATACAGTAATATTATGTAGAGCGTGTTTGTCTGTTTTGTATGAAGTAATCTCAGAAGCTACTTAACAGATTTAGATAATTCACCATTGGAAAGTGTAGTTTCTCCAGAACGCAAAATCATAATTCCTCGCCCGAAGTTTGGAATGCTGTCAGGAACCGACAAATAACCGTAATGGGTCTAGGACGTTTCGTCACAAATGTTTCGTAACAGTGAACTTTCGTCCCCAATAATTCGTCGTGTGGACTGTTCGTCCCCACGTCAATTACATCACCGTTTTTGGCCACATAAAATGTTAGTTACAATAAAAGTTGGGAATATTTCATAAAAAATGATAGAGTATTAGTGAATGGCTCTTGTAATCTGAATATACAAAAATTTATAAATTGTCTGCAACATTGTGTCCAATGGCCCTCAAATATCCCAATACGTTATCTTCATTTTTGTAATCGTTACATTTTTTTTTTCGTGACTGTTAGTATTATTTTATCCAAATCAAGGTATTTCTTCTTTTTCTTGCGTGTAGATTTTTTCTCCTACTTTGTTGTATGTTTCTCTGAATTGATTCCTTTTTCGGAAGTTTCATTCCTTCCTCACTGGATACCCTCCCAAGATGTCGCTGTATGATCTGAGCTGGAGTCTCTGCCAATGTACAGACCGATTATTTAGTCCTGACAACTCAGCGACGAGAAAGAGGGGAAGTAACAGGAGTAGTGGGGGGAGCTCCGGAGTAGAGATAAGGGTGAGCGGTCGGTAAAGGAATGCAGTACAGCTTAATTGTACTAGAAACATACCGCTCTACCGCACGCATTACATCCGATTGCTTCGAAGACAAGCGAGTGACTAACCCAAACACCCCTTGACGTAACTAAATGGACTCGCCTGACCCAGGCGCACATCTCCGGCGACTGTCAGGACTAAATAATCGTACTGTACTTGCAATTGCCTTCATCAAATTCATGCACACTGCTACAGTGGATTTTCTATCCACAGTAGATACCAGCATTGATTTACATTCCCCACGTTGGTCACAACGCCATACGATGCATCTTTTTTGCATCCTATGTTTCATACTATACATGAAATCTCTGTAGGCTGTATGAAATTCATACCCATACGTTTGGTTGAAGTGAATCTAATTTTACTCTCCATTGCTAAATAATACTAAATTTTATACACGGAAATAATGTTAAAATAAATGTATTTAAATGTGAACATTCACAATAGTTAATTGTGAATACTCACATTTAAATGCATTTATTTTAACAATATTTCCGTTCTTGTTCTCGTTGTCGTTTTTGTTCCCGGTTTATTGTGAACCAGCCTTAATCTGTGACAAACCTTCCGGTGACGAAAATGTAATGTGTGACGAATCATCCGTGAGACCAACCATTCGTGACGAATAATCCGGATGCCAACCGTAACAGTAAATGTAAAGGAAGTAATACAAGACTCTTGAAGTTGTGCAGTGAATGCCTAGTTTCGTGTCATTGGTGTTTAGTGTAATCAATCAACATGCTCGAGACAGATCAAGGGCCTGGATGAAATTATAATTGCTCATATCGTGGCAGAGGAAGAATAAATCATGAATAGTCACGTAAAGAGTGCCTAACATAAGACTTCGATGAAACCCAACAGTGCCTTTGTGTGACGTGCGTATAATGTTAAGTTTAAATGTGGTAAAGTTTTTAATTGGTTATTTAATGTCGCTATATTAACTGCTAGGTCAGTGCTTCCCATACTGGGGGTCGTGTAAAGAGCTGAGGGGGGTCACGAGAAGATTTAAAAAATAAAACTAAAAGAGCCTTATTAACATACACTTGTGCCTACGTGCATCAAACGTCTGTTAATACAACCACTGGTTAAAATTCGCACATAATCCCTGGTTAAGCATTTTTACGGTGCCTCGACCTCGGTTATGACTTAAATAGGAGGTTAACCACGGTAATCTCTAACTAGCCACATTCGAATAGTTAAAGGAGATAACCAGTATTAGTAGAGTCCACACCTGTGGAGTAACGGTCAGCGCGTCTGGCCGCGAAACCAGGTGGCCCGGGTTCGAATCCCGGTCGGGGCAAGTTACTTGGTTGAGGTTTTTTTTCCGGGGTTTTCCCTCAACCCAATACGAGCAAACGCTGGGTAACTTTCGGTGCTGGACCCCGGACTCATTTCACCGGCATTATCACCTTCATAATTTTCAGACACTAAATAACCTAGATGTTGATACAGCGTCGTAAAATAATCCAATAAAAAAAGTATTAGTAGAGCAGGTAAAACAAAATGGCGGCCAGGTCCACAGCTGATTATTTCGGAAACGATTATTATTGTACAATACTTGAATTACTTGGATAGAGATGATGGTGAGCGTGAAGGTTATTTAGAATTCTTACGAGGAGTTAGGTAACAGAAAATTTCGTTTATCAAAATCTACAGTTTCATTCTGCTGCCAGAAATAGGTCACTTGAAATAACACAAAAACAGTCATATTTCTCCTATGGATCTCCTGCTTATATTACGATTCTATGTAACTGTTATTTTTTGCATTTTAAGAGGAAACACTCGAGTAATCTCTGTGTCACTGGCTGCACGAAGAGAGGGTATGGATTGATCTTAGGATAATGCACAGTTCCCTGGTGTAAATGGGGTCCTGGGTCGTACATACATTCGTACTAATCTTCTTCATCCTTTTTCTTTATGGATATTCTATCTTTTTATATTGTATAGATCTAGTAATTAAGTCTATCGATACTTCAACCTCATATTGGGATATAAACATGTTTGCATTCAATTTTTCATTTTGTACGATTTTAACCTAACAGCACTGAAAAACAAAGAAATTCAACTCACAAACATAACAGCGCCCAACGGCAAACAAATGCAACACAAAAATGTAGGACACGTTCGTTTCGATGTAGAACAGAGTAAAGGTAAGTTTTACTCGGTGCGACTATTGCGATGATCGTTCAACGATAATCGTTGAGCACTATTTCTTTGTATTTTCTATGGAGCTGTTTTCCTCCGAGCGACTGCCGCGACCCTAAAAATACAAAGAAATAGTGCTCAACGATTAACGTTGCACGATCATCGCAATAGTCGCACCGAGGAAAACGTACCTTAAGCGCAGTCGTTTTTAGACGTTGACTATTATCTTTACGAGGTATGGATGCTTTCCTTTAGTCATTTTGTAGAAACAGTGTATCATCATAGACTTTACTCTGGTTAAATGAGGTGTCAGCTAACCATGTTTAAGTAATCGGCGATTATGAATGGTGCACAGAAATTACATTTTAACCATTGTTACTGTTTAACCGTCGTCTCGTAACCTATGATTACTGCATTTTTAATCGAGATTGATACACTTCGCCATTACTGTGTGTTTAGAAACATAAACAACATTCAGCGTAATAAAAAAAAAGTTTCAGTAGTTAGGCTATGCACTAAAGTAAAAATAATTTTATTAATGCGACAAATGTGCCTGTTTTGCAGAAAGTAGCTCTCAAATCTGGACTCCGCATTCGATACATACATAGTGAGATAACTTTCAGAGTTCAATGAGATTTTTCGTTTTTGTTTTGATTGCAATTTTAGACGAGAAGCTTATTTTGCATAAATATGATCTACACTCTCTGAGAAAAAAAGGCTATTCATCAGTAGTTATGTATATATTTGAATGAATTTTTCCTTTTTTATTTCAGCTAGTTGAACGCAACTGCCTAAAAATGGATTATTATCCATCTGTGACTGTCGTATTGTTTTGATTGTCCTCTGACGAATACTTAAAAAGCTGTTCTTTACAAATGCGCAAATTAATTTAACAAACTCAGTATTTGCCATATCACATGTAGCTAAATTTTCCCTGAGTTCTTTAATGCACTGGAATGCATCACATTCCTTCTTGTCAAGTGATGTAGACCAGAAGTCAAGTTTCTTTATAAATCTTTCGATTTTATTCCTGGCTGTTATTATGTTAACATCTTGGCCTTGCAAACTCATACTACTGTTGTCGACACATTTATCACGATAAACCGCCCTTAATCTCCGATGAATGTCTATCGGGGGCACATTTTCTGCTGTTGTTTCAGGCTGTAACTTAGAGCTCTCTATTGGCAGAGATACGGAACTTGCGTCACTGAAAGCAGAAAGTTCTCTGAATACAATGTATTATCATTAATATTTTTAACTACGAGTATATTCACAACGACAAAAAAATAGGAGACATTATTTTTCAGCATACTCTCGTATTCAAAGTGTTTAAGTGTTAAAAATATCAGGAAAATACGCTACTGAAAATGATCTTCTTGTAATATTTCATGTCATTGTTGCACTATATTTTTCTATTTCGGTCATTCTTTGGGTGATTTACACTAATTTTGAGTAAAATTATCGTTGTTTTCAATTTTACAGGGATTTTGTTTTCCGAATGGGATTAAGTACCCTACCTGTTCGGTAAAAGAGGGTCGCCCAAAAGTGGCTCGCGCTTCACAGTTTGGGAACCACTGTACTAGGTCATTTAACGCCGATGCAATTGATGATAGCGAGATGGTATTTGGTGAGATGGGGCCTAGGATTCGCCTTGATTACCTGACATTAAGGCACCATTTATGAGGCAACTAGGCCAGGAGATAATGGGATAGGGTGGCCAGGTCCTTTTCCCCTTCATTGCATACATCGCTCACTAGCTATATAGGACAATATTAATAGCGATAATTCACTAATAAAATGGTAATAAATAGTAGGTAGGTATATAACACTAGAAATAGTCTATAACAGGGATCATTAGCACAGAGCACGCTGGGGCTAGCTTCTCTTACCCGCTGAAAACGCAATGCACCATGGTGCACTCCATAGCTGCTAGCGGGTATGCTCTCTATCTCTTCCTGCTCCACGACGGGGCACACGGGACGACACCGCTTACTCTTTGCACATTTTAGCGAGTGCTGACGACCACTGGTCTATAACATATACTTGAAAGATTTCAGAGTAATGGGCTGCTAGGAACTTGTTTACCTGGCAACACTTCAAGAAACATTTTTTTTTTTCCGTTGTTGGTAACTCTAAAGCATGTATTAGTGCTTCATGGTTGTGCTAACAGATGGTGCTACTAGAAACAGTTTTGGATAATTAATTTAAAATACATCTTGAAATTCACTTCAATTAAGTAGTCGAACACAAAGAAAACATAATTAGGAACTTAAAATTGAAATAATATACTCCCACAACTTGTAATTAAAGCAAACAATTTAAATAATTTAACAGGTATTTGTCTGTACACACACTAAACTCACGCCAGGACTTTTAAGCAAAAAAAGTAATAATAATAATAATGATAATAACAAAATATAATCAATCAATATGCCATTTTCTTTTAGTACTTTTAAATGAAATTATTTTACTTTAAATTCCTCATGTAATAATAGACTTTATAAAACTTTTACTAAAAAAAAATATTGTGTCCACCACATACTGGTACGTAAAGAACTTTAGCGGACATCCTATATTCCGAGTCTCGTCCGGAAACACAGGATTCGTCCGCTAAAGTTTCGCTTTTCGTACTTGATACATAATATACTATTATTTCTTAATTCACTTGTACACCTGTTTACTGCTTTCAAACATTTCATTTCGGGAGGCTGAATCATTGTTTCATATTTTTTGTGCGAGATCGTGCGTATTTGCTTGGTTTCCGCACAAAACCAATCCGCGGAAAGTCTAAAATTCCACATTAAGTATTCCCAACCTAACACTCATAACAATTTCCCTCTTCTCACCGCTTAAGTGACATATTGATTTTACTGCTTTAGGCTTTTAACATATTATTTTTAGAGACGTTCAATATAGTAATAATTATAAATTGGAAACTTACCTCTGCAATTTCACCTAAATTTCACTGTTAATCATTGTTTTTAAATATTTGCAAACATTAAGTAAACTCTACAACTCCACTAAAGTTACTGCATTCGTGATGCAAGTAACATTAAGGAAGCCGTGAAAAAATCAACAAGATTGCATAGACTGGGGGAAAAAAAGACAGGCGTATATCACGGCCTGCTGGAGTATAGTAAACACAGAGAACATTTTAAAGCAACAATGTTGAAGATAGATATTTTTGTTTTGCAAATTTGCCGTCATTGAACAGAAACCAAGATGGAGATTTCATTGCAACTAATTAGAAATTCCTCTTTCAGGTATGTAATAAACGATCTTCGCACAAAATAATGTACGATACACGAGCGGTATGTTTTCTTTCAATTCTCGGAAATTAAAAAAGCTCAACTACGTTTCGCTTTTTCAAACTTTTCCTCGAACATGAAAACTTCAACATACCGCTCTTGTAACGCATATTACTATTATTGTGACCCAACATTCACATCCATCCATTTTATTTAGTACATTAAACGATCTTGCCGCGGCGTCTATTAAGTGAAAACAGCAGAAATGGCTGTTCCAGTTCGAAGTCCCCGAGCTGGTTATTCCGTCATATCTTCATGCCTAGAGCATAGGGAATTGAGTCCGTGCGGTGCATACTGTATGTATGGAGACAAACGCTGCGTTCGACACAAGTCGGATCTGCCCAATGTGTATCTTCTTTCCCTCATTTGTACAGGGGGAGCCACGGGCTGGTGGGCGAGAAAACTATTGCAGTCTTTCTGTTGTCGTGACAGGAATACTCAACGTTATCGACGTCCCCTTCGCTTTTGACCAAAACAAGGCCGTGACGCCATTTACAAACATGATGCTGCTATTAGTCAACGTAACATGGAAAATGCTGTTATATTTCAATAGAGGTTCTTCAATTATACGCCTTATTTCTTCATTATATGTGACTTAGGGTGTCAACTCCTGATCACTAAAGTACGGGAGACTTGGTAACGAGAAATTTTAGCGCGATTTCTTGGACTGTGAAGGCAGGATTCATTGAAGGAATGGTTTATATTGAATTATAATATGACTGTCACTCAGGTCACAATATTGAGTACAATAATATTTTAAAATATGTATATTCCATAAGTTTAACTTATTTATATTCGTCAACGAGAGATGCTGCAGAACATTTTTTTTTTATCTTAGAATGCAGACTGAAAGACTAAACTCTTAACCATACAGTACGTGCGCACAGCGACGCCAAAGAACAGAACTTCAATATTAGCTTTCAGACCTTGTTTCCAAGTCTACATTATTTTGTTATAAGTTGTAAAATGCAGTATATATACAGAGTGTTTCCGAGGTGGTGTTCCAAACTTTCAGGGATGATGGCGAAGGGCACATGTATCAATTTGAGATAAGGAACCGTGGTCCGGAAATGACTGAGTCGAAAGTTATAAACGAAAATAGTTGTGTGGAAATGGAATTGTAGTTTGGCACTATGTGTCCTCCTTCCCTTAACCTTTGGAACAGTCGTGGAAAGATGGTATGGGCCGGATGTCTCCTACGTGGGTATATAAATACAGGGTGTAACGGGTATAGTGCCGTTCTTTTCACAGTCGTCGGTGACGGTCTACAGGATAAAAAAAATGTCCATACAATATAGGGTCAAAACAGAATAGTTTTCCCAGAAAAAAGTATTTATTTTGGTATTTTATTTACGTTATACTGCTTATATCGTTAGTAAAATTAAGAAAACAATTACATCAGTAGGTATATCTAGCAAAGACTTAATATTAGTTTAAATAAATATTTGTGTGTTCTATTTACGTTTTCGTGAAATTAAATAAAAATGCATGCTTAAATTGGTTAATATTCTGGCTTGAGAGACGTGGCAACGTGTTCAGCAGGCAGTACTCTGCACAGACGTAAGTAAGAGTCAGCTGAGTTCAAGCTCCTTGTCCATAGCTCTACTGCCGAGCGAATGGCAGTTCAGTACAGGGTATTCGATAAACAACTTACAATGTCAGTCATAGTTTAGGAATATCATATGTTATTAATTTATGGAGAAAGTCGTCGTAATTCAAGTGAAACAATAAGGATGTACCGCCAACGTTTTCCTCAAAGAAGGTTACCTAATCGGCGAACTTTTGTAGCAGTTTCTCAACGATTATTAGAAAGTAGAAGACAAGTCTCTTACCCTGTTTCAACAATCACACAACCAGTAATTTGTTTAAAAATGATACTGCTTTACGGAAGCGAGAGAGATTAAAATCTTGCATTAGAAAAAAGTTCGTGTGATTTTGTGCAGAAAACCTTTATTATTTAGACGTACAATTAAAAAATGGAGCAATATTGTCACATAAAATGTAAATTTACCATAATGTTCTATTATGAGATTGAAAGTCTGTATTTGCTGCTCGTTTTAAGGTGCGTACACACTTAGCGAACGAACAACGAACGAATGATGAAGCAAAACTTCGTTGTTCGTTCGCTGTTTGAAGCGACGTACAAATCATCAGATGCGGATATGAGGCAAAAAATTGCTGGGGGAAATAGATGCCTGAGAGCCCTTAACAAAACTTTGAGAGCAAGATGCATAAGTAAAAAAGCAAAACTTACATTATATAAAACAGTCGTAAGACCAATTAATTGTGCTTTATGGCAGTGAAACTTGGACTCTGTCGAAGAAAATGGAACAACAACTGATGACATGGGAAAGGAAAATTCTAAGGAAAATCTATGGTCCTAAATATGAGAATGGGCACTGGAGAATGAGATATAATACAGAGCTGAAAACTCAATATAAATCTCCAGATATTGTTGCTGAAATCAAAGCCCGTAGGTTGGAATGGTTAGGACATGTAATCAGGATGAATGATCAGAGAATACCAAAAAAGATTCTAAACACAAAACCAGAAGGCAGGCGCAATATTGGCAGACAGAAACTAAGATGGTTGGATGGAGTGGAGGATGATTTAAGGACTCTAGGCGTGAGAAGATGGAGGCAGAAGGCTCTGGTTGGACAGGAATGGACCAAGATCCTAAGGGAGGCCAAGGCTAGACTACAAGGGCCGTAGTGCCAAAGAAGAAGAAGAAGAAGAAGAAGACAAATCATCAGCAAATTGTCAGAAAACATTCACATTCGCTGATTATCCGCTATAAAGGCAGACGAAAATATAATTATAGCAAGTGCAGGCCTGTTTCATAAACACAGTAATAATATTAAGTAATAGTATTACAGTCATGAAAACAATTTTATTAACCGACTAAATTCTGTTTCATAAACGTTTTGCACGAGTCATAAAATACGTACAGTAGCCAGATGATTTGAGGTTAAGGCTGACAAACATAACCAAGTTGGTCTGCACTCTACAGCTATTTATATTATTCTCTCTGTTAACAGTTGTTGAATGAAATAAGTTTTGAAGTACTATCTTTAATAGCAACAACAGAGTAAATCGTAATATGTGTGAAGGTTTATTTCAGATAAGATTGTAAATCACTGCAACTCGAAGTTATTGTTTCTGTTATTTGATTCAGTTGATTTACGAGTAAAAGAAACAATATGATAAATCTAAAATATTGTGAACAGATATTTATCATTCCTAATTGTTCACGTCTCTGCTGTTGTAAAGTTTGCAATTCCAAAAACAGTGTATCAGTGACAGAAGCGTGTGTGTGTGCGCGCGCGTCTGTAAAACTTGGACCTCGTTATCTAAAGAAGTACCATATGAAAATGTTAAGCAGTGAAAACTTTTGATGACAATATTGTAGCAACCTTAAAGACAGTGTTAACGACAGGGTTAATGGACCCTGCAAAGCGTCTTATGTAAGATATTTCAAGTTCCGTTATAATTCGGAATACTGCGCAAGTACTTATATAAAAAGACTTAAAAATTATTGGTGCAAGCGTAAATAAATACACATAAAAATTACTCTTTTACCAAAAATAAATAAGTAATGCAATAACGACATAAGTACTTACGCGGTGAAGTCGTTCCTAGAAAATATCGTGTTTGAGTTTGAAGGTGTGGATGTTGTAGAAGATTAATGTTATGACGAAATTAATAAAAATACTGAAATTGTCTTAATGGGTTTTTATTGCTGATTATGTTGTAAGTAGTATTTTCAAGAAGTTACCTGACTATACAAAATGCAAATACATATGTTCTAATTAGAGATTGTGATGTGGAATTGTGGATGCGGTACCTATAAATCTCGTAAGTTAATTTTAGTTTATGCCCTCAATAGGGGTGGTTTAAAGTAGTCCACATATTTTGTAATAGATCTACTTGTTGATATATGTCTGCAAAAGATTTTGGCTCACCAATATCTTCACAATGTTAATTAGTTAAGAGTATATAGATTCAGGTTGTCACAAGTATACATTGAAAAAACATTTCAATAGGTACAGAAAATATTAATATTACTGTATTTTGTGATGTAAATGTCCCATAGACATATATTTCTGAACAATTATTATAATTTAAAAAATGACGAGAAAGGAGGGAAAAACGTTAAGTTCAATCATTCAAATAACATAAAATAATGTAAAATATACAGTAATTACTTTCTAACAGTTCTATACTGTAATTGAATTTAATTTGGGTTTCACCCTTTCCAATTGTTCCTCTTTTACAATTAGATAAGATAGTTTTCAATTTCAGCCTGGTCCGCCTACATTGGCGCCTATGACAGTTTGTAAGTATTTGTAAGGTACTGTATTTTGTGATGTAAATGTCCCATAGACATATATTTCTGAACAATTATTATAATTTAAAAAATGACGAGAAAGGAGGGAAAAACGTTAAGTTCAATCATTCAAATAACATAAAATAATGTAAAATATACAGTAATTACTTTCTAACAGTTCTATACTGTAATTGAATTTAATTTGGGTTTCACCCTTTCCAATTGTTCCTCTTTTACAATTAGATAAGATAATTTTCAATTTCAGCCTGGTCCACCTACATTGGCGCCTATGACAGTTTGTAAGTATTTGTAAGTATGGAGAGGGACTTTGTTAGTCATTCATTTTGTCTCTGATGCTTTTTAAAATGGGGAAAAGACGTGAAAATAACTTGAAGAAACGGAGTTTTTTTGCGAAAAGTTCTCGAATTGAAAGGTCAACTATTTCATTATATGCGTAACTTTCTTGCATATGGTTGTAGGATATTCGTTGTCTAAAATTTCTTGGACGTCGGACAAACACTCCCTCTTCATCACTATTTGAGTCAGAATTATCCATTTCAAATGTTTTCGTGGTTTTATCTTCAAAATCTAACCCTACATTGGCATTTACTTTTTACAAATTATTAAACTATTACTTAAAATACAGTCATGGAACTAACGTTAATATTATTAATAAATTTAATTATCTTTGCTGCTTTATGAAACACTTTAGTAATATTATTATTTATTTTAGTAATAATATGAGCATTTACAGTAATAAATAATATTATTAAATATTACTTTTATGAAGCAGAACAGTAATAATATTACTTAATGTTATTACCTTTTTAGTAATGGTATTAAATTATTACTTTTATGAAATAGGCCCCAGGGGAAAGTTTCAGTACACGGATACCTCACTGACAATAATTATCTTAAAATATTAAAAAGAGAGATTTGTCTGTGTTTGTCGTATGCGCATCATGCTTACGAAAAGACACTTTTCAATGCCAATAATTTATTTTGTGTGCACAAGGTTGGAACTTTGTTTTTCCTGGGCGTGAATTTGTCCAAAAGGAACGACATACGCGAACCAAGTTGACTCGTACACTTCATCACTCCCCATTCCAGAACTTTTTATGGAATTCTGTCTTTCACTCCAGAATGATGTCAGTAGGGATTCAATTTTCAATTTTCTTTTTGACTTCTGCTCCCTACAATAAACAAAAAACATATATCCACTGAAAAGAAATAAACAAAAATAATTTTCAAATTTTGCACGTGTTTGACTCGCCTATCTTGCAGCTAAACATCTTTCCAATAGGTTCCCAAACATCATGTTTTCTTATTTTATTGTGGTAAGTAGGATACTTGGGATTCCATGAAGTTTCCTGCTCCCTATATGCATTAATAAGATTTATAACAGCGCCTTCCGTCCACTCCAGTTTCGACATCCTGTTAGTGAAATTGAACTAAGCGCTGCATTCTGCTACGAACTACAAGCTAGTGGCAAATCCCGTCCACAACGAATACCAACTTCCTTTGATGTACCGACAAGCGACGGATCACTTCCGAAGGCAAACCAAACGATCGGTTTGCCTTTGCTGCGACGTACACACGTACCGATTTCAATCAACGAATGCAATCGTTTGTCGTTCGTTCGTTGTTCGTTCGCTAAGTGTGTACGCACCTTTATGTAAACAGCAGCATTGTCATGATCGCTCCTGCATTAGAACAGAGCACCTGTTTTGTACCGGTATGTCTGCACCCACTTGAGTTGTACCACAGTCTAATATACAGTCGCGAAGCTTGGGATGATTTTTTGCATTTCTCGCGATAGTTGCTAGCCGCTTGGAGCGCTGTGAGTACTAGGAACAATAGACTGTGCCATTGCCATCGTGATCTAATACAGGCCGTAAGGCAGACCATGTGACTCCCTTAACCCGATCACGAAGGGCGGCTTTTCAACCATATAAATTAGTTAGAATACTTAAAGAGTAACATATATTTCTTTCAAATGTAGTGTAATTGGATTAATAAAATTTAAAACAATGTAATGTTAAGGTGTAACATTATTTTTGGTGAGAAAATTACGTTGTTTGTATGTGTAATACCTGCATTTATTTCGATTAAATATTGCGAAATTCTTGTACATTCATTTATGCACGATTCAGTAATTTTCAGTTGCACCGCACGGATATTTAGATATGCTGAAATTATAGGTTATGTTTACTGTACCAGTTGCCCCTTTCTGTCTAATTTTAGTGGTCTCCAATGCCCTGCCATTACATATGTACCGGTATATTATGTCGTATGAAAATTATAGGTTATGTTTACTATATTTAACTTATATTCCTATATTCGCAAGTATACATTATAATTAAACATACTGTCATGTATGATACCCCTCACATTCAATTTGTCTGTATTTTAATACTACAATTGAGACTGAATTACTCTATTTATCTACAACCTAAGAGACGAAGTAACACAATCGTATGTACACTAATTTCATAGGAGTGGTATAGTAAATTTTCTGTCTACAATTAAGGAAGGTAAATGTGCTAAATTAAAATCACAATGTAAATTCTTTTTTATTAAACCTCAAAATATATTCAATTCTTAACTTAATATGTTGATGCGAACAGATTTTATTAACATGTAAAATTCTCTTCACATTAAAATAACACAGTTTTATAATTATTTCTGCAACATATTATGCAGCAATAAATACACGAAACTTATGGACACATTACACTAAATAAAACTTAGCAATGATACGTAATAAAGTTATAATATAATATTTCATTGGACTCCATACACTGAAATAGAAAACTCGAACATACATTACGGCGGTCCAGATCGAAAAGGCATTGACTGTGCCGTATTTCGCATTGTTGTGAAAAGTTGTGTAAACTGTGAAATGTTTTTTATCGGTTGTAATAATTGTAAATGGCTAAAATACAATAATTTGAATAATAATATGAGGCAAGGAGACGTTTGTTGCACTATAAATTCTAAGAAAAAGATGTCAGAGTTATCCTTCTTCCGAAAGATCCAGGAAGGTGAGTTTATAAAATATAATATATGCTTTATGAAAATAATACATGAACCTTATGTATTTCGTATTTCAATAGTGGAAGGAAGGTGTTAATTTTTTCAAAAGAACACGATATCGAAAGTACAATACATTATATCGTCTGCTGGGGAAAGAGTCTGTGATGAGGCGATAGTAGCGATCCTGGTGGCTAGCATCTATTTATGGATGCATATTTCAACTGTCTACGTTTGGATATTTAGTTAGTATTGAGCTTCGTGACTGTATATACTAGACTGTGGTTGTACTCTGTACTTCTAAACCCCCTCCACCTCGTTTGAGCTGTACTGTGTACTTCTAAACTCCCTCCTTCCAATCCAGCGACGTTGCAAAAATCTATTATTGTAAACTTTAATAATTAGTTAAATATTGCAATTAGAAAAAAATTGTAAAGACATTTTTTCTTCCTTATGACATGAATAATCATCAGTTAAAATAATGGCACTTATACCCCTTACACTCTGTAAGTTTGACGGGATTTACTGTTCTTTCCTCTGATCGAGGTTCTGGCTGATAGGTACATCTATTGTCAGTAGAGTTCTTGTACTTTGAGTACAAGTTAGACGCATATGGATCATACTAGCTTCGCTTGCAAGGGAGAACTCTGACTCGTCTCACCGCTCCGTTTCGTGTGTTTGCATCTGCTTATCCGTGTGTCTGCTTGCATAGGCACTGAACAATGAGAATACTACTTAGGTACAAAATATAGGCTGCTGTCACGTGTATTTAGTAATAAACAAAATATTTATTTAAAGCCATCATATGAACAACAGGAGATTATTCTGACACTAAGTAAAACGAATCTAGATTCTAAATAGTCCTACTATTTTTGTTTCACAACATATTTTTCGCCCAAAAAGTAAAAACCAATGCTCATTATTTTTATCATATTTACATAGTTTTGAATACTTGAATTGCACTTTTTAAAATAGAGATATTTTATCAAAGTGAAAATGAGTTTAGAAGTAAATAATATGATAATTTATTAAAAGAACTGAAATGAGTTAGTATTGAAAGAAAGAAAGAAAGAAAGAAAGAAAGAAAGAAGTAAAGAAAGAAATGAAGAAATGAATAAAGAAAGAAAGAATGGAAATTACAACAATACAATAAATCACGGAAAAACCTAAATTATTTACACTGACTACTTACTTTACGAGTCTCTACACATGACGAGTGACTGTAAACATTTTAAGTGTTTCAAAAGAAAAAATTATCTTTCTTTCTGATAAAATACGTTTTCTTCCTTACTAATGAAGTGCTCGCTACCAAATTCTTCTATTGGAATACTCATTTCCAACCGTCTAGCTTTGTTTTGTTTTGACATGGTTCACTGAACAGCTGCAGATCTGAAGTGTGTGTGCCGGCGCCGCGCTATACTCCGTACATGCCTGCACTGTTGCGGGTTGCTCGAGCCTTCAGATAACCAAGCGCTGGACTCTAATTATTTATCAGGCAGTACTTCTCACTTGACAATGTGTGTCAAACAATTGTTTGTATACATCTGAAGTCTGACTAGTGTAATAATATGTAGCTAGTCAGCGATGTATGCAATGGAGGGGGAAAGGAACTGGCCACCCTACCCCATTATCTGCTGGCTTAGTTGTTTCATATATTTTTTTAAAATTATGGTTTATTTAACGACGCCCGCAACTGCAAAGGTCATATCAGCGTCGCTGATTTGCCGGAATTTTGCCCCACAGGAGTTCTTTTATATGCCAGTAAATCTACTGACATAAGCCTGTTGCATTTAAACGCACTTAAATGTCATCGACCTCGGTCGGGATCGAACCCGCAACCTCGAGCATAGAAGGCCAACGCTATACCAACTACAACCGAAGGCGGCTAGTTGTCTCATAATTGGTGCCTTATTGGTATCACTTGTAAGGTTCAGACCTGTCTTCGGACAGTTGACTGAACAACATCTAGATAGGTGTAGCCTACATTAAAAACTAGCGATCAGGATTGATAAAGAAAAATACGGGAGAATTAGGAAATCAAAACGGAAGACGGAAGGATAAAAAAATACCTCAGAGACAGGAGTTCCCGTAAAATACAGAAAATACGGGATAGTTGGTCACCCTGATGTGACCGTTTACTACCAACAGAACACACGATATTCGTAGGAATCTCTGAGGTCGAGAATTTCACGGCATACGCGATATGTACTGATCTTGTCCACACCTGTGGAGTAACGGTCAGCGCGTCTGGCAGCGAAACCAGGTGGCCCGGGTTCGAATCCCGGTCGGGGCAAATTACCTGGTTGAGGTTTTTCCGGGGTTTTCCCTCAACCCAATATGAGCAAATGCTGGGTAACTTTCGGTGCTGGACCCCGGAACTCATTTCACCGGCATTATCACCTTCATTTCACTCAGACGCTAAATAACTTGAGATGTTGATACAGCGTCGTAAAATAACCCAATAATAAAAAAAAATGTACTGATCTTGAGTCTCTCGCCGTAAAGATTGATTAAGTGATATTGTGTTGTCACTGTATCATCTCTCTTCCCTTACCTATCCGTACCGTATGTCGTACTCTAACTGTATTCAGTATTCATCCAAAGTGCTTTACTGAACAACAAGAATTTGCTCCGACTTAAAACAATGCGTTTCTTATGGTTTGGTGTGCGCTGAATCCGAAAATATATCTCTTTTCTTTGTATCACGTAAGGTTTTTGAGACATGCTGTGGTTTCTCTTTTCGATAAGAGCTCCTCCAGGAAACATCTGGCGCGGGTTGGGGATATAAACGAAAACAAAAGCTAATGCATTTTATGAATTTATGACTTATTTCCGGTTTCTTATGGTTGTTGGCATATTATTTTGCACTTCTAATAAATAAAACGATATTGGTCTCTTCTATTAAGTAAATTTCATAACAGTTCAAAGTGAGATCTATGCAATGAACAAACAAGGGTGTGGATTTCAGTATTTAAAGGAAACGTTTACCAGTTTGAGTAAAGGAAAATTAAAAGAGGGCATTTTCATCGGGTCACAAATTTACAAAATTATGGTGACTCTTTGTTTGAGGAAAAACTTTCCGTTACAGAAAGAATGGCATGGCGCGCTTTCAAAGACGTTTGCTCAAATTTCCATGGACATTTTAGGGCAGAGAATTACATAGAACTTGTTGTGGAAACCATGTTAAGTGCATTTGACAAAATGGAGTGTAATATGTCTCTCAAAATACATTTTTTACATTCTCATTTGGATCTTTCCTCCTAACTTTGATGCGGTAAGCGACGAGCATGGGAAAAGATTTCATCAAGAAATATCTGAAATGGAAAGGCGATATAAAGGAAGATCATGATCCAGCATGCTTGCAGACTATTGTTGGTTCCTTGTAAAATACAGTCCCTGGTCTAGTTATGAACAGAAGTCATCCAGAAAATTATTTTAAATAAAAGTTCAAATTCCGAGATTTTTCTCGTTATATACATGAAATATTTTTATTGCTGTTATGTTTTAAACTATGTAACATCACTTTTGTATCCAGTACAGATTTTTCAAGTATTATGAGGAATTTTGAATCCCTAGTGTGTGAGAATTTTATCAGTAGCAGTGAAAAATTAAAAACAAATAAGTTTTGTCATAAAAAATTCAATTCATTTTCCCGGGAAAATGGTACATGATGGGACAATTTGGATTTTAAATTCAGATTTAGGGCACACATATTAGTAATATTCACCTATTTTATTTCGGAGCAAGACAAAAAGTAAAAATTAGTTGTTCAGAGACTGTTTTCAAATTTAGTCTACCGAAAGATATGCTGTGCCCTTCAGGCATATCAACACATTTATCAAAATAACACAAACGGATTGGGCACTATGTTCAAACTTCTTACTCTCAATCAACGCAATTAATGTAACACACTTGTTTATGGATAGAGTGATTCCTACTGGGAATATATAATTTCAAACTTTCAAATAATCGCAAGTTCATATATTCACCGTTACTAAATTTATTTGCAAGGTATCAAAATTGAAACAATAATCACACATTTTAGAGAAGTGAGTTTGATTATCTTTGTTGTTCTTTTGCCACTCATAAATGATGCCATTCCTAATCATGGACCACTCTCGGGGGTTGTCGTCGTCGCCATCGTATCATGAGGAAAAATGTTTAAAAAGCCAATTTCTTTGAATTGTATTTACTAAACTGTACAAACCAAAAATCCAATGACTTTTTCTTCAGACATTTCTCAAATGAAAAGAACGTAAAATAGAAAATACAACTATTAGAGTTTAAAACTGTAGAAACTGTAATTTAACTGATATGAAATAGAAGGGAAACTGAAATGAAGTGTTACGTATGTGGGGTAGTGTAAATATTTTTGAGAGGGACACCTGATGAACTAGATTCATGACAGAGTAAGATTTTACTGTATTCTAAGTATGTAGGCCTGTGCGTGCGTGCTTGTGTGTGTATTTTTTTTTAGCTTCTAGCTCTACCATCTGAACTGTTAACCTAGAATTAATTTAATTATAGTAATTTCTATAAATATTTTTGGAACTTGAATTTCGTGTGAAGAATTTGATATGAGGTATATTTATAGATTAACATATTGCAGTTATTAATTGGACTGCTACGAACAATAGGCGAAAGATACCTAGAGAAAAATGAAGAAGTGTATGCAGTATTTGTGAACCTACAAAAGATGTTTGACAGAGTGAATTGGAATAAATTGATAGGGATCCTAAAGAAAATTGGCGTGGATTGGTAAGACAGGAGGCTGTTCAGTAACCTTTATATGAAACAACGAGTCAGGATAGGAGAAGAAATGCCAGAAGGAAATAAAATAGGGAGAGGAGTACGACAAGGATGCCCTTTATCACCTACCCTATTCAACATCTACCTGGAGGATTTAGTGAAGAACTGTTTTCAAACATGGGAGGAGTGATAGTAGGAGGAAGAAGAATAAGGTGTATAAGATTTGCTGATGACATGGCGTTGTTAGCAGAAGAGATGATGCTAAGGGATGTGCTACTCGAGCTAAATGACAGCTGTGAGCAGTATGGAATGAAGATAAATACCAATAAGACGAAGACTATGGTATAGGAAGAAAAGTAAAGAAGATAAATTTGCGAATTCTAAATGAGATAGTAGAGCAAGTGGACAGCTTCAAATACAGTCACGAAGCTCAATACGTGGTAAATATGCATCCATACATAGTTGCTAACCACTATTGACGTATTTAAGTTAGAATGAAACTGAAAATATATTTTCTTTTACATTTAAACAGAATAACGTTTCCAGTATCACTTGTATTATAAAGGTAATTTTGAACATATCTACAACATACAACTAGAAAGTGAATATATAGGCTATGAGTGCAGTAGATACGCATTTACTCGTATAGACTTTCAGCCAATAAACAAATGAAATCTATAATAACCATTACTCTTATTCCAACTTACTCAGAATCGTGTATCTGATTCTCCTTATTGAATGGACGTTTATTTATTCCATCTGCATATCTCAGACAAGATTG
This sequence comes from Periplaneta americana, assembly GCF_040183065.1. NCBI lineage: Eukaryota > Metazoa > Arthropoda > Insecta > Blattodea > Blattidae > Periplaneta > Periplaneta americana. The sequence continues at coordinate 80,046,730 of NC_091123.1, read as the reverse complement.
TTATCATCAAGGATGTGAAGCTGTTTTCTCGGTTTGTTTTTCCATGTAGAGGTATGATTCGATCTTCTTATGGATATTCAACGAGCATCGACGAATAGTTTCCTGTCACATAAATTTAAAATTTCTCTAATCTTTATTTTGTAGCCTACTGTTTATATTAAATGACAACGTGTAGGAATGTTTGGCAGAAATTCCTTGGTTTTCTTCAAGGCAATGAGACAAGGTTCATTGGTCTATGTAGGTCCCTGGGACTCGTACGATTCAAATTCATGACATTACATGGTGAGGACAAATCATGACTGAAATTTCCAATATCTATTCTCAAGCAGTATCTCTGTGTTCTTTTTATTCTATTAGTTACAGGAAGTGCTTTTCTCAGGTACTGTCAAACAAACAGTTTTGGTATTCGTCGTGTATTGCCTTGGTATAGTGTTGCAAGCAATCTATCAAATAATCTTTCTTAGATATTCACTAGGGTATTTCAATTTCGTCTGTGACTTGGTGTAAAATGAATCTGTTAGCTGAATTTGTAATATTGTATTTGAAGCATTTGTAAGAATTCCTCCTTTATGCGTACAATATTTGTAATATGACTACCAACCAGTCGCTATCTGAGATTATGATGATCAGTCATTGTATTGCAATTTACTTTAAACATCATCATTATCATCAATTCAGGGATTAAGGTAGGGCTCTGTTCCAAGTTCATGCATCTTTCCACCTATGGCCTGTTTTGTTAGTCCTTCCTATCTCATTCTTTCCAATGTTTTCACATTTTCTGTATTGCCCTATTCTTTCATTTGCACTGTATACAGGGTGTTAAAAAAGTATCCAATATTTTAGGAGATGCTAGTATGGATCAAAACAAGAAAATAATGTCTAATAAACATGGGTTCTACAACACATACTTTCTGAGATCTGAACATTTGTTTATAGAAGGTGCTCAATGTGACGACCAATCATGGCAATGCATTCCTCTGTCTTTCAGCGTAAGGAATCACGTACTCTTTGAAATTGATCTGGTTGTTCTTGATAACCAAAAGTCTAGGGGATTTAGGTTTGGGGAACGAGCAGGCCAAGGTGTGGGACTTCCCCAATCAATTCAGCGATCCTGAAATGTCAGCGTCAAGTGTTCACGCTCATTGCGGAAAAAATGTGCTGGTGTGGCATCATGCATGCACCACATCTGTAGTCTTTGCTGACATGGCACATACTCCAGCAAGGTAGACAATAAGTTAATAAGTAACTCCTGATAACGAGCCCCAGTTAATCTCTGTGGTAGCATGTTTGGCCCTATTAATCTATCACCAAAAACGCCTGCCCATACGTTGATTGAGAATCGGTGCTGATGCCTTATTTCTTCAACTGCATGGGAATTTTCATCAGCCCATACATGCTGATTACGAAAATTCACATCATCATCTCTGCTGAACCCCGCTCATATCCGCAACCAAACTTTTGTTTTCAGTATTCCAGTATATTATATTATTATATAAATATTATTATTATTATTATTATTATTATTATTATTATTATTATTATTATTATCACTATAATCAATTGCGAATTTGTATTTTTATTATACAAAATACATTCGAAGTATTCGCTTTTATGTCATCACCATATTCTTCACCTGTTATATATTATATTATTATATAAATATTATTATTATTATTATTATTATTATTATTATTATTATTATTATTATTATGAATAAGAAAAAATAATAATTCTGACATTAAATAACGTTTATTTACGAGCCTGCACTAGACACAAAATGTAAGTTATTCTGTCGCGTGACATATTAAATGCTAATAACTTAGTGCCTGTAAAGCATAGACAATACGAATATATATGCAAATTAAAGAGTAAATGAGCTTTCTATGTAATTTATTTTATTTCATAATAATTGATATTTTACACATTGTTACAGAATTACTGGAAACAAGCAACCGTATTGCTCGCTCTCCATCTTCAACCGCTTGCCACGCCCAAGGTACAATAACCTTAGCCTACATATTGTGAGTGAAATACGTAAGTAAACCCGAGCTTTTCAAATCTGTATTCATACTTTGGCTAGTTATTATGATTTAAGAGTTTTGGTACAATTCGTTAATAACGTTTTGTTATAATGAAGAAGACTGTGACGCAGTCCGCTGTGACGTCATCTGCAGATACAATACCATGTGGGCGCGAAGCAAGCATGCTGATTGCATGTGCGAATATAGAAAAAGGACAAATTTAGAAACCTCTGATCATAAATGTAAATATTTTACTGTAATATTTAATTAGTTTCAAAATATTATACGTACATACATGTACAAATATATTACATAACATTGTCAACGGTTACTTTGGAACCGAGGTTCCCCTTTCCCCAATTTTTTGAAGGAAAACACTTGAACACTTAAGATTCTATCTGAAATCTTGTGTAATTGTATTAAACGTATCGTAACACAAATTCGAAATCAGAAAATTATATCAGTTTCTCCTTTATATAGCCTACGTCAGGCGTGTCCAAAGCAATAGGTAGCTCCGAATCACTGCTGAATTCAGCCCGCAGCACTAAATCTATGTTTGAGGAGTGGGGATGAAGAGGTAGCTGGTACAAGTAATAAAATGTGGCAGTGGTGGATTATTTCATTTAGCTGTTACCAGTGGCTGTTTATTTATCTTATTATCTATAGTAATATCACAAGAGGTCTGAGATTTGCCGATAAATCCACGAGCGAAGTGAGTGAATGTATTTGGGAAATCTCAGACCTCGAATGACATTTACTAGGACTATTTCGTGAATAAAATAAAAATGTACCTAAATAATATGTCCCTAAAATTCGCTCACAAAATGTTAATAATTATATATTTATGAATACTTAACCTATTCAGACATTGTGAAATCAAAATAGATGAATAATGATTACTGTAATAAAGAAATGGAATGTTATTCAGTAAAACCAATTAAGAAAAGCGAAATACAGGTTTAAAAATGTTAATTACATGTACTGCGCTTTTCTTTTGTTATTACAACAGAAATACGTTTTCATTATCTGCTGAAATCATAATTTAATTTAAACATTTTATAGTATAATTACAAATAACCTGATTAATACATTAATTAAATGAACAATTGTTATGAAGGAGTGTCATTTTCTTTAGATACAATGGACATGAAATTAGAAGATGAAGATGTAGATGTGGAAGTAGGATTTCGCACTTTATTTGGTACAATGGATTCATGCTCATCTATTTACGTCGAAACAGTTGACGATACTGATTAAACAAAAGAACGACCATACGATAAATTGATAGTGATAAATCAAGCTGCAGAAATTATCGCGATGTATGACTGTGATTGGTTAAAATTCAAAATTTCATTACACTTCATTGGCCGAAAATGGAATGACGTAATATAAACGAAATAGTCAACATAAATATTATATATTTACACAGAATTATTCCATGAAATATTTCTGTACAGTTACATTTTTAAGTTATATAATAAAGTCTTTGCTTCTGTGTATCTCTATTTCCATTGTTTTCTAAGCGAAGTCCTCGTAACACGATATTTCAATCGATAGCGACTTCGACTCGGCATTTGTTTTGCAACCCAGTGTATGTACAACTTATAAATTCGTTCGATTATTGTTCACAGCCTTAGTTTATTTCTGTATTAAAGCTAGCATAAAGTCTTTGATTAAAGTTTTTACACAGTGTAAGACTGTAAATTTAAACGCAATGAGCGCAAGCATTTTATAAGTTTCATCTCTAATGATCCACAGGGTGCGAATGAACGGGAGGGGGGATGGGGGGAAGTTATCCCCTCTCATAAATTCATATTATTTTTATTTTAGTCGGTTATTTTACGACGCTTTATCACAGCTTAGGTTATTTAGCGTCTGAATGAGATGAAAGTGATAATGCCGGTGAGATGAGTCCGGAGTCCAGCACCGAAAGTTACCCAGCATTTGCTATATTGGGTTGAGGGAAAACCCCGGAAAAAACCTCAACCAGGTAACTAGTCCCAACCGGGAATCGAACCCGGGCCACCTGGTTTCACGGATAGACGCGCTAACCGTTACTCCACAGATGTGGACTAAATTCATATTAACATCCTTGCCAGGGATAACTAACTTCTATCACTCCTCACAAAATATAAGAGTATACTTTATAAAGTACAGTATAAAGTAAGCAAAGAAAATAATATTAATGTATTATCACCACAAACGAATTGATAACAATCAGCAGCTTAGAAATTATACATCTTAACTTAAGCCTGCTCATGTATATAATTATTATTATGATCAAGATGCAAGACAAGCAACTCAGTGCGACCAAGCGTTGAGCCGTATGGAATGAGGATAATAATAATTTTATATATGGATTCTCTATCTAGGATTCTATCCCCCCACATCAGAAATCTTAATTCGCACCCTGCTAATGGATCACTGGCTTAAACATCATCATAATACAGATGCAGATGAACTCAGGTTATTTTCCGGTTCCTAATTCTAACATCATGTGGCTTCAAATTCCTTTTATCAGAATGGAGACTCACAATCTCACAGAAGATGAGGAAGATGAGTTTGTTGAGTAATCGTATGACATTCCTTGGAAGAACGTTTAAGTGGATGTCAGCCTTTTTATTTATGGTTGAAATTTATGTAAAACATAAAGAACTCTCACAACTTTGAAACATTGAATGTCGTTTCTCACGACTTACTTGTGTGAACAGGCATTTTCTACTCTTTCGTGTATCAAAACTGTTCAAAGAAACCGAGTAAATGTGGCAGCAGACTTGAGGTTAAAGATAACTGACACTGATCCTAAATGTAAAGACATTTTAAATACAAAAAAACGTTCAAACATTCTCGCCAAACAGGGAAACTTGCGAAAATATACCTTATTTACTTTGCGGAAAGAATTTATTGAAAGTAGAGCATAATTTTGCTTCATGTTTTTTTTTAATATCAACTCTATTGAAGGCCAGCTACTATTTTCACGGCAGTATTATAATTATTTTCACGCTTTAATTCAAACATATTGTTAATAGTGTTTATATTTTGGAAAATATAACAAATAACTATATACTCATATTCACTTAATATTAACCCAAAAATCTAACCTATTTATTATTTCATTGTCGACTTTCAAGGGGTCCGCGAAAATACTGTTTTATGAAAAGGGGAATGCGCAATACTAGTAAGTCTGAGAACCACTGAACTATTCATCAGTCTCACCTACAGGCCCAAATTCTGTCATCGTGGGTAATAAATTTAATTTTATTTGTGCTACTATTCATCAGTCTCACCTACAGGCCCTAATTCTGTCATCGTGAGTAATAAATTTCACTTTATTTTGCTACTATTCATCAGTCTCATCTACAGGCCCTAATTCAGTCATCGTGGGTAAAAAATTCCACTTTATTTTGCTACTATTCAACAGTCTCACCTACAGGCCCTAATTCAGTCATCGTGGGTAATAAATTCCACTTTATTTTGCTACTATTCAACAGTCTCACCTACAGGCCCAAATTCTGTCTTCGTGGGTAATAAATTTAATTTTATTTGTGCTACTATTCATCAGTCTCATCTACAGGCCCTAATTCTGTCATCGTGAGTAATAAATTTCACTTTATTCTGCTACTATTCATCAGTCTCATCTACAGGCCATAATTCAGTCATCGTGAATAATAAATTCCACTTTATTTTGCTACTATTCAACAGTCTCACCTACAGGCCCTAATTCAGTCATCGTGGGTAATAAATTCCACTTTATTTTTGCTACTATTCATCAGTCTCATCTACAGGCCCTAATTCAGTCATCGTGAATAATAAATTCCACTTTATTTTGCTACTATTCAACAGTCTCATCTACAGGCCCTAATTCAGTCATCGTGGGTAATAAATTCCACTTTATTTTGCTACTATTCAACAGTCTCACCTACAGGCCCTAATTCAGTCATCGTGGGTAATAAATTCCACTTTATTTTGCTACTATTCAACAGTCTCACCTACAGGCCCAAATTCTGTCATCGTGGGTAATAAATTTAATTTTATTTGTGCTACTATTCATCAGTCTCATCTACAGGCCCTAATTCTGTCATCGTGAGTAATAAATTTCACTTTATTCTGCTACTATTCATCAGTCTCATCTACAGGCCATAATTCAGTCATCGTGAATAATAAATTCCACTTTATTTTGCTACTATTCAACAGTCTCACCTACAGGCCCTAATTCAGTCATCGTGGGTAATAAATTCCACTTTATTTTCGCTACTATTCATCAGTCTCATCTACAGGCCCTAATTCAGTCATCGTGAATAATAATTCCACTTTATTTTGCTACTATTCAACAGTCTCATCTACAGGCCCTAATTCAGTCATCGTGGGTAATAAATTCCACTTTATTTTGCTACTATTCAACAATCTCACCTACAGGCCCTCATTCAGTCATCGTGGGTAATAAATTCCACTTTATTTTGCTACTATTCAACAGTCTTACCTACAGACCCTAATTCAGTCATCGTGAGTAATAAATTTCACTTTATTTTGCTACTATTCATCACTCTCACCTACAGGCCCTAATTCAGTCATCGTGGGTAATAAATTCCACTTTATTTGTGCTACTATTCAACAGTCTCATCTACAGGCCCTAATTCAGTCATCGTGGGTAATAAATTCCACTTTATTTTTGCTACTATTCATCAGTCTCATCTACAGACCCTAATTCAGTCATCGAGAATAATAAATTCCACTTTATTTGTGCTACTATTCAACAGTCTCATCTACAGGCCCTAATTCAGTCATCGTGGGTAATAAATTCCACTTTATTTTTGCTACTATTCATCAGTCTCATCTACAGGCCCTAATTCAGTCATCGTGAATAATAAATTCCACTTTATTTGTGCTACTATTCAACAGTCTCATCTACAGGCCCTAATTCAGTCATCGTGGGTAATAAATTCCACTTTATTTTTGCTACTATTCATCAGTCTCATCTACAGGCCCTAATTCAGTCATCGTGAATAATAAATTTCACTTTATTTGTGCTACTATTCAACAGTCTCATCTACAGGCCTTAATTCAGTCATCGTGGGTAATAAATTCCACTTTATTTTTGCTACTATTCATCAGTCTCATCTACAGGCCCTAATTCAGTCATCGTGAATAATAAATTCCACTTTATTTGTGCTACTATTCAACAGTCTCATCTACAGGCCCTAATTCAGTCATCGTGGGTAATAAATTCCACTTTATTTTTGCTACTATTCAACAGTCTCATCTACAGGCCCTAATTCAGTCATCGTGGGTAATAAATTCCACTTTATTTTGCTACTATTCAACAGTCTCACCTACAGGCCCTAATTCAGTCATCGTGGGTAATAAATTCCACTTTATCTTTGCTACTATTCATCAGTCTCATCTACAGGCCCTAATTATGTCATCGTGAATAATAAATTCCACTTTATTTGTGCTACTATTCATCAGTCTCATCTACAGGCCCTAATTCTGTCATCGTGAATAATAAATTCCACTTTATTTGTGCTACTATTCATCAGTCTTACCTACAGGCCGTAATTCTGTCATTGTGGGTATTAAATTCCACTTTATTTGTGATACCAATTCAGGAAAGGAATTTTTCACTGACTAAGAATTTGCAGGTCCATCGCCGTGGACTAGCGGTAGCACATCTGAGTGTGAAACTAGCGGATCCGGGTTCAAATTCTGGTTGAGACAAGCTACCAGCTTGGAGTTTTTCCGAGGTTCTTTCCCTCAACCAAATGAAGCAGTATCGCTTGGAAACTTTAGGCGTTGGACCTCGGACTCATTTCATCTTCATTAACTTCATCTATCATCTTTCAGGAATTTAATGTCGACAGAGGATGCAGCAGGATGTAGTACTTTTACTTGCACACAAATGGCATCGATCTGAGGAAGCTGCAGAAATCTCGGTGGGACGGACTGGCTTTCGTAACAGACTCCGTCGGTACTGAGTGATGTGTAGTTGAATCGATAGATGCCATCAAATAGTGAACCACGATACTTAAAGAATGTGGTCCTACGGACGTAAAAACAATTCCTATCAAAGGTCTCGTGATCAGAATATTGTACGAAATGGAAATATAAAAAATTGAGATTCATCCTTTGAAGAGGTGGAAAAATGCAATATCTTGGAGCAACAGTAACAAATAAAAATGATACTCAGGAGCAAATTAAACGCAGCATAAATATGGGAAATGGCTGTTATTATTCGGTTGAGAAGCTTTTGTCATCTAGTCTGCTGTCAAAAAATCTGAAAGTTAGAATTTATAAAACAGTCATATTACCGGTTGTTCTGTATGGTTGTGAAGCTTGGACTCTCACTTTGAGAGAGGAACAGAGATTAAGGGTGTTTGAGAATAAGGTTCTTAGGAAAATATTTGAGGCTAAGAGGGATGAAGTTACAGGATAATGGAGAAAGTTACGCAACGCAAAACTGCACGCATTGTATTCTTCACCTGACAGAATTAGGAACATTAAATCCAGACGTTTGAGATGGACAGGGCATGTAGCACGTATGAGCGAATCCAGAAATGCATACAGGGTGTTAGTTGGGAGGTCGGAGGGAAAAATACCTTTGGTTAGGCCGGAGGGAAAAATACCTTTGGGGAGGCCGAGACGTAGATGGGAGGATAATATTAAAGTGGATTTGAGGGAGGTTGGATGTGATGATAGAGAATGGATTAATCTTGCTCAGGATAGGGATCGATGGAGGGCTTATGTGAGGGCGGCAATGAACCTGCGGGTTCCTTAAAAGCCATTTGTAAGTAATTCTTATCAAAGGAGGTAAGCACAATAAACCTCACGCTGCGATGCAAGCCTTCGAGCCCTGCTTTATATATATATATATATATATATATATATATATATATATATATATATATATATATATCGAAATGATAGCCGTCCAAATCTTGGATTTTAAATATCGGCATCCTAATCAATTCAAATGAACAAAAAAGAAAATGTAAATTAATATTAAAAAAATACATAATAAAATTTAAAAAAAATAATAATATTCTGCGACAAGATGAAAAGAAAAAGAGTTTGGAGTATGAAATCAAATAGGTGTCCTGTAAATGCAAATTCAAGAAAACAAACTACGAACAGAAACAAGAATGGTAAGTGACAAGAAAATCGAATTATTGTGAAACGCGTGTAACCTGAAATGAAGAAATTCGTGTCATATTCATGACCCCGATATATTCTTTTGTTGTAGTTGAAATAACAATAATGATGTAAATTTAGACAAACTTGAAAACACTTTTTTTTTTTTGCCAGAGCAACTGATTCGTAAAAGAGAGGAGAGTACAACCGTAAGAAACGAGGCGGAGAGCCATTATGGAATCAGTCTAGTTCGTGAGATGGGTTTACCCTGTACACATAAATAATTTCAAACTACGGACGACGGAGAGTCATGCCCATTGATTATTCACGCGAGTGTGGGAAATCGGTAATTACCAAAGGAAGTTGATTCATTATGCACATCGGTACACCATTATAAGATAAGAATAATTCTAAACAAGACCAAGACCAAGGCATAATTATAATAGCATGTGTATGTAATTACAAACCACAAGTCTCTGAAGCAATTTGTTATTATATCCAGAGTTTCTGAATATAAGATAGACTGGCTCTCGTGCAATACTTTACAATAAAACAAGACCATATGAAAGTAACTAATCTTCCAGTTATCTGTTTTCAATCACCCACCTGTTCTACAGTAATGAAAGACTTGTTTTCTCCAGTTTTACGTAGTTTTATTGCCTCGCAAATTTTCTGCCCATAATAAAGCCACATAATTATAATACATTTTCTGTATTCCAAGGGGAGTCTGTACTTCCATATCTTACAATGTTAAATTCCTAATTTTGGGGTGCATTTTTCTCAGAAGTTATAAAAGATACAAATGTAGAAAAAATAGGACATATATAACATACCTTTCGGCTAAATAAATTTAAAGTTACACTGAGCGGTTGGGAAAAAGAAATCATTGTTAATATTTTTTTGCATTAAGATACACTACAAATTATTCTCTTATTTTTGTTGAAGATGGAAATAAGCTGAATTTTTTAGCTTACTGTGTAAAATGGCACCACATTGATATTGTGTATTAATTTCAACCTTCTGGATACAATACTTTCTGAGAAAAGTGCACAAATGTCACAAATAATAAGAAAGTGCAGAAAAAGCTCTCAAAGTTTCCATATCTTACAATGTTAAATTCCTCAATTTTGAGTGCATTTTTCTCATAAGTTACAAAAGATAAAAACGTAGAAAAAAATAGCATACACGTTCAACATACCTCTATGTATACAACCGGCTAAATTCATTTAAAATTCCACTGAGAGGTTAGAAAAAAAATCATTTATAACATTTTTTTGCATTAAGAATTACTAGAAATTATATTTTTATTTTTCCTGAAGATAGGGTAAAAAAGAAATAAAATCATATTATCATTTTACAATATTAAAGTACCGAGAAACCATAAAAACCAAAATGTAATTTTTTTGTCAAGAATACTTTAGATATGTTTTTAGTTTCTCATTACACAATATAAGAAATATCGTTATACTGCAAAAAGAAATTAATTTCGAGATTTATACAGCAATAATTTTTTACTTTCTCGTTGTAGGAAGTAAGCTGTAGAGAAAAGGTATTGCGATTTTATAAAAAAACACAGCTTGAAATTTCCACGAAAGTTCACGTTTTCAGTATCTATGATACTGAAAAATCAATCGTGGACATGTAGTCTGTCTGTGTACAGCGATTTTTTCTAAACTATTGGGCGATTTATTTTATATTCAGTGTCCATGAGTCTATGTTGTATCCGAGAATATTGAACATGAAGTATAATTTTTCTAAAATATTAACGTGTTTTTATTTGGAATCAACATATAACAAGGATTTGCTGCAGTTCATATCCAACGATTTTCTTCTAAATTCCTTGTGGTGCATAGAATAAACTTAGAAATGAAATTGAATAATGCGTATGAAAGGAAAAGCGATAGACATTATCATAGGTAATATCATGGGGGCATGCGCCAGGTACATATTTAAGAAAATATTCAAGTTTTCCAGAACAAAATTTTAAGACCGATATCGGGGTTACATCGCACAACTCCGTTGCGTTTGATTTATAAATAATTTAAAATTTGGACAGTAACAGAATTCATATCCGATTCTGCATTTCGCACATTATTATAAAAGTTATAACCACGAAACAATCTAATATAATTTATTAATGACTCGCCTTTTTCGGATATTGTCCATTGTTTCATATATGAGAAATACACGATGTTTCGGGAGTTGGGTCTACTTTCCTATTCAGGTGTTTTTCATGATACTGATAATTTTTGTTACTTTATTTTGAGGCGGTTAAACATTAGTCCAGTCCGTCAACAATTCGGTAGTCTTGTGGTTAACGTACTGGATTAGTGTTAAAGAATGCCAGGCTTAAATTCCTGCCTTCGCTAATCTATTTGGAAAAAAAAAAAAAAAAGAACTAAGAAGTGTCAGTATCACGAAAAAAGCTAAAGACGAGAGCAGATCCATGTATCGAAACGTTGTATATTTCTAATATAGATCAGGCAATGGACACTGTCCAAAATCTAATTTATTTCGGGGTTTTATAATACCATTTTAAATTTTGTAGAATATAAAATCTTTTATTTTTACGCATTAATTGTATTGTTCTTCTACATGTCATATCTAGTGTTAAATGTTATGTTTTATTTAACGACGCTCGCAACTGCAGAGGTTATATCGGCGTCGCCGGATGTGCCGGAATTTTGTCCCGCAGGAGTTCTTTTACATGCCAGTAAATCTACTGACATGAGCCTGTCGCATTTAAGCACACTTAAATGCCATTGACCTGGCCCGGGATCGAACCCGCAACCTTGGGCATAGAAGGCCAGCGCTATACCAACTCGCCAACCAGGTCGACTATCTAGTGTTTGTAATAATGTTAATTATTGTAAAATTATTGAAACAAGTTATAAAAAATACTAAATATGTCTGATAGGTATAAATAGAGCGTGTTCCTCGAAGTGGTCTCTTTCACCATCTATGTAGGCCTATTCACTCGCACGACGTCGCGTCGGTCGAATAGGACCATGCAGTATGTTGACTTGGTCCAAAACAGCATTTAATATTTGAAAGCAACAAATTTAAGTTTAATATGGGAGATAGAAGAAGAAAGAGGCTACCTGACTATAGTTGAAACTGAGTAACTTAATGGTTTACGTTGCAGACAATTTTCCATTTAGTGATCCTATTCACCCTCTCTTATCCTATATTGTCAATTATAAACACTACTATTACACATCCAGAATGCTGACTGTTCTGCATATGCTTAAAATAATACAGCCAAAAAAACTAAAAAAAATGGCTTCTCTTTTGTAACAAAACGTAAATTTTTAACAGGAGAAATAAACTCCTAATTCACAGGGCTAACGGCTCCAGCAGCTGGGTACCTAGTTCTGATGAATCCACTGTTTTTATATTTAACATAGAGGCAGTTGATAATACAATTATTTTGTCTGCCATTGTAATTCACTGTGGCTCCACACTTATCTTTGCTTGTTTTCCATGCGATGGCTGGCTTAATTACCCAGCCATTTTACGTTCTTGCTAGTGACGGTCCTGTCGACTTTTCCCCCTGCAACATTACTCAAGTCTCTTAAGTGAGACAGTGTGAACGAAATGAGACAAGTGGCGTTTTGGCTAGGAGTTCACATAAAGGTTTAAGATGATCCCAAGAGTCCTTGGAAGGACGCGATGAACATCGTGTTTTTTTTAATTCTCAATTCTTCCGAGATATACTATATTCAAAATAATAATAATAATAATAATAATAATAATAATAATAATAATAATAATAATAATAATAATAATAATAATACTAATACTTACTTGCAAATGGCTTTTAAGGAACCCGGAGGTTCATTGTCGCCCTCACATAAGCCTGCCATCGGTCCCTATCCTGAGCAACTCTACCATCATGTCCCACCTCCCTCAAATCAATTTTAATATTATCCTCCCATCTACCTCTCGACCTCCTCAAAGGCTTTCTTCCCTCCAGTCTCCCAACTAACACTCTATGCTTTTCTGATTCGCCCATACTTGCTACATGCCCTGCTCATCTCAAACGTCTGGATTTAATGTTCCTAATTAAGTCAGGTGAAGAATACAATGCGTGCAGTTCTAAGTTGTGTAAATAATAATACTATACAGTACTTATATCCAAGAAAGTTAGCACAAAAATCTGAAGACCGGTATCGGACATTTCCAAACAACTATGTACGCTAAATTGCAAAAAATTATAATTACGATAATGTGTGCAATGTGAGAAGAAATTCGCACGTTGAACAAAATGAGCGACATTAAGAAATCAGTTTCTAAATGCAATTGTTTTTATCTGTAGCAAACTATTATAAAAATGTCGTCCACATGTAGTTGGAGTAGTGACGTCACAATGTCTTGTATTGAGCTGCCAACGTGAGGTCAGTTGTTGAAATGTGTTCACTAGTTATTATAATATCAGTATAATAATATTTACACCTGCTCTACTGCATATTAATTTCATAAACAATTATATGGTTATTCTAATTTAATATTCCGCTATTGCCGTGGTCATACTGCAGGTGTCGTTGATCGTTCCCTTCATGACTGTCAGTCAGTAATTCTGTGTGCGCGCGTGTATATGCATTATTTATTGTACAGTTAATACTTACGTTAAAATTTGTGATCTGTCTATTCTTATGGATGTCAAATGAAACATTCTATAAATAGTAATAGTATCTAACTCCAACGCTTCTGATATCATGTCACAGAAGTTGGGTTTTACTTTCTCGTTATTTATTATCTATACTGGTATAGAAAAACTTGAAATTTTGTACACACATATTTCATGAAGGCAGTGGCATACGCAGAATTTTGTCAAGGTGTGGGATTATTAAAATTGTTTACAATTTACATTACCGGTATTTTAAATTTTGTGTAATATTCTTGTTGTTGTTGTTGTTCTTATTATTATTATTATTATTATTATTATTATTATTATTATTATTATTATTATTATTACGTTACAATTGTTGTTTAGTCAACTGTCCGAAGACGGGTCTGAACCTCACAAGTGATACCACTTATGAGGCAACTAGGCCAGGAGATAATGGGGTAGGGTGGCCAGTTCCTTTCCTTCTCCATTGGATACATCGCCGACTAGCTACGTATTACACTAATCAGACTTCAGAAGCATACAAACAATTGTTCTTCCTCTGACACATCGACAAGTGAGATTGTATTGCCTAATAATAGATGTTCACAGCCGTCCAATTTTTAAGAAATTTTTTATTGTACAATGCGTTCGCTTCCGCCTGCGGCCGGGCGATGAACAGCAAGCACGCGGAGCAGCAATAATATAGCCTACCAACGTGCTGCCACCCGTGCTTATTTGTAGAGAACTCTAAAAAATAGAGTGTACAGGAATAATCCTCACACTATAGACGAGCTGGAAAAGAATATACGAACAGAAATTTTGATAATTACTGAAGAAGAACTTCAGCGTGTGAATGGAAATTTTATCAGAAGATGTCAAGAATGCATCAATGCAGATGGACACCACTTTCAGCATCTTTTGTAACAAGGTTAATACTCAAGTGATAACAATAAATGAGTAGGATAAGCTTGAGGATTGATACACGTCGCTAACTAATGCTCCACGCTTGCTGGCCGGCCGCAGGGGGAAGTGAATGCACTGTATATACCGGTATGTATTTATTTATTTAGTCAACAGTATAACAGGAAAGTCATGGAAACAATAAAATATATTGAAATAAATGTTTTCATTATTAAACACAATAATGGAACATAGAACTCATCAAGGATGAAGAATGAAACTGGTATGATGAATATATTGAAGGAGGGGTAGGAGGACTATGCCTCATTTCGATGCAGATTTTGTTACTCTGACAGTGAAAAAATAACAGAAGGGAGAACGAAGGTATACGCAAGAAGGTATAAAAGACACATAGAGCATCACTGAAAGTGCAGGCTATAGTATGGTGGTTCATCTCCTACAGCACTTTACATAGGTTTAGACACAGTCTTCATGGCTCTATGGATTCCAATTTCCCCATTATAATGCTAGCTATGAATCGGCACAACTAAATATCCGATTATAAGTCATAGTTGCAATTATGTTACTCATAGAGTAATAAAATTATCTGAGTGAAAATTGCAGGACACTTAACGTTCATTGACATTTAATGACCAGAAGAAGTATTATTGTGATGTACTGAAGAACATACGATATTTCCGTGCAGGAATTCTGCGTTACCATATGATGAAGGATGGGTGAACCGGAGAAAAATTCTCTCCAGCACCGGGACCCGAACCCGGGTTTTCAGCTTTATGTGCTGATGCTTTATCCACCAAGCCACACCGGATTCCAGTTCCGATGCCGGATTGAATCCTCTCAGTTTAAGTTCCACCTCTTAGTTTCCCTTTATTGGCCAACCCTCATGCACTGTGTCACAGATGTGTGACAGTGGCACAATGTTCAACACACCATGTGCAGAGGTGCACTCACTGCGAGTGGCTGGGATCCGACAGAATGAGCGCCATCACTCATAATGAGTGCATTGGACATTATGCCACTGTCACACATCTGTGACACAGTGCATGAGGATTGGCCACTAAAGGGGAAACTAAGAGGTGGAACTTAAACTGAGAGGATTCAATCTGGCATTGGAACTGTAATCCGGTGTGGCTTAGTGATGAAGTGTCAGCATGTAGAACTGAAGACCCGGGTTCAGGTCCCGGTGCCGGAGAAAATTATCTCCGCTCCACCCATCCTTCATCATACACCAGAAGAAGGAAAGAATCCCGAAAATTAATCCCAACCCTGTGGCTGAATGTTATACTGTGCAGAAGGCCAGTTACCCTACCACATAAAACTTGAATTCAAAAGTTTCACAGAAGAAGAGAACGATCCAGAAAGTGTCTAGAGAATGAGCAAGTGTACGTAATCTTTGGAGTGGAAGTAGAAGAAGAAGAAATAGAGAAGGATGAGGCAAAAACAAGAATAAGAAGAAAAATGGGATAGAAGAGGAAAATATAAAAGCACAACACTTTAAACCACACATCTATGGTGAAGGATCAATATTACCATCATTTTTATCAACAGCAGCAGCAACAGCAGCACCACCACCACCATCACCATCATTATCAACAGCAGCAGCACCACCATCACCATTATCAGCAGCACACCACCACCACCATTATCAACAGCACCAGCAGCACTACCACCAACATTATCAGCAGCAGCAGCAGCAGCACACCACCACCATCACCACCATTATCAACAACAGCAGCACCACCACCATCACCATTATCAGCAGCAAGACCACCACCACCAACACTACCACTACCACCACCAACATTATCAGCAGCAACACCACCACCACCACCAACACTACAACTACCACCACCAACATTATCAACAGCAGCAGCACCACCATCACCATTATCAGCAGCACACCACCACCACCATTATCAACAGCACCAGCAGCACTACCACCAACATTATCAGCAGCAGCAGCAGCACTCCACTATCACCACCATTATCAACAGCAGCAGCATCACACCATCACCACCATTATTAACAGCAGCAGCACCACCACCATCACCATTATCAGCAGCAACACCACCACCACCAACATTATCAGCAGCAGCAGCACACCACCACCACTATCACCACCACCATTATCAACAGGACCAGCAGCACTATCACCAACATTATCAGCAGCAGCACTATCACCAACATTATCAGCAGCAGCACACTACCACCACCACCATTATCAACAGCACCAGCAGCACTACCACCAACATTATCAGCAGCAGCACACTACCACCACCACCATTATCAGCAGCAACAGCAGCACTACCACCAACATTATCAGCAGCAGCACACTACCACCACCACCATTATCAACAGCACCAGCAGCACTACCACCAACATTATCAGCAGCAGCACACTACCACCACCACCATTATCAGCAGCAACAGCAGCACTACCACCAACATCAGCAGCAGCAGCACTACCACCACCATTATCAATAGCACACTATCACCACCACCATTATCAACAGCACCAGCAGCACTACCACCAACATTATCAGCAGCAGCAGCACTACCACCACCACCATTATCAACAGCACACTATCACCACCACCATTATCAACAGCACCAGCAGCACTACCACCAATATTATCAGCAGCAGCAGCAGCACACTACCACCACCATTATCAACAGCACACTATCACCACCACCATTATCAACAGCACCAGCAGCACTACCACCAACATTATCAGCAGCAGCACACTACCACCACCACCATTATCAACAGCACACTATCACCACCACCATTATCAACAGCACAAGCAGCACTACCACCAACATTATCAGCAGCAGCAGCACACCATCACCACAACCACCACCATTACAACCACCATCACAATCATCAGAGACATTGTCACCATCTTCTTTATCAAGACCCGAATTTTGATGATGTGAATTTTCCAGAACAAATTACATTTAGAGTGACAATATAATTTTCTAAGTACACCAAAAAAAAGTCAGGAGCTGTGTACGTTGATACAGCAGCAATGTATCCACGTACAGTACATCTGAGGGGTTTGCTGAGATAGAATGAGACTGTAGTGTTCGTTTTTTTTTTGCAAGATTTTATTTCCAGATAGTGTAGAGGGTCTAGTTAGAACAGAGCTTAGATTTAACTGATTGTTGAGAAACGGGAATAGCAGTATCATGTTTAGTTTGAATGGGTTTCAAATCATTCTTGAACTAGAGATGATCGCAGACGTTGCAGTCATAACTGAACTAGTTCTTTCAAAGACTCTCGGGCTGTTTATCCTCTAACTCCAATGTGTAATCACACACTAAATAGAATACTACCATTGCCTTGTTTCCGCTCCAAGAACATCTCAACAAATTCAGCAAAGATGATCGAGCTGACGATCATGAGGTTGATGAATTCGAAATAGAACACTCTGGAGCAACGTCTCGATCATTGCAAGCATCACTGTCATCATTCTCACTCATAGACTAGGCACAGGAACTCACTGTTCGTCGTTCAACATTTCCTGCTCAACCGCTAATGCTGTGCTGGGATGAGTAGCACCTCGTCCTGTTCCTATTGGTCTGATCTCTACATTTTCAAGCATTCTTGATGTGTCTGGTCATATTTTCACTTCATATGTTTGGACATTTCACTGAAATTAGGTCTTGAGCACGACTATTTAAAAATTATTATTGTTCAGACTTGTCTAAACTTTAGACATTGATATTATTCTAGAAAAATTTGTAATTCTGAATCGAATAACATCAAAATGAACGCTGTATGATGTGTCATTCCCGAGTTATGGCTGTTTAATGGCGTGTGATACAACATTTTCTCCTTCTATACTGTCGTAACTTCCACCACTCCTATAATGATAACTCATCACTTGGACCATGTATGTTAGAAACATTCATCTCTATACTCCGAAGTGCAATTTAATTTATTTGGATATCTCTGTGAGTTCCCTCCAGTACGAGTTTTTAGTCTTGTCTAATTTTGCGACACATGCTGCGTGAATTTGGCTCCATATATATTATACATTATACATCAAAATAGTCTAAAGTTGTGAAGGAATGCTCTTGTCTATTCACTGTGTTTGTAAGAGTTTAAATTGTGCTGATAAAGTCTTCTCGTTAACACACATCTACAAGGCAAAATTGTTATGTTTTTACACATATTATGGATAGCTTGTACAGACCCAGAAACAAAATTTGGGCCACCTGAATTTTCCAAGTTCCAGTTATAACATACTGCACATGCTCAATAAACTTACAGGGTCTGTATTGACGAGCAATATTCATTCTGAAACTGTGAATCTTTTATCTGATGCCACTTTTACTGAGCACGTTTTGGAAGAAAATATTTTTGCCGTATTCAGAAACCTTCTTAAATGGTCTGCTTCAGATGAGTTAGTTTCAGGCATGCACTCAGAATAAATTCACATAAATGAATCAAATCTGATCTTAACACCTATCAATATTAAAATATAATCATATGCATTGAAAAACTTTTGTACCAGTATTCCATTAGTCATGAACATCGGTTTACAAATAAATAGAATTTTCTTCAGGAAGAGTAACTAGGCTTACCCCATTCCACCTCAGACCTTCATAGCTTAGTTCCAATAACGCTCTAGAAATATGGATTTTTCAAACTACTCACAGAGAGAGTGCAAACTTAATTTGCAATCTACATTATCTTCTCAGTCCAACAGCTGTTCGGAGAGCAATCTTATGCTGGAGTATTCATGCATTTATTAATCACAGATAATGTCCGATTTGTTGTTTTCCCAGAGGGGAAAATAGCTCTCTGTCTTACTTCGTCCTTTTTTCTAAGCCCAGTATCGAAAATCTTTATTTAAAATTCTTAAATATCGGTATTACATTATTAAATATTGCAAAACGAAAACAATAACTTCACTGTTCAATTCTAGGCATTACATATATATAGAATGCCTGAAAATATCTAAATCATGATGTGAAAAAAAAAAAAAAAAAAACTAAACTAAAATCAAAGGGGAATTTCTGAAGGTGAGTAAACAATGTCGCAAAGCTAGAAAAACTATAACCAAACTATATAAAAATTCAACCTAAGCAGAACACATCACACACTCCAATCACAGCTACAGCAACATAGATAACGACATGAAAATACTACACATCCAGCCAAAAAAAAAAACCAGAAACTTGACACCCTAGAAAAATATGAAATTTATAAACGTACAAAAACACACCTACGTCACATCCTGAACACTCAACTCAATTTCAAAACATACCGGTATACCGTTCTCGACACAATAATGAACACACCCTACCACAACAAGAAACCAGAAGATTGAGCGAGATCTCCACTAGGCTTTGGACAATGAAGAACAAAGCTTCGAAACTAATCAGCTACAAGGTAAATCCTAAATATTAACACAGTAAAGAAGTTGTAAATTTAATCAGTGAAAAAAAAAAAAAAAAAATACTGAAACACTCATAAGAACAAAAATATTACTTCTTAGGTGTAATAAATTATGTACATAGAAGCATGATATGAAGTACCAACAAAAAAGATGACATGTCATCAAAATCCGGGCCATCATCATCATCATCATCATCGACATATGTAGCATCACCACCTCAATAATAATTACATTCATAAATAGCACCATTATTAAATTATTGATTGTTGCTACCACTACCACCACCACCTTCACTACCACCAACACTGTCACCAGCATTACTACCTCCATTACCACCAACACCACTACCATATTATCATCATCACCTCTATGAGCAATAGCACAGCCACCACCACCACCACCGTCGTCATCATCATCATCATCATCATCATCATCATCATCATCGACATATGTAACATCACTACCTCAATAATAATTACATTCATAAATAGCACCATTATTAAATTATTGACTGTTACTACCACCACCACCACCACCACCACCGCCATCACCACCACCACCGCCACCACCACCACCACCACCACCGCCACCACCACCACCACCACCACTACTACTATCACCTACACTACCTCCTCTACCATCACCACCACCACCATCATCATCATCATCATCATCATCATCATCACCACTACCAGCAGCAGCAGAAGCAGGCACAACCTGTAGCACTACAGCATTCATAATCATAAATACTGCTTCTGACTGTTACCACCACCACCACAACCACCACCACCACCACCACCACCACCACCACCACCACCACCACCAGCAGCGAAACCAGTAGCACCCAGACTTAAAAATCATAATAATAAATTACAGCTTTACTGGCTGTTACCACCACCACCACTGCTACTACACTACACTACATAGGCAGAGAGAAAAACCATTTCCTTGGGGAGGGGCAAAGCAAAACCATAGAATCCCTATATAATGGAGTTATGGGGGACATCATTTACCTCTTCCCCATTATAGCTTGATCGTGGTACAATATATCGGATTGTGATCATTTGATAATAGTACATTATGCAACGAGCCTATAATGAAGGTAATTAAGAAGTGAGTATGGATATTTATGAAACGAGCGCAAGCGAGTTTCATAATTTTCATACGAGCTTCTTAATTACCATTATAGGCGAGTTTCATACGACTTTTTATGCTCGACCATATTTCTAACTTGATATTATTAATTTTTGAGCAATGACCCTATGTTGTGAGATGTGCGCAGACGCGAAAGTATTGATTTTTTCCGAGGAACAGATGTCCACATTGACCTTGCTAGGCCATAAGAACCTACAGAGATAACATTGACATTAAATTAGACATTGAAAAACGAGATGACAAATTGAATTTATTTGAATATTATTTACAATTAACGCTAATTATTACAGTAACAGAACATAACCTTCTGCGACAGTATTGGATTTCCAGCCTCCGTGACTTTTCGCTAATTCTCTTTCGATTGCATATCCGAGAATAATCGATACTTGCGGTTTTATAACGGTAGAAAGCTGACCTGTCATTGGCTGAACAGTTGTAACCTGAGTCGTCATTGGCTGAAAGACCTGACCTTTAATGAGTAGGTGTACTTTAATGACATGCATTAAAGGTCTGCTACCAGGTGTATAATTACTACATTTCGGCATGGTCGAGCATAAAAGTATTTTCGGGGCATGTTTCTTGAAGTGTTACATCCATATCCGCAATGTTTCGGACCGGGTTGTGTAGGGCTTGAACTGTAGGTCTACTACAAATTAAAATAGGGCATAACTTAAAAAAATCTCTTTTTCTCTCTCGTACAGAAACACATGCATACTAAGCATACATCAATAAAACTACGTAACAGTGCTAACAGAAACTTTTTATATGAAGTTTACCTTCCTGAAGATATAATATGAAATGTAAACTCTAATTATTTTACGAGGGGGGGATCCAAAAATAACCGGAATGTTTTTTTTTTTTTTTGCATTTTTATTGAACTCTATATTCAAAGTACTTTAGTCCCCTTCAAAATATTGTCCATGTGCATTAATGCACTTGTCCCAACGCATTTGCCACTGCTGAAAACAGTGCTGGAACTCTTGAGGCAGGATATTGTTCAAAGCCGTTAGCGTGTTTTCTTTGACGTCATCCACATCACTGAATCGCTTTCCTTTCAGACATTTCTTCAGCCGTGGAAAACAAAAAAAAGTCCGATGGAGCAGATCGGTTGAGTAGGGTGGTTGAGGCACAAGCACCATGTTGTTGTTTGTCGAAAACTGTCGGACCGTCAGAGCTGTGTGGGCTGGAGCATTGTCGTGGTGAAGCAATCAATTCCCATTTCTCCACATTTCGGGCCGTTTTCGTCGCACACTCTCTCGTAATCTCTGTAACACATCCAAATAGAAATGTTGGTTCACTGTTTGTCCTGGTGGAACGAACTCTTTGTGGACAGTGCCATCCACATAAAAAAAAACAAATCAACATTGTTTTGACATTGGATAGCACTTGACGTGCTTTCTTGGGTCGTGGTGAATTTGGAGGTTTCCACTGGCTCGATGCTTGCTTTTGATTCTGGATCGTACCCATAGCACCAAGACTCATCCCCAGTCACAATTATTTTAAGAAAATTTGGATCGTTCTGCACTTCACTCTTCAAGTCATGGCAAACTCTCACACGGTTTTCTCTTTGATCATCTGTGAGCAAGCGAGGAACAAATTTTGCAGACATCCGTCTCATGTGCAATCTTCGGTTAAAATTCGCTGGACCGTGCTCCATGACAGGTTTGTTTGCTCAGAAACTTCGTCAATAGTCTTTCGACCATCTTCATCAATTGCAGGTTTGATTTTGGCAATATTTTCGTCATTTCTTCCTGTCGAAGGACGCCCAGGGCGTGGCATGTCTTCAGTTGACATGTTGCCAGATTTGAAACGGGAACACCACTCGTAGACCTGTGATTTCCCCAAAGCATCATCATTAACGGTCTCGGCTGCAGTTTTCCCTAACAGAAAACAAAATTTCATACACACTCTTTGTTCCTTGTGGTCGGCCATCTCACTAATTGCCAAACAGTTGAAATAGGAACGCAAACAACACAGCACCACAAACAAACCACTAAACTCAGACTGATGCCAGCTCATTAACGGTCGCGGGAGACCCAAACTAACATCACCTAACAGCACAACTCGTAGCTACAAAGCATGCGCGCGCAACAGTTTGGTTCCAGTTACTTTTGGCTCCATCCTCGTATTTAATCTCGTCTTTAAGTTTACACATTATAGGCTACCGGAATCACTTTTGTGCAGTATCTTATTCACATTTTTCCAAGTGGCGGTCTGACCACCTGCAGACTTCTAACACATGAGTACAGGCTGTTACAGAAGAAACATTAGAGTGCTTCCATTCCTCAAATGAGGTATAGCAATTCTTATACATTCAGAAATATAAAATAAATGTTATAGTCCAGACACATGATCTGAAGACATTAATTCATCAATTTAAGCACAGAAACTTCATTATAAACAAAAGCAAAACAGATCTTTTGAATTCAATATTTCCTAACGTTAATAGAAAAAAAAGAGTTGAGACAAATTTGAGAGGCAGTGCCCCCCCCCATGCCACCCCATAACTCCGCCTACACTACACTACCATCACCTTGTCAACATGCAAGAGCATAAATTACGACCTCATTAAGATTTAAGATTTCCTTCATTGAAAATATGGGTTTGAAATTACATAACAGAGTCAATCTACTTTGTATGAGTGTCAGTTATTTCTTGTCAGAAAGCTTCATGAACAAAAGTTTTCTATAACTTAGAAGATAATTAAGTCACTTCTGTAACAGTCATGAAGATGGGTGGTGGTGGTGGTGGTGGTACAGAAACGAATTCTCTTAATTCATAGAACAAGTGATAATGGACTGTGTTAGGCTGGGGATATAAAAAAATCTGTCATATTTTCTAAAATTGGTTGCGTGATTCATTGAGTCTTTTAAAATATGATTTATAAATATAGTACTTTGATGTTTCTACAGTGATGCTGACCCTTCATTTTCTCCTAGGACTGATACTGTGATAAATGATAAAGTATGCAGGGAGTTCCACTTCAATGCTGGAGTGCAGTGCTTTTTTCTGGCGGAACACGACGGAACTGCATTCAGGCTCCTTTTTGTTATGTTTTTCATTATGGAACTAAGAAATGTGTTAATTAATAACACCATCACCACTACCATAATTATCATCATTACCTTCATGCAACAGCACACCCACCACCACCACTAACACCAACACCAACACCAACATCAACACCAATACTATCATCATCATCATCATCACTACCAGCAGCAGCAGCAGCAGTAGAAGCAGACACAACCTGTAGTACCACCACCTTCGTAATAAGAACATAATAATTCTTCGAGCTTCATTTAGGCCTTGAAAATTTTAAAGTTGGACGAAAAGTGGATTAATTAAAAACAACAAAATTACCGTGCACTGAACAGCAACCATCTCCCCGTACTCTCTAAAATATTCTACAGAGTTCCACCACATTTTTCTCCAGAAGAAAAGCACTGCTAAATGAATTGAATACTTAACAGTAGAAAGGTGCTGAGTGCTAAAATTAAAAAAAAAAAAAAAATATATATATATATGATGTTTCACTAGAAAGGTGCAAATTGCTAAGGGACATTACATACCATCAGGACTAGGTCCACAGAGGATTGTAGAGTGTTTTTTTTTTTTTATTCATTTGTTGTTGAACATAACAGGCAAAGACCAATTACAATGTTCACGACTAACAAATTAATTTATAAAACATGAACAAGGAAAAGGAAACATACACAAGTGTTACTAAGACCACCAGAAGATGGCAGTGGTGCAAAGTGACCAGAGCTCTCTCATAAAAAAAAATGTGCCATTCGTTTTGATTTCCCTTCGTTGTTTATTTGTTGTGTTATTAGTGAAGTTATGGCAAAAGATATGATTGATTTTATACCGTGGTGTTTTCTACAAACAGAAAGATCAGCATAGGTAAATCTTATATACAACATAATACGTAGGTAATGTAGGACTATGAATCACATAGAAACAACACAGCTGGTTTGTTTTAAGTTTATCAATTCCTAGTGTTAAGCATCCAGAAAATGAGGAAAATATAATTAAATTAGTATGTTTTTCTTTATTATAAGTGGCATGAAAATGCAGAATAAAATGTAGTGGAATGACACACGAGTAGAAAAATAACTTTATTTTCTGAGTTCTATGACCAAGATTATTCAACACTATCAACATTTCTGTTGGGTCTCTTTACTGTCATGCCAGTATGATGATGTCAAAATAGAATGTATGATAATAATGATGAAAGTCAGCGATACTCAGTTCCAAGTGGTGAGGATGATTTTGATGAAAGTCGGCGATATTCAGTTCCAAGTGGTGAGGGTGATTTGCTTCCAGTCTGCAAAACCACTTCAATGGAAGTATTTGCAGAAATTAACAGATCTGTGGATAATAAATGGATCATAATATCTACGAAATGTTTATGGGACTCAACACATTTCATAAATTATGAAGTTTGTTTGTCTCTCAGTGCGTTAATTTTAGTAGGCTATTGTCATCAAACTACTGATAAAGATTAGTGAAAAGTTGTCGTAACCGCTATCAATTCAATTCTAAAAAATGTATTCTTAAAATTGTTCAAGAGCGAAAATTATTTATTAATACGAGGCGCGTCCATAAAGTAACTTTCCCACTCGTCCCACAGCTAGCAAACCATATGTTGCGCGAAGCGACTGCATGTACATGATAGAGTAATGTCCTGGCATGGCTCATGCGCTAGCGGAACTTCCCAAGTGCTGTCAGTAGCTTCTTTGCATTGGTTGAAGATGGACACTCCTATTCCAGCTCCCGCCACATGTGAAGTGCTATCAGTGATAAAGTTTTTGAATGCACAGGGCATAGCACCGAATGAAATTTATCGTCAGCTGTGCCAGGTCTATGGGCCTAACGTCATGAGCAAGCAGATGGTGCGTAGCTCCACAAGGTCGTCTGTGATGATGGTTGACCTCCCACTGCGCTCCTCATCATGCACATTTTGGCGTCCTGCTGAAAATTGTCTACAGCAGCAACACACACCCTGTACTGGCCCAACTACAGCACTGAAGTTATCATCATAATTGTTACAAGAAATTTATATTCATTCGGTACTGCTATTAGCCATTCTTTATACTTTATTTAACACTAGGAGACAAGAACCTTTTGTCTCAATTTTCTCATCAATTATTAATACATACCGGTATATTAAAATTTATTACCTCATGTACATAATGGTTAGACAAAATATTTTTAATACAATGACCACGAAACATTCTTTCCTATCATTTGGAAGAAATGGAATGATGAATTCTACAGAGTGGCTGTAAAATCTAGAATCAACGGTGGTATTTTTTTCAGATTGCATATGAGCTGTTGCACTGACGAAAAATTATCGAATGGATATGTTTTCTTTGTGGACGAAAATGATGAAGCGATGGTTGAGTTCAATAGAATACCTGCGGAGAAAAAGCCGTAGTGCAATGGAAAATTGCTACTGGTACAAAAATTTTGTGAAACAGAATCGGTTTGTGATAGGTAGCAGTATGGCAGATTTCCGATGAGTGAAGAGATCAGAGCTATAGCACTTGCTATTGGCTTTCCCAGGAACACACTACACAGAATTTTGAAGAGTGAATGATTTTACCTTCACAAGTTGCAGATTGTGTAATTTGTCATCTAAGAGTAGATGATCGTGATCACAGTGTTCAAATGTGTGACTGGTTCAAACAAATCCATCTTCATTCAAGGGAGTGGTGTTCTCCATTAAGTTGAATTTTTGTGTTTCTGGGGAGGCGTACAAGCAGAAATTCAGGTTCAAACATGAACCTCCACTGTTTCACTAACAGCAAGGAGTAAGGCTCTGGTACCAGACTTCGGCCATTCTAAATGGTTTATACAAGACAGGATGTCACCTCATTTTACAGAACAAGTACACCACTGGTTGGATGACATGTTTCCTGGACGCAGGAAAGGAGAAGAGCCCCTGTGGAATTGGACACTACGTTCATCTGACCTCAGTTCCGTGGACTTTGCCACATGAAGAATTTTGAAATCTGTGAAAATCCAGGATCTTGTTCATTTCTAGGAGAAAACTTTTTACAACAGCTGCCAAGTGTCACGTGTTGAACAGGGTTCAAGGAAATACCTGTACATATAGAGGTCCACACCTGTGAAGTAATGGTTAGCGCATCTGGCCGCGAAACCAGGTGACCGGGTCCGATTCCCAGTCGGAGCAAGTTACCTGGTTGAGGTTTTTTCCGGGCTTTTTCCTTAACCCAGTATGAGCAAATGCTGGGTAACTTTCGGTGCTGGACTGGCATTATCATCTTCATCTCATTCAGACGCTAAATAACCTAAGATGTTGATAAAGTATCGTAAAATAATAACTTACTACTACTGCTACATATAGTGTAATGTCTGGGGAATTGTGTGGTGTTCATGTGGACTAGGTTTTCACTTACGGACATGCACTTTCATCAGTTTTCCCATTTACACCAGATTTTATGGCAGTCTATTTTCTTCTACTACTTAGAAGTTATGAACTGAACTTATTATTAGGTTTAGTAATTTTTAGAATTAGTAATATAGATTTACCTACACTTTTCCTAACTTCCAATAAATGTAAACCATTTAGCTGAATTGTGCAACTGTCAAGAGTTCTACTTTTTTAATTCATTTCAGTACTGCAAACATTTTAACTTTTGTAGTTGGTGACCACTGTGTACATTATATATTAGTAGATTGCAAAATTACAAACTGCATATTTAGATAATTCTCTCATAAATTGGAATATTGTGTTCACAAGCATCCATATTTTATATAAAAATACATATATAAAATTGATAGGTATTTAAAATTGTTAGTGGTAATATACGTAGATGAAATTATTGGGGATCATCAGTGCGGTTTTCGGCGTAATAGATCGACTATTGATCAGACTTTTTGTATTCGACAGATAATGGAGAAAAAATGGGAGTATAAGGGTACAGTGCATCAGTTATTCATAGATTTCAAAAAGGCATATGACTCGGTTAAGAGGGAAGTATTATATGATATTCTTATTGAATTTGGTATTCCCAAGAAACTAGTTCAATTAATTAAAATGTGTCTCAGTGAAACATACAGCAGAGTCCGTATAGGTCAGTTTCTATCTGATGCTTTTCCAATTCACTGTGGGCTAAACCAGGGAGATGCACTATCACCTTTACTTTTTAACTTCGCTCTAGAATATCCCATTAGGAAAGTTCAGGATAACAGGCAGGGTTTGGAATTGAACGGGTTACATCAGCTTCTTGTCTATACGGATGACGTGAATATGTTAGGAGAAAATACACAAACTATTAGGGAAAACACGGAAACTTTACTTGAAGCAAGTAAAGCGATCGGTTTGGAAGTAAATACCGAAAAGACAAAGTATATGATTATGTCTCGTAACCAGAATATTGTACGAAATTGAAATATAAAAATTGGAGATTTATCCTTCGAAGAGGTGGAAAAATTCAAATATCTTGGAGCAACAGTAACAAATATAAATGACACTCGGGAGGAAATTAAATGCAGAATAAATATGGGAAATGTGTGTTATTATTCAGTTGAGAAGCTCTTATCATCCAGTCTGCTGTCTAAAAATCTGAAAGTTAGAATTTATAAAACAGTTATATTACCGGTTGTTCTGTATGGCTGTGAAACTTGAACTCTCACTCTGAGAGAGGAACATAGGTTAAGGGTGTTTGAGAATAAGGTGCTTAGGAAAATATTTGGGGCTAAGCGGGATGAAGTTACAGGAGAATGGAGAAAGTTACACAACACAGAACTGCACGCATTGTATTGTTCACCTGACATAATTAGGAACATTAAATCCAGACGTTTGAGATGGGCAGGGCATGTAGCACGTATGGGCGAATCCAGAAATGCATATAGAGTGTTAGTTGGGAGACTGGAGGGGAAAAAGACCTTTAGGGAGGCCGAGACGTAGATGGGAGGATAATATTAAAATGGATTTGAGGGAGGTGGGGTATGATGATAGAGACTGGATTAATCTTGCACAGGATAGGGACTGCTGGCGGGCTTATGTGAGGGCGGCAATGAACCTTCGGGTCCCTTAAAAGCCATTTGTAAGTAAGTAAGTAAGTAATATATGTTGTTGTTGTTGTTGTTGTTGTTGTTGAGTCAAGTGTCCGAAGACAGATCTGAACCTCATAAGTGATACCGGTACCAAGAAGACACCACTTATGAGGCAACTAGGTCAGGAGGTAATGGGGTAGAGTGGCCAGTTCCTTTCCCCCTCCATTGCATACATTGCCGACTAGCTACACATTACACTAGCCAGACTTCAGATGCATACAAACAATTGTTCTTTTTCTGACACATATCATCAAGTGAGATGTACTGCCTGATAATAGATATCAGATACATATCAGCCAGAACCTCAATCAGAGGATGTGGTAACATATTTTGCTTTCAGTTTTCTCCAAGTTGTAGTACTACTGTTGTTGTTGTCTCTTAAATGTAGAACTATGTACATATCTTCTTGCAGTTTAGTCTAACAATAAGTTTTCTGTCAACAGTTTTAATTTGCAGTATATTTCACTCTGTCCATAGATTTTGATTACTGGAAACACTTTATAATACAGGAACTGCAGAAATGTAAGTACTGCTAACTTTTTCCCATCTTGGTCTTAAGTGACCACAGAATGAATTTATATATCCACCGATTAAGCACGTTTATCAAAACATAGGCCAAGGTACTACGTACCCAAGTTAAATCTGCGTCCGGAAAGAATGTGAATCACCATTCTCTCTCCCTCTGGCATTTATGACCTACGAGTAAATACTAAGCTGATAAAGAGGTATTACTGTTCGTGCCAGCAAGTTGTATGAGATAGTGGTTAATACACGTGTATAGGAGGTGCTGATAGTGTTGTACCTGTATAAATACTGTGAAAGTGTTAATATTATGCACTGTATTTGTTACACACGTTTTTATATATATTACCTCACTCATTGCATTAACTCTTGTAACATGATCTCACTCACAGACGAAACAGTAGGTTGTATACTAACAACTAGAGCAATTAGAGCTACTGACGCTCATCTCTTGGATTCACGGGACGCAAATTTAACTTGAGGGCATAATATGTAATATTTTATAGTATAATATACCTGCATTTGTGCCTTAACTGTAACCTACAGAATTTTTTCAGCATTTTTCCTCATGCCAGTGACTTTTTCTG
Source organism: Periplaneta americana (assembly GCF_040183065.1). Classification (NCBI taxonomy): domain Eukaryota; kingdom Metazoa; phylum Arthropoda; class Insecta; order Blattodea; family Blattidae; genus Periplaneta; species Periplaneta americana. Next base: position 80,016,289 of record NC_091123.1, on the reverse strand, counting down.
AAGTGTAGAATTATATTGAACTTCAAAAATAAAACAACAAATGTTTCAGGACTCAGGAGGAGAAAATCTCGACAAAACCAGGATAAGTTATATTGGGATAATTTTTCTCTCATAATTTCAAATTTTCTCCACAACTCTTGTTTATTGTCAAAACTTGTGTAGAAGTCAATGGGAAATATTACATTCCCAGGGAATATTACCGAGACAGATGCTGAGAGTAGCCTAATGTACGAGGGTGATTAAAAAAATAAGGTAACAAGAGCTCTCACGGATGACATATTTCCACTCTTGTTCGAATTTTCCATCAGGGCCGCATCAGCAGACCACAGGTTTATCATGCAGCCATTAGATGGTGTAGGCCTATATGTTGCGTCAGACTCTCGCAATATCAATTGTAAGATGACTGTGCACAGGGAAATGTGGTCAAATATGGAAGAGCGTAGTGTTATCTGGTTTTTGCGTCTGAAGGCCACCTCACCAGCAGAAATTCATCGTCATTTTGTTGAGGGTTCACTGCTGTGGAGTAAAGTTAGTATGTCTGACCATGAAATGAGCGGGCCCATGTTCAAGTTCTGTTTAGAACAAATTACCTGGTTGAAGTTTTTCCGGAGTTTTCCCCTCAATCCATTAAGAGCAAATGCTGGGTAACTTTCGGCATTGGACCTTGGACTCATTTCACTGGCACTATCACCTTCATCTCACTTAGGTACAAGATAACCATAGAATTGATAGAGTGTTTTAAAATAAACCAAAATAAAAGGAAGCTTGTTTAGGTGTATGGTGCAAATATCATGTCATGACAATGGCACTTCTGGTGGAAGGTGCTGTACCATCCTACCTACAACCGTGATCTGGTACCGTGATTTCTATCTCTTTGGATCATTGAAGAAGCTCCTGAATAATAAGCAATTCAACACCGATATGGCTATTCAACAGGTCATCATGACGTGATTTGAGGGACTTGATGCAGATTTTTTCTATGCCGGTATCGATGCCTCGGTCTACTGTTGGAACAAGTGTTTGGACAAGCATGGTGACAATGTTGAAAAGTTATGTGTATCAGTGCCATATTATTGGGTACCAGTATCAGTATATCTGCCTTTGAAATAAATTTTATTCATAAAAGCGCTTGTTACTTCACTTTTTAAAGCATCTTTGTATTTCATGGCACAAGAAGCCAGTGGGTAGGCTCTACTTCATGTATTGTTGACTTTGACTTGAATAGATAGTGCATTGTCAAAATACCAACTCTTTCCACGTGTTGACTGCCGATTCTCGTGATTGTACCTATTCTGCAAAACTAAGTGATATGATGACTAATCTATTTCCTTATTGTTGTAAGACTTATAGAAGGAATAATTTTCACAATCATGTATCCATAATGCAATTCCAGAATATGTTCTCATAATATTATTATTATTAGTAATAATAAACTTACGTAGGCCTACATATATAAAAAGCTCAAATATTAAAATATAATCTGCAAGAGTTAGTAGACCTACTGGTATGTTATAAATTGAGAGATTTCATTTAAGAGAATAATTTTCAGAAATAGTTTCTCATTGGACTGAGGGATATAATCTGGAACTTGCTGTATCACAAGTTACTACTATAGGCTATTCTATTCCCGTCCTTCATAAAAATGAAATTGCAATGGAATGATTTCAGATTGGTATTTTATATTACCGGTACCAGCACTGGTGCTCGTTTTTCATTTTCTTTCTTCGTTTTTTTATTTTTATTTCCAGGACATTTCTCTTCCATTTCATTTACGTATACTTTCTCTGCATAACTTGTTCTTCCTTTCTTTCCCCTATTTTAGTCGTCTGTTTCTTTCTTTCTTCCTCTTTCTGTTTGTTTCTTTCATTACTGGTATTTCCTTCAATATTACCTTTCCTGTGTATTTTGTGCAAATAACGTCTATTCTTTATTAGGCCTATTATTATTTTAAACATTAAATTATGGGTTATTTAATCACGCTCGCAACTGCAGACGTTATATCAGCGTCGCTTGTGTGCCGGAATTTTGACCAGCAGGAGTTTTTTACATACCAGTAAATCTACTGACATGAGCCTGTCACATTTAAACACACTTAAATGCCACTGACCTGGGCCGGGATCGAACTCGCAATCTCGAGCATATATAATTTATTATTATTTTAATAATATCACATTTAATCTCATATTGTGTTAGGCCTACTTAAGAAGACTGGTAATACCTAATTATAATTCGAATTAAATGTGCATTCCTCAGACTTCAGTAGTCAGAAGAATGGATATAACAAGATTACTATACTGGTAATGTAGATCACATGAATTAATTGTATTCAGACACATATCAAAGCCAAGTTCTTCAAAGGGTTGCCATCGCAACATAACCTCAAATATTTCAACTTTCCCACACTTACAGTTATTTATACAGGTACGTAAATAAAACATTATGCTATCTAGACTTGTATTATACGACTGTAATTTACACTTAGGCCTATTACCGGTACTACCGTTACTGTGTGAGTTTCATTAACGTTAAGGGTATATTTCCTGTTACTAGGCCTACTCGTTTCTGGCAATTTTAATATGTATAAGAAACCAAATATTGTAAGGAACTTGTAGTCCATTTTCTGTATTACATACTGTATACGTACTATATCAGTCTTATCAGAGACACTTCATAGTATCACATGGAATGTCTACTTACCTATATAAGCCTATGTTTAACGTTATCCGATATTCCGCGTGATAATTTCACCCACAGCAAATCCGAACGTCCTAAGTAGTGGGCTGAATAAAGGTTACAGTAGGCCTATATTGTTCTAAAATATGGTACCGAAAATGTTCTTTTTGGCAGATAATATTCCTACGAAAATGTAATAAACATTAGACTGTAAGCTCAACATACCGGTACCTACATTAGAGATTAGAGGGACACATACGGACACTTAAGCAATCATACCATATCTTCATACACACGCACGCATGTATGCACGCACATACACAGTCGTGTGTAGCTCCTACGCATGCATTAATACTGTCGTGCAAGTATAGTGACACAAGATAAATGTAAGATGTTGCATCATCATGTCTGCGACATGAGAGTAAGTTCACAATCAATGTAATGTTAAAACAAGGAAGGAAAGTTAATTATGTCAGGATGGCACACTTCTGCTCTCTTCCAAATGGCAGAGGATTTAGGGTTACTCCCTATGGCACATGCCCACCCCACCTCACCCTATTTCACACTACCCCTTTAAAAAAACCCTTTCTTTTTTTTTACCCTTTCATCACCCTACCTTTTTGCCAGCATCCAGTATCAGCTGGCACAAGCTTAAGCTTATTATATAAAAGAAGAATGATAAAAAAAAACTCATACATAATTTGTGAATGAAAAGTTTAACAAGGGAGTCTCTTAGTACCTGTTAAGGGAATGAAAGGGGAAAATTGATTTGCAGCCTTAACTGTTCATGTTCACATTCGAGATTGTGTCACCTTCAGTGAGTAAGTGTACCTATGAAGAAGTTATGCCTATAAGACTGCATTCGAGTTGAGGATAATAATAATAATAATAATAATAATAATAATACTAGCAATAATAATAATATTATTATTATTGCCAGTATTATTATTATTATTATTATTATTATTATTATTGCCAGTATTATTATTATTATTATTATTATTATTATTATTATTATTATTAAGTAGAAGAAGAATATCCTCATTAGCATTTAATTTTTATCATTATCATCATTACAGCCTTACTACTACTACTGCTGCTGCTGCTGCTGCTGCTACTACCAGTACCACTATTATCACCACACCAAAATCACTACTACTACTACTACTACTACTACTACTACTACTACTACTACTACCACTACTACTACTACTACTACTGCTGCTGCTACCAGTACCACTATTATCACCACACCACCATCACCACCACTACTACTACTGCTGCTGCTGCTACTTCTACTACTACTGCTACCAGTACCATTATTATCACCACACCACCGTCACCACCACCACTACTACTACTACTACTACTACTACTACTACTACTACTACTACTACTACTACTGCTACTTCTACCACCACCTAATATTAGTACTCTATTTTCTAGAGTATGGTTATCTTTCGTCTTTACTAAAAGATAATACATGATTTGGTTCTTTTATGCAACATTTTTTATAAGGGATAAGGGAAGGCAACCCCCAGGGTCTCATTTTAGTGAATTGAATCACTTCAAACCACAACCCTTTCACTAGAGGGGAGAATCACTAAATGGAAGGGGGCATAAGAAATGAAAGTTGCTATAAAGAGGTGAGGGTTTTTTTATAAAAGGATTAAATGTTTTTTGCCTTTTTTGTGCAGGAAAGGGTTGTATTGTTGAAAGTACTGTAAATTATGTGTAAGACATGGTTATATTCTACATTGATGGAACAATAATGTAAAACCCCCTATCGATAACCTTCCCTCATGCGCACAAGCCAACCGCTGAGTCAAAAGCCTGCGCTGCAGTTTGTTGCAGATTTAGTTGTCGGGTCGCTACAGCGGTGGTGGGGCTGAAGTTCCTATCAGCATTGGCTAGAACCCAATGGTCTTGTCAGTTGCTTACGATGGCTTGCAGCTGCAAGAAGTGCTCCTGTGTCTGTGTTGAATTTATGATTTCTTTGTGATTTAATTTCATAATTGTGTTTCAAACGTTGATACGATGAAGTCAAATTCAGTTTTTTTCTTTAAAACAAGAGAATTTGCTTGTAGTTTAAATATATTACTTTTAATATCTTCATTTATTGATAGATCATCACATTTTTATGGGAGTACATTCATATGTGAGAGTGATAATTGTGCATATTTAAATATTTATATGAAAGTTTTATCAATTTTTAGTTTTTATTGGAAACAAAATACTAATTTTTATAAAATACGTTTTTCCAGTGCATATGTTAAATGCTCTTAGTGCTTGTGAAACGTGAAATGGTGAAGTGATTATGGAAACAACATAAATACAGGATTAATACATCTTTTGACAGTAAGACTTACTAGAATTCTTAAGTGCATGAGTAGATGTTTTGTAGTAGTCATCAAATGATAGGTGTTCTTGAATTTATTTTTTGTACTTTAATTTTTGTTGTGGTACTAGAATAAATTATTTTATTTCCTTCGATATTAAGTTTTTATACTAGAAAATAGCAGGTTATATTATATTATTTGAAAGCTGTATATTGAAGTTATATTTTCCTACTGCCTAGTTTTAGTTTCTAACTAAAGCATTAAATTTGTTAAGACAGCGAGTTCTCATGAAGTAAATACAGATGTAACAATTTATTATTAAGTTTTCTTGTCTCATGAATTAATCAACTACATACAGTGTCTAATCACAATTGAAAATATTAATATTTGAATACAAAATAAAATAAATAATACTTATATGTAACACTGTGTATTTATTTACTTCTTCATAAATTTTAACACAATATAAGAACAAAATAGAAATTTGAAATTAATAAATTTAGACTTTTTACATGTCCGAGTTTAAAGTTGCTTTAAATTATTGTTTTTTTTTTTTTTTTTCAACTTAGTGCTTAGAGCAGCAATCTTAATTTGTCTAGTTAGCAAGCATGTTTTCATGCACTACCTGCACGAAATCACTTGCATAAATATTTTATTTATAATGAAGAAATACCGGTAAATTATACATATGTAAAAGTTACAGAATTTTGTATTTGAAAATTATGTCAAAAATAAATTGCAATTCTTTTGTGAGGGATGAGGAAAGTCGTGTTTTACAGCCGGTGTGGGTTTTATCTATTTTTAATGGGCATTGTAAATCCAAATATAATATATAATTTAGAATTTCAATTACAATAATTGCCACCTGGCATAAAGTTAAAATATTACAACTCTTACTAGATTTTATTTTGCTCCATGTTGAATCTTTCGTACACTACTTTTAACACTTGAATATAAATAATTTTAAACATTTCTCAATGTGGTCCCAGTTTTAATGTTCACTGTTTCTGAGAACAAAGTGTCCATGCGAAAATGGTACAAATTTGGAGATGTTTATATTTTTATTCAATACTATGAAATATAGAATGAATTACTAAACTCTATCCTCTGCTGAAGTTCTGGTTCTTGTCATTCCGGTAGTAGGAAATGTCGATTTTGTTGAAGTGGTTTTCTGAGAATACAAATTTGAGAGATTATGAGTATAGTGATAAATGGCCCATCTCTTAAAGAATTGGCATACATGCATTTAAGTTTATGTTCTTGTAAAGGTGGACAATTGCTTCGTATTCGTTGAAAATCAAAATTATATTTAAACAAATGTGAAATCGTCAAGTCCATTAAAGTAAATTAAAACAAAACTGTTTATTGCGCTTGATGTCAATCATTAGATAAAACGACACAGCATATTAACAATACTGCTTTTCCATTCATATTATTTTGTGGATGCTAATAAATGGAGTAATAGTTTAATGTTCACAGAAGAAAACTTATTACAAGCATTCTCTATTCACCACAAATTTCATTTGGTTTTGTTGGGATTTCAACTCAGATTTTCAGTGAGTAAAACTTATGCACTACTGGTATGGTACCTATTCGATAAACAGGTCGCCTGTTTGAAAGTTTTAGATGCAAAACGTTTAGTTTGGAAGCGCTATTTAAATTCCTTAATGGTCATTTTTATGACAAACCAAAGTTTAGATAAATCACAAATCTACTTCAAAGATATCTTAGTTACCTGTATAATATTGCACTCTTTCATAAAAAACAAAGTGTCTTCACTAACTAGCAAACATTCTCATGGGAACAGATAAAAAAGTTGTTTTTTTTTTTCCTTCCACCATGTTAATAATGTCAAAATAAATTTTAGCCACTCAAGTGCAACTACGATGGCCATAAAAAATAAGTTTCCCTAGAGCTATTTACATAAAGAAAACACAATTTCATGGAAAGATTCATTGCAACAGATACAGGAATTGTTGAGCTATTTTTCGACATATTTCCCACCTGAGTTCAGACATTTGTCATACCATGGGATCAACTGTGTCATAGAAGTCTGCCGCCTGGGATCTGAACCAGTGTGTGACAGCTGTCTGCACCTCTTTGTCGATCCCATAGTATGACAAAATTTCTCAGTTCAAAAATGTTGAAAAATAGCTCAACAGTTTTTGTATCTGTTGTAATAAATTTTTTCAATGAAATTGTGTTTTGTTTTTGTTATGGCCCTTGTAATTGTGTCCGAGTGGCCAAAATTTGTACAAGCACTTGTTTTGATATTATTGACATGGTGGAAGAAAAAAATTAACTTTTTTATCTGCCCACATGAGAATGTTTGCTTGTAAATTGTAGGACAAATCTAATAGTGAGATGTAAAAGTACACTGGGCATTAGTGATTTCGTAACTATTGGAATGTGTTGAGAGACATTTGTGACTTATTTTTTAGTATGGTTAACAGTGGCGTAGCATGAAATTTTGAGCAGGGGAAGCTAACTCAAGTTGTTTTTCATGCAATATGAAAAAACGTATTACAAAAATATGGTATAGTCTTAAAATAAATAGTAGTCAATGTCAAGTCAGCAGTCAAAGATTGGTTGAAACCTCGTAACACCAATAAGGCATGACCTCAAATGGTACATAGCAAAATATGATTTCACAGTTTACACATATCTCTAACAAATAGACACCTATACGTATAACATTCGCTCACTCCCTGTCATACTTAGATAAATCACAATATTAACGGTCAATAGATACAGTATTAGTATCATTACGTAAGTATGCGTCTGTATTTTGAGTATGTCCTTCATTGACAGCAAGGGAGTCGGTCATTTGTTTTTTAGATCACACTTTTGTTCGTAAGTCAGTCTTGATAATAGAATTGTCCCTAAAAATTCAAGTAAATTGGTGTCAGGAACTGTTATTTCACTCATTATTTATTATGTCAGCCACAGTGCACACTAACACTTCAACTGAACACAACTGACGAAAAGGGATAACTCGGAAGCTAGTTGTTTTCAATGTAAAAGCTAGCTTCTTGCGAGCCTTGCGACCAGGATAGTTTAGTTAGAAAGGGATGGAAAATCTATGGGGTGGGTTACACAGAAGAATGAGTGTAAGAAACCGGTCTGCTTGGAAGCTGGTGTGTGCAGGCTTCTTGTTTACTGCTGCATCACAAATCATCCTGAGCTGCCGCATCAAAATATTTAACGCATAAATATAAATTCTATTAAAATTAATAAATAATTTTGTCCACAAACTGCAGGTTTATTATAAAATTATCGTTAACTGGGGAAGCTGAGCTTTTTAGCTTATATTGACGCTACGCCACTGATGATTAATGCACTGCACCAGAATGTTTTGTAAGTACTACGCAAAAAAATTAAATTAAAATGTATGATTAATAATCCTTCCTTTATTCAATAGAAAACTTACACTACTAATTCGAAAAATATACTCATATGTACGCCCTGTACATTGACGGATAAAAACTATTGTGTATTAGTGCAGTGTATTACTAACAATTTATAAACTACAAATACGTAACTTCTTGTATGCAGGCTATACTCTGTACATGGGTGAATGAGAATTACAGTGAAATGGTGCTATAGAAATACAATTTGATGCTGCAAACTTGTAATATTTTTGTAAGAAAGCTACAACTCAGCAAATTTTCGAACGAGAATTACAGTGAGACATTACTGAAGTAGCACAATTTTGAGACAACAAATTTATAACATCTCTGTATGTGTAACCTGCACATTGCCATATGAGAATCACGGTTAAATAATTAAATATTGACATAGTAACAAAAGTTGAGACTAAAATTTTGTGCAGAAACAGAATTTGAGACAAAACGTTTGTAATATTTTATATGTACGTCCTGTACATTGTTAAATGAGAATTAGATTGAAATAGTGACAAAGTAGCATAGTTTCAAAATAAAAAAATTTAATATTTTTTATGACTACATCTTGCATGTTTTCAGTGAGAGTTACAGTACAATTAATATAACAGTGCTATAGTAACAAAATTTGAGACTACAAATTTTTAATTTTTTACATCATCACTGTGGACATTGTCCACAATAAAATAGTACTATAGCAACTAAATTTGGCACTACAAATTTGTAATTTTTTATATAATCACTCTGCATGTTGTCCACAATGAAATAGTAACAAAACTTGAGACTACAAATTTGTAATTTTTTATATCAATACTCTGTACGTTGTCCACAATGAAATAGTGCTATAGTAACAAAATTTGAGACTAAAAAATTTGTAATTTTTTTATCATTACTCTGCACATTGTCTAAAATGAAATATTGTTACAGTAACAAATTTGGCACTACAAATCTGTGATTTTTTATATCAATACTCTCTACATTGTCAACATTTAAATAGTGCTATAGTAACAAAATTTGAGACTACAAATTTGAAATCTTTTACATCAAAACACTTCACATTGTCCTCAATGAAATAGTGCTATAGTAACAAAATTTGAGACTACAAATTTGTATTTTTTTTATATCAACACTCTGCACATTGTCCACAATGAAATAGTGCTATAGCAACTAAATTTGTCACTAAAAATTTATAATATACATACTGTATTTTTTATGTACATATTTTACATTATCTAATTAGAACTGCAATGAAATAATGCTATATAATAACATTTTATACCACAAAATATGTAATATTTTTTGTACCTGCATCTTGCATATTGACGAATGAAAATTGAAATTAAATAATATTAGAGAAAAAAATTGATACTACAAATATGTAATATTTTTATATTTTGTACCTTGTTTACTAAAAATTACTATTGTAACTATTGTAACAAAATATGACACAAATTTTTAATATTACTATTATTTTTATATCTACACTGTGCACATTATCGAATAAGAATAAGAAATAAATAGCCCTATAGTAAGAACATTTTGAACTAGATATTTGTAATATTTTTGCATATATGCCCTGATTTTTAAATATATGCCCTGCATATTCTAGAATGAGAATTACAGTGAAATAGTGAATAGAATCATCCTTTTGATGTACAAATTGATAATATCTTTATATTTAAAACTCTCCACATTTACAAATAGGACTGCAGTGAAACAATATCACAGTAACACAAATAATTCAGAGACTACAGATCTACAGTATTTTATTTTCACTAGCTGAATGTTAAGAAGGATAACTAACATATTATAGTGTTACAATAATATTATAAATATTTCTGAGACTACTAGTTTGTAATATTTTTGTAATACGTATTTCTCATACACTGACAAATATGCACAGTGGGATAGTGAATTTCAAGGCATATTGTTTTTATATATTATACCTCTGTTTTATAGTTACTTTGTGTATGGAGTAAATATTTTTAACGTGAAACATTTATGTGCTTGACATTTCAGAAATCTGGTCACACTTTCTGTCATTAATAAACGCATGGAATAATTACTGAAATTATGATGTGTTTAAAACAAAGTAGTTTCAAATCCAGGCAGCCATGATAAAACGTAAAGGGGAAAAAAGTGAATATGGTACTGTATAATGAATAAAATTAATTTTTAACGTTAAAAAGTTTAACGAAATATCCAACTTAAGCGTAATTTAATAACAAAAAATTAGTTGGTCACAAATCCATGTGATTAATAAATCCGGGGATTATAAAGACAGGAATATTTAATTTAATATAGTCTAATTGCAAAGTACTTAACTGTGGTAGTAATTTTTAAATAAGTTCAATTCTCTGTAATGATACAGATTATTATTATTACTACTACTACTACTACTATTTATTTATTTATTTATTTATTTATTTATTTATTTATTTATTTATTCTGGTGTAGTTAAGGCCATCAGGCCTTCTCTTCCACAACACCAGGAATACAAATACAATAACAGAAATAAAAAGGAAAAAAAAAAACACTATAAACGAAGTAAAGTCACACAAAAATATACACAGGTTGCAGTCACACAAACTTTAAATGAGTGATTAAGTATAATTAATTGTATCCTAATTAACTAACATAAACAAGAAACTTGCGATTTTAATCTGGAGTAAAAAAAAACACAAATCAACACTTCTAGCAATATCTAAAAAGCATTAAATAAGACAAAACTTTCCAATTTAATTTTGAATTGTGATAAAGTCCGGCAGTCCCTGACATCATTAGGTAGCGAATTCCAGAGACGAGGTATTTCTACAGTGTAGGAGGATGAGTATAGAGACGTTCTATGATGAGGGATATTATTATTATTATTATTATTATTATTATTATTATTATTATTATTATTATTATTATTATTATTATTATTATTATTATTATTGCCGGTCTTAATCACAATTTCAGACACCTCATTGTCATATTGATGTGTGAATCATTTCGATTTATCAATAAAATTGCACTGTTGTCTCGGAACTAGGCCTTATGGAATGAGGAAGCAATGTAAAAAGAAGTCATTAACGAGAAAGCTCCTCCTTGTTAAATTTAAATGAAAAGCAATCACAACCATGCTCACAATGACAATCACAGTCAGCATAAGCGTTTCATGCAATTGTAGGAATTCGATGAATCTCCTGTAACTTTTAAAAACCTATGTTAATATTCTAAGTTATGTAAAATTACTAGAAGATACTCCATTTTTTCAACAATTTGTAGTCCTATAAAAAGGAATTGGTTAGGTCACTGACTGAGGAGAAACTGCCTGCTGAAGGATACATTGGAAGGAATGTGAACGGGAGAAGAGTTCGGGGCAGAAGATGTCAAATGATAGACGACATTAATATAAATGGATCATATGCGGAGACTAAGAGGAAGGCAGAAAATAGGAAAAATTGGAGAATGCTGGGTTTGCAGTGAAAGACCTGCACTTGGGCAGAAGACTTATGTATGTATGTATGTATGTATGTATGTATGTATGTATGTATGTATGTATGTAATATATTTAACGAAAAGTTTCGTTGAAATATGGCAGTACCTCACATTAAACTTGTGGTCTTTTTTATATAAATTTATATACTGTAGCTACTCATTGGATATTTAAAAATATAATGAACTAAATACTGGTATTCATTTCGTAGCTTTTAGATGCAGGAACAACAAAATTACAAGTTACGACACGTTCTGTTCATAATTCTATTAGAGACAATGGATAAATGAATGAATGAACGGATGGATTACTTGATTATGTAATTTTTGTTCTCTGTAATTATAAAAAGCCAATCATAGTGTGCACTGAGACGCAATTTTAAGTCGCGATGAAAGTGAGTGTTGTCATGGATGATGATGATGATGATGATGATGATGATGATGATGATGATGATGAAATGAGTCCGAGGTCCAATGCCGAAAGTTACCCAGCAATTCTGGTTCAATTGGTTGAGAAAAACTCCGGAAAAAACCCCAACCAGGTAACTTGTCCCAACCCGGATTTGAACCCGGGCCCGCTCGTTTCACGGTCAGACGTGCTAACCGTTACTCCACAGCGGTGAACATCTATACCAATCAGTCTTACATTGTCATTTTGTAGAGATTGTTGCTGTTATTATTATTAGTTATCGTGATTTTAACACAGCTTGACGTCATGAGTTTCGATAGATTAATGTGAAGTTCAATAACATATTTTTTCTACGATAGTAGCCTACGTAAAGTTGCATTTTACTCACTCTTATCAATGCCTTTAAAATACTAGTGCGTAAAAAAGTAATTACTTTACGCACCGCTGTTTATTTTACGCACTGCCGAAGAAAATGTTATATTCAATGTACAAACTTCATTCAATAAGAAATTAATGCATTATCTCGATCTTTCATGACATATTACACATAAATAAATAATAAATTTAATATTCATATTTACATTTTAGCCCGTATTATTGTGAAGTTACATCTGTAGTACTAATGGCAACGAGATTTAGCATTCAACTTTTCCTAACCGCTTTGTTGATTATATGGCCGGTTTAGACGACCATGAAATCGTGATCATGAATACAATAGGGTGTCATTCCATGGATAATTATTTCTTAATGGCTCTGAGTTTAGACGGCCGTGAAATGTTGATCTTGTAACCTCTTCAACTTGAAATATTCATTAAGTGTAAATCTGTGCTATATTAGAAAAAAAATATTGTGTGATACACATTCACAAAGTTACCTTTTTGGCCCTCGCGGCGAATTCAAGTTTCACAAACTTTACACTCGTGCCAAAAGAGAACCTATACGGACTTATATTAAATAACTATTTACTATGTATTCTTGCTAATGATAGCGCATGCTGGAAGTTACATTGCTGAAGAATTTTCGGAAGATATTACACACTGCCTTTTGCATTATAAGAAAAGTCTTTGCATATTGCATTCTTTCTTTCGATGTTTTATAGAGAGTGTGCAAACTCCAATAAATTATGCGATGTTGATACTTACTATATTGCCCACCTAAGATAAAGAAGTGTATACGTGCACTTCTAGAAATGTGTCGCTAGTGGTACGTGAACTTATACAGGGACATCATTTTATTTTTACTTCAATTTTTATTGTACCTGAGTTTTTGAATGTACTTCACTCCCACCCCTTCTACTAATGAAGTTCAATCGCCCTCCACACAGATCCAAGACCGCATATACAGTCATAGTAGCCTTACGGTCATAGTAAACAGTACGTTCCAAAAATATGTTCGCGTTTTCCAGTCGCATCCCGGTTTTCCCCACCTGCTTCTATTCGCCTCTCTGTAAAGGCTAATGGCTGGGCTGTCTTAGTTCTTTTCTGAGAACATTCATTTCTGTTAGGAATTGGACGTCTACGTAATATTATATCCACACAATTGTTTAAAATAACTTAAATAAAAGGGCCTCGTTAAGTAATTAACTGTCACGTGATTTCCTCCCTTTCTACGACGCTGCGACGTAACTACTTGGACGGACAGTAGATAGCATGTATGAGTAATTTTATCTTTTCGGATCGGACAGAAGTGAAGATTGAATTTACAGTACGTAAGGTCTCTTTTATAGAGTAGGTACAGAATTATTTCAACTTGAGTTATTGATACGAAGTACGAACCTGGTAATTGGAATTACGTACAATAGTCTATAGTGCGACAATATGCAGAACTGAAGCCTGTTTCGAAATGAACGGCCACCTTTTCAAAAATGTGTTTAAATATCCATATTATGATTATTTTTCAATTTAACTTCATTCTCTTTAGTGTACGCTAATGTGTTGTAGACAGTATAATATACACTGCATAATGAAGACGTCCGAATGGAAAGCTCAGTTCGTGAGTAAAAACACTCATTGTTAATACTGTACTGTATTTTCATTAAACAAAATCCTAATGATAATTTTCAAACTCAAAATCGCGATATTTCCTAGTTTACGTAAATGGATGAACTACTTTTCTTCCCTCCTATACCTAGTAAAGTGATTTGTTTGCATATTACGCCAGTATCATCGGACTCCAGTCGTGGAAGAGGGTAGCAAACGGTGTTTCCGGTTCTTAATCGTTGATCCAAAAGTATAGCCAGGTTAGTGTTAGAAATGTTAGTAAAAATAAAATGATGTCCCTGTATAAAAATAATCTTGTGGGTAAGCAGCAATGAAACATGGCAACATTGCGTGTGAAATCGATATTATATCGAAATTATATTACACTCATCTGAACTTCAACCGTCTTCAAATGTCTCTATGTCTCTAAACCCTTGCATACACAATCTGTGTGTGCGCGCGCCTGTTCCGTGGAACTACAACAGTCTGTGTGTGCCTTTGAACTGTTCGAGATGTTGAGCAACACGGGAAAATCCTCATAGTGATAAATGGATGTAAGTTCAATTTGAATTATACAGGAAAGGATGGACTGAAGACTTGGAAGAGTATAAAATAAAATAAATAATAAGTGTAAATGCAAGATAAAAGATTAAGTGATAAAAAAATAAGATTTTTAAATATTAGTAAATTGAAGCAAGACCCAGACCCAACCGTCAACAGGCAAGTAGTTTTTTCTCTCAAATTGTTGCTTTCTTCCCGCTTTTCATAATAGCATCGAGAGCTGCAGTATACTCGTATTATTCTTTCAGTATAGCCACCATCACCATCTTATCCATCTTTAAAACGCTTGGCAGAGTTAAGGTCATAGGGCCTTCTCTAACCCTCAACCAGGAGTAAAAACTGCGTTACAAAAACATTACAAATTTACAAAGTACACTACAATTTTACACACAAAACTGAATAAGATAATAATAATAAAATGTAAACAAGTAAGAAGAAATCAAACATAATATATAACATACAGAAAGAAAGAAAAAAGCACAATAAAATGTGAACAGCAGGTCAAAATAAATGAGACATACAAAGTATAAAAAATAAGACAATTATTGATAATAATAATAACGATAAAAAATAAGAATAGTAATAATAATAATAATAATAATAATAATAATGATAATAATAGGCCTAATAGTAATAATAATAATAATACTAATAGTAGTAATAAAATAGTGCAGTACAAAGCATACAATGAATACAATATTTTTAAGTACTCACAGTAAGGAAAATTATGATTATATATAGTTCAACTTATCACATTAGAGATATACCATTATCGGAAAATATGAAAACAAAAATATAAAATAAGTTAAATATCACTAGAACATAAAAAAATGTGAATACGTGGAAACATGCAGTACCTACAACACTTGTAATAATAGTAAGTTAGTTTGGCAACTCGTCAAAAAATAATTTTTTAACTTGGATTTGAAAGATTTCAATGTTCGGCAGCCCTTGACTTCAGGCGGCAGAGAGTTCCAGTGACGAGAAGTAGCAACAGTGAAAGATGAGGAATACAGAGATGATGTGTGAAGTGGAATTTATAGCTTGTTATCGCGTTGTGATCTAGTATTAATATTATGATAGCGAGAGAGAGAGTATGAAAACGAGAGAATAAATAATAGGGGGATGAAGTGTGCATAATATAGGATCCAAAACAAGCGCCATTTACGCATTTGATTTACCATAACATTGATACTGATTGAAAAGCAAGCACTGACGAATATAATTTTATGAGAACTTCTTTGATCTAATTAAGTTATCACAACACTGCTCCACTTACAGCTGATATACTACATCTGTAATTTAAAAATAATTAGTTACTACTGGTTGAGGAAATCATTAATACTGTACGGTGTGTGATTTGTGATTCCTCGTTATAGCTATGGAGAAAATTCTTTCGTGTACTTACTTTCAGATCAAATTTATTGTTAAATTATGTCCCTTTTTTAATTGCGTACATACAGTTTGTGTAATACTACTCTGGACAGCAATCTTTACCTACGGCTTGTTTCTAAACCATCTCGACTGAGATGCGATATCGGGAATACACTCAACAGCAAATATTGATGCAATCAGTTGCTGTTCCGTCACTGTGCGGAAAGGAGTTACTTCGGAACAGCGTTGCCAGCCCTGAGACTTGATTGGATTGCACAAAAGTTCTAAATTATCGTACTTTTGATTGGAGGATCGTACACTACATATAAAATAGGTCTATTTTGATTATTTTATCTAAACTCCCTCGACAGTGTTTTATCAAACAATTTTTTTAAATTCTTATAAGGAAATAGGCCTAATCGTTAAAAATTAAATATCAGCACATAAAATGACTTTTAAACCTTGGAGGTGGATCTTCAGAAGGATCAACAACAACAGGAACATAAGAGCCAGAACCTACACATCATCAGAGCAAAACCAAGCTTTAAATTAAGGAATTGTTTATCTCAATTTTCTACAATTTTATTTCCGTCTTGTACATTTAGGTACACTGAATGTAGATTTTTTTTTGGGAGTAGGACCTAATAGGGCCACTATCATTATCTTCTGATTCCATTGCGACTATTTCACGTCAGGACCTATCACAATTTCTTACTGCCCGTACACGACCACGAAACACGACTACGACAAGCAAGTACATTATATAACAGGCCGTTCCTTGTTCCTTTGTATGTACAAAATAGGCCCATATATTGAATATGTTTATTTCCATTTTCTGTTATGGGGTTCTCAAAACGTTACAACCAACTTATTAGTTATTACATGCTTACGTGGCTACAGTAATTATGTTTAGACTATTAAGAGGGTTGGAGAGACCATTTCTCTGAGATATTTGAAAATAAACAAAGAAATGTTTGTCAGCATCATTTTGAATAGCCACAAGTAATGGTCACTACGTGATTTCTTGTCGCTATAATAATGTTTACCGAAATCAAATTGTCATGTCACCTGGGCTTGTAGACATAGGAGAGCAATGTTTATAGAAATATGTTTTGCGACAGTCGACTTCTACAGTAATTGTAACGCAGAAGTGCTACATGCAGAAACTACTATGAATGTATAAATGAGATACTCTCGTAATACCGGAGAAATGTATATATAAAATTTCATTGTATTAAATATTTAAAATCTGCCTTTTACATGTTTTATCCTCTTTGCCAATAGGATCCTACATTTTACGCACTATCCGCGGATCGCACGATCGTACATGTTACTAAATTATTGCACCACATCCATATTGTATGGTTGGCAACACTGCTTCGGAAGTATTTTATACGTAGTGGTAGCATTATGTGTAATTTTGAAAAGTGGGGAAGAGTGAAAAATCGGTGAAAAACATAGTAAAAGAATGCGAGAAAGTTAGCATTTCGGGCACTCAATGTATGCCTATAACATAGCGCATTTTCTCAGCTATGGATAACATTTTGACATGTAGTAGTATGTAGTATCTTACTCCGGGCTCTCTTCTGTGCTATTCAATGTAAGTTCACGCTTCGAGTTATTCATACGTGTCTTAAGTAGGTAGGCTACTGCATCTTTGCAGGTTGTGTACATGCTCTCTCTCTCTCTCTCTCTCTCTCTCTCTTCCCCTCTGCTCCCCGTTACCGCCTAGACGCATATAAACATTATAGTGGCTACCTCGGACTGCAACGGTATTCCTATTTGTCCCATGTAATACAAACAAATGTGTTGTATAAATGTGACTATTTGAGCAGCAGTAGTTGTTCTGCCGTTCGGGATTAATAGGTGAGTGATAATGAATTATATCGGTACAATTATAAAACCTAGCAAAGTAAGCTAAAAGTGATTAATAAGGGGAACATTTTCAGTCTCAGTGGAAGTGAGGGAAATCTCAACATACTTGCCGAGAACATAACGCAGATTCTTTGAATATGTAACCAAAAATATTGAGCCAGCGTGTGACTAATAATAAGAAAATAGTAACAATCAGTACTTTTATTCTGGAGAAAAAGGTGGTGGAATTCTGTGTAGAGTATATTATAGCGTAGGGTACATCATCACTAGGGTTCGGATTTTTAGGTGCTAAAAATCGAGAAAATATTAATTTTTTTATGTGCAAAAAATTTGGAAAATATGTGACAGAAAAGAAAAAATACTTAATTATGTTTCAATTATTTTATGTGACTATAAACGGGTCTAGGAATTCTCGTCACCGTAGATGTCATAATTATTGTATACATGTACCTTCCTGTCACCGATTACATTTTAGTCATCGGCGTTCTGGCCACCTGTTACATTTTAGTCACCGGTGTTCTCGTCACTGATTACGTTAAATGTAATCAAATTTTGTTTTATTGGAAAAATTTTAATGAGATTTAAATTTCATTGTAAGGTTGTTTCCGTGGTTACACACATAAATATCATGATATTTAAATGTCATTGTAGGGTTGTTTCCGTGGTTACGCATATAAGTATTTGGCAAAAAAAATTAGGTGTAAGGTGACGTTCTTACTTACTTTAGTTATTATCAAATTTATTGTACTGATGGAGCATCACGAAGGGGAATTTCGATTTCTTCGAAGTATTAGGGACTTTAGGGTTATTGCGAAGGTCACTTCCCACCCCGTAAAAAGAAGAGAGTTGAGGATTTAGACAGAAGGATTAGTGGGATCGCAGAATGATACCCTGATTATAAAGAAGATGGTGATGTTATTACATACCTCAGAGCCATCGGACACAATTTAGGTCGCAATTTTGAAACAAAATCATGTAACATTTTATACAGTGTACCTATGGGTATTTGACTTGTCAAAATAAATTATTATTTATAAGAAAATGTGTACTGGTGACCAAAATATCGGGTGACCAAAAAGTTGAAGTGACTAAACATCGAGTGACAAAATTGCAGTGACTAGATGGTACAATGACGAGAGTTCCGGTCACGAGAATTTCGCTTCCCAATATCAACAATATGCAGGACTCACCAGTATAATTACAGTACACAGAGAGATTAATCCTGAAGTTGTCCATCACAAATGACCGACGATTATAGCTGAACACTGCCTTGTACTGGGAAAAAGAGCGCTCTGGCCATTGAGAAACATGTACTCCCTACAGACAAGTTTTTGATCGGAAACGAAAACAGAGCAGTTGATGTTTATGAAATTTATAAATGCTTCCTGAATCAGCTTTGTGATAACTTACAAGACATTCATAAATGACACATCATTGTTTGTGTGTGTTAGTTACTGTTCAGGTTTTTAGTGGTGACGACTTTTATCGCTTGTGGTGAGAGAACAGACTGGAATTCCACAGGTCCACAGATAGGCAATTTCGAAAAGTAGTTGCCACGTCTAAGCAACTGCACTGTGATGATTAATCTGAAATAGGGCTTTTGCCCAAAATTATTTGATGAAAACTTAATTTTTATGTGTTTTATATAAATATTTGGAAATATGTATTTATCTAAAAAATTCAAAATACGTATTTTTATGTGAAATAAAATTTTAAATACTGTCAGGTGACTTTGTCCGAAACTCAAAACTGAATTACGAGTTTGTGTTACAGTGCAAATAAAATATTTATTTACCTAGCTCTAATGATTACTGACCAGTGCACGGCAATTTTGTCGTTTTTAGCCTCCTTTTCGTCCAACTTTAAGACTTTCGAAGCTTAAGCGGAGTTCAAGAAAAAAAACACATGTTTCAGTTCAGTAATGAAAAATACAACAAAAAAGTGCCGGAACGCCAGAAAAAAAGCATAGGTAACAATTATAACAATAACCAGGTCAGCGAGAAATTTAATAGATTCGAGACATTGAATTCTCTTTTATCTCCTCATTTTCTTCGTAATTTGTAAAATAATACCATTCTTCTCTTCTGAAGGTGGAAGTACAAGTCCATCATCATCATCATCATCATCATCATCATCATCATCATCATCATCATCATCATCATCATCATCATCATCATCATCATCAGCAGCAGCAGCAGTCTTTTGAGATAATTAAATTTGAAGTTTTGGTTACAAATAACTCGTAGCCCATATTAACACAACTTCTGCCAATTATATGAAAGTTATTAAGGTATGCATGCGTAAGTGTTCTGCCCACGGCCAGGTCTTTCACTGCAAACCGAGCATTCTACAATCTTTCCTACTTTCTGTCTTCCTCTTAGTCTCCGCATATGATCCACTTATCTTAATGTCGTCTATCATTTGATATCTTCTTCTGTCCCGAACTCTTCTCCCGTTCACCATTCCTTCCATTGCATCCTTCAGTAGGCAATTTCTTCTCAGGCAGTGACCCAACCAATTCTTTTTTCTCTTCCTGATCAGTTTCAGTATCATTCTTTCTTCATCTACTCATTCAAACACAGCTTCGTTTCTTATTTTGTTTGTCCATTTCA
Source organism: Periplaneta americana (assembly GCF_040183065.1). Taxonomy (NCBI): domain Eukaryota; kingdom Metazoa; phylum Arthropoda; class Insecta; order Blattodea; family Blattidae; genus Periplaneta; species Periplaneta americana. The sequence goes on along the minus strand of NC_091123.1, from coordinate 79,995,586 downwards.
CACACTCAATTCTTTTCCAAATCCACATTTCAAATGCTTCTATTCGCTTCTCTTCACTTCATCGTAATGTTCATATTTCTGCCCCATACAGTGCCACGCTCCACACAAAGCACTTCACTAGTCTCTTTCTTAGTTATTTTTCCAGAGGTCCGCAGAAGATGCTTTTATTTCTATTAAAAGCTTTCTTGGCCATTGCTATCCTTTTAACTTCTTGGCTGCAGCTCAATAATTAAGGTATTGAAATAAAATTTTCAGGAAACCGTAAATTTTAGCGCGAAAATAAAAAATGATATTTGTCAAAATTCGACTATTTTCAGTAGCGCATCGTCTTAAGAAACAACTCATCCCTTTTTGTAATAACCCAGGTTTCAGCCCTATAAGTCACTGCTGGTCTTATTACTGTGCGACATATTAATTTCTTCGAATGCCTTGACACATTCTTGGAAACCAGACAATGCTGCAGGCCGAAGAAACATCTTGCATTTTCTCTCTGATTTGTACACTGACGTCATTCTGATCGGTGATCGTCGTTAAAATGTTGTACTCTTTCAAAGAAGAAGTGCCCACTTTAGGGTTCCGAGACATATTGGGAAAAAATATGGGACACTTATCAGTTATCACTGAGTAAGTTTAGTATGCGCACCTATCAAATATGCCAATCTTTCAAAGTGTGTGTGTTTGTAGTAAAGTTTACTACACAAACACTTTACTAACTAAGGGTAAATAAACAAATAATAAACAAAATTGTTGGGAACATATTTGCATTAAGTTTTAAGCTTCTTTATGTAAGTTGCCTTCAAATTGCTTTCACTGAATTTCACTTAACAATTGTTTATTTTGAATAATCATGTCCTGAAAAGCAACACAATCCTCGCTGAAGAATGACTTTACAACAAGCATTGATTTTACTGTTCTTACAGTTAATTTATTTTTCTCACCAGTCCATAGAGCGCTCATGTGAGAAAATAATCTTTCGACACACGTATTGTTTCAGGGATACACATAATGAACTCCACTACCCTAATCAAATTTGAGAGTTAGTTCTCCTTCAGTATTTTTAAAAAGTTCCACTCAGACATTATCTAAACGTTTGGTGTTGCCATCACTCGCCTTGAGAAATTAATAACTCACAATAATATTATTTCATAATAGTCCATCTACAGTCAACTGCAACGATGAAGTGCGATGTTTGTAAATTGTAATATGAGGCGTTCAGAAGTCAACATGATTAACTCCTTTTCCAAAGATTTTGAGATATTCAAGGTTAAAATTAAATACACATAATTGATTCTGTGTTGTAGTCAAGAAGAATATTGCATTCTGTGGGCTTTTTACTGAACTATGGAGTTAATCACATTGGCCACTGAAAATATGGTCAATTTAATACATTGCCAACTTAGAAACTCTGAAATAACCAAAAGTGGAGTTAATCATTTTGACTTCTGAACGCCTCATATAGAATAGACATTGTAACTTTCCCGTTTTTTTCTCAGTTTAGAACTCTAAAATGTGGGATGGAAAGCTGTCCCGAAGACTTTTCTCGGGACAACGGGAAGCATTAGGGAAAAACGGGACGATCCCGTATTTTACGGGACGTCTGGGAACCCTAGCCCACTTTTAAGGGAGTCCGATTGCTTTCCTGCCGTGTATTCATAACCATATAATTTGATCTTGTTCTCCTTACGGCCAGTCCCATCTGAACTGCTGCTTCTTTCAATTGCTCGTACGCTTCCTTCAGGGGGAAATATGAGTAATCTGAAGTAAATCTTCGATACTTAACCGAGCAACTATATTTTAACCTGAAACATTTATGTGCTTGACATTAGAGAAATCTTCACACTTTGTTAATACGGTGACGTCATCCAAGTGGTAAGAGCTACTCTGTTTCGCTCAGGCTGGGAGACTACGAGTATGTACAGTAAATGTAAAAGCTTAACGAAATATTCAACCTATATTTTTCGTATAAAATGGTGTGATTAACAAATGTGGGGCGTATAAAGACAGAAATAGTTAATTTAACAGTCTAATTCTACAGTACTTCACTGTGGTATTAATTTCCAATTAATGAAGTTCTCTGTAATGGCATGTTATTCATTACAATTTCAAACACCTGATTGGGGTCACATTGGTATGTAGATCGTTTTCGACTATCAATTGCATTGTTGTCTCGAGACTAGGTCTCATAGAATGAGAAATTGAATACGGAGAGTATAAAAAGGAAGAAGTGTAAAGAAATAGCCTATCAACTTTTTTTTTTTTTTTCAAATCCCAACCATGCTCACAATAAGTCACGAACAGCATAAATGTTGCACGCAATTACAGAGATTCGATGGATCACTTATCATTCTTTTGTCTTCCAAACAACGAATAGGGATTATATAGAATGGACACTTAGTGAATTTTCCTGTTTTGTTTCTCTGTGCGCCGGCGTTTAGTTACACTTTCAAGCGCTAGAGGTTAGTGTAATAGAGCACACGATAAGATAATAATTGAATATAGGCGTTGAGACACAGGATCCAAATATCGCCTACCTTATTACATAATCCAGTAACGCTTTGCTTCAAATAAATTCAAGTTAACAGGTTCTCCTTATTTCTCAGTGATAAACTAGTTGTAATAATAATTTTTTATGTTTTATATATAATAAATTATATTATAAACTAAGATAATACATTATAAAATTATGTATCAAATTCGTTTAATATTTGTATACAATGTATATACAATAGGCATATGGTTTTACTTCTCATAGGAGTTTTGTTTTTCCATTTTCAGCGCTATCAAATCATTACATATATTTTAATTGTTGGTGGTGTAAACGTCTCAACTCTCATTATAAAGGAACTTTAGAGTCTAGACATTATAGATAATAACGGATTTATTATTTCATCGGTCCAGTTTATTTTGAGTACGTATTAACTGTGTGTCTGTTATTATTCCGTTGTGTCGACTGCTAACTGGTGTGATATCAACGCCAACTCTAGGGAAAAAGCAGACTCTCACGCTCAAGCCGGTTTGAAGGTCATTGAAATCAGTCCTGTTACATCAAAGGTACCGAAACGAAGTGTCCATACTTGTAATTCCCTATGCGCTATACTAAGTAATATTGTCTTAATCGTGGCTAAAGCTCGTTAGTATTGTAGTAATAATAATAATAATAATGATAATAATAATAATAATAATAATAATAATAATTTATTTATTTATTTAATCTGGCAGGGCTATGGCCAGTAGGCCTTCTCTTCCGCCCAGCCAGACTCTAATTCTAATTGAATACAATTGCTTACGTAGTTATTACATTAATATCTAGACCATAAAACAACATGAAAGTAAATAATGAAAGTTGGATAAGTAATGTTAGTGTGACAATAATAAACATTGGTAAGAAATGGTTATATAATAATAATAATAATAATAATAATAATAATAATAATAATAATAATAGTAATAATAATAATAATGAGATAATTTAGATATTTATCTGTGATATATATAACCATTAAACATTCAGAAACCTGAAACAGCTATTATTGTTAACAAGAATTGTTAGAAAAATATTTCGTTTGTCTATTCTTAAATTGGTTTGATGTCTGACAGTCCCTGACATTACTCGGTAGGGAATTCCAAAGCCGAGGAACAGCCAAAGTGAAAGAAGATGAATGTGAGGATGTTCGGTAGGAGGGAATGGATAAAATTGAGGAGTGTTGTGATCGTGTGTCTAGGTTATGATGGGTGGATAAATTTTGAAAACGAGACGCAAGATAGACAGGAGTGGAGAAATGCAATATGTGAAAGAGAAGGGAAAGACTGTGGATTTTCCTACGATCTTCTAGACGGAGCCAGGACAACATTTCGAGGGATGGTGTTACATGATCAGCCCGGCGAATATTGCAGACGAAACGGACGCACATATTATGAACACGTTGTAGTCTCTGCGCCGAAGTAAAGCTTAGGTCAGTAAGCAGAATATCACAGTAATCGAAGTGGGGCATCACGAGTGTTTGCACTAAAATTTTTTTCATAGAAAAGGGTAGAAAATTCTTCAATCGCCTAACGAGTGGATTAATGAGAATACTTTTTTGCAGGTTTCTGCAACTTGAATGTTCCAATTTAAACTTTTATCCATATAAATATCTAGATTCTTTACTGATTCACTGAACGGAATTTCGGTGGCAGGTAGTAACTCTTACTTAACATAGAAATATAGTAGGCAACATACTAATTCAGTTTCGGTTACTTGACTAAGTGCGTCCAACATACTCGAGGTAAGCTACGTTTTGCTCTTCATGCAGGCATATCAGGAATTCTTTTAGCATTTTCTCCCTAAAATTTCGTCCCCTTTTTCTGTTTCTTATCGCGTACTCGGTCATGATTAGTTTGGTCAGGAAGGTTAAGTGAGTCCTCCACAGGGGAAGCTCTCGTAAAAAATAAATTTCATCTTGCATCGTAAATCATATTACGAAGAATTATCTATTGCAAACTTTGCTTCTCTTATCGCGACATTGTCTTGGGAAGAGACTCGTACTGGGAGAGGATTTGATCAATGATTCAGAACTTTTTTCATGAATACGTTTCACATCCTACGATAAAATAGAATATGACCAAAAATATAGGGACGTATAAATTTTTTCATAGCCGTGTATATCTGTCCAAACGCTAGAAGGAAGTGACAGATTGCGAAGCTGACGATTTAGTCGTCCAGTTATAAATACACTTATTTATGTAAATATCCTTTGAAATAATTTGAAATACACAGAATATTGGAAGTACGAAGGTGATCATGTTCATAATAATTACAATTGAAGGGTACACGGGAAAAACGATCAAGGTCCATCAAAAATCGAAATTGAGTTAATAATGCTATCCTATAGTGGAAAAGAAGTACTATCATGTGGACTAGCTAGTAATAAGAAATAATCGTTCTTGACATTCCACTACGTCAATTTCTATTAAATACACACATAACAAAGTATTAAGTGCTTAAACTTTAAAATTCGTTTTTCTCGAAACTTTCTAAAATGGATCTTGATCGTTATTCCCGTGTACCCTTCAATTATCAAGCTTACACTTAACCTGATGTCCTCTTTGTTGGTAGTTTAAAAATCGTGCTTTGTGTATGCGGAGGACATGTTTATTGAACTGATATTTTTATCGATGTATTGGAGGATAGTATAAAAATGGATTTGAGGGAGGTGGGATATGATGGTAGAGACTGGATTGATCTTGCTCAGGATAGGGACCGATGGCGGGCTTATGTGAGGGCGGCATTGAACTTCCGGGTTCTTTAAAAGCCATTTGTAAGTAAGTAAAATGCGATTGATTTTATTTTTAATTATTGCAGAATGATAATATTCCATTCTTAATCTAATTTTACTTTATTAGCAGTTCTTATCAAAAATTAATTTCGTTCACATGGTTTTAGTTTTGTAATATTTAACATAATCAAGTTTTCCTGTCATAAGAAAAGCATATGTTGCAATATTTGAACATTATACATATACAAAGTGGAAATAATTCAGTGACAATAACTTAAGAAAGTAAATCCTTACGATACATGGAACAGAATTTTTCTTTGCAATTTTGCGTTATTTGTTTATATTTAGTGGAAAATCGAATTTGTTTCCAGAAATAAGTACAACATCGCAGTAATTCTGGCATGTAAAAGAACTCCCGCGGGACAAAATTCCGGCACACTGGCGACGCTGATATAACCTCGGCAGTTAAATTAACCATAATTTAATTTTTTGAGTTTTTCTTGTTTTGTTTCTTAAGTTCTTCTGAATTGTTCCACACAATTGAATAACTTCTCCAATCTATTTACGTTATTTTCACGACATAATTGTACGAGAAGCACATGTAAGGGCTGTTGTTAAGGTCGGACTGGTGGTAATGGCGGTGTTATATTTTCACTCATGAGAACTACTCTGATTGGAGCTTTCTTTTTCTCTAACCTGTTATAACTTTTAATCTTGGGAAGTTCTCAGAGAACGACTGAAATGTTGTAGTAATATGCTTTAGATTATTAAATTGTAAATATTGCAATATTTGCAAAAAATTCATGCGATAGACCTATTTGTTGATTCTGAAGACGACATACAGTCCGTCCTTTGGTCACGTGGTCTGTGACGTCATGCCTTGCAGGACTCCTGGACACATATTTTATTGCAGTGTGTCGAATTGGAAGATATCCGGAGAAAATATCTACCACCCTCTTTGCTAAGTCAGAATAGGAGTTCGCTTGCATGTCTTGACCTCGTGGGGAATAGAGAATACGAACAAAAGACTGGATTGTTTCTCTTGAAGGCGAGACAGATTAGAACTTCAGCTGTTGAAGTTTGTGATGCGAACTGACGAAGGGATACTCAATTATACACTTTTATGCCTGTTTAGGTTAGGATATATAATGTGTTTTGTTTGTGCCAATTTCATTTTAATTTGTGTGTTATTTTGGAGAGTGGTTGGATCTAATCATAGGCGAGGGGGGTGAAACCTACAAAGTAGGACTTGTTTTAGGCACAAAGCACGTACGGTCAGAAGACCCGTGCATTGGATTTAAGAAAATTCTGATAATATAGTATATCTGTATGTGTGATATTGCTGAATAACTCCATCTAGCTACTAACAGTAGGGAATGAATTCTGGTTCGAGTTTTCACGAGGGAATATATTTTTTTCATTAAATTTCTATTACTGTAGCTTATGAGAGAGTGTTCATCAGCGTCGTAAAGAATTTCGGGAGCAACAGTGAATAGCGTATTCCTATTTCGTAAGGCAGCTATGATTATAGTTGCACGTAGGTAAGTTACAGTACGTATCTTATGTGATCTTGAATATGACGGCCTTCTAGTGTTTGACCGCGTATGCACGCTTACATTTTAGCACGTCCCTCTTGATATGGAAGACGAGTGGATGGACAGGGGTGTTATGTCGGGGGTGGCAGATAGGAAAATGACCCATGAAACGAAGGAAGATGAGGGCGATCAATGGACGAGGGTGATGAGATGCGTCCGGTGCTTGTGATGCGGGGCGATTTCTTGGGAGAGTGAAGCGTGTCTTGTTTCAAAGTCTCTTATTGCTTGGACATAATTACAAGATCTTATTAAGAAACGTTTGCACATCCCAGATCTTATTAATGTAGGGGAACAGGAGAAAGAATATACTATTATCAACTAAAGTGTTATCACCATAATAATCGTTTGCAAATTACGCGTGTAATTCCGCTTCGTACGGTATTGTGAAAAAATTTTCATTTAGCCTGTATTTTTATGTATGATATTATGAGGAGCAACTAATCGAATCGTGATATTAAGTCCATCTCCGTTGTAAAATGAGTTCGATGTGGTTTCCTATAGTTTTCTGCCTCCTCTACAAGTCTGCACTGTCAAAATGCTTCAATTAGGATTATTTCCCCTTGAAAAACGAGTCATAATAGTAACCTCCACATCGAATTGCAATTTGTCCATCACTGAAAATGAATCGAATCGCAATATGTCCAAGGCACGGTCGACTGTAGTAGAAGGTCAGAAGGCTCAACTTGACAACACTGTGTCGTCTGCTGTTGTCAGTCATACTGCTGTCATACTTCACTAACAGAACCAAAGCGTTTTAATGTCAATATCAGAAGAAACCCGTTAAAAAGTCAATCATACGTTGTACAAGGAGTCAGTATAATACATTACAGATTATTTATAGATAGATATAAATATATATTTGCAACAAAGTAAAGTAACCCTCATATATATTTTTAAAATCTTGAATAATGTTATCTCTGAAAAAATTGCTGCAATTTAATACAAAAATTCGAAAGAGGTATGTCGTGTCTTCATTATTTCCCACATACTACAGTTTTATATTATTTATAAAAAATATTCCATTACATAAAGTACAAAACTCAAACAAGTACAATTCATAGGCGTGAATATTAAAACATTTTGTTACATTGTAATTTATTTAGGTCATAGGTCTAAGTTGGTTTTCAGCCAAAATTAATGGACCTATCCAGTTAGGCTAGGCCACTTTTTTCAAAATTCAGTAATATTAATTTATAAAAAGACACTGTAATATATCTTCAAAGAAGCCGTGTCTTTATTATTAGATATTTTTATCTTATTTTGAACATCTATATGGCAGTTCTATATTGTTTATGAAAGCATTATTCCATTATATTACGTGCAACATATAACTTACTGTACAATTCCTAGGCCTAAATGTCAAGGCCAGGGCTATACACTATATTAAATATGTTTTACCCTATTTAGGCCTTCATTTTTCACATCTTTTTCTAAAATGTTTGCAATATTCTCTTATCATACACTGGTTTACTGACAGCTATGACATCATTGCTTGTCTTCGAATATTATTATTATTTAACTACGTTCATGATGGCTGAAAGTATTTTATCAGCAAGTTTAACTTATTCCGTCACACGTGAGCATACATCGTTTACAAAACCAACATCACTACACAACACAACACTGTTTTTGAGAGTAACTTCAACTTATTTTGATTTCCATATTCTACATAGTCTTCTTCATCAACACTGTTTGAAATCAATGTATTTACATTGCAGTAGGCAATTTTTGCAATAAAAAGTATAAAATCTGAAGGAAGAATAAAGTCGTCCTCGATTCAAAGTGTAAACATATGATGGTTGGTTTCTGTGTAATCAATAAAACGTGAGCAATGTAACTTTGAGGATACCTTGAAAGAGGCATAAGCTGATATGTTCAGAAGTCTGGATGTATCAGCTTCAAAGCTAAAAGTATCAGGGTCTTAGATAACTCTAAAAAATGGAGCTACCGATACATCTACCATTTCGTTTTTTCTGGTTCTGTATCATTTGCTGTTTCAAATGTTTTCCAGGACCATTTTAGAAATTGGATGATTTCATGTCAAAACTTAAAAAGAAAAACTCAGCATAAATTTTAAATACTCTTCAATATGCAAAAGCAAGGCTTAGATCGCATAGTACACCACGCGCTCGTAGGAAGACTGATGCCTGATGCACATGTTGCCAAGTTTCTGCCTTCAGACCTATTGCTTTTCAACTGTTGGTACAATTTATTTTAATTTATATTGTATGCTCATTGTCAGCACACGTGTTGTGGTCTCGAGTGTTTTGATTGCATTACCACAGTCAAATTAATGTATACAGTCACGAAGCTTGAGTTGTGAGGGTGCTAAGAACAATAGACTGTGCCGATACTATTTCGCATTGTCTGTAATGAGGCGATATTAGCGATCCTAGTGGTCAGCAACTATCTATGGATGCATATTTACTACGTATTGAGCTTCGTGACTGTATATACTAGACTGTGGTGTTACTATGAATGAGTTTGAAGATAGTTTGATTGTGGGAAAGAATTCAGGAAAGAAGGAAACAGGTAGAATTGAAATTCTTACAGGATCCAGTTGAGGCGAATAAAAATATTTCAAGGAGAAACGAGAAGCATGTCGTACACTTAGGAATAAAAAGAGATTACTTGAAGGAAAAACTCAATGAGGTAGAAACAATTAGTAAGAATAAAACATTAGAGATTCATATAAGGGCATAAAGGAATTTAAGAATGGATATCAAGGAAGGGTAAATGTGGTCAAGGATGAGAATGGTGACTTGCTTGCAGATTCTCATTCAATCCTGAACAGATGGAAAAACTATTTTGGACAACTGCTAAATGTATATAGGCCAAATAGAAATGATCGGGACGAAATTCAGTTACAAACTGCTGAGCCATTTATATCCGAACCCACACTTTCTGAAGTCGAAATTATGGTAGAAAAACTGAAAAGGTACAAGTCTCCAGATATCATTCAAATTCCAGCAGAATTAATACAAAAGGGTGGAAGCGCATCATCTAGAGAAATTTATAAACTTGTACTTAATATTTGGGAAAAGGAAATTGTACCAGAAAAATGGAAGGAGTCTATAAATGTACCTATCTTTAAAAAGGGGGACAAGACTAATTGTAGTAACTTTCGAGGAATCACTTTTGTTGACGTCGTACAAAATTTTGTCCAATATTGTTTTGAGAAGATTAACTCCATATGTAGATGAAATCATTGGGGATCATCAGTGTGGTTTTAGGCGTAATGAATCGACTATTGTTAAGATTTTTTTGTATTCGAGGATATTGGAGAAAAATGGGAGTATAAGGGTACAGTACATCAGTTATTCATAGATTTCAGAAACGCATACGACTCGGTTAAGAGAGAAGTTTTATATAATATTCTTATTGAATTTGCTATTCCCAGGAAACTAGTTCGATTAATTAAAAAGTATCTCAGTGAAACGTAAAGCAGAGTCCGTATAGGTCAGTTTCTATCAGATGCTTTTCCAACTCACTGCGAGCTAAAGCAAGGATATACACCATCACTTTTACGTTTTAACTTTGCTCTAGAATATACCATTAGGATAGTCCAGGATAACGGAGAGGGTTTGGAATTGAACGGGTTACATCAACTCCTTGTTTTTGCGGATGTTGTGACTATGTTAGGAAAAAATCCACAAACTATTAGAGAAAAAACCGGAATTGTACTTGAAGTAAGTAAAGAGATAGGTTTGGAAGTAAATCCCGAAAAGACAAAGTGTATGATTATGTATCGTGATCAGAATATTGTACGAAATGGAAATTTAAAAATAGGAAATTTATCCTTTGAAGAGATGGAAAAATTCAAATATCTTGGAGCAACAGTAACAAATATAAATGACACTCGGGAGGAAATTAAACGTAAAATAAATATGAGAAATGTCTGTTATTATTCGGTTGAGAAGCTTTTATCATCCAGTCTGCTCTCAAAAAAGCTGAAACTTAGAATTTATGGTCGATCTGGTTGGCGAGTTGGTATAGCGCTGGCCTTCTATGCCCAAAGTTGCGGGTTCGATCCCGGGCCAGGTCGATGGCATTTAAGTGTGCTTAAATGCGACAGGCTCATGTCAGTAGATTTACTGGCATGTGAAAGAACTCCTGCGGGACAAAATTTCGGCACATCCGGCGACGCTGATATAACCTCTGCAGTTGCGAGCGTCGTTAAATAAACCATAACATTTTTTTAGAATTTATGAAACAATTATATTACCGGTTCTTCTGTATGGTTGTGAAACTTGGACTCATTTTGAGAAAAAACAGAGATCAACGGTGTTTGAGAATAAGGTGCTTAGAAAAATATTTGGGGCTAAGAGAGACAGGGAATGGAGAAAGTTACATAACGCAGAACTGCATGCATTTTATTCTTCACCTGACATAATTAGGAACATTAAATCCAGACGTTTGAGATGAGCAAGGCATGTAGCAGGTATGGGCAAATCCAGAAATGCATATAGAGTGCTAGTTGGGAGGCCGGAGGGAATAATACCTTTGAGGAGGCCGATACGTAGATGGGAGGATAATATTTAAAATGGATTTGAGGGAGGTGGGATATGATGATAGAGACTGGATTAATCTTGCTTAGGATTGGGACCGATGGCGCTTATGTGATGGCGGTAGCAAGGAACCTCCGGGTTCCTTGAAAGCGATAAGTATTATTATTATTATTATTATTATTATTATTATTATTATTAATGCAAAGAATACTGATGCCGTTGCTCCTACGACCTTTTTGACACCTCACAAAGAACGAGCTAAGTAGTTCCTAAATCGACTACTATGTAAATATATAAACGAAAAGTATTACCAACTGTTATGCATGCAAAGTATCGCTATTTAGCGCGCTGAAATGATTTTTAGAATAGTATGTGGGTTATGCAAAATATTATTCAGAATATGCAGTAAGTGTGAGCAGTTTGAAATGAATGCTATTTTTTTACGGAAGAAATCTTTCTTATCCAAAATATTGGAGAAGGTAGTTAGTTAAAGATTTACGAGACGCATCTACGTCAAACATGAATATTATTTAACGTGCTACGGTTGTAAATCTTGTCCTTACAATAGACAATTTAAACGGAAGATTTATGAATGGTATCCGTCGATGTGAAATTCGAAACGCTTCATTTTATTTCCTTCGCCTACTATTTGGGAATAATGATTCCCAGTTGAAGAATGGTGTGAAGGATCTCGGGAACGTACTTACACGTATAGGCTTATGCTGAGAAACATTCACTGAATAAGAAACACTTCAATAATGACGTCGATCTCGATGACTTGTGTAAACATCGCGGTGAGGCTTCACAGAGCGTACTAGGATTCCGTCGGAAAACATAATGAACAAGTAGTGAAAAGTAGTTTGGTCTGCTGTACATTTTATATAGAATTATATACTGCATAAAATATTGCGCTGTATTTGAACTGGTATTGTATGGCCATGGCGAAAAGGGAAGCTTCGAAAATCCGGGTTGACTTAATTGATAGAATTCATAGTTCTGTGGAGAAACATTTTGGAGAACAGCACCGTATTTAAATTAAATGTACTTAAGAATAATTCAGAACGAATTGTTGAAGTGCATGTGAGAAAAATATAGGCTATGTCGTGATAAAATCAAGAAGGAACTGAATCCTACAATATTTATACAGGTTGATTCTTAAATACCTGTAAAAACTTTGTTGGTATAATGTAGAGGTAAAGCTAAAACTAAAATGTTCTATACAACTTTTCCCGCAAATCCTTACTTTCAGAGTTATGATGCAAAATGTCCTATCTTGCTAAGTATAAAAAAACATGGACCAGTAAATCCTTCGGATGTGTAATGCTCCTCTACATAGTGACTGCGTTAGATGTTTGTTATTCGTACACCCCTCTTACGTACAGTTGATTTCGATCTGATAAGACTTCGTTTACTGTACGTAGGTATGTACTAATCTTAGAATTTTACAGACCTCGTTCAGCTCATTCCGATCTGTTTCATAGCTATTTTGATGTCATTGCTGTAGTTATGCTACGTTCAGAATTTGAGTGGAATAAACGAGCGCCTCCAGACGACCCCAAAGGTAGAAGTCTGGTGATCTAGCTGGCCAAGCAACTGGTGTTGCACGATCTATCTTACAGTACACAGCTGAAGCCTACTGAACTAACGACAAAATGAATATGTGCCTACGGGACGCGGTGACTGTAGGAACTGCAACAGTGCCATACAACTAAACATATTTATGTACAGCAAACAAAGTCCTATCAGATCGGAATCAACTGTAGTGGGTGTACGAATAACAGACATCTACCGCAGTCGCTATGTATGCGAACGTGACACAGCCGAAGGCTTTACTGACCCATGCTTTTATACCTGGCAAGATATGGCACTATGCATCATAATGCTGAAAGTAAGGATTTGTGGGAAAAGTTGTATAGAACATTTTAGTTTTATTTTTACCTCTACATTACACCCACAAAGTTTTTACAGGTATTTATGAATCACTCTTTAGTTCTCACAGGAGATGGCACTACAAATGTTTCTGAGCAGTTACAAACGATTTTATTGTTCAGATAGGAATTAATTGAAAGCGTACACAAGCAGTTTTGATGTTTCTGCGATCACGAAGTCAGGGAGCCACAGAAATTTTCGAATGAATTCTTAACAAACTGAAAATTCTTGCTCTGGATGCCGCTTATAATAATAAAATTTTATTAATTGCTCAGACATTTCACGTGTGAGGTTCAATTAATGTGATGCAATGAAAATAAAATAACATTTTCGTCCGGAACACTGTGTTTACTCTTACGGAATTTCAAAACTAATTTTAACTTCACTAGCCACCACTGATCCAAATACACAGTGGAAAACTCCCCCAAAAAGCTTTATTCTAAAATTATTATTATTATTATTATTATTATTATTATTATTATTATTATCATCATTATCATTATCATTATTATTACTACTACGGTATTTCATTTTGTTCGACCGACCGAGTAGAGTTTTCAAGAGCAGTTTGGACTGGAATAATTCAAAATTGCTTGTCGAATATAGAGATTACTATATTTCGAATGTCGAATTTACCTACCTTTCCTGGTTAAAAAAGACAAGAGGAAGTGAAGTATACTACTTGTTAAACGTTCTGGGTAGTTCAGTTGGTAGAACTCTGCCTTACTACGACTATGGACCCAAGTACAAATCTCATTGATATCAGAGTTGTAACTATTTGTGGTAGACAAGGCTAAGGTTGTGAGGGTTTCCTCGGATTCTCCCATTTTTTTTCCTCGTCATTCCACAGTTCCTTTTCATATCATTCCCGTTCCGGAAAATATGATATCTTATGTGTTTGTGTGACGTGAAAGCCACTATAGATGTTTCTTGCTGTTTTTTTCAAAGATTGGTAGATTGCAGTGGTGGTGAGTGTTAAACGACTCACAGTTTTGTATAAAAGGCACCGAAGCCCCACAAGTTCCTGCTTGTGACGACTCATAGATATGTATATAGATTTGCGAGGAGCGGCAGATCACCACCAGAGGTACAGTTTACAGATTAGGATGGCGAGGAATGCTTAGTGTGGCTGATGGGGAGGCCGACTTTTCCGGACAATACAGTCGGCACGCAACTCATTCTATCACGGGTGCACAAAAGCTTCTTTAGGCTGAATTGCAAAGGGATGCTCCATATCCTGCCCGATAAGCATTTTTACACCTCTGTCATACTCGTTACAACTGTTACAAATGGCTAATTCAACTTGGCTGAGTTATTTTTGTAATAGCTCCCTTTATTTTCCTGAAGACGAAGTAGATCCAACCTTAAAAGCGTCATTATCACTCTGTTTCACTAGCATTGGAAATAGAGCGATCCAAACTTCCCTCTAATAATCCAACATTGCTATCTTCCCCTTTTTTTTAAAAGAGGAGAATTAGAGAACATCTTGTTCTTGAGATATATGAGGCGTTCAGAGCTAAAGTGGATCAAGTTACAATTTTTCATAAATTGAGGTTAGTTCATTTTCTGACTATCTGAAGTTGGATCTTTTCCGAGCAGTAATGGATCAAGTCTTAATTCCAAGCATTCGCCGATATTATTATTACTATTATTATTAGTATTATTTTTACTACTATTATTATTATTATTATCATTATTATAACTATTACTTACCAATGTTTATTATTGTCACACTAACATCAGTTATCCAATTTTCATTATTTACTTTCGTGTTGTTTTATGATCTAGATATTAATGTAATAACTATGTAATCAAATGTATTTAATTAGAATTAGAGTCTGGCTGGGCGGAAGAGAAGGCCTACTGGCCTTAGCTCTGCCAGATTAAATAAATAAATTATTATTATTATTATTATTATTAAATAGGTGACATCAGTCACTTTTGGCTCAGATTTTATTTGTTCACGATGTTCTCAGTCATAGTGGATCAAGTTACCAAAGCGTTGCATCAATTAACATCGCATTTGAAGAGTCCACTGCAAGAATGATGGATGTCACTTTCTTGTCGAAAATGAACCAAGACTGTCAATGCATAGCTTAAGACATATAGAATGTACATAGAGAGTTATATGGCATTAACACTGATAGTCATTGTCCAGTAATGATCGGAAAATCACAGTTAAGCTTTGAGCACTAAGCATTTCAAACTTTCAATTGCTTCTCCTGCAAAATGTATTCCAAATGACATCCATCATTCTTGCAGTGGACTCTTCAATTGTTTATATTTTATAAATCTAAAATTTGAGAATGGAGCAATAAAACTATTGCTAGTGAAATTACATAATCCACTAGAGCAAGTTAACTTTAAGTCCTATTATCTCAAAACTACGTCTCATGGACTTGATGCACTTTAGCTTTGAACGCCTCATATACCGATTTATTCACTGACAATTCTACATGATTAATAGGAACTACGTTCCACAATAGTCGTTTTCTTTATGTGCGCACAGTTGCCAAGGGAGTTGTTTATTTTAATTTTTGTTATACTATTTTTCCTGGAACATCTTTAAAATAATTTTGAACGGAACCTGTAATTTCCCTTGCTGTATCAATAATATATTAGTGATATTTTTATTTCAGTATTCTATATAAGTTCCATTTCAGCCAAAAGATTCTTATATTTGAAGATATTCTGATCATCTTGTCTTGTAGCGTTCTTGTCTAATGGAACTGCAACATCTGTTATTTAGCACGCTCCATTTCTATCCCTTAGTTAATACAATTATTACCGTGTCAGGCTTATTGAACAACACGCGTAGCTGTACAGGATGAACAGCAAATAATGACATTAATTTTAGGGGGGTTATTCTTTGAGATATTTCAAACAAAAAAGTTTAATATAATTTTGTTTGTCTTTGTTTCCTTTTCGAGATAAGAATTGTTTTATATGAAAGATTTCATAGCATGTTTTGGGAAAGCCGTTGTTTTAATTCCGAATATGCTTAGTAAATTTAAGAAAGCAGTGTATTATGATAATAAATTATTGAAAGAATTTTAATTTTGTCTTTTAAATGTGCTGAAATTTGATCTCAACAAATATAACTTTTATTTCAATCATTTATTATCATAATGCACTGTCATTGTAAATACACCGTGTCCCGCTTAGAGGGATCGAGAAATAAGTGATTATTTCAAGTGTAAATAATGGTTTATTAACATAACTTTTTACATAACTTGATATAAAAGCTCTCAGAGTTTCGGAGAATACTCAATGCAACTCAATGTGTGCACCTTGAGCTGCTCTGCAGACATCTAAACGGTATTCAACCTCCCGCCAAGTGTTCTGTAGCATTTGTGGCGTCACTAGCGCAGCTGCATCTGTGATGCGTTGTCTCAGTTCCTTCCAAAGTGTTAGCTCTGCCTCTTTGGTACACAGCATCATTCACAAAGCCTCAGAAAAAAAAAGGCAATGGGTCCTCGTCTTCCAATCCATCTATCCATGTACGACGAACACGGCGTTGTACTCGCGTAGGCTAACAGATTGTTCTTTTGCTAGCCATAGCACACACTGAACTTTCTGTTGTGGTGTCCACATGTTGACCATGGCGTATTCTTCTACAAAATGGCGCCAGGCTTGTTTTAGCAACAAACAAACGAAAGTTATGCATGCGGCTGTTTTTAAACTCTGTTGCGTAAACTTGGACAGTTTCTCTATCTTGTCAGATGTAAATCTCAACGATATCTTTATCTGATTTTAAGTGGTGAGCATTTATTTCTCGATCTCTCTAAGCGGGACACGGTTATATTAAAATATCTGTTATGTTAGGTAAAACAGGATATTAATATTGTTATTATTATTATTATTATTATTATTATTATTATTATTATACGTCATTAGCCGAACGGCTAGAGGGTCAGATTTCCACGCCGGAGATTCAGACGTGTGCAAGTGAAATAAAAGTGTCTGGAATAAATTCTGTTAGGGTATTCCTGTTTCATTTGATGGAATTTCACTGATTGCTTAATTAATCATCACCAAATTAATGCCACGTGAGTACACCTTTCATAAGTGCAGCAAATAGAACGCAGAACTTGGCAAAGTTACATACAGTATTGCGTTGATTATAGTAGACGGAAACTCTTCTTATTTATTGTTAGTCCACTAATGTAGACATTCAAGCAGTGTCATTATTAAACATAACCAAAACATTGTCACAAAATCACATTCACTTAATATACTACGTATATTTGACTTGCTGTCATGAAATGTGCACCACAATATCAAACATCATACATTTTGGGAAAAAGCCGCTCTGTTTCTAGTTGATAATCGGTATTGAAGAACATGAGCTGTGTTAAGTGACTATGACTGTGATTGGAATTGAATTGGTTTTTTTTAGAAACCCCTTAAGTCACGAAATACAAAGTTTTAGGGACAAACAAAACAATTGTTTAAAAGAAATGCATGGGTTAAGAATTGGAATAATATTTGAAATGAGAAATGTTGGTAAAACATAACAAATGTTTCTGTATGCAAAATAATATTTTTTAAATAGAATACAAGGTTGTTTCTAATCTCTGATAACGAATTTGAATGACGACATGTGCGTCAGGAGTCACACTAAAGCTGAACTGTGGCGCGAGGTGACAGACCGGTAGTGAGTGATCTCATAGTCAGAGTGCACGGCGACTCATAGCAGAAATTCCCAAGAAAATCGAGCCTTTTTGGGAGAGGTACATAATAACTCTTTCCGATGCCAAGTACAGTTAAGTGAAAATAAAAGAAGCCTGCAATAAACGAGGTTTCGTTATTTCCAAGAAAGGCATCTTCTGTGTACTTAATAAGACTGGTAAAGCTCGAATTGAATTAATTTGTAATGTCTCGTGGGGTGCGGTGACTTGTGACGGGGGTGGATTTGGTTGCTTTTTCCACTCTGAAATTAATCCCATCCGAGTTTTGCCAGTCTCATTAGATACACATAAGATGGCTTTCTTGGAAATAATGAAACCACGTTTTTTTGTAGGCTCCTATGATTTTCACGTAACTGTACTTGGAATCGGAAAGAGTTGTTATATACCCCTCCTAAAAAGGCTCGATTTTCTTGGGAATTGCTACTGTGATACACCGTGCACTCTGATTATGAAATCACTCACTACTGGTCTGTTACCTCTCGCTGCAATTCAGCTGTCGGTGTGATTCCTAACGCACATGACGTCATTCAAATTCGTTATCAGAGATCGGAAACAACCCTTTATGACTCAATATTCATGTTTGAAAATGTTTGACTTACAGGGTTTCTCAAAATCTGATAAAGATTTAACAAAACAATCACTTTATTTCATGAATTATATGAACATTCGGTTAAAAAGTAATAGAAATTTGATTCTCAAAACCAGTATTTAAAAGCTGACTTCATAAGTTTTGCTTCGTGTGAACAAATTTTACTTCTAACCTGTAAGAAATGTCACTAAGGACTGAATAATTAAGTTATGCATGAAATAATCTAATAGGGTAACGATTGGTAATACTGTGATACGGGTAATATTGTGATAGTTCTTTTTGAGAATATATTACAATTTTACTAAGCGAGAGGTGGACCGATTTTGTACAGCAACTTGTCCACTATCCTTTCCTTAATACGTTGACACAAAAACCGATCTTCCTCTCGCTCAGTAAAATTGAAATAGATTCTCAAAAAGAACTATCACAGTATTACTCGTATCACGATATTACAACCTTTACCCTATTACACAAAAGGAAACTACATTACTCTAACAAATCCAAAATTCAGACGCAAAATAATTAATTTACCAAACACAACAACTTAGGGTTAAGCTATGGTTTTGTTCATTCTGTGTCAGCCGCGTAACTGATTTAGGGGCCTTCTCCACGAAACCTAATTTTCAAGCGCACATGTCACAACAGAAATACCGTTTGACTTGTGGTATTTATCTACGAAATGGTATATATATCCCTATACAACAGGAATTAGCAATAAACTCAATTTTATTAAAATTTGACTTACGGGGTTTCTAAAAAAACCGATTCAATTAAGCTTTTAGGTAATCCATCGTGTCCTGGAACTTGACATTCATGCCTAATAATTACAAACGTGAGTTATGGTTTGAATATATAGTTGTTCAGCCCTTTGTTTCCTTGGTGATTTAGGAAGTGAACGTGCTGTTTTATGAAGAGCTTTTACATCTGTATACTGATTGTGTGCTTGAGGTTGGTATAGTACTGCCACTTTTATTCTGATTCTCCTTTCTCATTTGTTTTTCTTTTAAGTTTGCTCTTTGCAGCCTTTTCCTGTCCCTCTCATATTTCCTACATTGTTCCCTTTGCTTTGTTGTTAATTTTGACTTTTTCTTTTTTCGTAATTCAGAAATTCTTTTGTGTTCTTTTTCAAGAAAACCTGATGCATCTTCTGTCTAGTCGAGCTCTCATCTTTGCCATACGGAAAGTACTGGTTGACTTTGCAGACTCCTCCATGACACTATAAAAATACAGTTTGTGGACTCTTAAAATCATTCTTATTTTAATACGTATAACAATACGAATAACATAGTTCAACAGTAAATACAAAATGAATAATTTCAAACAAGATCTTAATTTAATTTTTCAAAAAGACCTACACTTATCTTCTTAAAATATTGGTATCCTTCACATATTGTGTGCAATCCC
Source organism: Periplaneta americana (assembly GCF_040183065.1). Lineage (NCBI taxonomy): Eukaryota > Metazoa > Arthropoda > Insecta > Blattodea > Blattidae > Periplaneta > Periplaneta americana. Next base: position 79,975,615 of record NC_091123.1, on the reverse strand, counting down.
CTCTTATATCAGTTGATTAATTCTGCAAAAGAATGATACAAAATAAAATTAGTATCTATAGATTTTCAATATGTTAAAAGCGTGTGTACTCCTCTCTGTGTAAGTAAAGTAAAGACTCACCGTCTCATATGTGATGTCACGTACGGGACAGTAAATAATTTTTAAATAATAAAACTATAAAAAGCTAAAATCCGAGAGTTGTGGTAAAGCAAAGATTTCATGTAATACTGTTAACATACAAAATGTTAAACAATGGAAGCAATTGAAACTGGAAAAAATTAAACTTAACCTTATTTGTGTCACGTATGGGATATTAACTACTATATTTAAAAAAAAAATTTAAGTATTCTTAATTTGATTGAAATCTTGAAACCATCTGGAATTAAACATATACTCTGAAATATCGCATTATAAGAGAAAAAAACCTAATTCTAATATGGACTTACTAGCAATGTGTCTTCAAACGTTCACAACTGTAACCATGTAAAAAGCAGTTGATGTTAGTCATATTTACAGCAATACTGCCAACTTGTTAACTTGAAAATACCAACTTATCTTCACGATTTGAATTCTTTGATGTTTTAAGAACACATCAATCATGGTATTAAAAAGAGAGAAAAAAATTCCACAGACAAAATTTCCCCATTTTCATAGACTCACCCATTTGTGGAAACTGAGGTCACTTTTTCTGTACTTTTGAAATATTACGCATTTTAGGTAGATTTAACTATGGGTTTTCTTCCATTGGGAAAGAAAGTGATGGAATTTGACTTGGATAAAAGGATTTCATGTATATGAGACTGGGAATTCTTGGTGTTTGCGTTGTGGAATTTGAGTTTTAATGTGTAGGCCTACAACATTTAGAAACTACTTCTTCATGTCTGGATAGACCAAGTAATTGGCCACGGATCCAACAGCATAGGCAGCCCTTCAGACCTTGGGCGATTTGACTATGATGATGGAGCCTGTAAATAGTTCCGAAACGTCGGAGCAAACGGGTGCACACCTCAAATTCTTCTTCACAACTTATCCAAGCTTTTCTTTGAGTATCATTTGGTTACTTCATTTATTTATGACGAATTTTTTGAAATAAGTAACTTAATAAATTTAGAGGTGTAGTAATCAAATGATATATTCCCAAGAAACTAGTTCGATTAATTAAAATGTGTCTTAGTGAAACTTACAGCAGAGTTCGTATAGGCCAATTTCTATCTGATGCTTTTCCAATTCACTGCGGGCTAAAGCAAGGAGATGCACTATCACCTTTACTTTTTAACTTCGCTCTGGAATATGTTATTAGGAAAGTTCAGGATAACACAGAGGGTTTGGAATTGAACGGGTTACATCAGCTTCTTGTTTATGCAGATGACGTGAATATGTTAGGAGAAAATCCACAAACGATTAAGGAAAACGCGGAAATTCTACTTGAAGCAAGTAAAGAGATAGGGTTGGAAGTAAATCTCGAAAAGACTAAGTATATGATTATGTCTCGTGATCAGAATATTGTACGAAATGGAACTATAAAAGTTGGAGATTTATCCTTCGAAGAGGTGGAAAAATTCAAATATCTTGATGTAAATGACACTCGGGAGGAAATTAAACACAGAATAAATATGGGAAATGCCTGTTATTATTCGGTTGAGAAGCTTTTGTCATCTAGTCTGCTGTCAAAAAATCTGAAAGTTAGAATATATAAAACAGTTATATTACCGGTTTTTCTGTATGGCTGTGAAACTTGGACTCTCACTTTGAGAGAAGAACAGAGATTAAGGGTTTTTGAGAATAAGGTTCTTAGGAAAATATTTGGGGCTAAGAGGGATGAAGTTACAGGAGAATGGAGAAAGTTACACAACGCAGAGCTGCACGCATTGTATCCTTCACCTGACATAACTAGGAACATTAAATCCAGACGTTTGATATGGGCGAATCCAGAAATGCACATAGAGTGTTAGTTGGGAGGCCAGAGGGGAAAAGACCTTTGGGAAGGCCGAGACGTAGATGGGAAGATAATATTAAAATGGATTTGAAGGAGGTGGGATATGATGGTAGGGACTGGATTAATCTTGCTCAGGATTGGGACCAATGGCGGGATTATGTGAGGGCGGCCATGAACCTCCGGGTTCCTTAAAAGCCAGTAAGTAAGTAAGTAAGTAAGTAATCAAATGAGTATAAGAGAGCGAAACGTTAACAGTATTTTTGTACCATCATGAGGCCCCGTTGAGTAGCCTGTTGGTTCCGTATTTACTGTGGGAAGAAAAGCGGATTGTGCAACAATATATACATTCAGAAAAATATCAATATATAAGAATGGTGCAAACATACATAAAAAAGTAAATGCAAAGTCTTATATCCTCTTGTAGGAAGTCGATTTATTTTAAGACTGCTTATATTGGCCCCATGTTGTCTCTATACCACACATTTCCCAGAGGAGATTTTCTATTTTGTGTGGGGATGACACACACACACAGACACACGATCATGTGAGCTGAAGAAGGGGAGGCTTGTGAATAAATGTATATGAAGAAACATCCCTTACATAAACATGTTTGCCAATGTAAATAGTTCTGGGAATGTATCGGATAGATAAGGATATTTCTAAGCGTGTTTAGTACCCAAGAAGAAAGATAATCAGTGCTTCAGAAAAGCTTTAGATCATAAGTATAGTCAGTGTACGAATATTCTCGTATGAACTCTCAGCATATATTCAAAAATCAAACGAGCACTATGATATAATCAGCTTGTACACGTGTGTATATTTTTGTAAGAAAAATCTGATTTTACGAAACATGGCATGCAAACACATCCCGATTTCTTAAACCATAGATTAGGACCAACAAAAAGATCAAACAAAGTCAGTGGAGAAAGATACGAAATACTGTATTTTACTTTCTTTCTGAATCAAGTTTAAAGTATTATAATGCAAAGAATGGATTTTAGAGTTATTGAATAACTTCTGAGGAAAAAACATCCTAACGTTTTAGTGGAATCAGAATATTGTTTGTTATGTGTAATACTTACAACTCTCGGTCTTTAAACTGTGATTCTCAATTAGATTTCAGTTTAACCGTTAAAAAATGTCATACGATACTAAAAAAAATTGTATTTTCTTAGGTATTTAAATGATGAATAAGTGTATTATAATGTTTTTTACTCTAGTTTTGAAATAATGTTGCATTATTATATTGACATTTGGCACTATATTAACTGCAGTATTATATTCTAGCATCTATTATGTATGTTTCTTTGTTTGTTTGTTCGTTTGTTTGTTTGTTTCTTTTTTTCTTTCTTTCTTTCTTTCTTTCTTTCTTTCTTTCTTTCGTGTTTTTTTGTTTCTTGTTATGTATATGTATCAATATAAGCCACCTATAATTGGAAGCTTGCTTCTGTTGGTGATGGATTTAAAATAAATAAATAAATAAACAAATAAATAAATAAATATTCTATAATAATAAACAATGTACGTACATCATAAAAGTAAATATTCGTTTTCCTGTTAGGAACAGTGAAAATTGTTCAAAGAGCTTTTTTTTTTTTCTAGAAATTCACAAAAGAATAAAGTGAATTTTTTTTAAGTTTATTGTACTTCAAAATTTCATCACTCTAACCAAATTCATAAGATCCTTTCCACCGTGTATAACTTCTTATGATTGAAATATTAATCATGAAATATTACTTATAAGCAACTAGATTGTAATAAACATTTGAACGGTTCAGAGCCATAGTGGGCCAAGCGCCATTTATTAAAAACGGAGAAAGCAAGGTTTAAAGTTAAGTGAAAACCATAGTTTAATGAAGATAGATATGTCACGTAGTTTTAATATGCATACTTTATAATTACTTCCTATATGTTTCATTAAATTATAATAATAACTTAATTTTAACCCTTGTTTTCTTCGCTTTTTATTTATGGCGCTTGGCCCACTGCGGCTCTGAACCCTTCATTTGTGTTATAGACTGCGTATTAATTCTTAAATTGTAAATAATTCTGAATATTAATTAATGTACTTGAAATAGCAATATTATCAAATTAACAATCAGATTAGATTTTGGCTGGAAATGTGAGGTTGCAAGAACAGTGTAAGAAAGTATTTTGATTTTATTCAGATTCTTTCACTTCAGGGAAATAAAACTCAACGAGTATGCAGCTTTTATTTCTGAGGGCTTTATCTTCCAGAATACTATGTCCTACAACCTCTTATAACTGCTTGAGAATATGACATAGTAGTGTTATTTATGTTAATATAAATCATCACTAACAGTATCTGAAAACTGAATTTATTAAAAATAAATTGGTGTGCACTATGCTGGATAGGGTAGAAGACACGAGGCTCGCGTAGGGTTGTGGTTCAGGGGTTGGATAAACTATTGTAGGTCCCCAATTGAATTCTTACCGCGTGTAATTGATACACAGCTAACAAGTGTTCAGGTGAAAGGCGTGCGGTCGGGGAGTTGATGGCGTAATTCAAGACGTGAAACCAACCCTTTCGGAGTCGACAGACAACACGTTCTGTCTGTCAGGGATCCAGAAAGGGTCCCGCCGGCGGTTTACAAACATCACTTATCGCTCATTCTGTTCTGATTTATGTAGCAGAGTTTAGTCGACTAGTGTGTTATTAAATCCCATTGAGGTTGAAATAGTGTTGGGATTTTCTCTTCAGTAAGTTGATCCAGAGTTCTTCAAAGTATGGGGAGTACAAATGTTACTGAAAAAGAATTTGAGATACATGTAAAAATGTTAATGTCATTTCATTGTCTTAATATCAAAGAAATATTCATAATTGTTTCGTAACATGCAGCGAACTGAAAGGAATTTCAAGATAGGCTCTATTACATAGAATTAAGGTGTAAATGCCAAAAAAAGAGAAAAATATCATTAATTGATGAACTAGTGGACTTACTCGTGTTAAATATGTAATTTCAGTACACACACACTATTCGACTCCACACTTCAACACCTTCCAACATTGTTGGTGTTGAAGTGTGGAGTCGAATAGTTTGTGTGTACTGAAATTACATATTTAACACGAGTAAGTCCACTAGTTCATCAATTAATTATATACAAGTGTTAAAAGTGGTGTACGCAAGATTCAAAATGGAGAAAAAATATCGATTAAAATTTGCAGAAGTTAGACTTATCCGATGAATAATCGCATATACGTTATAATTATATTGTTGCATCATTGAACACTTAATGGAATATCAGAGAAAGTGAGAATTAAATCAGTAGAAAACAAGCTGGTAATGTACAGAGAAAATTTGTTTTAGCACGTGACTAGGAAGAATAATACAAGAATCCCAAACAAAATGAGCAGAAAATCTATTTCTAATTTCACCAACATAATAATAATTATAATAATGATTAGGGCTAGGATTTTGATGACCTATAAATCATGAAAAAATGTCCTGAAAACAATGCATTTATGACCTAAAAATCTTTCAAAAATGCCCTTAAAATGCCCTAAAAATTGATCTTACATAATTGCCTTAGTAGGAAAAGAGGTTTTGTACTACTTAACATTTAGACTAGCAATTAAATTAAATTTTACATAATTTTTTCTGAGTAGTACACTTTAATTAATTATTTTATCTGATGTAGTTTCCATGTATGATCGCTCACCTCTGCGTCGGCATGTGGACGTGAGGTCAGCATTCGGCTGGTCGATCTTGGCCCTTCATGGGCTGTATCACCATGGATTTACTTTGCTTTTAGTTTCCGTGTAGTCTACCACAAGACCACTCTTATCTGGAATTAGCAGGTATAGAGGAGTCTATATTGAAGAGATGGTTGGACTGATCCATTACGTGGGGTGTACTACGTTAAAATGACGATCTTTGTGTAGAAAAACGATTGGCACGACCACAGCAAAGAAATAAGGTTATGAGATTCGGTACTTGGAATGTTACAAGTCTATATAGAATAGGAGGGGTAACATTAGTAGCAAAAGAACTAGCTAGATATAGAATAGACTTTGTGGGAGTACAGAAGGTTAGGTTAGATAGGAATGGCATATCACAAATAGGAGATTACTTGTTGTATTATGGGAAAGGAAACAATAATCATCAATTAGGAACAGGATTCTTTGTTCATAAAAGAATAAAATCAGCAGTAAAAAAGGTCGAATTTATCAGTGACAGGTTATCGTATCTAGTACTTAAGGGTAGATGGTGCGATATCGTAGTTATAAATGCTCACGCCCCTACAGAATAAAAAGACGACCATATAAAGGATAGCTTCTATGAGAAATTGGAACACACTTTTGATCACTTATCTAGATATAACATGAAAATTTTGTTGGGGGATTTCAATGCTAAAGTAGGACGGGAGGATCTTTTTAAACCGACTATTAGAAAAGAGAGCCTACACGTGACTAGTAATGATATTAGCGTTAGGTGAGTCAACTTTGCCACATAAAAAATTTAATTGTCAAGATTACAACATTTCCCGATAAGGATATACATAAATATACTTGGATTTCTCCAGATGGATTGACACACAACCAAATAGATCATATTATGATAGATAAACGAAGACATGCTAGTAGTAGACATTCGAACCTTCACGGGATAGACTGTAATTCTGACCATTATTTGGTAATTGGAGAACTAAGAGAAAGACTATCAGTAGCCAAGCGAATAGAGCAACAAGGTAATATTAGGAGATTCAATATTCCGAAATTAAAGGACGAGGAAGCTAAGCAACATTATCAGCTCGAAATTTCAAATAAGTTTGCCGCTTTAGGAAGTTCCGACGAAGTTGAGGAAGAATAAGATGTTAATAGCGTGTGGGAAATAAAAAGAACTCTCTATATTATTCTCTATATTTCAAATGCTTCTATTCGTTTTTCTTCACTCCGGCTTAATGTCTATGTTTCTACCCTATGTGAAGCGCTTCACTAGTCTCTCATTAGTTCTTTTTCCAGAAGTCCGCAGAAGATGCTCCTTTTTCTTTTAAAAGCTTTCTTTGCCATTGCTATCCTCCTCTTGACTTCGTGGCAGCAGCTCATGTCACTACTTATAATACACTCCGAGTATTTAAAGCTGTCCACTTGTTTCGCTGTCTCATTTCGAATTCATACATTTACCTCCTTTTTTTCTTTCGATAACCATGGTCTTAGTATTGTTTGTATTATCTTCATTCCATACTGCCAACAGCTGTCATTAACTCCTGTAGCATATTTCTTAGTATCGTCTCTTCTCCTGCTGACAGCGCCATATCATCAGTAGGGTCTACTTTATTATTCTTCGTTCTACTGTCACCCCTCCCATGTTATGAAGTAATATCGATGTTCTTAAAATCTGCCGATATGGAAGATCTCGGTAATTACAGTTTGGGAATCGTCAGCTTGAGAGAACAGAGTAGGCTACAAACATAAGCCAAGAATTACAACCTATCACTGCGGAGCAGGAAGAAATCTCAACGCCTGTGCAGAAATCGAACCTGTATCTCCTGAATTTGCAGCCTGATATGCTACCATTTGAGTCACAGGATAAAACAACTTATTCATTAAAATGATCCTTAAAATGCCTTATTTAGTTGCCAGTCTAACTCATTTTAGTTGATGCAAGTGCTTTTGAGGTTTATACTGTATTTTGCCTTAACTGATACTGTTCTCAATTCCCAAGTTATTGTATATACTGTAGCTCTTCGAATATTTCTAGTGATACTATAAGTCGTTATACATGAGGGTTTACGTCAGTCCTCGAGGAGACTTTTATGCGCGCATGGGTAATTACTCTCATTTTACTTGCGGTACAGCATAAATAATAGACAAAGATAGTTCGGTCGTCAATTTATGAGTTAACCGAGGACTAATTATGCGCTGCAGGCTACAGGTTTTACGACACTGCACCGAGCATGACTTTCCCACTACAAATTCGTGTTAAAGTGTAATTATTGGCTCAGACCTTGTTGTTGTCATCAAGTTCAGTTTATGGTCAAAAATCTTATTTTATTTTATTCTTTCGTATTAACAGTCTAGACGAAGACCGGTCCAACTGGAATTGTTCTCTTTCAGTTAGTGTGTGATTTGCAATCAGGCCGCAGTAATGAACTAATCAAGCTCCCTTCGCAATCCGAGGGAGTGAAGTCGACGACGAAGTCCGTCATTTAATCTTCGATACATATAATGGACCCAAGGCGTACCGTTTGCTGAATCTTAGACGGTTAGGTTAGGTTAGGTTAAGTTAGGTCAGATCGTCAGCTTTCCACACCGTAGACTGAGTTCAAATCAGTGTGATATCATTCGTACTGGACAAGGACGGTTCCCGGAGTATTCATGTTTGTCTACAGATATATCATCATGATCATGATCATGGTCATCATCATCATCATCATCATCATCATCATCATCATCATCGTGTAACTTTGATCGACTGGTATTTTTCAGGCTAGAGGGCCGTGGTCTGTCGGTAATACAGCTTACATTATAAGATTTGATCGTCTACTTAATGGTATTGTATGTATGTATATGTATGTATGTATGTATGTATGTATGTATGTATGTATGTATGTATATATGTATGTATGTATATGCATGTATATGCATGTATATATCTGTATGTATGCATGTATGCATGTATGTATGTATGTATGTATGCATGTATGTATGTATGTATGTATGTATGTATGTATGTATGTATGTATGTATGTATCCAATGCCTACCCACTTCACTTCACTCACGTGATTCTGGTTGCGCATATTGCGGACAGATGGCAAGACTGTGACCCATTTTGAAGTTGCACAACACTTCGGCGAGCCTCGCTGTGCATAGTGTGTATCTGTGAAGCGTTATGTCGTCTACTATAGTCGCGTCGCTGTTATTTACGGCGTAGCTACTCCTCTTTGCTTACATCTTAGGAAGTGAAGGCTCTATAAAGTCTAGGTAGGTAGTAGCGTTCGAAATTTTTGTTCTTTCGTTGCCGAGCTACCAGACGAGGAATCCATTTGCCGCACCGTTAAACAATATCATGTCGTAGTTCCTATGATAATAAATCAAACGCACTGTAATTCAGCAAATAATTGAGCGGCAAATAACGTCCTCGTGTGCTTTCTGCGAACGCCAACGGAAGAGCCAAAATGGCGGGCGATTAAATATTAAGTATTTATCGAGCCTTAGGAAGTGCATAACGTCATCAGCAGCGAATCACAAGATGCGCACGTTTAAACTATCCGACCTGCAACGTGATTGGCTGCCGGAAATAAGAGCGACGGGACTATAGGGTGTGGATGATGATGGGGAAGGGAGATGGGGAAATCCGATACCGGCACGTAGCCTACTCCTATCGAGTAGCACCAAGGAGTTGGCCAGGCTTAACGTCCCCATCCGATGGACGAATCACTGTCAACTGTGACTGTGACTTCATAAACACTGCGGAGAGATTTGGGATTTAACTCAGGCATATTGGTATATAATCAAGTGATTATAAGTTGTATACCGCCACCTCTTCTAGACCCTAGGTAGAAATTTTATACGAAAATTTTTTATCTCTCCGGGAATCGAACCCGGGCCGGCTAGTCTGTAGGCAGACGCGCTAACACAGCTAACTCGACACTCGACAGACGTACTTCTTAATGGTGCTCAATGGGAAGTACACTATTAAGAATTTACATTGTTGCTTGAGGTTAAGAAATGGATGATCAAACTAAAGTGCACTTGATACTCCTGTCAAGTAAGATTATTATAGTGATGTGTATTGGGAACAAGAGGATCCCAATGAGTAAAACCCTATGAAGTGTTAAATAGGAAATGCTAGTATAGTGATTTTAAATTGAATAAGCAGTTAAAATTTAAGAACGATATTTTGAAAGAGTGATAACTTGTACTCTTACTTTGAGAGAGGAACAGAGATCAAGGGTGTTTGAGAATGAGGTTCTTAGGAAACTATTTGGGGCTAAGAGAGATGAAGTTGCAGGAGAATGGAGAAAGTTACACAACGCAGAACTGCACGCATTGTATTCTTCACCTGACATAATTAGGAACATTAAATCCAGACGTTTGAGATGGGCAGGGTATGTAGTAGACTACGTATGGGCGAATCTATAAATTCATATAGATTGTTAGTTGGGAGGACGGAGAGAAAAAGACCTTAGTAGAGGCCGAGACGTAGACGGGAGGATAATATTAAAATGGATTTGAGGGAGTTTTGATATGATGATTGAGAATGGATTAATCTTGCTTATGTGAGGGCGGCAATGAACCTCCTGGTTCCTTAAAAGCCATAAGTAAGTAATAATGATCAATAGAATAGTTACTTACTGGCTTTTAAGGAACCTGGAGGTTCATTGCCGCCCTCACATAAGCCCGCCATTGGTCCCTATCCTGAGCAAGATTAATCCAGTCTCTACCATGATATCCCAACTCCCAGAAATCCTTTTTAATATTATCTTTCCATCTACGTCTCGGCTTCCCCAAATGTCTTTTTCCCTCCGGTCTCCCAACTAACACTCTATATGTATTTCTGGATTCGCCCATACATGCTACATGCCCTGCCCATCTCAAACGTCTGAATCTAATGTTCCTAATTATGTCAGGTGAAGAATACAATGCGTGCAGTTCTGTGTTGTGTAACTTTCTCCATTCTCCTGTAACTTCATCCCTCTTAGCCCCAAATATTTTCCTAAGCACCTTATTCTCAAACACTCTTAACCTATGTTCCTCTCTGAGTGAGAGTCCAAGTTTCACAACCATACAGAACAACCGGTAATATAACTGTTTTATAAATTCTAACTTTCAAATTTTTTGACAGCAGACTAGATGACAAAAGCTTCTCAACCGAATAATAACACGCATTTCCCATATTTATTCTGCGTTTAATTTCCTTCCAAGTGTCATTTATATTTGTTACTGTTGCTCCAAGATATTTGAATTTTTCCACCCCTTCGAAGTATAAATCTCCAATTTTTATAGTTCCATTTCGTACAATATTCTGGTCACGAGACATAATCATATACTTTGTCTTTTCGGGATTTACTTCCAAACCGATCGCGTTACTTGCTTCAAGTAAAATTTCCGTGTTTTCCCTAATCGTTTGTGGATTTTCTCCTAACATATTGACGTCATCCGCATATATAAGAAGCTGATGTAACCCGTTCAATTCCAAACCTTGCCTGTTAACCTGAACTTTCCTAATGGCATCAAAACCATTATGCATTTAAATTGAATATAATGTATATTATATGCATAATTAAGCTAACAATTGCATAAATATGCATTATGCATGTTTTATCCCCAAAAAAAGACCAACATGCAAATATGCACGGAAAAAGCACACATTTGAAACCGGATAGAATGAAATGGATAAGTACTAAGTTTGAGTTATGTCCTATAAAAACATGCATTTGCATGGAATTCTCGTCTCTAGTTAATAGTTAAACAAATTGTCGGAATTGCATACTAATTATAGGTAAATGTAATGGAAGTTATGGTGAAACTCGTATACAGATATGTGGTGGTACACCATAATTAGTATAAATGTTGATGACATTACAAATAAATAAATAAGTAAATAAATAAATAAATAAATAAATAAATAAATAAATAAATAAATAAATAAATAAATAAATAAATAAATAAATAAATAAATAAATAAATAAATAAATACAGTATATATAAGTACTGTATATTAAGAATTTGTGAATTAATACAAAAAAGAACTCTGCTGTCTCAGAATAGTATTTTTCATTTAATACAGTGCAGGATGATTTAGGAGGAATTTCAGGAGGTGGTAGTATGGACTAGTGAATGCTAATATAAACATGTGTAATTTTTTATGTGTGTAGATAAAGCTGCTTGAATGTTACGGTTAACACGCGTATGTAGGAACGACAAATAACTACTGTTATTGAACGTACAAAGAAATAGTACATATCACTCTGCTCAGATCGTCTGAGTACAGCACTGTTCATAATGGCTATACAGAAACAGATGTTTGTAGTTCCCTTGGCTACAGAATGGAATTTTTTTCAGCATGACTGAGGGCCTGTACTTTTCAATCATCAGATGACACATCATATAAATCTCACATTCCCAGAGCGATGGACCGGTTGCGGGGAGCACTTTTATTGGCCACTAAAGTCCCCAGACCTTACTCTTGTCTATTCTTGTCTGTAGGAATGGATGAAAGGCGAAATGTACAAAAATGAAGTAAACGCAAGTAATGAATAAATTGGTCGCTTGCATTATGAATAAAAGAACGACGAGACGATCTTAGAAGAGCAACACTTATTAAGCTGTTACTGTTGTCAACAGAGCGGAAAAGTACATGGACTGTTGAAATGTATTGTTAGCATGTAAATAAGCAACAAATGTAAGCATTAAGTCAGTTGTATTTCCTTCTTGCTGCTTGTAACGCTTATTATGGATAACATTCAAACATCTGTTATCTGCACACATTTATGTGACTTTTCACAGAATAGTCTATACCATCTAAAATATTTAATATTCCTCTTGAATCCCTGTGTACAAAGATATGTGTTGTGGTTGATACTGGAATCAGAAGACTTGGATGGGGAAGACTATATATTGAGAGAATATAAATAGGAAAAATCCGATCCACAAAATCTGCAAAAAAATAACAGAATAAGAAGATAATATTCGATGAGCTCCAACACATAATTTGTGAATAGGATTGTGGGGTATAAGAGCTGCAGATTGTGAAAAAAATAGAGACTTTACTGATGCTAACTAAACAAAGGCACAAGTCAAATGAATAGCTAATCTACAGTATGAATTGCACACAAGAGACATTCTTTGTAACACCAGAAAGTAAGAAATTTGACTTCACATACGAGTATACATTGCACAGTTCAAGGGGAGGGTATGGAAAACATGCACTAACAGTTTTCATAATAATGACAAACACAATTTCTACCAGTGAATCTTTATAAAGTAGGGGTTCTTAACCTATGGGTCGCCGTGGCTTCCGAAATGGATCGCAGTAGCTTCCGAAAAAAAAAATTTAAAGTTAATAAAAATACTTAATTTATAATTATAAACATTTTCAGATTTATGTTTTTACGAACAATAATGAAAACACGATCATATCTGTAGATTGAAAATATTCCATCACTAGTGCAAGGCCAAGGATCGCAGTGAACTGAATATTATTTTTTGTATTTTGTTTTATAAAAACATATGAATTTGCTGTTATTGTTATTATTATTATTATTATTATTATTATTATTAAATTAATTCGTCTCATATTATGTTATTACACTTACCACTCATGGGATTACAATGTCTTATCAGAAAATATTACCACTCTATACACATACTTACTTACTTACTTACTTACAAATGGCTTTTAAGGAACCCGAAGGTTCATTGCCGCCCTCACATAAGCCCGCCAGCGGTCCCTATCCTGTGCAAGATTAATCCAGTCTCTATCATCATACCCCACCTTCCTCAAATCCATTTTAATATTATCCTCCCATCTACGTCTCGGCCTCCCTAAAGGTCTTTTTCCCTCCGGTCTCCCAACAATACTCTATATGCATTTCTGGATTCGCCCATACGTGCTACATGCCCTGCCCATCTCAAACGTCTGGATTTAATGTTCCTAATTATGTCAGGTGAACAATACAATGCGTGCAGTTCTGTGTTGTGTAACTTTCTCCATTCTCCTGTAACCTCATCCCGCTTAGCCCCAAATATTTTCCTAAGCACCTTATTCTCAAACACCCTGAACCTATGTTCCTCTCTCAGAGTGAGAGTCCAAGTTTCACAACCATACAGAAGAACCGGTAATATAACTGTTTTATAAATTCTAACTTTCAGATTTTTGGACAGCAGACTGGATGATAAGAGCTTCTCAACCGAATAATAACACGCATTTCCCATATTTATTCTGCGTTTAATTTCCTCCCTAGTGTCATTTATATTTGTTACTGTTGCTCCAAGATATTTGAATTTTTCCACCTCTTCGAAGGATAAATCTCCAATTTTTATATTTCCATTTCGTACAATATTCTGGTCACGAGACATAATCATATACTTTGTCTTTTCGGGATTTACTTCCAAACCGATCGCTCTACTTGCTTCAAGTAAAATTTCCGTGTTTTCCCTAATAGTTTGTGTATTTTCTCCTAACATATTCACGCCATCCGCATAGACAAGAAGCTGATGTAACCCGTTCAATTCCAAACCCTGCCTGTTATCCTGAACTTTCCTAATGGCATATTCTAGAGCGAAGTTAAAAAGTAAAGGTGATAGTGCATCTCCCTGCTTTAGCCCGCAGTGAATTGGAAAAGCATCAGATAGAAACTGACTAATACGGACTCTGCTGTATGTTTCACTGAGACACATTTTAATTAATCGAACTCTACTCTATACACATAATAATAATAATAATAATAATAATAATAATAATAATAATAATATAAATTAATTTCGACATTTATTTACTTATTTAATCATTTTATTATTATTATTATTATTATTATTATTATTATCATTATTATTATATCACCACTATCTAACTTCAAATAGACCGATGAGTCGCTCATGTTGATAGTCAAGTGGGTCTTGGCCAAAAAATGTAAAGAACTCTTGATTTAAATAATGCCGAATTAAATTATATGTAGGGGACAAAGTTGTTTCGAATCCAGTCAACAGTGACAAACATTAAGGGTAATTAAATGAATGTGGTATTATAATGAATTCATTTATAACGTAGAAGTACTCTAGAAGCTTAAAAAAATTAAATTAATTTTAACTTGCGAAGAAGAAAGTTTTTTTTTTTTTTTTCGTACACAAGTGGGCGTTATTAAATGCGGGATATAAAGACAGAAATAGTTAATTTAAGTAAACTATTTCTGAAGTAGTACTTAATTATGGCATTAATTTCCAAATCAATTCAATTCTGTGTAGTAACTAATGACTTATTCCTTACAATTTCAAATAGCTCATTAGCGTCATATTGATGTGAATAGTTTCAGCTATCAATTATATTGTATCGAGACTAGATCTCATGGAATGAGGAAGCAATTATGGAGCAATTGACAAGAAGGCTCGTCTTTGCTAAATTTAAATGGGGGGAGTATAAATATAGAAATGAAAAGAGATATCATTATTTTACTTCAAATCCCAAACCTTCTTAAAATTCCATCCATGCTCACAAGAATCACGAACACCTTTGTTTCACGCAATTTATGGGTTTCGATGAATTCTCTGTCACTTTGTCTTGTTTTCATTCTTTGTTTCTTTCTTCTTTTTATTTCCTTTTTTATTTATTCTCTTCCCTTCTCAGTCGAAACTTTCTATCTACATTATTTACAGCTTTATAATATTTTGTCAGTAGTTGATATTACTAGAGAAAATAATTTACGCGGGAAGTTTGTATGAAAGGCGTTTTATTTTGTGGGATGTAAGATTTAACGAATCCATCGCAGAAAATATTACTTTATTAGGGCCAACTCTAGCCTGTGTCTTTGTATGCGAATTTTTAGAAAGGGAGGCGGCAGTGGAGCCGGCTTGATTGATCTGTATGTTTCAGCAATCAATCCCGCTGTGATATGGGACTCGCCCCACGTGCCGCCTGCCTCGGGACACACACCACTCGTTTCCTTTTCCGTTTTCCATTCACCCGTTGCTTTTATTTCGTTCACCCTCATTTTTTGTAACCCCTCTTGCGTTTTTATTCTTCTCCCTCTGACTCTTCACGCGTCTTTATTCGATAAAATATATTTCTCGATGATAATGTTACAGAGGTCAAAACTCGAGCCAAGAAATGTGCACCAGGCTCGGGTTCGTCATATGCGTTGTCAGAAACATGGGTCTGTAAAAAGTATGTATTTGAATAACGCGTGTGGATTGAACAGCGTAGACTGCTTACAGTATTGATCTACCTTACCATACGTGACATTCTGTAACGTTTTTATCCCCTTCAACATAAGAATATTCTTGCTAGTTTTTCAAACTAGACTTCCAGCGATCTTCGCATCGTTTATCAGCAAAGAAGTGAAAATTAACAGGATTTCTGCTCATTTGGACAATCTGTGGACCTCTTGTTTTGTTTTGTCCTGCATTGCATTAATTTGTATGTATGTATGTATGTATGTATGTATGTATGTATGTATGTATGTATGTATGTATGTATGTATGTATTCACACTGCAATGGGTATATACCCGGTGGTAGTGGTAACTAATTACACTCAATAATGACAATAATAAACACAATTAATAATAATACTAATAATTAATGCTAATAATAATAATAATAATAATAATAATAATAATAACAGGGAACATCCTAAATTAAATGAAGCACGATCACTTAAAATAACAGTTAAAGTAAATCTAATTTGAATCTTAAACCTAAGTTCGAACTAAAACCCACGAGTATGATATGTTCATATCTGCACAAGTACCTTTCAACGCTACACTCATTTCGCTGTCAACTCACTCACTGCACTGGAACTACGACACATTTCACTGATTCTATCCTGATTTCACTAACACTTCAAAAACATTTCACTGTTCAAATACTTTGCACTTCCACTATAAACTATAAAGCTTCACTGACAGGAACACGTTTCACTTACACAACACACTTCACTGACACAACACACTTCACTGACAACATAATTCTTCACTGATACAACACATCAATAACAAAATATCAATTACACCCTTTAAATACTGTGTATAATTACCGTCTATTAGTAAAGTTTTTAAGCCTATTTTTAAATATATTTCTGGTTGTTGGTAAAGCCTTTAGTAAGTCTGCAGGTAAAGCATTCCAGTCCCTGATAGTACGATTGAGAAAATAAAACTTTCCAGTGTCCGTCCTCTGTCTTCTTTCCCTCAATTTATAAGAGTGGTCGTTCCTTGTAGAGTAATTTGGCGGCTGAAACCTATTTTTTATTTCTCTCCAGGCAGGCTCACCTCTGTATGTTTTGAACAGTGCGCATAATCTAATTCGCGTTCTTCTGTCCGTGAGTGTGTCCCATTTTAATGGTGAATTTTTCCGACAACACTTGAGAGCCCGTTTTTTTAATCTTTTCCAGTGTCTTAATATGTTCTAGTCTGTAAGGATCCCAACATGCAGCACCATATTCCATTACTGGACGTAATTTGTGACCGTATACCCTGTAATCACACAAGTAATATTTATGTTATGGTTACCATTGGTCATTAATTCTACGCACTGGTCGCTCTAACCTCTGAGCTACGCCGAGGCTCGATCCACAGCAATTAATAACCAATGGTAACCATAACAGATAATTCTGTAAGACCAAAAAAATAATCTTTACGTAGTTATATAAGCCTATTTATTCACACTGCAATTGGATACCTATCTAAAAGTTCTCCAGTTAAGACTGGGACTGTCCTCGCACGCTGGCTGCTTGGGTGGGCCCATCGTACTACCCGGGATAGAATGGTGTGCATGCCCTAATGCCTCCCGTGCCACAGATATCTTTACGCGCCGCTCCTGAACTCCTTTGCAGCCTACATGATCCCTTTATCTTTCCGCGCGGGCCTCACCGCAGTATCTTATCCCCGGTCCCATGAGTCCAATGGAGAGCCCACGGTGCATAGCGCTACCACCAACAACAAATGACCACATATCCATGGAGTCCAAGTTCGGTGGCTGCCTGCAGCCGACTCTACATTTGAGAAAGCTCGAAACCTAGGAAAGAAAAGCAGATAATGATGAAAGAGGAGAAGTGTAATTGTGATGGCGAAATGAATCAGAGGTCCAACGCCGATAGTTAACCAGCAATTCTGCTTCGATTGGTTTATGGAAAACCTCGGAAAAATCTCTAACAGGTAACTTGTCCCAACCGGGATTTGAACCATGGCCCGCTCGTTTCATAGTCAAACGTGCAATCGGCTGTACTCCCAGTGGTAGTGGTAAACACCGTAAATACAATAACATAATAAGTACAGTAACCCAGTAATAAAATAACCAGATAGACAAAAAAAACGTCAATTAAAAATTCTGATACTTCTAGTGTTTAATGTTGTCCATCACTGTTGAGTAACGGTTAGCATGTCTGACTCTGAAATGAGCGGGTCCGGGTTTAAAGTATATGGTTGGGGTTTTCCGAGATTTTGCCTTAACCAATTGAGGCGAAATTGCTGGGTAACTTTCGGGGTTGGACCTGGGACTCATTTTGACATTAATTTACTCACGTGCCATTGTTATCATTACTATAGCCCGGGTTAAGTCTACTGTGCGTGTGAAGCGTGCTGTATTCGTACAAGAGCGCTGTTGTTCGGCTGCAAATACACAGGTAATTCGTAAATTAGTGGCAACAGTGATAGAATTCAGCTCCCCTAGCGGTGACTAATGTAAGCTAGTCATATGAAATAGAGTGATATCTGATATATGTTATCTGTATAGCTAAGTTATAAGTAGAGACCAAATCTTAGTCCCTATTTTTATAAGTTAAGTGAGTACGGAGTTTGTGCAAGGAGCCAAATGATTTGGCGAAGACTAGTGGCGCGCGTGGATCTGTACGATTAAAACAGACGATTCCCGCATCAAGTACAACAAACACATAAAATAATTATTTCAAGAGTAGGGCTGTGTTGTGTTTACAAAATAAAAATCATACTAGTTTTTTTCTCTACTCTTTTAAATTAATATGTTACTGTTTCACAAGCACTACACTTAACTGCATGTTTAAGGTTATATTACAATAATCGTTGATGTAAAATTTTAACTTATAATGTTACTGTTTCACAGGCACTGCTATTAATGAAATGTTTAAGCTTATATTATAATAATCTTTGCTTTAAAATTTTAACTCAGAACGCCGGTACAGCTGTAACACAGGTACTGCTCTGAGTGAAATGTTTAAGCTTATATAATAGTCTTTGCTTTAAAATTTCTAACTCAGAACGCCGGTACAACTGTAACACAGGTACTGCTCTGAATGAAATGTTTAAGCTTATATTATAATAATCTTTGCATAAAATTTTAACTCAAAACGCCGGTACAACTGTAACATAGGTACTGCTCTGAATGAAATGTTTAAGCTTATATTATAATAATCTTTGCTTAAAATTTTAACTCAGAACGCCGGTACAACTGTAACACAGGTACTGCTCTGAAAGAAATGTTTAAGCTTATATTATAATAATCTTTGCTTAAAATTTTAACTCAAAACGCCGGTACAACTGTAATACAGGTACTGCTCTGAATGAAATGTTTAAGCTTATATTATAATAATCTTTGCATAAAATTTTAACTCAGAACGCCGGTACAACTGTAACACAGGTACTGCTCTGAATGAAATGTTTAAGCTTATATTATAATAATCTTTGCTTAAAAAACGCCGGTACAACTGTAACACAGGTACTGCTCTGAATGAAATGTTTAAGCTCATGTTATAATAATATTTGCTTAAAATTTTAACTCAGAACGCCGGTACAACTGTAACACAGGTACTGCTCTGAATGAAATGTTTAAGCTTACAGTATGTTATAATAATCTTTGCTTTAAAATTTTAACTCAGAACGCCGGTACAACTGTAACAAAGGTACTGCTCTGAATGAAATGTTTAAGCTTATATTATAATAATCTTTGCTTAAAATTTTAACTCAGAACGCCGGTACAACTGTAACACAGGTACTGCTCTGAATGAAATGTTTAAGCTTATATTATAATAATCTTTGCTTAAAATTTTAACTCAGAACGCCGGTACAACTGTAACATAGGTACTGCTCTGAATGAAATGTTTAAGCTTATGTTATAATAATCTTTGCTTAAAATTTTAACTCAGAACGCCGGTACAACTGTAACACAGGTACTGCTCTGAATGAAATGTTTAAGCTTATATTATAATAATCTTTGCTTTAAAATTTTAACTCAGAACGCCGGTACAGCTGTAACACAGGTACTGCTCTGAGTGAAATGTTTAAGCTTATGTTATAATAATCTTTGCTTAAAATTTTAACTCAGAACGCCGGTACAACTGTAACACAGGTACTGCTCTGAATGAAATGTTTAAGCTTATATTATAATAATCTTTGCTTAAAATTTTAACTCAGAACGCCGGTACAACTGTAACACAGATACTGCTCTGAATGAAATTTTTAAGCTTATGTTATAATAATCTTTGCTTAAAATTTTAACTCAGAACGCCGGTACAACTGTAACACAGGTACTGCTCTGAATGAAAGGTTTAAGCTTATGTTATAATAATCTCTGCTTAAAATTTTATCTCAGAACGCCGGTACAACTGTAACACAGGTACTGCTCTGAATGAAAGGTTTAAGTTTATGTTATAATAATCTCTGCTTAAAATTTTATCTCAGAACGCCAGTACAACTGTAACACAGGTACTGCTCTGAATGAAAGGTTTAAGTTTATGTTATAATAATCTCTGCTTAAAATTTTATCTCAGAACGCCGATACAACTGTAACACAGGTACTGCTCTGAATGAAATGTTTAAGCTTATGTTATAATAATCTTCGCTTAAAATTTTAACTCAAAACGCCGGTACAACTGTAACACAGGTACTGCTCTGGATGAAATGTTTAAGCTTATATTATAATAATCTTTGCTTAAAATTTTAACTCAGAACGCCGGTACAATTGTGACACAGGTACTGCTCTGAATTCAGAACGCCGGTACAACTGTAACACAGGTACTGCTCTGAATGAAATGTTTATAATCTTTGCTTTAAAATTGTAACTCAGAACGCCGGTACAACTGTAACAACTGTAACACAGGTACTGCTCTGAACGAAAGGTTTAAGCCTATATTAGGCCTACAATAATCTTTGCTGTAAAATTTAACTTAAAATACGGTACTACTATAAGCTGACTTGTGTACTATCCACAAAATGTTTTAAGTGCTTATCCTCTACTTTATTTAAAGAGATACTGGTATACACCACCATTTCACACAGACCTCTACTAAATTCGTGCGCTAGCACTGAATTACTAGTTGAAGGTAGACCGTCAGACTCCAGATTAACTTCTTTCTCTCAGTTTCAAACGGTTTATATGTTTTTTTTTTTAATTACAGTGCTGCTGTAAATACAATCTTTTAGAGCAAATTATGTCTGACATAAATTACACACAATTTTGTCACAACTGAGACATGTCTTCTGAATTTCCCTACCCACTTCTGTATTTTCGTACTTGTTTCAGGAACCTTTATTTCAATAGTGCACAATATCATAAACATTATTAAACATAAGTATACTTATTTGTTTAGGAGTAAGGAAACTGTTGTAGAATGATCCCTTAGTGCGCGTTACTTGTTGTGATTGTGTGCATAGTCTGTACTGAAAGTCACATGCTGTACTGTATAATCCGTGCACACTTATACTCATTCCGATGTTGTGGGACTAAGAAAACGGTCTTTAGTTATAACATAATAATCTCATTCATATTATATATGCAGTGGTTGTAATAATAAGACTGTTATCTGAAACGCCCTAAGGCTAAAAATGTAGACAACTAAAGGCGAAATTGTGTTCATTGTTGTTTATGAGTCTGAAGGCGTATTAATCACTAATTCTATTTCAATATGGAAAGCGAGTTGGTGATGTATACTACAGTCACTTTTCGCAACACCATTTACGATTAGCAATGAGCTGGAAATGCTGAAATCTCTCGAATGCCCATCTTATTATGGTTCACGATGATGTTTGTTGTCACGTGGCTGGCGAATTGGTTAATTTGCGTAACATATAGAACTGGGAAATTCTAGAGCATCCTCTATGTTCTCCGGATATGATTTCCAGAGAATGTGACCTTTCAAGTAAAGTATACTTCTGTTTAGTAATTTTTATGATATTGTGTGCTACTAGTTGAAATAGAGGTGCCTAAAACAAGTACGAAAATGTAGAAGTGGGTAGGGGAATTCAGAAGACAATATGTCTGTGTAAGTGGCAACATAATTGTGTGTAATTTATGTAAGACTGACATAATCTGTTCTAAAAGAACCACTGAGAGGTGTGCAGTTTAGAAGTAGGGAGACTTATAACAGCTGTAGAGCAGTCAATAAGACATTTAGAGCAAAGTGACGTTGTGGATGGAATCATTGTCTTTCCAAAGATGTGGCGACGGCGGATACGTGATACTGGAGAAGATCACTTCAAAGGACTGTTAGTAAAATGCGCGGCATATGCAAGTTACCGACATTATGACGGGTAGTAGCGCGCGTGCTCAGTGGGAAGATCCGACCGCTCTCTCGCACGGGAGGAAAACGAATCGGCGGTGATTTAGGCCTATTAGTAATTCCATACAAATAGCCTAATGTGTCAATAGGAGATCTTACCCTTACCATTGAAAATGATGTCCATATTCTGGATGCAAGAATCTCATTGGATAGAAAATTCTGAAACACCTTCGGCAAGTCTCTATCTTTGATTTCGCTCAGCACTCGCTGATTTCTTTCTCCAGCTCTTCAATAAAGTATGAATTGTTCACATACACTTTCTGTTTTATCCCCGTTGAGATAATTTAAACAATTAAAGTAAGTTAAAAAGTTTTGAAGAAAAGAACAAAAATCACAAACAATTAAGCAGTAAAATTACAGATTGAGAGTTGCAGAAGAAGTTTAGTAATTTTTTTACACCGATGTGATTCTTGCATCCAGAAACGTGGACATAATTGGTTCAGTGGTAATGATCTACGTGCATAGCAGGCCTGAACGCTAATACGTCAATTGAGTCATTGCACACCACTTCTTAACTCCCCACTCCACCTTCCCCGGCTGAGACAGTAATGTTTTGGTGCGGTACGAACAGACAGGAAGCTCAGTGACGGATTTTGTAAGGCGGGCATCATAGCTTTTACGAACTTTCGGGTCTCGCTGGTCGCCTAAAATCCACCACTGATGCACAGAGCCTTACTGTGCATTTGTTTCTAAGACGATGTAAGCGAAAAGGACATGCGCGGGGGTTTCTCCGTCTCTTTCACTTCCCCTCTTTTGCCCAGGGCTAATCTTCGTAAGCAGGAGCAGGACCAGGCTGTTAATACTTTTTAGATAGACATTGGAACACTTATCTTTTACGCACAAAAATCTAATGTGTCAATAACTTGTTAATGTGTTTATAACTTTCGTTACAAAATCTGTATTAAGAAACCATAGATTAATAATAATAATAATAATAATAATAATAATAATAATAATAATAATAATACAGTAGAACCTCTATTATCCGTGGTAATGAAGGGGATGGACTGAACGGTTGATCGAAAAAAATCATATAATCTGTACCGTGAAAGATTTTGTAATTTCCTCCGTGATCTTGTATTTAACTCGCTAGGTAGTGGATCAGAAGTTCACTAATTTAAGTCTGGTTGTCAACTACTGGTTTTTGAGGGGCAAGGAAGTCCTTTGTAATGACTGTCTCAGGAAAGATGGGAATAAAAGAGGTCTCATGTTGTAGATTTACATACTTTTTTACACGTTATCCTTTTTTTTTATTAAATCGCGCAGTTGTAACTCCAATCTCTTTCTCAAACCATTTTTTTTTTTCGATAGTTAACACACCACGTTTTCTTTTAACACCCGTGGAAGACATGTTATATACAAGTTATATTATAGAACGGCAATTCGAACAGTAGACAATGCTGTGTAACAATAAAACCTTGTAATAACACACTCTAGCAAAAGCATTTGTAGAAACTACTAGTATGATTACAAATCAGTACTTCATATAAGTTATTTATTTCTGAAGAAGAAAAAAAAAAGAGCAAGACATAGACAGTCGGATAGTCCGCCAATCGGTTAATAGGGTGACGGATAATCGAGGTCCTACTGTAATAATAATAATAATAATAATAATAATAATAATAATAATAATAATAATGATAGTAGTAGAGTATTGCCGAAAATTTAGGAATACAACACATACAGCCGCAATCGCCTTCCATCCGAGTTGCCCCAGGTGAAAAAAAGGTGTCGTAATTGTGATCTGTAAATTCATACGTTTCGCAGGTCTTTAGAATTCTATCGATGGATGATATTGCTATTTGTAGACTACTGTATTTTTTAAATTCTTGTTGAAGCTTACATAAATTAAATTGCTTAAAACCATTATAAAATATATGCATATATTTAAAGTGTACATAGATGCACAAGAAAAATTTTAACAGCGTTCAATTGGAACAACGGTGCGATGAGAATTCTAGTAGAAAAGCAACTCGAAATCGTTTTTACACTTGCAACAGATTTTGCAGTTTACGCCAAAAATTGAACCTTAGTTCCTTGGCGAAAAGCCATCAGCTGACCAGTCTGTGGCCTGAGCATAAATAAATAGCTGAGTTAACAGATATGATCCATGTGTTGTAAAAATGTCTCGGAAATCCATGGAAACAGGAAGAGAGGGTTGCATTTTGTAACAAGAGCCGTGTGGGGATGAAGCCGTCAAGCCCGCGACTGGACACGGTTGTGCCATTAAATCGACTTCTACAACAATGGACGCAGGTCGAGGTTTTCTTAAAAGTGTGTGACAATGACGGAGTCTCCTTTTTAACATCTCATCGACGACACTCGTCACGCGCTAATCTGGGACTACGTGTCAAGAAGTGCGAACGCAGCACACAGTTCGATGCAATTCACCGTCCACGATGAACAATTCGTATTCGACGCGTTTCTCCTTCTCACACACACTTTATAGTCATGCTTGTCTGTATTCAGGACCTTCCGGCGAAATTCTCAGCTCAGACCAGAGAATTTGACTGTTAGTTCCATGTCACACCACCACCACCACCACCACCACCACCACCATTCTCATCACCATGGACACATTTAGGAGGTTCCAATTGAATGTACAGTATCGTATTTCTTTACTTGTATTCTTACCTAGAAGTGTATTTGAATTGAATTTTTTGAAAGGGCTTCAGAAAGTTCCGAACCAGTCAACAGATTGACAGACCATCAGTGGGTCTTGCAATTGGGCGTCCTGAATTAGTACCGCTATTTGGTTGTGTTACAAAGAGTGAAAGGCTACGAAATGAGGGGAAACATAAGTGAAAGGAATATAGTTGATTTCTACTTATGAGACACTATCTGTATTAAATTGTCTTGTATATGTCACATTCCAACCACGTTTACTTCGCCTTTCATATTGATTGGAACAGATTTTGGTACATCGAGGTCCAGAAAGCAATGGAGCTCTACCTCCCGGCCTCCTGTGGTCCTTACTGCATGTTTACGGACATTTTACCTTTACCTCGTCTTCGCATATACCTGATTCACACGGGGATAGTTTACAGAAGTCAAGTGCTTGAAGCCTCTAAACTTGACACCATATTTGTGATCACACGGAGACATTAAACTTGAAACCATGTTCCACGCGTAAAAAAACGCGTGCTGAATGTTGTATGCCCTAAGGTACACTGTTTTTAAGTCTTTTTTTTTATCTTTTTGCGAACCATTTCTACATTAATGTTATGGACGCCTTATTATTTTAGTTACGTAACAAGTTTCTGAAATAACCCTATCTTGTTTAATTTTAATTTTTATTATTATTGAAGTATTTCTCTTGCTGTATATATTCCACAGAAGTTCGTACATCTCATGCAATTCTAAAAATGTTACAATAAGGTGTATATATGCTGTTTACTTTTTTATTTATTTATTGTGACTTATGGAAAAATACACAAGCTAGATGCCCATCACAGCACCTTCTTCGCATAAATATACATGAATAATTTAACTTATAATTTATTATCGATAATGATTCACATGAGCAGCAGTTATAAAATAGGTATATACAATTCATTAGCAATAGAAATAAAAGAAATGAAAACATGAAAGAGATGTAGCTTATAATTATTCAGTATTGACAAAAAAAAATTATAAATTAATAATAAATTGTAAGGCCAAAACAAAGGAAAAGTTGTGATATTTTTTCGATTTAGAGATATTAAATACCACATTTATTCTATATATATTTGGAGGGATATAAACTGGAATTAGTTTGAGTATTTTAGCGGAATCGGTATTATTTTTGTTCATAATTTTCTGAGAAATATCATCTAGTAAGTCGTTCTTCTGTCATTGAACGTATGGAAACCAAACATTCATCTCAATAATCTAAGTAGTTGGGATCTGGAATGGACAAGGTATTTTGAATATCTTATAATATAGGAACCAAAGGAATTTATTCTGTATCAACTCGATAGAATGAACGTTGTTTTTACAATGAGGATTCTAAATCATTGTAGCACATTCAATATGGTTCTAACCTGATGTAGACCTAACCTAAAAACAGGTGGTTACTTGAGAATAATTTCGAATTGGAAATCCAAGTGATTTGTAAGCAGAATTAATAATTGTTAAAATGTGGGGTTTGAAAGTTAAATTAATCTCAAATTCGATATCTAAATTAATTAGGTATTAATTTAAACAATCACACACTATCCACAATATCTGCTTGCAAGTTGCTACTTGCTGCAAGTTAGCATTCACACAAGGAAAGTGGTGGAGCCAAGTTGATCACGTGACGGGAAAATGGACACAAAAGTTGACGAGTCATCAACTCAAATTGTGCTTGATCGCCAAGTCACAACTTGATTGTCTCGATCATATCACACGAGGAAAGTCAAAGGAAAGTCGACTTGCTCCAAGCACTTGACTCCTGTAAACTATCCCCGTGTGAATTGGCCTTTACACTACAGCCTGCACAAGGAGAAGATGTAATGTTATTTCTCCAGATCTGCCGTATGCGTGAAGTAACTTTAAAACACAACCGTGAGATGCTTCCATTATCCATGTGTTGGAGCAGCCATTACAATGGCAATAGGAAGGTGCCTGCTTATTGCTAACCTTTGTATCGGCTCATGCGCAAGTGAAGTTGTCGCAGCTCACACCTCTTTTATTCTGTCGCCCGGCTGTTGAATTATTCCCATGGAAGTGAGTTTCTATGTTGTACTCCTGATACCGACCGCCCTCTTCATCCCTCACCATCGCCTCTTCTTCCTGTACCAGCAGCTTTTTTATTCGTAGAGAGTAAAAAAGAAACAAATCCTGTTCCTCCTCTACTTCTTTATACTGCGCTGTATCAACCTCCGCTAACACCCCAGACGAGCCGCTGCATCACAGTCATCCCGATCCTTCTGTCACGCTTTACATCTACACAGCTTAAAGGAAATTGCTTTCAGGAGAAGAATGGCAATACTGGGGGCTAAGTATGTCGATACGGCCACATGCCTAAAACTAGATATCTGACGGTACAGCGCTGTGTAGATTTTACATACAAGGTTTAACTATCAACTACTTATGTTAAATTACGTAAGGCTCTGTACAAATTTGTTCAACTGCGTCGCTTTATGCCAGCAAAACTATTGAGAACAATATTTTAGCCCTAGTTCAGTCTATAATAAAATATTGAATTATAGAATGGGGTGGATTATCACGGAGTACCATTCACCCATTAATATTACTACATAAAACAATTATTAAAATATGTTTAAGAAGAAAACTTGATCATCCAACTTATCTCATAGGCCTATAATAGAATTTAATGTTTTGAATATTAAGCAAATTTATATGTATACTATTCTGAATTACTACCATACATATCAAGCTAAATTGATATCATCCGATCATGGCCACAACACAAGAAGATACAATATTTCACTCCCCCTCATTGAACGAAAATGTAAGACTGAAGCAGGTCTAGGGCACAGTTCTAATTACGGTCCATGATTATATAATGATTTAATAAAAAGGAATCCTAAACTAAAATTATTAAAGAATAAATTATCAAAAAAACAAGCCATTGAACTATTTTTAAAATTATAATCATGTAAATTCTTATCCTTTATTTTTTGTAACTTTAACAATGTCGCATTCTTAACTTAGTATGTTTTTTTGTTTCTTATTCTTTTTAAATTTTATGCGTAATTACAGTTAGCAGTTTAATCACAGTTGTGATTATTATTGTTATAATAATAATAATAATAATAATAATAATAATAATAATAATTATTATTATTATTATTATTATTATTATTTTCTTCTATACAGTTTTCATTATTGGTCACACCCAACCTCAAGCATCTTGCTTTTTTGGGTGTGGTTCAGTTACAATAAAATTGTATTTATACAACAATTTGTAATATATATATATTTATATATGAAATTATATTTATGCAATAATTTATATATATATATATATATATATATTTATTACAAATTGTTGTATAAATACAATTTTATTGTAACTGAACTACACCCAAAAAAGCAAGATGCTTGAGGTTGGGTGTGACCAATAATGAAAACTGTATAGAAGAAAATAATAATAATAATAATGATAATAATTATGATAATAATAATAATGATAATAATAATAATCACACTAGTATTAAACTGCTAACTGTAATTACACATAAAATTTAAAAAGAATAAGAAACAAAAAAAAAAAAAACATACTAAGTTAAGAATACGACATTGTTAAAGTGACAGAAAATAAAGGTTAAGAATTAACATTATTATAATTTTAAAAACAGTTCAATGGCTTGTTTTCTTGATAATGTATTCTTTAATAATTTTAGTTTAGGATTCCTCTTTATTAAATCATTATATAATCATGGACCGTAATTAGAACTGTGCCTTAGACCTGCTTCAGTCTTATATATTTGAATATGAGATTGGTAATCAATTTTGAATTTTGAAAAATATTCATTTACGAGTATTACAATAATATTGTAAAATCTTTTGTTACTCTATATAATTTTTTTGCTTGCAATAAATTGTCAAAATATTTTTTTTAAGTGACGCATAATTGCAATTAAAATAGAATTAGGGGTGTTTTTGAAAAAAAAACTCAAATATGTCAAACCGTAGAAACGAATATTTTTATGAAAACAAAATATTTATGTGACTATTGTTGTAGGAGTTATGACGTCATCGAGAAAATGTTTGAATGTCTCCCTGCAATCTTTTTAATACGAGTATCTGAAAGAGCATATCGATGGCTAAGAAGTGATTCCTCGTATCTGTAAATTTGTAGCTGAATAAAAAAATGTTTTAAACTTAATTTTCCTCAAAATAGGCAAACACTTTTTATATATGTTTCTGTTTTGCAAGATCTTCTACTTGAGAACAAAATAGCAGTAACTGTCCAATTTTGTGAACCACACAGTCTGTAAATCTGTCAGTCTTGCCAGTCTAGTCTGTCTATCTGTGAGTCAGTGAAGTCAGTGAATAAGTGCATGAATAGATATGAATAGAGCCAATATTGTGGCCCAGGGCGTACGGAGATAGGTTAGTTGTTCACAGACTACATTGACGTGACGTCTTGTTTGGAGCGTGCCGTCGGCCTGAGTGGCGCATTCGTTAGTGCTGGCCTTCTGTGTTCGATGTTGCGGGTTCGATCCCGCCCAGGTCGATGGCATTTAAATGTACTTAAAAGCGACAGGCTCATGTCAGTAGATTTACTGGTCTGTAAAGCCTTGGTTTCTCTGAACCGACGCATGCGACGTGCGAGATGCGAGGCCGCCGCTGCGAACCATCTTCGCAATGACGCTGCGAGGCTTGTGGTTTCTCAGGCTGCGAGATCGCGTGGATCAGTCGCTGAGCGCATGGTGGATCTCGTCACCTGTTTGCTAATGATGAAAGAAGAAGATAATGATGAAGAGGAAATGATTCTGTATTCTTTTTGGTGAAGACAGTGTTATCTTCAAGAATAGGAAAAGCGAGGGTGCTTACAATATTCTTGTAAACCGCCATCTGATTGATAGTGAAACAAAATTTAAAAGTTATTTTGGAGTCTCAAGGGATCTCTTCTATAGAATTTTGTATTTAATTAACCCATTAAAGCCCAAATTATTTTTATTTAAAAAATTAAAAGAATGTATCTGTTTCATAAATTTAATCCATAAGATGTGAAGAATATGTTTTGCTTCTTCTGCCGTGCACCAAGTAGTTGAATATCACCCTGTCTATAAATAGACCGCTGGGCACCAATGATATCTGCGTATTCATTTGCAATAAAGTAAATATATTTTTTTATATTTAATGTTTTATAACCAGAAACATTTACACCAATATAAATAAATTAATGACGGTTTTAGTATTTAATGCAACAATACAATGCTGCAGCAATAATGAAATACACTTATTTTAGTAATGTCTGTTTTTACCGAGTGTGGTAAGGCTTAAATCATCTTTGACAGAGAGTTACATCACACTTCTTGCGGAATGTTACTGGTCTGCATTTACACGATTCCATCAGGGTGTGTTTCTGAGAGGGCCGTTTTGCCATGAACTGACCTCTATTATCAAACCTCATATCAAATTTCACTCTTCGAGGTGATGAAATAGGACGCCCCATTCTCTTGCAATTCAAAAACATCTTGAGATATTGAACAGCCGAGTATCATCGGAATTCAAGTAGGTCCAGGGAGTCTCGTCCATGTATTTCTCTGTATGTAATCCAACCATTTACTATATCCATATCCAACTTTCTGACAACTCTTTTCCACGGATTAAAGTGGCATATTTGCCTGCTAACCAGTTATCATGCTCCAATCAACCCTTGTACTTACTGTAGTTCTCTATTACCTGTGGTCCACACCGTGGATTAACGGTTAACGCGTCTGGCCGCGAAACCAGGTGGCCCAGATTCGATTCCTGGTCGGGGAAAGTTACCTGGTTAAGGTTTTTCCGGGGTTTTCCCTCAACCAAATCTGAGAAAATGCTAGGTAACTGTCGGTGCTGGACCCTAGACTCATTTCACAGGCATTATCACCTTCATCTCATTTAGACGCTAAATAACCTAAGATATTCATAAAGCGTCTTAAAATAAACTAACCTACATCTTCCGGCTGCGAAACGAATCACGTGGAAGGGCGTTGTAATATTTTCTATTTAGCTTTAATATTGCTGTATGATAGCTCAGCACGCATCAGGGAGGTTTAAACTCGGTTGCTTGATGGGGACTTCTGAAAACTTCGACCGAGTTTAAACCTTCCTGAGATATGATTGCCGGTTCTTTTTTACACATTTTCTACAGATTTACGCTTCCCTATGCTATTCTACTACTAGATTCACGGTTATTTGCATCCAGTAGACACTATCTCCCTACTCCATCATCATCGTCATCATCATCACTATCCTCATCATTAATTATCTTGGATTAGGCCTTCTCGTCTGTTCCGCTTCAGACTGAACGCTGATTAAAAGCTGGTCTCTCTCTACCGCTTCCGACTTTTTGCCTGAAAATTTCGAGTATTTGAAAATATCCTCAGACTAGGGCATTAGTCCCTCAATGAGTTAGTTTCGTGGTGGGACTGTTACCTTAAAGCCTCTAAATCTGCCTGCTTTTCTCTCTAGTTACGACCCCATAGCCAGAGGATTCCGGTTTGTAAAGAACGGACCCACGCTCTCATTCTATCCCGTTTGCTATAACACTGAACAATAAGAATTTTGCTCCGACGTAAAACAATATGTTCCTTATGGTTTTGTGTGCGCTGAGTCTGAAAATGCATCTCTTTCCTTCGTATTACATAAGGGTTTTAAGACATACTATGATTTCAGTTTTCGATAAGCTTTGTCCTAGGAAACATCTGGCGCGGGTTGGAGGTTGTAAATCAAAACTAAAGCTAATGCATTTTATGAGTTTATAACTTATTTCCGGTTTCTTATGGTTGTTGGCATTTTATTTTGTACTCCTAATAAATAAACAGATATTGATTGGTCCCTTCTATTCAGTAAAGTTCAGAACAATTCAACGTGAGGTATACGCAATGAATAAACAAGGGTGTGGTTTTCAGTATTTAAAAGAAAAGTCCTGCCTAGGACTCGCGTTATGGAATGCGCGCTGGTTCGAGTCCTCATGGGGGAAGAAATTTTCTCATGAAATTTCGGCCAGTGTATGGGACCGGTGCCCACCCAGCATCGTGATGCACTTGGGGAGCTACGATAAGTAGCGAAATCCGGTTGCGAATGCCAGCTATAACGGCTGGGGGGATCATCGTGCTAACCACACGATACCTCCATTCTGGTTGGATGATCGTCCACCTCTGATTCGACATGTGGGCTTGAGGCCAGCAGCCGGCTGGTCGGTCTAGACCCTTCACGGGCTGTAGCGCCACGGATTATTATTATTATTATTATTATTATTATTATTATTATTATTATTATTATTAAAAGAAAAGTTTACCAGTTTGAGTGAAGGTAAATTAAAATAAGGCATTTTCATCGGTTCACAAATTCACAAAGTTATGGCTGACTCTTTGTTTGAGGAAAAACTTTCCATTACAGAAAAATAGCATGACGTGCTTTCAAAGATGTATGCTGAAATTTCCTTGGAAATTCTAGGGCAGACAACTACATAGAACTTGTTGTGGAAGCCATGTCACGTGCATATGAGAAAATGGCGGGTAATATGTCTCTCAGAATACACTTTTTACATTATCATCTGAATTTCTTTTCTCCTAACCTTGGAGCGGTAAGCGAGGAGCATGGGAAAATGGAAAGACGATATAAAGGAAGATCATCATCCAGGGTGCTTGGAAACTATTGTTGGTTCGTTGTAAAAGACAGTATCGGGTCTAGTTACAAACAGAAGCGATCCAGAAAATTCGTTTAATGTAAGTTCAAATTTCAAAATTTTTCTCAATATATGCATGAAATATTTTTATTGTTGTTCTGTTTTAAACTATGTAACATCATGTTTGTATCCAGTACACATTTTTCAAATATTATGAGGCGTTTTGAATCCCAAGTGTGTTGTCATTTTACCAGAAGCAGTGAAAAATTAAAAACAAGTTTTTCATAAAAGAATTCAATTCATTTTCCGCGGAAAACGGTATGTGATGGGGCAATTTGAATTTTAAATTCAGTTTTAGGGTACACATATTAGTAATATTCACCTATTTTTGTTTCGGAGCAAGACAAAATGTAAAAATTTGTTGTTCAGTGTAACCACAGATTACACTGCCCCGAGGACCACGACGTGGACGTGAATGGAGGTTTTCCCTACTCAACATATCTAAATTATAATAATTTTATTTTCCTATATACTTCATTATTTTCTTCATTTATCTGTTTATTTGAACTCTCATATTGATCTTCAACTTCTCACTCCCCTTTTTTCGCCTATGACGAAGATAAAACCATTCTCCGAAACGCTGAGAATTCATTTACAATTAAGCAATGTAAAAATAACCCAATCTACATCTCTTCTATACAACGCACCATTGTTTCTTCCCTCTAGATGCAAAGCTATTTGCTGAAGCCCCGCAGTGCGCGCCTCGCACAAATTCGGCCGGACGAATCTGTCCGAGGCGACGCAGCGAGACCTCTCTGCGACGCTGCGCAGACCGCGCATCTCGCAGCTGTAGAAACCACTCACTATCTCTAGTGTAGTCCGGATTTGGGCCTTGCACCTCGCACCTCGCATGCGTAGGTTCAGAAAAACCAACCCCGGCGCTGCGTACCATTTTCGCAATGACGCTGAGAAGCTTGTGGTTTCTCATGCTGCGAGTTCGCGTGAATCAGTTGCTGAGCGCTTGTTATGTCCAATGGATTTCGCCGTCTTGCTACTTTTGAAAGAATAAGCCAAAATTATCCTGCATTGTTAGTGGAGAAGACAGTGATATCTTCATAGACTATTTGTCAACGCTATATGTATCTAGTTCTAATATTTTTCTTGTGACGAAATTGGATATAGATAAATTGAAGAACGAAGAGAAAGAAGAAAATTTGAAGCAAGTTTTCAAGAGAAAGCCATTAAATTAGAATCCACACCTGAAAATAATAATGAGTACTGGACTCATTAAAAAAGCTGTAAACCAGGGATATCAACGCGCCTGCACTGCAAGCTCTCAAGAACCTGCAAAAAATTTTCTTAAGAGCGATGATTGCACTTTATCTTGCTGAAAAGTGAATCTTGTTGGATTTGTATTGCTTGCAGTATGAGCACGTAATATAGGCGATTTAACATCCCTGCTGTAAACAGATAACAGATTGGTTGGGTCAGACTGAGAAGAAGCTACCTACTGAAAGATGCACTGGAAGGAATTGTGAACGGGAAAAGAAGTTCGGAGCAGAACTAATTATCAGATGATACACAACATAGGCCTAAGATATTTGAAACATATGTGGACACTAAGAGGAAGGCAGAAAATATGGAAGATTGAATAATGATAGATTTGCAGTGAAAGATCTGCCGTTGGGAAGAAAACTGTGAGTGAATGAATACGGTTTTACTGCTACATGCACAGTATTTGCGATCAGTAGACTGTCTTTTTCTGCTCTACCTAGGCTATCTAATTTCAATTTTTTTCTAGATACGTTAGTATTTTCTTCATATATCCGTTCTTGTGAACCCTCATGTTCGTTTTTCACCTCTTACGTATTTTATATTCCGCTCTTTGCAATCTATTGTTGGTTAGTCAAGTAGAACAGGTGTTTGTAACGACTCCTACGAGTAGGGTACCCTTCTCACCTCTTCCTTTTCTCACCTGAATAGGAAGATAGAATCCATCATCGAAAAGTTGTAAATTCCTTTAAATTTAAGGAGTGAAAAAATGTGAATTTACAAATTTTCTTTACCACCCACCATTGTTTCTTCCCTCTAGATCCAAAGCCGTTTGCTGAAGTCTCGCAGTGCGCGCCTCGCACAAATCCGGCAGCGCGATTCGGTCCGAGACGACGCTGCGAGGCCTCTCTGCGAACCTCCGCAGATTGCGCACCTCGCAGCCATAGAAACCACTCACTATCTCTCATGTAGTCCAGATTTGTGCGAGGCGGGCCTCGCACCTCGCACGTCGCATGGGTCGGTTCAGAAAAACCAAGGCTTAAAAGAACTCTGCGCGACAGAATTCCGGCACACCGGCGACGCTGATATAACCTTGGCAGTTGCGAGCGTCGTTAAATAAATCATAACTTACAAAATTTTTTGGCGGGCGCCACATGTATTAACAGGGAACACTTGCATCTTTTTCGTACTGTAGTTGATGCTCTATTCATAATTCAAAACTAGACTTGGCAAATAATAAAAATCGTGAAACAAAGATCAAAAAGCTGAGGCATCTACTCTCAGTGTACAATAAAATTATGTGCTCCAATTTATGTTAATAGAATTACAATATTTATTAATCAAAATATAATTTGAATAATAGGGTAAAATTGCATACCTCGGAAGTTGGCTGTTTACAATGTCTTATAGTGATAAAAACTGATGCTAATATGACTTTTCGTACAATTTCAATTATTTATTCATTAATTTTATTTATTTATTTTTACTGACAGAGTTAAGGCTATAAGGTCTTCTCTTCCATCCAACCAGTATAAAAATACATAGAAAATATAAATAATAGCAAGAAAACAATGGAATAATAATAATAATAATAATAATAATAATAATAATAATAATAATAGGTCTAATAATAACAATAAAAATTATAATACAAATAGTAAAAGCAAATGTAGATGTGTTTAATTAGGGCCTACATGTAATTATAAGACTTAAACAATTACAATTTAGTGTTAAATAACATAATTTGGACCAAAGAAATGATTAACATAATGAAGAAAAGTTGATATATTAAATATAAAAAATCATATTCTACAAAAGTAATATTTGAAGAAAGATCATATTCAGAGACGAAAAACAATCTTTTCGACAATCGGCTTTTGAAAGTAGTCGGCGTCTAACAGCCCATTTGCACTATGTACACTACAATCCTCTATTTTTACCATTTACATTGTCATACAGAATGTAGGCTTACATGGATTAAACATGTTTACACTATTATGCAGTATTTGCAAAATAAGTTGGCTATACAGGATTATTAAATAAAATACTTGCATTACAAAACACAAATTGTACATAATAGATAATAGTGTAAATAATGTTTAATCGATGTATGCCTAAATTTTTTATGATAGTGTAAATAATTTGAATTGTAAATATCAGTGTAATTGTTAAAGTGGTTAATGTATTTTTTTGCCCAACTTGACCAAACAAGAGTCACGTGAGTTCTCAATCAAGTACTTCGCTTGATGAATGCACGTGCGTTGTCAACTTAAAAATTCCGGTAATACTTAATCTTGTAGCTTTCTGGGACAAAGTACGGTCTCTAATAATGAATTTATTATTTGATCGCTAAGTCAGTCAAAACGATATCACTTGGAACTTCAGGTCCCGTCCTACTTTTGTTCTTAGTATTCTTGAGCCTCTTCCGGTTATAATTTAATATTTCTTTTTATGATTATGTTTCTTTCATTCATTAAATATGTTGAATAAATTTTCTCTCTACAATGACATCTACAGAATTTTCATAATGATGTATTTTCTCACAAGCAAGAAATTACAAAATGGTAGCATAGCACTTAAGCCCACATTATAAAGTTATCTTGTGCAAAATGCTAGACGAAAACAAAATCGAAAAGCGAGAGAACCTAATTGCTGTGAGAACAAGTACATTTCCTTGAGAAGGTGCGCGGCCACCTGGAGATATCTCTGGTGTCATCGCGGTCGAGTCGAAATAAGTGCGTCCATAAAATTGAAATCCAGTTTGGAGAAGTTCACAGTGATTATTTTGTTATACGATGTTACATTTCATATCAACATTCCTTATCATGAGCCAAGTTCAGGGGTATACGTTCCGAAGAAGTTCTGACTTCACTGAGTTAAGAACCGTTATTCAAGTTTTGTTGCCTAATATCCTTCATTATCGGAGCAGCCTTAATAAATGATTTATTATTATTACTATTATTATTGTATTATTATTATTATTATTATTATTATTATTATTATTATTATTATTATTGTTATTATTAAAGGAAGAACATTTAGTTAAATTTAATTTCTTAAAAATGTTAAAATTTGTGTAACAAAACTAAAAGTAATTTTTAGAAAAACAAAATTTCAATTTCCCATATTATACCGGAGCAGCTCACTCTGTAGACGAGTTTACCTGATGATCCGAACTGCGATCGATCGTCGGTTCGATTCCCGCTTGGGCAGATTACTTTGTTGGGTTTCTCCGAGGTTTTTCCTAACTGTAAGACGAATGTCAGATAATTCATAGCAAATCCTCTGCCTTATCTCATAAAACATAAACTCGTTGTCTATCATACATTCCGTTGACACTAAATATACTTAAATGGTAGTTTATAAAGCGCAGATATATATGTTTATGAACTTAATGAGGAAATGGACAGATTTCTATTGAACGAATTGTGCTTTTATGAAAGGACATGTCTAAAAATCTTCTTCTTGCAAGAAATGTTTTATTAGCCTGTTCCATAATTTTAGTCGTCTCTTGTAGGATCTACCATAACTTTTTCCTCCAGTCGATTTATATTGTGACTATTATTTCTACTAGTGAGAGTTAGGTTAGTTGTCTGTTCAGCGCTTGACGATTGTCATCTCTTCTGGGATTTACCGAGATTTTTCCTTCTTCTCGGTTTATATTCTATCATTAGCATTTTAGGCTAGTGATTTGTTCCGTGCTTGATGATTTCAGTCGCATCTTGAGGGATTTTTTGCGATTTCTTCCTCCACTCTTGTAATAGTTTGTTGCTTCAGATTAAATTATACCATTCCGTTTATTTTGACCAGAAAGTTTTCTTTTTAATTTGGAACATTATTAATTTATGTTTTGTTATATTGTATTGTATCATTATTTATTCTGACAGCTGCATCTGCTGCAGTTTTTAAGTGATCTTAGATTTCTGTCTTCGTTGGAATTCATCTACTTTGTGCAGTAAAACATCTGTTATTCGAACTGATTGGGCCAAGCAATTGAACGGTACAGATAATTAAACGTACACGACGATACACATTTAATCAATTATTTATATTAAAGTGTTAAAAGTAGTGTACGAAAGATTCAACATGGATTTTATATATATATATATATATATATATATATATATATATATATATTGTGTAATTAGGACAATAGTTTGTAATGTAATGAAATCTATTGTATGTATTGTATTGTATGGCAAAAAAAACCGGACCGACCTTGTAGCTGATTTCAGAGCCTTGTTCACTCCAGAGCACGATAGACTGGTAACTAAGACTTTCGTGGTTCGAATCCTGCCTTGGAAGGAAACTTTTTTTTGTTCCTTATTCAAATTTATTCCCAATATTTTTATTCCTAGTACCCTCACAACTCAAGCTTCGTGATTGTATATACTAGACTGTGACTAAACATTGTGTGTAGATAATATGGCGATTATTATGAACGCATAGAATTAACTTAATCTTCATCAAGTAGGCCTACATAGATTGAATAATATGAACTTAACAACTGTAAGATACGTCTGTAACATATGCTTGTAATTTCTGTACACAGAGGTGAATTTTTCTGCGAAAGAGAATAAAGCAGCACGTTTCATTGACGAAATTCCGTCAGTTCTTTGACAGATCTGAAGTCGGGGGTTTGGAGACGGTGTCTTCTTTGATCTTCCTGTACGTAAAAGAAGAACTTTTTTTTTATCTTTCCCGGTCTTCTTCCCTCTTCCGCAAAGCTTGATGAAATATTTAAGATCCTTTACTCTTTATTGAAAACCAACGAAGTAGGCTATGTCATTGGTTCTCAAGCTTAAAGACTCTTTCCTATAGAATTTGTTGATACAATTAAAGTTACATTCACAAATACTGTATAATATTATTACACAGCTATTTAAGTGCAACTATTTTGAGAATTTAAGTGCAACTATTTTGAGAGTTCTTTCCTTAACTATAGCTCATTGTTTGGAATGATACTTATGGATAACATGATACAGATGAGGTTTTTGCCGCTGTCCGCCCGTTTTCCTTGGCTTACAGAATTTCGCTACATAAACACTTCAGCTCTTCTTTATCTCTTTATGCGCATACAACCGGCGTCAACCGCTGACGCACAGCTACACGTATTACTCGTAGATTCGCTGGGTATAACAGCGTGGATATGTATGGAGGTGTCAGCCAGAGGCGCCAGTTGACGAAGTCCGCTAGCATACGGGATGATATTTAATATCCGGTGACGGTTACGGGACTGCCCGGTCCATCTCTGTGGTACCTAGGGTTGCCAATTCTAGAGGACGGAAATTCATGACACATTGAAAAAAAAAACACATAAACTTATAATGAATTTAAATGTAAATACACATGTATTTTGACGCTGAATTAAACAATTAGAATTACCTTCGTGTTGTTATTTAGTTGTAGCGGTGTAGCTCTATATTAAAGAACATGCCATAAGTCTGTACGCAATGAAAAGCACAGGGATTGATATACATGTCCCTACATTCACTACATTAACATTGGTTAAAAGAATACTTGTTGCTTCCTTTGCTTTTGTTTAATAGTTCTTTGTTTGTTGAAACATAATGAAAAAATTCTCTATATGACATATTGAAGTTCGTCTTTACCAAGAGTTCTGTTTTTACAAGTTCTGGCCTCATCCAGTTTCTCTTGTCAGCCCAGAGATTCTTAATTCTTTTAAAAACTCGCTCCACATGAGCATTGCTAATTGGAAGAGCATGTATGTGTTCAGCAATTTTCAAGTTTGGCACACTACATGTCTTCAAAACAGTGTCCCAGTGTTCTTGAGAAGTTGGTAGATCTTTCAGTATCGGCATCACCTCTTTCAATAGGCAGTACTCTTGGTACAAAGCATCACCATTTTCAAAGTCCAGTTCTGTATTAACATGCAGTATATTCACAATTTCAGTAAGAACACTGAATGTGGAAAGTGTCATTAAGGCTTAGAAAAGTGATTCCCTTAAGATGTGAAGAATCGTAATCAAA
Organism: Periplaneta americana; assembly: GCF_040183065.1. Lineage (NCBI taxonomy): Eukaryota > Metazoa > Arthropoda > Insecta > Blattodea > Blattidae > Periplaneta > Periplaneta americana. The sequence continues at coordinate 79,935,936 of NC_091123.1, read as the reverse complement.
CCATTTTCGCAAATGTCAATGGCCCTCTGATACACATTCAGTGCTTCCATCTTAAAGAGATGCACATCAGAATCACTCAAGCTATTCAAATGCTGATTTACTACCAAGCCATTGCAAACTACGTCGGATCTCTAATAATGAAATATCTATATGAAATTTTAGAATATAATAGGCCTATTGCAATGAGCAAAATTCCGGATATTAAGTGTTGAAAAGAATTTAATTTCTTTCCTGCATAGAGGACTGATTTCCTGACAATCCGGAAAAATTCCGGACGGTTGGCAACCCTAGTGGTACTTCCGGAGCTCCAAATTCTATCATAAGAAGTTCACTCATTTCAGTTTTTCCCCCACATGCTGTACCTACTCAATGAACCAAGAACAGTCTGCGTGTAAAAGAAATTCAGTACGCTCCTGCATGGATTCGCATACCATAAACTCATATTTTTGTATTTTCTCTCTATATCTCTGCTAGTAACTATATTTCATAGATGAGTGAGATTGTAATGGCAGGTAGCTCTAGATTTTCTTCACTGTCGTCCTCTGTGGTATAGTGGTTACATCCAAGGTTCATGCGTTCATACTCGGCTGAAGACGATGTATTTCGGGTAGAGAAACAGAGTTCGTTGACCTCTTATTCCTGTAATACGAGAAGAAAGAAGACTGTGTTAGCGGCGATATTGTTAGATTGCTGGAAGTTTCAACTTAATTTTCTAATAAACCGTGCATTTAATCACAAAACGTAATATAGATTTCCTATTCCTTAAAGTGTACCCTATCGTCTCTTTCAATCTGCAGGATTATTTCACTTCCACTCTGCATAATAGCCACTGGCGTAGCTCAGCCGGTATGCGCAATTGTCTGCCGATGCGGAGCTCCGCTCGGGAGTAGCTTCGTCCGTAAATGGGACTGATTACGTGGTTCGTTTGTTTTCGAGGTTTCCCCAGCCCTAAGGCGGATGCCAATTAATTCCATGGCGAATCATGGGCTTCATATCGCCAAATACCATCTATTGCTATTTCTATGAACGCTAAATAATTTTGTAGTTGTTACAGCGTCCATAAATAACCAAGTAAAATAAAATAGACAACCTTTTTACGTTAACTCGAAGCGTTGTCCATTTTCGAAATCACATCGAGATATCGGAAATTCGATACTGAATATGTAAATATTTGGCGTAAAATGATTGATGTTGAATGATAGTAACGTCATAAGCAAATCCCTAAGAGAAAAGGAACAGAATTTTATTTTGCTCTTTTGCGTTATTTCTTGATATTTAGTGGAAAATCGACTTCGTTTCTAGAAATAATTGCAACAGAGCAGTAAATCTAGTAGCACTTGACAACGTATGGTAGCACCCCTCCTCCGTAGCAATCAGGGCAAAAGATAAAACAAACACTGCCTGCTGCACGCTCCGCTTTACAAAACGTTCTACAGCCTGCGGTACTAAGGCCGTAGTATGAAGTACTCGTCTACAACGTTGCCAAACATTCATTACTTAAAGTTTTTTTTTAAGTATTGAGATACTCTTAAAACGTAAATATTACAGAAATGTTGTGCAAAATATTTGTTGGCACTAAGAACTCTAATGTGAATACGTTTATGAAATGTATATTTCTAAATGTGTTTAAAAGATGATGTCAAACATATCGTGTAAAATAATGATTATTTCTGGAAAATGAAAAGTGCAAAGGAACAATGGTACAGAGTTTATCCATTCATCCTGTGCTAAGGATTATACACTTAAAGTAATTGTTATTGAACAGCTTCCTCTTTGTATATAGTTTAGAAGATACTATTTGAGCGCTTTCTTGCAAGATGGCGTGTCCAGTTTATCGTCGTTGATTTTATGAAACTTCTTATGTGACAGTACAGAGCATAATTTTTTTCAGCAGCAAGAAAGAAAGTAATTAAATATCAATAAGCCTATATAAGAATATTAGATAATTCCGTAGAAAACGTTGGTGAATATGATAGACCTCAATGACATCATCGAGGATCAGTGTAGGCCTATTGATGTTCAATTAATTTTTACTTCTTCCTGAAAAATTATGCTCTGTACTATCACACAGGAGGTCTCATAAAATCAACGACGTTTTTTCAATACGTATGGATTTATTTCATGCAAAATATGTGTTCCTTTTATACCTGTTTTTTCCTGAAGATGGGACATAACAGTAGAGCTGCGATCGGAAAAACAATTGAATGTCACATAGCGTGGAAAGCTTGTTGCTATGGTAACCACAGTTAAGTTGCCAAAGTTATAGTTCCCACGTGCTGATCTCTCTTGGAACTATTTGTTGTGCATTATGTTAGCATTAATGCGTTTCGTGTTTCATTCTCTTTCGATTTTTGTACTGTTTTTTTGCTTTCGCGTCAATTGTCAATTTATGTTTTAATGTCAGCCATCTAACGAAAACTCCTAGCTCGCATCAGCTGATCGCTTGATAGTCTATATTGGCAACATAGCGCTGTAGTTCCAAGCTCGACCGCTTAACTGTCGTGTCCCATCTTAAAAAAAAACAGGTATAGATCCCAGTTAGTATATTGCGCGGTTCTGTGACTGATTAGCATTTCACATGCTGTTATTCTGCTCTGATAAGATTTCTTCAATGTCCATGCTTCGCTTTCGTACCTTATACAGTGACATCATTTTATTTTTACTAACATTTCTAATATTAACCTGGCTATACCTTTGGATCAACGATAAGAGCCGGAAACACCGTTTGCTACCCCCTTCCACGACTGTAGTTCGATGATACTGGCGTAATATACAAACAAATCACTTTACTAGGTATAGGAGGGAAGAAAAGTAGTTCCTCCATTTACGTAAACTAGGAAATATCGCGATATATATTGAGTGTTTTTACTCACGAACTGAGGTTTCCATGCGGACGTATTCATTATGCAGTGTATATTATACTGTCTACAGCACATTAGCGTACACTATAGAGAATGAAGTTAAATTGAAAAATAATCATAATATGGATATTTAAACACATTTTTGAAAAGGTGGCCATTCATTTCGATACAGGCTTCAGTTCTAACGTGCATATTATCGCACTATAGACTATTGTACGTAATTCCAATTACCAGGTTATTTTAAACTGTATATGCGGTCTTGGATCTGTGTGGAGGACAGCTGAACTTCATTGGTTGAAGGGGTGGGAGTGAAGTACATTAAAAAACTCAGGTACAATAAAAATTGAAGTAAAAATAAAATGATGTCCCTGTACTTTTACTGCAAGGAAATCCTATTTCTGATTACTTTACTGCTGTAGGAAAATAAGATCATTGCATTCCTTTAAATTTGTCCTACGAAAATATATGACGAAATTTGTGTTTTCCAACCCCAGAAACACTGTCTTCTTACTCTACCTGGAGTTGAGCATTGTCTCCGGAAGCCTTATCTAAACAAATGACGGAGAAGAATATTGTCTCGTATTTCGTCTGTGTTGTTTAACTTTGTGTGTCCCAGGTATCTCGCGTTTAAATGCATGCCCATTTTAAAGCCTGGGATGGGAGATACATTTTTCAGAACTTCGCACACCGCCGGCGCCTGCAATAGTAATGGATGGTCTTCATTAGGCGGGGCTGTAGCGTTACCTCCGATGTGATACCTGTCAACAGATAGTCATCGACCCTGACTTCTCCTCGACACATTGGAATTTCGCTGTGGCAAAGTTTCTTTCCCTCTTGCTATCCCTTTTTAAGAACATGGGGTGGGGGTGTGGGAGAAATGGTAAAAGAGGAGAGAAGAAAGGAAGCTTCTACTTTTTTATTCATGTGATGGCGCACTGATCTGACGTGTTCGTAAGGGCGGAAGAAACACATTCTGTCGATGAGGGACGGGCGATGGGGCTATGAGGAAGAGGGACGCAAGTCGCGTGTCAGAGCTGCCACAAACGAACGCCATTCAACTGCCTTCATTAAAAGTGTTATACCATCATTAGACTTCAGGAAATTGTCCCTTTGACCCAATGCCTAAATGTCATACAAGTGCAGCTCTTGAACATGGTGCTAGTTTAGGCCCAGGACTTTATAATAAAATTAAAAACATTTTCCAAATTTGAAATATTTTAAAATTGAAGCTTTTAAAAAAGAAATTTATAAAATTATTCATGATATATATAGTATTAACAAATGGTGTAGTTTTTAACTTTTTATTTCTGTCGACTATATTTATGTTTTTATTGAATATCACTGGCTTCTGTCCGATTGTCAATTTACAGTACATTGAATGTGTTTTTTCTCTCTTTTTCTCTTTTTCCTTTTTTTTTTTTTTGCTCTTGTCTGTTATTTATCGGTTTGAATTAAGTTAATTACTGTATTTAGTAAACTATCTGTAAATTTTATGTTATATTATTGACTAAGACCACACCGTACACGAGCCTGGCTCTTACGGTAGTGGCTAGAAACATTTTTGTTTTATAATTTAATTTGTAATCGCTAGCTAAATAAAAAAATATACAGTATATTTCCGAATGCATCCTCTTAAAACGATTCTTTGTACTGACATCAGACATTCACAAGCAACAGGACTACCTGGTTATGTGGTCAGCATGACTTAAGACCATCGCTTAACAATCTGTTTTAATGCAAATCTAGCTTTCAGGTAAAGCTCCCTGTGAACCAGACTTGAATAATTTCAAGGGAAAAATTGTTCCGGGGCCGGGTATCGATCCCCCATATATACGTTACTTTAGGCACGTTAACAGAAAACCACAATTTCAAGTCACACAGAGTTTGTGTGCACTCGATGTGGGTTTCTGGCATCTTGACAGCCCACTCGAGGTATGTGGTTATAAAGGGAAAATTTGAGACGGTGTCGGGTGAAGTTCCTGGGTAGCTCAGTCGGTAGAGTGTTGGCACGCTCAGCCGAAGATCCCGGGATCGATACCCGGCTCCGGAAAAAGTTTTCCCTTGAAATTATTCAATTCCGTTTTACTGTTCTCGTCTCGGAACACGTACGTACATTTTATTTGCGAAAGCTGTAACATTAATAACTGTGGAGCATCAATATTTAAAATTTTAAATTAACTTTTTAGCATTATGTGTACTTATATGATTAAAAGTCACAGAATAATAATAGGTTTTAAATGGAATAAGATAATTCAATAACTAGATGCAAACTAGAATAAATATACTCAACAACTTGAGTATTTAGACAGCCATCCCTAAAAGTAGATATTTTAATGCTAGAAAAATGTGTTGAAAATTGTCTATTACACAACAGCGTGCGAAAAGCACTTTTAATACCCAATTTCTACAAGCGTGGAATCGAGAAACTACTCGAGCGTTGGCAGACTGTTGTAAATAGTGAAGGAGAATATATTGTTGATGATCAACTTCTCTGTTATGTGTATCTGATGTGTTTAATAAACTTATGAAAGAAAGCTACGAACTTATGCAGCTATCTAATATAATTATATTAACGCTTTATTCAACGTTATGTTTTATATTTCTTAGACATGCAAATTTATTTTAGAATTTTTTTTTCTATTTATATACATATAGGTAATATCTGATAATATAACTAGAACATTTTTTTATAACTAAGATACTGTTTTATTTTGTCTTTTTGTCTCAGTCAAACGTCTCTAATGTTATTTATTTCAATTATGTTTGTTTTCAGAGTATAAGGGTACAGTACATCAGTTATTCATAGATTTCAAAAAGGCATATGACTCGGTTAAGAGAGAAGTTTGATATAATATTCTGATTGAATTTGGTATTCCCAAGAAACTAGTTCATTTAATTAAAATGTGTCTCAGTGAAATTTACAGCGAATCCGTATAGGCAGTTCCTATGTGATGCTGTTCCAATTCACTGCGGGCTAAAGCAAGGAGATGCACTATCACCTTTACTTTTTAACTTCGCTCTAGAATTTGCCTTTAGGAAAGTTCAGGGTAACAGACAGGGCTTGGAATTGAACGAATTACATCAGCTTCTTGTCTATGCGGATGACGTGAATTTGTTACGAGAAAATACGCAAACGATGAGGGAAAACACGGAAATTTTACTTGAAGCAAGTAAAGAGATAGATTTGGAAGTAAATCCCGAAAAGACAAAGTATATGATTACATCTCGTGACCAGAATATTGTACGAAATGGAAACATAAAAATTGGAGATTTATCTTTCAAATATCTTGGAGTAAATTTAACAAATATAAATTATACTCGGGAGGAAATTAAACGCAGAATAAATATGGGAAATGCCTGCTATTATTTGGTTGGGAAGCTTTTGTCTAGTCTGTTGTCAAAAAATCTGAAAGATAGAATTTATAAAACAGTTATAGGCTATTACTGGTTGTTCTGTATGGTTGTGAAACTTGGACTCTCACTTTGAGAGAGGAACAGATTAAGGGCGTTTGAGAATAGGGTTCTTAAGAAAATATGTTGGGCTAAGAGGGTTGATGTTATAGGAGAATGGAAAAAGTTACACAACGCAGAACTGCACGCACTGTATTCCTCGCCTGACATAATTAGGAACATTAAATCCAGACGTTTGAGATGGGCAGGGCATGTAACACGTATGGGCGAATCCAGAAATGCATATAGACTGTTAAGGCTGGTTCACAATATACCGGGAACGGAAACGACAACGAGAACGGAAATAATGTTAAAATAAATGTATTTAAATGTGGGCATTCACAATAGTTAATTGTAAATGCTAATATTTAAATTAATTTATTTTAACAATATTTCCGTTCTCGTTCTCTTTCTCGTTTCCGTTCCCGGTTTATTGTGAACCAGCCTTTAGTTGGGAGACCGGAGGGAAAAAAACCTTTGGGGAGGCCGAGACGTAGATGGGAGGATAATATTAAAATGGATTTGAGGGAGGTGGGATATGATGATAGAGACTGGATTAATCTTGGACAGGATAGAGACCGATGGCGGGCTTATGTGAGGGCGGCAATGAACCTGCGGGTTCCTTAAAAGCCATTTGTAAGTAAGGTAAAGTACCCAAATAAGAGACAGGGTCCTAATAAGAGATACCTTGTTAACTTCTCCGGTATAATTTGCCATCTCTCGACAACTATGGTAAATCAGTGTTTGTGCTTCTAAGGCATCGTGTTCTTTGTCTAACCTCAGTTGAAAGTAAGCAACGAAGCTCAGAGCAAGAAAAGTAATTTTTCATACTTTGAACTTTTTACTGGGTTTTGTTGAGGAAGAGAACAGCACGCAATGTAAGCTAAAACAGATTTCTTATTAATTTTATAAAATTGCTAGCAAAATGTTGCATATAATAAGGTAGATTGCTAATAACGAAGATAATAACTTATGACCTTGGGTAGATATTTCATTTTTATTTACTCCGTTCCCTAATAAGAGATACAGAGAGGTCCTATTAAGAGATAGTATCTCTTATTTAGAGTCCTTATTTGGCATTATTATGATGCTCACCTTAGAGAGTTTACGAAAAGCGTTAATGCTTCTGGTCGTGTTAGTCTGTCTGTCAGCAACTACATAAGAACCAATGAAAGATTAATTGAACTATTAATTAAAATTAATTACGAATTAGGTCAATCATTAATTATACATTGTCCTCAATTATTCATTACAAAAATTACTAATTGAAATGATTAAGTTATCATTATTAATGACTAAAATTAATTATTCATTGAGATGACAATTTGTATTGTCAATTAAAATCGGCTAGTCCGACAATATTTCTCTTATTTAAAGATCAAAACATAAGTGCTTAATTCGTAAAATATTCTCTATACATTTCAAATAAAAATCTTGTGTAATTATTAAAACTACGTATTAAATTTAATTGCGATTCCTGATTTCGAAAATTTCGTTGGACCTGTGTAAATATCGCCACTACAGCCAGTTTCAACTTTTGTTGTGCGTGTTCTTGAGTAAAAAGCCAGTCAGTGAGCACTTGTTGCCAGTGTAGTAGAGAATGGTAACACCCAACATGTCACGTAAGCAATCTGCCAATCACAGTTGTCAGTCTTGTTGCCCACTGACTGTGTCAAAGGCAAGACACTCGCACTTTGCGTTTCTGGGATGTGTCCTTGAGTACACTGACCAGCCCACTGACTGGTCAGTGTACTCACGAATCTGTAGCATCTGTTGCCACTTCGGCTGAAAGTGGTACCACCTCCTAAACAGATGTGACGTAAGCAATCTACGAATCACAGTTGTCAGCTTTAATGCCCATGGACTATGGCAAAGATAAGTTAGTCGCTCTCAACGTTCCCATTACTTATTTCACGCGCCAGAAACGGTGACTTTGGTTATACCACAGTTAGGCCTACAGACGCAGCAGCAACAACCAACACCTCAAGAGCCGTAAGCTTCAACCAGTGGGTAGTCGCATGTAAAGTCATCCAGGGAAGGAAAAGGAGCTATCATAATATCAGTTCTGATAAAAAAAAAAGAGAGAGTTTAGATAAGGAAAATAAAAAAAAAGACGGAGCCCGCAAAAAGTTGTTCGAAAAACAACAACAATCACACAAAAACACAGTCTAAGAAGCACAGCTTGAGTTCGTCTAGTGATGAAGAATACGATGTGGAAATGGAATTAATTAATTCTAGTGACTCCGAATGTGGAGAAAATTAGGATGGAGAGTGCTTGTTTTGCACTGAATTTTTTTCAGAGCGGACAGCCTATGAGAGGTGGTCCTCCAGCTTGGGGGTTGGGCGAAGGGCTAACAACCCATCATCGTAAAAAACAGCCTGTTACGAAACTTTCAAAGGAATAGAGACTTGATTGATCTTGCTCAGGATAGGGACCTATGGCGGGCTCATGTGAGGACGGCAATGAACCTCCGGGTTCCTTAAAAGCCAATAAGTAAGTAAGGACACCAGGGCTCAGGAGGGAAAAATAGATTCAGTGTTCAAAATGTCGTCGTTGGGCAGACGAAGATTGCAGCACTGGTGATGAACCTTTCGTTTGTCCAACTTGCTCAATATAGCGAAATAAGAATTGTGTCAATTAAAGGGGTCAGCAAAATAAGTGCAATTAACTTAAAATTAACATTTGGATCTCGAAATTTAATATTCTATCATTTTTCTTTCTCTAACAAAATATTAACGTTAGCAATAGTAGCCTAAATAAGATTAGTACATTCATATCTGATTTGACCAACTTTGTGTTCTTTTCGCAAACCATCTTAATTTCACTTGGTAAAATGCTAAATAAACAACAGAATTTCTGTTGAGAGGAGTTAGGTCACTGTTGCACTGACCCCTTCAATTTTAAAATGTTCCTGAATTTATTAAAGTATCTACAGGACTTCACAATGTAATATATTGCTTCAATTTTCAGCCAAATGATGACAATTTTTGTCTCTGTTCAAAAATAAACTTAAATAACACAAGTATCTCTTATTTGGAACCCCTTTTCAAAACATCAGTATTTCCCAGTTTTACTTTTTTTATAATTAATGTAATAATAAAAACTGACTAAAATTTGTATTGTCAATTCTAAAAATAGACGAAATGCTGTATGTATTCCACTCATTCAGATTAAAAGTGTCTATTCCCATCCTCATTTATAAGCAGTTAAAAAAAGTGTCTCTTATTTGGGTACTTTACCTTAAATATATTTTCAAAGTTACGAAATCTTTCCACTCCGACTAAATGCTATTTCGAGAATGATGAGCGAGACTCGAATCGCACGAGAGTTACGAGACGAGACTCGAAAGACAAATGCAACGAACACAGCAAGCGAGAGCGGCAGTTAGTTTTATTCATCTCTAATATATGCACCGTCTTTCGTTATACTATATTTGTATGTACCTTGTATTGTTTATACAGTATTTAGCAGCTTGTTTTATGGTATAATATAATTTTCTTTCAAATATTTAATGGTTAAAAATACGTGTTAGAATCCATCATATTTGTTTTGTACTCACTGCTCGTCTCTTCTCTCAGTTCTCTCAGGTTCAGAGATTTAGATGATCACGGACGTGACCTTTCTCATGAGTCACTCCAATAAAGACAATGGGCCTAAAGCGCAGTATTCTTCCATGAATAAATTAATACATTAACGCACGTCTTCTGTCTTTTCGTTCTAACAAGTTAAGTGGGAATGTATAATTTACTTTGAAATGACCAGAACAACGTTTAATAGTTGGGAGTTATCACCGTAACATCACCATTATCTTCCAAATGTGGTTACTGAGGGGCGTGATCTGTAGCGCTGAGCTGGTCTGTACGTTGTTCATGTATTACACACCTAAACAATCTCATTCACCTTTCATTAAAATAGTAACCTTGCCTCAATGCAGGGAACTTATGTAGCCTATTCGAAATGTAGGAAACATTGACTTAAGTGAACGAATGAATTAAAAAAAAAAAAACAAAAAACAAATGACTCAGTAAAACATATATAACTAAATTAATATAAAATTAATTACCTGGTGAAGTGCTTTATGGCTAACGTTACAGTTGGGTATGCATAGTGTCCGAGAATAGTCTCCAATAAAAATATAAATATCGGTAAAATATTTATTGCAGTGAAAAATTGAACTTACAGATAAGTAACACAGATAACTAAATTTCTTATAGCCTACCGAGTAAATTGCACGGCACACATCGAAATTATATTCTATTTCGTTCCTTACTGAAGCTACTGCCTCCCTTACTCTGCGTCGCACAATTGGAATGTCTGGAATTCTGATGTTATGGACTATGTTCTTCAAATAGCCCCATAGAAAAAGTCCAGAGGTGTTAAGTCTGGCGATCTTTGGGGCCAGGCTATGAACTGTAATCGATTTGTTCCGAAAATTATCGTTTCAAAATTCTCGTACAGTGTCTGAACAACTAGGTGGAGTTCGGTCTTGCTGCAATAACGTATCATCAGGTACATATTCGGTTAACATGCCAAGTATATACTCGTACGATTTGTCACAGTAGCTTTTTGAAATAAAAAAGTCCAACCATGTGATTCTTCATCAAGCCACACTAAACGCCGATTTTTTCTGTATCCCTTTGGAGTTCAGTCACTTGATAAGGCGGTTGGTTTCTCCAAATTCTACAGTTTTATCTGTTCACAGCACCATTCAGATGGAATATTGCCTCGTCGGCGAAGCATACAGAATTGAGAAATATTCCACCTTCATCCATATTCAATAACATTTCATCACATAACCGTCTTCTAAGCGCACAGTCATTTGGTTTAATGTGATGTAATGTTGAAGTTTATACGCACACATACGTAAGCTTTTGTGAACCACATTATGAACGGTGGAATGAGGAAGCTGCAGGTAGGCCTATACAGAGGCTTTTCGAATTGATTTACATTGGCTTCGTTGAATGATTGTCTAATGCGCTCAATGATTTGGTTAGATGTTTTTGGTCTGCCTGGTAAAATTTGTTTGCAATATTATCAGTGTCTTTTGAAAGACCTCGCCCACTTCTTAATTTACTTAAAACTAGGTATGGAACCACCATGCACTAGTCTAAGCTTACGTTGGGCGCATATAACTGACTTTAATTCTGCAAGTCATTGCACACAACCAACTTTTTGTTGAATCGTTGCCATTATTTTCAGTCTCATTTAAGGACTGAATGTTTTCATCCGCAGCAATGGCACCGTTGTGATAGGAACTTAAATCCATATTTTACTTACCAGTAAGTTGAATTTCTCATTATAACGTTATAGGCTACATATTTTACTTGATATTTATTTTTATTTTATTGAACACCATTCTCGGACACCTTGCACTGCATATAGAGTAGACATGATTAAACGAATTAATGAGTAATGGTAGAAAGAAAATGAAATCACAATAAATAAAGATATGAACAGAACATTGACTCATTTAATGAAGCAGTGAACATGTGCAGAAACAAGTTGAACATTTAAAATGTAAATTAAATAAAGATAAAAATGGAGACAATACTTAATATTAATGCCACATATTTGCATAACAAAACCATTTTATAACTACATATGTAAAGGAAGAAGAAACGTGGGACGACCAAATGAAGTTGGAAAGATCAAAATCTATGAAGATGGAACAAATCTGGTTTAATTTAATCTTAAAATTTATGATGATTTTGATGAATTCAGTACTATTTGGTAAATGAATTAGTAATGTACCAATTATACAATGAATTAAACAAATGCATATAAAATGAACAACTTAATAAATTGCGTGAACATGTATCTAGCTAAAAGTACAATAACTAATATAATAACAATTAATAATAATAAAAATAATCGTAATCACAGTATTTTACAAATTAATATTAGTGCAGGTTGTCTGTTTCAGCGAACGAGTGAACATTGTGTTAGTCTTTTCTTCTTGGCTGCTAATGCAAAATTTATAGAGACTGTTCACTGATACTGTCTTTGAGGAATGATATGTACGAATTGATTGAATTTTAACAAGTCAAAGCCGTATAGGACAACGCAATATTATAATATACAATTTATATATATTTTTTGGTGAAATTATTAACAACCAACAGTCCACACTTGTGGAGTAACGGTCAGCGCGTCTGGCCGCGAAACCAGGTGGCCCGGGTTCGAATTCCGGTCGGGGCAAGTTACGTAGTTGAGGTTTTTTCCGAGGTTTTTCCTCAACCTAATACGAGCAAATGCTGGGTAACTTTCGGTGCTGGACCCTGGACTCATTTCACCGTCATTATCACCTTCATATCATTCAGACGCTAAATAACCTAGATGTTGATACAGCGTCGTAAAATAACCCAATAAAAAATAAAACAACCAACAACGACATTACAGTCATAACACGCCTCAAATTGCAGTGACTTAGGAAACAAACATGGCTGACCGATCGGGAGAAGATACAGAAAATATTATTACAATTTTAAAGTCTTGCGTGTTTAAATGGTTTGCTGCGTATTTATGAATGGTTTTGAATAATTTACTTATTTATGAATGATATTCCTGCAGTTGTGTTTCAGTAGCTTCTTTATATTAAGTTCGTAATTTGAACGCATTGTTACGTAATGCAGATTAAAATGATCGTTTATCTATGTGTGTATAATGTAGGCCAGTGTAGTCAAGGTCTCAAGGCCAGCTGCAGTTCCTAAGTCGAAATCGTGACAAATTAATCACATTGTTACGGCTATGGAATATTGGACATCTAAATGCCTTTCATATAAGATTTGTTCGTACAGCAAGTTTGTGATGGTTTGAGAACTGTTTGCAAACTGTCCCAACTTTACCTAATGCGCATGATCGGTTTGTAAACCAATTTCAAACAATCCTTGATATCAGCTGTACGAACGCATTTTCAAACTGGTTGGAACCACTGCCGTCTAGATAAGTGTTTGAACTTACGACAGCAGAATCAATTAATTAAAATATTGTGATACTTCAAATTGTTGACAGAGAGATTCTGTGCTACATGGCGAGTTACACGGAAATAATAAATTCGTGTTATTGTACCTAGGGATAATATTATGTTGAAAATAAGTTTCATTTTTGGGCCTGTCTCATTCCTAAAATAATTCCAGCAAGCCTAACTCATCCCCACTGGATATATATTCCATATCGTTATCACTAGAATTGTTTGAATCAGACATCTGAAAGAACAATTACAGGCGTAAATTAGCCTAACTTTTATTTTAAAACACTTCCGGAAAATAATTTTATTACAAGTAATCTGGGAACGACTTCAGACTAATACCGCGTAAGTAGGCCGACATATATGCCATTATTTCATCATTTAATTATTTATTTTTTGTGCAAGAGACATCTCTTTTTATGCACTTATCTACCCTTGTATCATCAATGAAAACATGTTTTTAAAGTATTTTCAATTTTCATGTACATAAGTACTTACGTGGTATTCTGAAGTATAGCGTTATCTTTATCAAGAGCATACTCATCATAATCACAAACTGTGAATTTTGTTTTAAAAGGGAACTAAAATAAAATCATTAACTTCATCTATGCTATATATTTTACACATTAAATAAAAACAGCTTGACAAGACGTATCCAGAGAATTAAATGTTAGAGCTATTGAATAAAAATAATAGTAGGTCTACACTTACAACTTATGCGGTAAAACTTTAGAATAGTATGCACGCTTATATATAGTATTGCCTTCCCGAAAAATGGCAATTATATGAAAACAACAGTACTAAAAATATGATTACATATTTAGGGCATACTCGTATAGGTTATGTTACAAATAATATGTAGAAAACAATGGCAAAACTATCTTAATGCGCATGCGTCATCTATGATTAGAGATTGATTTGCACTTGATTCGCAAATCAATTCCGACTGTCAGGAATCGATTTTTGATAATTTGACCTGCTGTACGAACGCGTGACTATTAGTCAGAAACAGTCAGAGTTTTAAGTTTGAGCTGTGCGAACAGTAAAAATCCATGTGCGCATGATCGGAACTGTTCAAACCAGTTTGGAACTTCTGTGCGAACAAACCTATAATGATTAAACAAACAAATTCTGCTCCAATTAATTATCATACTGACATGCTATAGGAAACCTCTATGAGGACTGAACTACCTGGAGTTTCGTTACGTTGCTCCTCCTGAGGTACAGTCAAGGCGAGCTCATGAAAATGAAAGTTCCCACCTTTAAGAAAACACACGTATGACAACCTTAAATTCTTGGATTATTCTTTTCCTGCAACCAGCCTAAAATGTTGGACTGAAATAAGTGGGGTTACGTTCAGAGTTCAGTCTTAAGATAGCCTGATGCGCGCAAGTCTGGAAATGATATTCATGGCGCAGTAACACGTGTGCCGACAGCAAGGTGGGAAGTATAAGGACTCTCTATTTGCCAACCTCGTTAGTTGAGATTGGACATGTGTTAACAGTGAGAAAATGTTGAAATTGATGACTGGAGATGATCAGGTTTATGGTACCGGACCTCTGTGGAATGGACCACGGGAATGTTGAGGCAGGGGTGTCGAAAACTTATTTCACGTCAGACTCTCTTAATTTGAAGAGTGACGTATTAATAACATTTTCTACCCGTTCATCAACTATATCTCATCTCATCTCATCTCATCTCATCTCATCTCATCTCATCTCATCTCATCTCATCTCATCTCATCTCATCTCATCTCATCTCATCTCATCTCATCTCATCTCATCTCATCTCATCTCATCTCATCTCATCTCATCTCATCTCATCTCATCTCATCTCATCTCATCTCACTTTACATCCCTCTGTTATCTTATATTTCACCCTATATTGTCCTTTACAGCCATCTACTTGATTTTTAGTATCCTCGCCCAGTCCCAAGCCCTCTACTTAATCCCTACAAATTTATTTACTTCTATCCTATCCAATCCTGTCCTGTTCTATCCTATCCTATTCTACCTCATCCTGTCCTGGTCCTATCCTACCCCATCCTGTCCTATCCTGTCCTAGCCTAGCCCAGCCTTGTCTATCCTATTACATCCCATCCTATCCTAGCCTACCCTACCTAACCTAATCTGTCCTGTTCCGCCTAATACCGTCGTATCCTATCATCCTATCCTATTTCATCCTATCCTATTTTATCTTATCCTATCCAACATCATCCTGTCCTGTTCTATCCCATCCCATCCTATCCAATACCTTCCTATCCTATCCTATCTTATCCTATCCTATCCTATCCTATCCTATCCTATCCTAATTTATCATATCCTATAATATTTTATCATATCCTATTTTATCCTATCCTATCCAATATCATCCTGTCCTGTTCTATCCCATCCTATCCTATTTTATCCCATCCTATCCTATCTAATAGCGTCTTGTCCTGTCCTATCTAATACCGTCCTATCCTATCCTATCCTATCCTATCCTATCCTATCCTATCCTATAGCATCCTATCCTATCCTATTTTATCTTATCCCATCCCATCCTATCCTATTCCATTTATCCTATCCTATCCAATACCGTTCTGTCCTATCCTATCCTATCCTATCCTATCCTATCCTATCCTATCCTATCCTATCCTATCCTATCCTATCCTATCCTATCCTATCCTATCCAATACCGTCTTATCCTATCCTATTTAATACCGTCCTATCCTATCCTATCTAACACTGTCCTGTCCTATTCTAACCTATACCTTTCTATCCTGTCCTATTCCATCCTATCCAAACTCATTCCAACAAATTCTCTTGCATTCCATTCATCCGTCCGTTCATACGTATTGTCATGTCTTCTACAGGCTTATGAGCAGAAAAGAAGGACCGAAGTTTGAAGTAAAGTTTGGAAAGATTAATTAAGCTTGTCCGTTGTTGTGACAGGATTCATATGACGAATTGACATTGTAAGCTGTAAAATGTGAGGACATTTTCTATGAATTGAATTAAGCCATATTATTTCTTGGTTGAGGATTTTCTTTTATAAAACTTGGAAACCCCTTGTAACAGAAATCATCGATTCAGGTTTACGAAACTACAGTGTCTTATTTAATTGCCATAAATAAATAAAAGTTGTTAAAACTGTGTAAACTGATACCATCACCAAATCAAACTAAATTATTCCTATAATAAATTTGGACAATTTATTAGGTCCTTATATATCAGTTAACATTTCGGGAGAAAAAGTGCTAAAGCTTGATGCGGTGTTATTTACAATTTCTGTAACTTTATGTCGCTTTTGTGGTGACTGTATTTCGTCTCCAGAGGGCCTCGCAGTATTATACAATGCGAGGAGGGCGTCGGATTTCTAGTTCCGGCAAATCTCGACAACTTCCATCCCTGAGCACACAAAACCCCCAACCAGGAGCTCGCAAAATCTTATCTAGACAGGTGGTCCCAGAATCCGACTCTCAAACTACGCCTGGAGCATGAAATACAATTTAATTTTACTTTCTCATATAAGCAGAATACAGAAAGTATTGCGATGGCGAAGAAACTCGTAGTGAGAAAGTTTCATATAAGTAATTCTTCGCTTAAAAAATATTTTTGGTGCATTGCCTCTGTCCCGTTCTGTTTCTCTTTCCTCGTTTCACTTTCTTTCCACGTTCTCTTATTTGCTTGTCTTATTTGCTTCAACACTTCTATAGCTTGTTTAATTTGATACATTCTTACTAGACTATAGATTTATGTCTCACGTTTTCCATCTAACAGAACAGGGAGCAATATATATATATATATATATATATATATATATATATATATATATATATATATATATATATTTGTGGTTATTAAAGCGAATGTAAAGCAGATTTTCTTCCAGTACTTCAAGGGGGACAGGACTAACTGTAGTAACTTTCGAGGAATATCACTTTTGTTGACGTCGTACAAAATTTTTTCGAATATCCTTTTGAGAAGATTAACTCCATATGTAGATGAAATTATTGGGGATCATCAGTGTAGTTTTAGGCGTAATAGATCGACTATTGATCAGATTTTTTGTATTCTACAGATATTGGAGAAAAAATGGGAGTATAAGGTTACAGTACATCAGTTATTCATAGATTTCAAAAAGGCGTATGACTCGGTTAAGAGAGAAGTTTTATATAATATTCTTATTGAATTTGGTATTCCCAAGAAACTAGTTCATTTAATTAAAATGTGTCTTAGTGAAACTTACAATAGAGTCCGTATAGGCCAGTTTCTATCTGATGCTTTTCCAATTCACTGCGAGCTAAAGCAGGGAGATGCACTATCACCTTTACTTTTTAACTTCGCTCTAGAATATGCTATTAGGAAAGTTCAGGATAATAGACAGGGTTTGGAGTTGAATGGGTTACATCAGCTTCTTGTCTATGCGGATGAATATGCTAAGAGA
Organism: Periplaneta americana; assembly: GCF_040183065.1. Taxonomy (NCBI): domain Eukaryota; kingdom Metazoa; phylum Arthropoda; class Insecta; order Blattodea; family Blattidae; genus Periplaneta; species Periplaneta americana. Next base: position 79,918,229 of record NC_091123.1, on the reverse strand, counting down.
AAATCCACAAACGATTAGGGAAAACGCGGAAATTCTAGTTGAAGCAAGTAAAGCGATAGGGTTGGAAGTAAATCCCGAAAAGACAAAGTATATGATTATGTCTCGTGACCAGAATATTGTACGAAATGGAACTATAAAAATTGGAGATTTATCTTTCGAAGAGGTGGAAAAATTCAAATATCTTGGAGCAAATGTAACAAATATAAATGACACTCGGGAGGAAATTAAACGCAGAATAAATATGGGAAATGCCTGCTATTATTTGGTTGAGGAGCTTTTGTGTAGTCTGTTGTCAAAAAATCTGAAAGTTAGAATTTATAAAACAGTTATATTATCGGTTGTTCTGTATGGTTGTGAAACTTGGACTCTCACTTCGAGAGAGGAACAGAGATTAAGGGTGCTTCAGAATAAGGTTCTTAGAAAAATATTTGGGGCTAAGAGGGATGAAGTTACAGGGGAATGGAGAAAGTTACACAACGCAGAACTGCACGCATTGTATTCTTCACCTGACATAAGTAGGAACATTAAAAGCCAGACGTTTGAGATGGGCAGGGCATGTAACACGTATGGGCGAATCCAGAAAAGCATATAGGGAAGACCGGAGGGGAAAAAACCTTTGGGGATGCCGAGACGTAGATGGTAGGATAATATTAAAATGGATTTGAGGGAGGTGGGATATTATGGTAGAGACTGGATTAATCTTGCTCAGGATAGGGACCGATGGCGGGCTTATGTGAGGGCGGCAATGAACCTCCGGGTTCCTTAAAAGCCAGTAAGTAAGTACTTCAATTTCATGTTTTCCTCTGCAATTGAGGGGTTGACTGGAAGAAGGGCGTAATTTGAATTGCGCCGTTTCTACCAATCACCATAATGTTATGCCTCTACTCCCAATATATTGCAATAGAGAGGTATTATTGAATTGCGTTCGTTTTCCATCTCAATACTGTGGTTAGAGAACCGGCGAAGGTAACAGCAAGGGTGTTCGCGTTGTCTGACAAATGTTCTGATCTGTCCTATCTTTCGTCTAATTGAAGCGAATATAACTTTTCTGAATTACATACGGAAAGGTAGAAAATGGAAACAAACTATGAAAGAATAATCTAGCAAGCGACGACGAAATTACAGCAAAGCTTATACAAGTGGGTTAGGAAAATTGGTGAAAGAAATACAGTATTACTATTTGTTTTTGTCAGTGGAGAATGAATATAAGGTGTTAATAATATAGGGGTATGCAGTGCTATAAAATGATAGATCCAGGCTATCAGTCAGTCATTTAGGAACGACCATATTTCTGACAGGTTAGCTTCAAAACATTTCAGCCAGTTACTGCGAGAAGAAATATGAGATGTCTACAGAGAAACAAGCCATTTTCTATTGCGGATTTTGGGAAACTGGAATCAAAATCCAACAGGATACATTTCTTATGGGATACTCGGAGAGGAGGACCATTAAGCAACGTCAAACAACTGTAAAACCACAGCACCGAGAATGTTCTTGCGTATACAGTATCATGACTGAAAAATTTTTATGCAAGTCCTTTATTCTGTCATTGTTTAAAATATCTAAGAAACGAGTGATAACTGTACATAACATAGTGAACTAGGTGATACTGTAATGACAGATATGAGAGGCAAACACTCCAATAGGCCTTACAAGATTCTAGGTGTTGTTTATGTTAGGTTATTAGATCACTTAATGTGGTATAGTGTTTGTAAGCCTATTTTCTAGGTACTTCCAGTTAAAATGATAACGTGAAGTAAGTGGGATTAATTATTTTTAATGTTGTGATAACAATTTAGTAAACGAACATATTATATATTTTTTTTTTTGTAGAACATACATAGTAATTATCTTCATTATTGTAGTATATACCTATATCTAGCTTTTTCTATAGAAATATTAGAACTATAGAAAAATTAACATTATTACAGTATTCTCAATCCTCTTGTATGGAAAAAGGGCGTAATTAAAAAAAATTGAATGCTTCATTCTCGTACAATATTCAAACATTAACCATGGAACTCATTGTAGCCTAATCAGAAGAGAACGTATTACCCTACAATATATATGAATACTGTCATATTCCAGCAAGAGTTGCAGAGTACAAACAGGTTTTGTTCATTATCTCAAAACTATGTTTTCTGAGTTACGCCCTTCTTCCAGCCAACCCCTCAATTCTCATTTTATTATTATATATAATAAATTGTCTTTAAAGCTTTTGTCAACTGTGCATAGTCTTTTTGATTTGAAAACAAACTTGAATTGAAACAAATGAATTTGTTGCCTCTTCGCGCTGCAGAAATGAATGAAACTTCTTAAGTTGTAAATGTGTAATAATATTTTTAAATGTTCGCAATGAGAGACGATGAATTAGGGTTAAATTTAATACTCTTATACTTAGTAGCCTACTTTTCAGAATTTAAAAATTAAGCAAAAATTGGTTTATGATAGCTAAAATATTGTGAATTTTATTAGTTACAACAATGTAATTTATTCGTCACAACAATAATTCCTTTCTACAATTCACCTTAAACGCTCTCGTCAACAATTGGATCTTCACTCAACACAGTATTCGTTATAGCACTCCACCGACGACAATGACAATTTACTTGGACTATTACGCACAACAATGAACTGTTAATCTTAACTAATATTTACAAAGCACTATTTACAAATCAGAACTACCAGTTCTCAGTTCTTCTATCTCAGTCACTCGAGTTCACGGTATCTCGAACCACAGACCTTCAGAGACAGTTCACTGTACTCGAACTCGGGTCCCTCCAACTGCGGTCCACTGCACTCGAACTCAGGTCCCTCCAACTGCGGTCCACTGCATTCGAACTCAGGCCTTCGGATGCTGACGCAGATGCGGACGCACACTCGAGTCGAACTCCGGCTGGCTTGCTTGCTCTGGCTTACTCACTGACTGAATAACTGAAAACTCTAAAACTGAAACTGCTCGAGTTCGCTGGCGCTTCTTCTTTTATAGCAAAATCATAGTTGCGAGAAATTTCTACAGTGTGTAGAGAATTATCTCGATATCTCCACTTCGACGGACTTCTGGAATAGTCGAGAAGGTCGTTCCACATTCACTGCGTTAAGTAGCAGCTGCGCGCGCAGCCTTCCCTCGCGTGTAGGCTCCTTTCCCCTTTCCCCGTGAAGCCCGCGCGATATGCTCTCTCGCGGGACGCTGGTCGTGAGTTCGAATCTCACGTCGCTGTCACATTGCTCCCTCCTTAGGACTGCTCGTCTCGGGCAGTCCCTTGGTAGGCTGCTAGTCGGTCCAACGTTTGGGGTCCTCCGGCTGCTCCCTCGTTATGGTGGTGCCACCCCATCCTTGACTTGGCTGGGCAGCAATACTCGTACTGCGTGGGCGCCATCTTGCTTTTCCACTTGGCCCTCCAAGGAGAGCTCGCTGGCCACGGGTTGGTCCTCGGCGTCCATCAGGAACACTTCATCCCGACCAAGACGGAGTATACGGCGCCGGACGTCCACCGTCGCATCGAGTAACCGCATGGCGTCGAGTCCCAGGACGACGTCCTCGGTGATGTTGGCGACGAACACCCACATCTCCAGTTTCCTCTTCCCCAAGGTCAGGTCCAGGAAGACCTCTCTCTGGATGGGCAAGCTCTCGCCTGAAGCAGTCCGTAGCTCGTATTGGCGCAGCGGCGTCCTCCCAGGTAGGCCCCGCACGACGTCTGGTCTGGCGATAGTGAGCATCGCCCCGGTGTCCACCAGTACTCTGCATGGACGGCCTCTTATCCGTCCTTCAGCAATCAGCCCATCGTCGCATCTTCTGTCGACCGGTTTCAGGACGAGCCGAGGGGACGGTGATGATGGCGCCGACGTGCTTTTCCTAGCATCGGCCCCCTCTCTCTCCTGACTGTTGCCAGGTCGGTCGCAACTCCTCCGCAGGTGCCCAGGTTTACCGCAGGACCAGCAGGTGGGCACCCGTCGTCTCCGTTGCTCAGGCGACTGTTGGTTTCTCTCGGTGTCAGCCACCTTCTCTCCTGCCGGTGGCCGGAGCGGTCGCAGTCCCTCCTTAGGTGTCCCGGTCTCCCGCAGGACCAGCAGTTGGGCGTCCGTCGTCTCCGCCGCTCCGTTGACTGTTGGCGCTCCTCGACGTCGGCCACCTCTCTCTCCTGCCTGTGACCGGATCGGTCACAGTCCCTTCTCAGGTGTCCCGGTCTGCCGCAGGACCAGCAGGTGGGCGCCCGTCGTCTCCGCCGCTCCGTTGACTGCTGGCGCTCCTCGACGTCGGCCACCTCTCTCTCCTGCCTGTGGCCGGATTGGTCACCATAACGTCCCTCCAAGGCCGCCATTATCTCAGCGGCTGTCCCATCTTCTGGAACGCTGTAAAGAATCTCCGACGCCTGTCCCTGAAGCGCGGCCAGCAGCTGAGTAGTTTTCTCTGCTGGCGTCCACCCATTGTGCTCTGCGATGGCCTCGAACTGGCGACGGAATATCGCCCAAGACGTCGTACCGTCGAACTTCGGCGTCTTGACGTTGTGATGTCTGGCTGAAGCCGATGGTTCCGCAGGGGCACTATATGGAGTCCTCAACTCTGTGGCCGCTTCTTGCATGGCACGTCGAACCTCCTCGGCAACTATCTGTTTATGTTCTCTAGCCTGGCGATCCACCAACGCGAGAATGTGCTTGTTTTCCTCAGCGTGTTTATCCATCATCTCACTCGTCTTGTCCAGCAAGTCGGTCGTCTGCTCTTGACGACGCTCGAGATCACGGATTTTGCCATCGAAATGGTCTACCTCCTGTCTCAATTCGGTTACTGTCTCGTTTATAGTTGTAAAATTCTTGTTTAGTTTATCCAAATCGGCGTTAAGTTCGTCTTTTACGATGGCGACAATTCCATCTACGTGGGCCGAAACGCTTTCAATTTGCGAAGTGACGTCATCTTTCACTCCGCTTATGTCGCCTTTCACTTCACTTATGTCACTTTTCATCTCCGTTTTCACTTCACTTATATCGTTCTTAACCTCACTGATGTGCTTGTTCATGTCGTTCATGTCGTCTTTCATTTCTGCTTTCACGTCACTTATGTCACTTTTCATCTCCGTTTTCACATCACTTATGTCGTTCTTAACCTCACTGATGTGCCTGTTCATGTCGTCTTTCATTTCTGCTTTTACGTCACTTATGTCCTTTTTCATTTCAGCTTTCATTTCCGCGATGGCTTGCAGGATCTGCTGTAGGTTCTCCATTGTCGATAATGTCCCGATTCTGACACCAATGTGAATTTTATTAGTTACAACAATGTAATTTATTCGTCACAACAATAATTCCTTTCTACAATTCACCTTAAACGCTCTCGTCAACAATTGGATCTTCACTCAACACAGTATTCGTTATAGCACTCCACCGACGACAATGACAATTTACTTGGACTATTACGCACAACAATGAACTGTTAATCTTAACTAATATTTACAAAGCACTATTTACAAATCAGAACTACCAGTTCTCAGTTCTTCTATCTCAGTCACTCGAGTTCACGGTATCTCGAACCACAGACCTTCAGAGACAGTTCACTGTACTCGAACTCGGGTCCCTCCAACTGCGGTCCACTGCACTCGAACTCAGGTCCCTCCAACTGCGGTCCACTGCACTCGAACTCAGGCCTTCGGATGCTGACGCAGATGCGGACGCACACTCGAGTCGAACTCCGGCTGGCTTGCTTGCTCTGGCTTACTCACTGACTGAATAACTGAAAACTCTAAAACTGAAACTGCTCGAGTTCGCTGGCGCTTCTTCTTTTATAGCAAAATCATAGTTGCGAGAAATTTCTACAGTGTGTAGAGAATTATCTCGATATCTCCACTTCGACGGACTTCTGGAATAGTCGAGAAGGTCGTTCCACATTCACTGCGTTAAGTAGCAGCTGCGCGCGCAGCCTTCCCTCGCGTGTAGGCTCCTTTCCCCTTTCCCCGTGAAGCCCGCGCGATATGCTCTCTCGCGGGACGCTGGTCGTGAGTTCGAATCTCACGTCGCTGTCACAATATGTTATGGATTTAGGATTTATTATTAATAGTTTACAGAATAGTACATACACATACTAATTAAAACTAACATATATACAATTTATAATTTTACACATTAAGTAGCCTATACAATCTTAAAACAATTTCTAAAATCAAATAATTAATATAACTTGTCTTGTTTTGCACTTACATCTAGTTTTAATACAAGACACAACCACCTTTCTTTTTCATTGTACAATTCTAAATCTATAACACAGAACAAGCGTATAAAATAAATGTGTATAATTATTTCTTATTAAATTTTGTGACTATTTGCATTTGAATATATTTCTGAATAGTACAAAAGTAGTAAGAATTATTCTTATCTAATCTTTGCTCATTCGTTTCCAGTTATTTCATTGATTCTTTCAATTCTGTTTTTTTTAACCAAAAGGAGATATGAACCTATCTGCTTTTTTAGATTTTTGTTATTACTATACAATAGTTTTTTAATAGCTTAATCATTAATAAGAATATTTCATTTATAAATTTCTTTTGTAGATTGACATTCAAGAAAAATATGAATGTTATCCTCTCTTTTTCCACATAAAGGGCAAATATCTTGAGGTAGATTACCTCTATTATTTCTTAATCTTCAAATCCCCAGTCTGAACCAGGCTAGCCGAAACCTTTTTTTCATTTTTGTAATATCAATTTATCCACTTCGTCCCCATACTTTTTTTATAATCATTAAAATATATTAGTGAGCGCATTTCATTAATACTGCTGAAGTCATGTAATGTTTTACATCTTGATTTTATTCAATTTAAAATTGCTGCGCTGTTGTTATTAGCCAAGTTATCCCATAACCATCCTAATCCTATACTACAAATGTTATTGTTAGTTTTTGCGAAGGCTTTATTTGTAGTATTTGCAATTTGATTCAATAAATATTTTTTCATAAACCTATTTTGGTTGTTTTGGATTCTTTTAATTAAATATTTTTATTTTAACTAGAATTGTACTCATGACAGTATCCATTTCTATTTCTATACTAGCTGCATTATTAGATGAATTTAAGTTAATATTTAAGACTTTTTTACAATATGTAGCTCTGATTCTATTTAAATATATCCAAGCTTTTTCATCCAGTCCCCATAGTCCAAATAAAATATGGTATGAAAAATGAAATACACAAAACCAATTTTTTTATAAATTTCTTTTAAAATATCAGGTGAACACTAAACGATTTACAGTAGGCCTATTTATATCGTGAGCTATGATTTAATTCTAGATCACGGATACTAATTGGAGCAGTTATTGCACTCGTTGATTGTTGGCGGTGTAGTTACATTCACTATAGGTATCCTACAAGCAAAACTCAGCTCGAACTCCTCGCGCCGTGCATGCTATACCCCTCTTACCACCCTGCAGTAGGCTTGAGAGCATGCTGGGAACGGGAGCATACGTCATCTGCGCGAGACAGTCACGCCCGCTGGTTTCTGCGCACTGAGTTTTCCTTGTTGGATGCCTGTAAATAGTAAACGCTTTGTAACTGAACTGCAAAAGAAAGATTATAAAATAGGCTATCCTTTTTCCTAGCATTCTCGCACTTGTCCAACTGTGCTCCTTTTCGTTTTGGCTCAGTTTCCGGCGGTTCAGCTGTACGCTTTCTTTCGCACCACTCTCTCGATCGTTGAGCCCTTGATTTTGGCATATTTTCTAGCAACAAGCTTCTCTAAAATGTAATTCCACCTACTGGCTTTGACTGTATAACATCACAACACCACACAGAAGACGCACTCTTCGGTGATAGCCTCACTGTCCTTAATTTATGTATTAGCAAAAATACCCAAAACCCTCTTAAAATATACGCCACAGAATTTTTTCACAGTGTTCGACTCATAGCGTGCCTAAAGAAATTTCACTTAATTCGTTCTCTGCTATACAGTGTAGAAGGCGAGTGGCTCTGTCCAAATATCTGATGCATGAAGCTGACCAATCAACTTGAACTGGGATTTATGTGACCATCTCTGTTGAGTTTCGCTTAGTCATGTTAGTGTAAATGACTCATTTTGTTACCAGTTTCCTGTGTTATTGCGGTAATTCTTGAATTACTAAGAAATAATGCAGAAAGTGTGATACTGTTGTTAATTTCGCTATGATTTAAATATTATTTTAATCTGCTTAGCTTGCAAATAAAGGATAATTTTGGGGAATGAAAATGCTTTGAATTGGTTTTATCCCCTGCAGTCTGCTTTCCCCTACCAGTCTTATTACTACACCATTATTCCAAAATTATAATCCTATAATCTCTTTGTTATCTTACAAATTATTTCAGTTTTCAATGCAGTCAATTGCAAAACAGAAAAAGTTTAATATTTCGTACATAATATAAATATATGAATGTTTAGTCAGCAGTCCGAAGACTGGTTGGAACCTCATGACATGAATAAGGCATCACTCAAGAGGCTATTAAATCAGGGGATAATGGGATAGGGTGGCCAGTTTTTTTCCCTCTCCATTGCGTTCATCGCTGACTAGTAATATAGTTCACTAATCAGACTTAAGATGTATGCAATAATATTGTTCTTTCTGTGACACATATCGTCAAGTGAGATGAACTGCTTGTTAAAAGAAGTATCAGCCTGAACCTCAATTCAATTTTAATTATACAGTCAATTTAACTAATGAATTAATCGACATAATAATAATAATAATAATAATAATAATAATAATAATAATAATAATAATAATAATAATAATCTGTCAAGGATTAAGCCTTCTGGCCTGTTCCGCCTCAGGTGAGATGGTTTCCATCGCCTTTTCTGCCTTCCAAGAACTATCTATTATAGTAACAATAATAGTAATAGTAATACGAGTAATAATGAAAATCATATACACCATCATCTATCTGTGAGATGTGGACCTTTTGACACGTTTCAAGCCCACCTTTTTGATAATTATAAACCTGTATAGGTTATTCAACGTAGCGAAATTGTCCAATCATGCGGTGAGTACGGCATAAGCCTTGCGTTTAAGACACTACAGCATGAGCACAAGATATAGGCCTACACTTAATTCCAGTGAAATGGAGAAGAATTTCCACCGGAAATCGAGCCCGGGACTTCTATATTTTTGACTGTAAACGTTATTCTTTGGGTCTTAGCGGGGACGAGATTCATCACTTCGTTTTAAAGATTTGTTTGCATTCTGAAAGGTTTTAAGAGTATCTCTTACTCATAATCTTATTGAAAGAGTAAATATTTATAGCCGCAGTCCTGCAGAACCACACCCACCTACATCCGTGTTTAATTATTTTACGGTGTGTGAAAACTCTGTGTATTGTTAAGACTGAAAGTGTATACAGGAAGGAGGAAGAACTCTAATAAGGGTATATTTTGTTTGAAACCATAAATTGTCTATCAGGTTTGGCGGGAGAGAGGATATTAGTTCCTGTTTACAGAGTGTAATGCTTATTTTATATTTTGAAGTTACTGTATGTATCCCCTAAACCTAGACTTTCAGTTCTCACTGATGTGACGATTAATACAGTGGGATAATCATGAGAACGGCTCTGACAGTTCTCTGTTGCGTTGCCAACAACAATCAGCCAGCCAGCGACGCGTGCGAATATTGCAAAATTTATATGGTCTAGCTTCATTCTTAAGGTTCATTTAGACCAACATAACTACACATATTATAGGCCTAAACAGGCGAGTTAATAATCAAGTTCCAAATCACCTTTTTCAATGAGGCGCCTGAAGCTATCACCACTACATGGCAGTATTATTGAGGTGTCAAGATGATCGATGTGCGCACTGCGAAACAAAGAAGCAGCAGTTGCAAGATGGCGACAGTTCTGCATGAATGTATTATTGTCAAGCAGAATTCCGTTGTCCGATTTTTCTGGGAAAAATGTCTCGCAGCAAAGAATATTTATAAAGAAGTGCTGCCCGTGTATGTTGAGCATTGCCTATCACCTCAAGTTCTCTGCAATTGGATGTAGGAGATCTCTGAAGGGTGGAAAATATCGAATATTGGGTCGTTCGGTCAGTAGAGATTCACAGAGGCAGCTTAATCCGAGCAGACAGGATGAAGGGCACGATATGCTAGTCCTGATACTCAGATGTGATGGGCTTTAAGTGGATCACTGTCGGCTGAGACAAAGCTTGTATCAGTTCTAGGATCAAGTCGCCAATAGTACATTCGTGCAAATGTGCAGCCATCTTGCAACTGTTGTTTGTTTGTTTCGCTTGTACCCTCATCGGTAATTCTTCCATCTAGCAGTGAGAGCTTCAGGATTACACACAAAACTAAAATCCTCAACAGAAGAAGCTATAATGACACATTCATGTTTATTATTTGTTCTGCTGATTTAGCTTCTTCACAAATTCGTTGAACTGTACGCTCAGGAACTCCACATGAATCCGCACTAGCTTTCTGCTTTGCAGATACAACACTTATGTCAAGTTTTTTTTTAATATATATACATCTCAGGTTTGCTGTCTCTAGTATCAGTGAGGTGACTGAAACACAAGCTTCTGTTGCGTAGTAGGCTAAACCATATAATAAATTAGGAAGTTTTAACAAATCTCTTCCCCATCCTCAGGAGTTATTAAGGACTTTCTTTTAGCTGCTTAAGATCATGTATAGTTTTCCGGTAGGTCAGCATTACAGTGAGGACTTATCATTTCGAGAAGCCCACCCATGAGACTCTCTTCGCATCATCCTGTTCCAAAAAAGGAATTAAGGAAGCAGATATGTGTAAAGTGATTTCTCTTAAACAGTAGTAGACATTTTTTTTTCATATTCAGAATCTGCGAATTAACTGGTCCGTGAATCGAGAACATGAAATAGCCCATAACCATTTTAAGTTAATTGGTCCATTAAAAAATAAATTACAATTTACTCGAAATGTATTCTAGCCATTTTTCTTGTATTTTTCTTATAGAAAGTCACATGATAAATGAAATGGTGTAGACATTAGTTTCCAAAAACTTTTATATTACATACATTATTATTTGCATATTTATTCGTCCAATGGAAAACTACTTCAGACAAAATATAATGCTTATGGATGCACTATTTTAATTGTTTAATTTCTCGCACCAGAATAAAGGACTGCACGTATACTTCTTACACTCTGAATAATAATAATAATAATAATAATAATAATAATAATAATAATAATATTAATAATAATAATAATGTAATAATAATAGCAATGGTATGAATAATAATAATGTTAATCGTCATCATTTTCTTCTTTTTGTTCAGGACTTAGGCCTTTTGACCTGTTCTCTAAAATTGATCTCGCCATGTTTTCATTGACCTTCTTAGTGACCTTTCCATTTTGGGTCATAATTCATGCCCGCTCTTGCAACATGTACTGCATAGCTGGCATTCTATCAATATGATCTTTCCAGTTCTTTCGATATTGTTTTATGATCTGTAACATATTTTCAATGTTTATTTATTAAGTTCTTATATCTTTACCTCTTTTTTTTTTCTAAGAGAGTAGGCTATATCCAGCTGCATGTATAAGGAATTTCATTTCGCTTGATTCAAACCTTTTCTCTTGACGTTTCACTAGAACCCAAGTTTTGATGACGCGTAACAATGCAGGGATTACCATTACTTCATAAAATTTCGTTACGTCTCTTTTTAGACTTTTTTCTCTAATGTTGGGCGTATTGTTCCACAGAAGTAATTACATTCATTCTTTATTTAATTACTTTCCTCATAAGATATGGAGCACTCAGATATTTAAAGGACTTTACTTGTTCAAATCTTTTTAATTACTATTTTTGCTGTGGATTGAACTTCGGCGTAGCTCAGTGACTAGAGCACTTGGTACTTAGAACCAAGGATCCGGGTTCGATCCCTGGCGCCGGAGCGAATTTTTCTCCTCTAATAACAATTGTTACCATAACAGATAAATTCTGTGGGTCATAATAATAGTAATAGTTTTATTTTCCCTGGCAGAGTTAAGGCCGTGAGGCCTTCTCTTCCACCAACTAGGATCTACGGAAACAAGATATGTTTTCAGATGTGTTTTAATTAACCTTAACTTTAAGATGTTCTTTGATTTTTTTCAACTTGTTGGAATATTTTTTTTTGCTTGTGTCAGACTTTTTAGAGTGAGAGTTTAAGAAGGATGAGATCGTCTGAGGAACTTTTCTTGACCTGCAAATCTTGACTACCGATCTGACACTTTCAGTTTTTTTTTTTCTAAATTCAGTTTTCAGGGTCGAACTTTAACATTGTTCATTATTTAGGATAAGATTGAAGCAACGATAATGAAGTTTAATTTTGATTTTGCTGAGTTGTCAGTCGAGAATTCGATTAATTTCCTACTCTTCTGTGATATTCTAGCAACACACAAACTCTTGTCCGATAGCGTTGGAAATACAAGGTGATTCACAAGGATTTTCCGTCACTTACGGAGCTTATTTCCGAAGACATTCTGAGGAAAAATTTCATTTGTCCTAATTGCAATATTTTCGAAGTTACATTAATTTGAATTTCATAGTAAAATATCCTTTTCTTTAATTTTACGGGTAAAAAATTATTACAAATAGAGAATTAACTATTCAGAAGTATCATTTATTTAATTGGCTAGTGTTCTGAAGCTAAAAATGTCTTCTTAATTGCTTCGTACAGATTTTATTTTTCAATTTCTAACTAAAAATGACATCATTCTTACGCACTTATCACAAAAATTGTTACAAATCATACGACTTTACGAATTTGATTCTTTACAGTTTAATTATGCATCCTAATGTACAGTCTTAAAGAATTTACAAGAGTCGCGTGATTTGTAACAATATTGTTGTGATAAATGCGTAAGAAAATGTAATTTTGTAGTTAAAAATCGAAAAAAAAAAAATTCCGTAAGAAGGAACTCTCGAATTAACAACACATTTTTAGCTTCAGAATACTAGCTAATTAAAGAAATGATACTCCTGAATAATTCATTCTTTATCCGTAATATTGTTTTACCCTTACAACTCAAGAATAATGGTATTTTACAAACAACTTCAAACTAGTGTAATTATGAGAAATATTGAGATTAGGATAAATGTTTAAGTTATATGCCATTTTTTGCTCAGAATGTCTTCGGAAATAAGCTCCGTAAGAGACGGTAAATCCTCGTGAATCACCCTGTATAAAGAAGATCTTGATTCATTAACATTGAAATTAAGATAATATTTTTCTTCCTGAAATTTAAAAAAAAAAAAAACGATTGAGTGAAAACCTCTTCTCAATAACAAAAAATTCTAACAGCGTCTTTTCTTCTTTCACGGACACATTACCTTCTGATTCGAGCTTAAAAACATATTCCCTACAACAACTCTGCTGCAATCTTGGTTACATGAACGGGCATGCTTTCTGACTTGTAATACAACACAAGAGTGCTATTCATAGATATTTCGCTAGCCCGCGCTACGACCGTGCTAAACTAGCCCCGGCTATCGACTGGTTACTTGTACGGGATTCATATCATATCGCTAACAATGGTTTATGAATACGAAAAACGTTAGTTCACTGATCATCCACCGGAAGCCCGCTCTAAGAATGTCTATGAATACGGCAAATGTCATGTATATGCTTTTGTCCAGCGTACATTTTCAGTTTTGGTCATCTTGAAGAACAATTATAAAATATACAAGTAAATTTAATGTTGATCTAAACTTGCGATTTAGATTACGAAATACGAAATACGAAAAGCCTGAAATCCCATAAGGGCAACGGCCTCCTACAGGAGTATAGGGTGAACTGAAGGTCTACTACACTTGGGGAGCCAGTCCAAGAGAGCTTACACTATACACTTACAAACTAAACACATAAACAAATTATACCAACTAAACACGAAAAACTATACAGACTAAACATATAAATTATGCAAACTACACATCCACAAAAAACTATGCAAACTAAACACATATATTATAATCTGAACACAACTATCCACACTAAACACACGATAAAAAAGAAAAAAAAATACACAAACTGAACCATACATAGTCTTAACTCACACACAAACTAAATACACAAAAACCTATACAAATTGCACACATAAATTGTACAGCCTAAACACACAAACTATCTAAACTAAACGCACAAAAACGATACAATTCAACACAAAAATTATACTAACTAAATACGTGAACTATACCAACTATACACGAAATCCAACTATCCAAACTAAAACACACAAAACCATACAATTGAATACAAAAATTATACTAAGTACATGAACTGTACCAACTATACACGGAATCAAACTATCCAAACTAAAACACACAAAACCATACAATTGAACACAAAAATTATACTAACTAAATACATGAACTATACCAACTATACACGGAATCAAACTATGACTTAGATTACCTATAATTTTATTGAACCAGGCTTCTAAAAACTGACAAATGAAAGGCAATACCAATTATCCAAAAAGAAACCTTGTCCTAAAAAGAAAAAAAAAACTAATATTATTTCCTTTAGAAAAGAAAACGTGAACAAATTTTGTATTTCATAATTAGATTCAAAAGTTAAAACTGAAATTTAACATCGCTACCAATTTATTAAGGATACGTAATACACTACAGCATGCAAATGTATAAGAAGTAGAACATGATTATGGGCCTAAGTTAGGAAAAACATTTTAGGGGGTCCGCCAAAATGAAGTATGAAATTCAAGGGACCCGTGATACTAAAAAAGTTGGGAAAAAACATAAAATTAACAAAGAAATAGTGCTTTGTAATATTGTATTATGTAGCTTATAATCCTAACATACGTTGCAAAATACAATTCTGATTCTTTTAAAGATTCAGTAATAATTACTATTTCTTCCAGTGTTATCGTTTTGATTGCATGTAGCCAATTAGCCGTGGTAAGATGCGCAGCTGATGATTGTAGTACTGCTAGTCCAGTCTGTTATGTTAAAAGTGTCAAAAATATAATATCCATACAGAACCTCTTCTCCGTATAATAACTTGAGATCGCACGAGAATGACAATATCTGGAATCTTGTGAAATGAAGAGCTGGGGCTGGATGTGTGGTAACTATTCCCACTCGGTTCTTTGCAACAATAAAACTCTGGGCCAAGTTCCGCATGGATGCGTAAAAGTCATGGCTTCCTCCAAATTAACGAACACCAAAGCCTAAAGCATTCCCTCGCTTTATGAGCCAATAAAGATAGCTTTTTAACGACGTTTGTTAGTGTGTGTGCATACTCTTAAAAACGATCTTCCTAATTTTCATACCTGGAATTTGACTATAATATTAGCATAATACAAAACAAGTCACAATAAAAGAATCAGAAGAATGTCAAATCTCCTGAAAAAGTAGAAGTGATAAAATCTAATTATATATAGGCCTATTCTATGTTACATATCTACTGTATTTCTCTTGAAGAAAACTTGTATGTAAAAATAAATTATTTGAGGCGAACATGATCTTCGTTACAAGAGTTTTCAAGAAGTTAGAAAAGTAATTGGAGCATGATAATTATCTTGGAAGAACGCTTGTTTTAGTGCAGGTGAAGGGAGGTTCTTGATCTCTCCATAACTTTCTGAACTCAGTCTATCATAATGTCGGATCTTTCTCTGTAGGGAAAGGCGGCTGGAGCATAGTGGTAAATATCACTTCCGTTTAATACCGATGTGAAGAAAACATGGGAGCTCTACCTTCCTACCCGTAGACGGTAAAGTGCCTCCCTAGGTCAAGAAATTATGTAAATTGCGTCCTATTTACATGAGCTTGCCTTCTGTTTATCTGAGATAGTGAACGGGAAGCACTCCCGTTTGTAAAGACGCCACTGTAATAAACTTTTTCCTCCCATTTGCAGACTTAGGACTGTCAGTAATATAGGCTTACGTGCAAAATTCGCATAAATTACTGGAATGTTTAAATATGAGGTTCAATATGATTAAAATATTGGTAAGCTTCAGTTAGAAGAACTTTGTCATAAAACTTAAAATATGTTTAAAACATTAATTACTGCCTTCTTTACTTACTTACTTACAAATGGCTTTTAAGAACCCGCAGGTTCATTGTTGCCCTCACATAAGCCCACCATCGGTCCCTATCCTGTGCAAGATTAATCCAGTATCTATCATCATATCCCACCTTCCTCAAATCCATTTTAATATTATCCTCCCATCTACGTCTCAGCCTTCTCAAAGGTCTTTTTCCCTCCGGTCTCTATATGCATTTCTGGATTCGCCCATACGTGCTACATGCTCTGCCTATCTCAAACGCCTGGATTTAATGTTCCTAATTATGTCAGGTGAAGAAAACAATGCGTGCAGTTCTGCGTTGTGTAACTTTCTCCATTCTCCTGTAACTTCATCCCTCTTAGCCCCAAATATTTTCCTAAGAACCTTATTCTCAAACATCCTTAATCTCTGTTCCTCTCTCAAAGTGAGAGTCCAAGCTTCACAACCATACAGAACAACCAGTAATATAACTTTTATTTAATTCAAACTTCCAGATTTTTTGACAGCAGACTAGATGACAAAAGCTTCTCAACCGAATAATAACAGCCATTTCCCATACTTATTCTGCGTTTAATTTCCTTCCGAATGCCATTTATATTTGTGCGGTACTGTTGCTCCAAGATATTTGAATTTTTCCACCTTTTCGAAGGGTAAATCTTCAGTTTTTATATTTACATTACGTACAATATTCTGTCACTAGACATAATCATATATTTCGTCTTTTCCGGATTTACTTCCAAACCTACCGCTTTATACTTGCTTCAAATAAAATTTCCGTGTTTTCCCTAATCGTTTGTGAATTTTCTCCTAATAATTCACGTCATCCGCATAGACAAGAAACTGATGTAACCCGTTCAATTCCAAACTCCGTCTGTTTTCCTGAACTTTCCTAATGGCATATTCTAGAGCGAAGTTAAAAAGTAAAGGTGATAGTGCATCTCCCTGCTTTAGCCCGCAGTGCATTGGAAATGCATCAGCTAGAAACTGGCCTATACGGACTCTATTGTAAGTTTCACTGAGACACATTTTAATTAATCGAAATAAGAGGAATATAAAACAAGCAGCCTTTACATACTCAAGTAGAATAACTTGTTCTTGCCGAAGTGCAATATTTTATTTTGTTAAAATAATTCTTTCCTGAAAAAAAAAAAAAAAAGGATTTTTATCCTATTGTCCAGCTTTCTAAGCGACACATACCGTAGGTTTCGCTCTGTATTTGTTTAATAACTTCAATGAAGTGATAAATATTTGGATAGATGGCATTGGAAAGACGTAAGATTTCTATGGAATGACGTCATTTCGGCGGATGAACAAATAGTACCGCGTTAGATGTACTCAGTGGCGGATTTGAAAATTCGACATCCTAGGCAAATGGGAGGCAATTTACGTACTTACAAAAAAGGTATACAGCCCCCTTGAAGGCAATTTACATCACTTCTTCCTATCTTTTAATCCAGTGATTACCAATTGGTGGTCCGAGGACACTCAGGGTTTACTTTACGAGTCGCGGAATCCGTGACACTATACACAAGATAACGATTTTCTTAAGTCTTAAAAATATGAAATGTTTAATAATAGATCTATAGGGAAAATATTTTTTTTATCTTTTTTATATAATCGCCTTTCCTGCACAGTCATAATGAAAATTCTTCGGTCGTCCTAATATTATACAGGGACATCATTTTATTTTACTAACATTTCTAATATTAACCAAGCTATAACTTTGGATTAACGGTTCAGAACCGGAAACACCATTTGCTATCCCCTTCCACGACTGGAGTTCGATGGTACTGGCGTAAAATACAAAGCACTTTACTAGGTATAAGAGGGAAGAATAGTTCATCCATTTACGTAAACTATGAAATATCGCAATTTTGAGTTTGATAATTTTCATTAGGTTTTTGTTTAATCAAAATACAGTACTGTATTAACAATAAATGTGTTATACTCACGAACTCAGGTATCCATGCGGACGTATTCATTATGCAGTGTATATTATACTGTCTACAGCACATTAGCGTACAATTTAGAGAATGAAGTTAAATTGAAAAATAATCATAATATGAATATTTAAACACATTTTTTTTAAATGGTGGCCGTTCATTTCGATACATGCTTCATTTCTTTTGTGCATATCATCGCACTATAGATTATTGTATCTAATTCCAATTTGCAGTTTCGTCCTTCGTACTAGTAACTAATGTTGAAATAATTCTATACCTATTCTATAAAAGAGTGCCTTACGTACTGTAAATTCAACTTCACTTCTGCCCGATCCGAAAAGATAAAATTACTCAGACATGCTATCTACTGTCCGTCCAAGTGGTTATGTCGCAGGGTCGTAGAAAGGGGAGAACTCACGTGACAGTTAATTATTTAACGAGATCCTTTTATTTAAGTTATTTGAAATAGTTATATAATATTACGTAGCCGTCCAATTCCTAACAGAAATTAATGTTTTCATAAATGAGCTAAGACAGCCGAGCCACTAGCCTTTACAGAGAGGCGAGCAGTAGCGGGTGGAGGAAACCGGAATGCGACGTAGGCAAACGGACGACAGTACCTGTGCGGAAATATGATTCACTATTGAAAGTTCTTTCATCACTGGAAAACGCGAACATGTTTCTGGAACGTACTATACTCACTAACTCAGTAGACCTACTGTTTAAGGCGACTTTGACTGCATACATGACCTTGGTTCTGTGAGGACGACGATTGGAAGTTTACTAGTAGAGGGGGTAGGAGTGAAGTAGGCCTACATTAAAAAATTCAGGTACAATAAAAATTGAAGTAAAAATAAAATGATGTCCCTGTATTTAAGTAAGACATCCCTGAGCGATCAAAGAAGTGCGTGGGAGTTTAAATGAATAAACGTAAATAATACAACACAAATTGCTTTAAGTTTTGTTCACACTCAATCATATTCACCACCCTTATAGAATAAGAAATAATTGCTTAAAAATTTAAATATCACAATAACAGCGAACAGAAAACATAAACGTTTCACGCAGTTATAGGGATCCTTTGAATCTCAAGTCACGTTTTGTTCATAAATCCTGTACAAGAAATTGAGCGCGTAGAATTTTATAACTTTTAATAGTAGAATATGTTTTTGTTAAATGGCGTTGTAACGCAGTCATATTAACAAGTATAATTGTGAGAAGAGAAGGAAGATTAGTGAATTTTAGTTAATTAACCGAAATTCTACCTTGGCGGAAGAAGATTAGAGAATCGTGTCGCTCATAGGTCTGTGTATAGGAAAGGCTGTCAGTCAATGGGCCCTCCTTGTAGACTCAACTTCCAATTAAACGCCAGTTGAAGGCAGTCAGCAGTAAAAAGAACACTGATGCGAAAGATCGTTCGTTCCGCCACCGAGATAACACACACAAAAAAGGGAGAAAGAAAAAGAAAGAAAATAAAAGAAAATGGTGGGAGGGGGAGGAAATCGGTTCGTCTTCGTACCCCCTTATCCATGATCCTTTGCACTAGAGAAAACACACAGCAGATAAAAAGGAAAGAATTTCCACGCGCGCAAGTCGAAAGATCTCGTAATTTGAGGTGGGTTTCATTTTATAGCGGGTCTTCCAACACTCTTTGTTCCTCAAAAAGGAAACAGTTGAAGGAAAGAACGCGTTAGTTAGCTGGACTTTTAATACACAAATCCATGTGCGGTCAGCTGTTAGGAAAGAGAAATTGCTTTAGATGTAATATCATTGTGTGTAGCTTTAACATGTTTACAGAGAGTCAATATTACTTCTTATAAACTGGAAGACATTTCTTCGTGAATATATTTTACTTCTGTATTGCTTTAACATGTTTACAGAGAGGCAATATTATCTCTCATAAACTGGAAGACATTAATTCTTCGGGAATATATTTTACTTCTGTGTAACTTTAACATGTTTACAGAAAGGCATTATTCTCATGAACTGGAAGACATTTCTTCGTGAATATATTTTACTTCTGTGTAGCTTGAACATGTTTACAGAAAGGCAATATTACTTCTCATAAACTGGAAGACACTAATTCTTCGTGAATTTATTTTACTTCTGTGTAGCTTTAACATGTTTACAGAGAGGCAATATTACTTCTCACAAACTGGAAGACATTTCTTCGTGAATATATTTTACTTCCTTACTATATTTAGTACCGTGTGACACAAAAGTCACTTGCCCAATGGGAAAACCCGTATTATTTTGAAATAACGAATACAGACATAACAAATTATTACTTTTTTTTTTTTTTTTGGAACGGATCCCTTACTAATCACATTCTGCCATAAAACAGGACAACATTATCACAGTATTGCATTTCCTCACCATCAGGCAAACCAGTGGCGGCTCGTGCCAGATAAATTAGGTGAAGGCCGATAGAATTCTACATAATTTCCTTGAATCGATGGATGGTCGTGACGTCATTGATGACGTTGCGAACAATTTTGTAATCTATACAGTGGCCATATTGAATTAATGTAATATATCACCATTATCTTAAATTTCATGAAAATCGCTGCATATAATACATAGGCCTACTAATTTGCAACATTCTCGGAGGTTACGCCCCCTTAGCACCGAAGAATTTACTGTCCCAACAAAACTTCCACACAATATATACAAGTCCGACAAAAATCTAACACAACATTTATACAACACACCTAATTAAAAGAGTACACAAGAAATGAACAAATAATAATTGTCCATAACAAAATTTAAAATCACAATTATATTCATAAACTGTATTGATATTTTAAATCAACTTAAGAACATGCGATTTCGAATAAATAGTAAAATCATACAGCTACACATAAATCAAATCAATATTCTGTTGAATAGAAAAAATAAATCAAACGCCACAAATACTGTAAGTTCGTAGGGATAAAATTACATTCTCAGATCGCTTTCAAATCTTTTATCTTACACTTCACTCTACAGTTATATTAATGTGAGATGTCGGTCTGCCGTATTTTAAAATATCTTGCTTATCTTCTACAGAACAACGAAAGAATGGTGTCTCCAAACGTTTACACACTAAATCGTTTAACGAATTCGTGTTTTCATCGTATTAATACACTTGCTAACACCGTAACATTTCACTGCACTTGTCACGACAAAGAATACGTATAGACTAAAAACGAAGTCATTGGTTAGCGCGGGTGAGAGATGCTATAACGTAGTTTCAAATTTTATGCCAAATTTATTTTTTACATAATACTTCATTCGTTCATAGTGTTCTGCTCAAGGGCAGGTCTTTCACTGCAAACCCAGCATTTTCCAATCTTTCCAATTTTCTGCCCTCCTCTTAGTTTCCGCATATGATCCATATATTTTAATGTCGTCTATCATCTGATATCTTCTTCTGCCCCGAACACTTCTCCCCTTCACAATTCCTCCCATTGCATTCTTCAGAAGGCAGTTTCTTCTCAACCAGTGACCCAACCAATTCCCATTTCTTTTCCTGATCTGTTTCAGCATTATTATTAACTCACCTACTCTTTCCAACGCAGATTCATTTCTTATTCTGTCTGTTCATTTCACACACTCCATTCTCCACCATATCCACATTTCAAATGCTTCTATTCGCTTCTTTTCACGTCGTCGTAATGTCCATGCTCCATAAAATGCCACACTTCACACAAAGCATTTCACCAGTCTCTTCCTTAGTCCTTTTTCATAGGTCCGCAGAAGATGCTCCGTTTTCTAGTAAAAGCTTCCTTTGTCATAGCTATCGTCCCTTCCATTTCCTGGCAGCAGCTCATGTTACTGCTTATAGTACACCCCAAGTATTTGAAACCGTCCATTTGCTGTACTGCCTCATTTGGAATTCGTACATTTACCTTCTTTATTTTTCTTTCGATTACCATGGTCTTCCGTCTTGCTTGCATTTATCTTCATCCCATATTGCTCACAGCTGTCATTTAGATCCAGTAGCACATCCTTTAGTATCGTCTCTTCTGCTAACAACGCCATATCATCAGTAAATCTTATACACTTAATTCTTCTTCCTCTTACTGTTACCTCTGTTTTGAAAACAGTTCTTCATTAAATCCTCCAAGCAAATTTTGAACAGGATGGGTGATAAAGGACATCCTTGTCGTACTATTGTCCCTATTTTACTTCCTTCTGACATTTCTTCTCTTATCCTGACTTGACTCGTTGTTTCACATAAAGGTTACTGAACAGCCTCCTTTCTTTCCAATTCACTCCAATTTTCTTTAGGATCCCCATCAGTTTATTTCAATCCACTCTGTTAAACACCTTTTCTAAGCCTACACTTCTTTATTCTTCTCTAGGTATCTTTCGCCGATTGTTTGTAGCAGTTTAATTGCATATTTCGTACCTTTTCCTTTCCTGAAGCCAAGCTGCTCTTCTTCTAACTGTTCTTCCATCTTAGAATATAAACGTCGATTCAGTATTCGCAGAAGAATCTTCGCCGAGTATGATATGAGGCTGGTAGTCCTGAACTCGTTAAATTTCTTGGCATTTTTTTCTTCGGTATTGGAAGCAACACTGTGTCCGTGAAATCTTCAGGCCAGTCACCTTTCTTATATATTTCGTTTTATCGTTATGCAACGACTTGCATAAGAAAACCCAACTGCAACTTTGTTCACCACAAGTATGACTAGATTTTTCAATAAAAAATCGGAGGCCTGACCGGGACTCGAATCCGGGCCACATACGTGACAGGCTGAAGGTCTGACTACCACTCAGCCACCGCAGGGGACCTTACCATGATCTACTTCACGAATAATTCGCAAAAAATAAATTCTATAACGAAATATAGTAGTGATTTACAAATGCATTTCATTTGGCAAGTGACTTTTGTGTTATACTTTATAAAACTTTTTTACACCGTCACAATATAATTTGAGAATTTCATATATTAACTGGTTTTAAACATCATCACCTTAAAAAATTTCTAATAATTTTTCCCTATTAATTCTGTCAAAATTATTTTTGAAGTCGATAAATGCCAGACGTGCCTCCATATTAAATGCTCTCTGATAGAGTGCTCCAGGAAAATATTTGTGGATTGTTTCCCACCCACATTGAATTTCGGCACTGAATTACGTGAGCAGTTTAAATTGCCGTTAGATAAAACAGTACTACTGCTCAGGGTGCGAATTAACGTGGAAGATGAGAGGGATTTCCCCCCTGTTTGAAAGTTATCCCCCTCTCATAAATTCATATTAACATCCCTGTCAAGGATAACTTCTATCCCCTTCACAAAATATAATTGTTTTAATACGAGTATATGTACTTTATAAAGTATAAAAAGTAAGCAAAGAAAATAATATTGGTGTATTATCATCACCGGCAAGCTGACAACAATCAATAACTTAGGAATTACACATCTTATCTTAAGCCTGTTCACGGATATAATTATTATTATAATCAAGATGCAAGGCAAGCAACTCAGTGCGACCAAGCGTTGAGCCGTATAGAATGTGGATAAAAATAATTTTATGTACCCTGTGGTATTCTCTATCTAGGATTCTATCCCCCCCTTCATCCGAAATCTTAATTCGCACCCTGCTACTGCTAATACTATTACTACCACCACTATTACTACTGCTGGCATTATAATGCGATAGAGAAATACACAAAAAATTATACAAATAAGCCAGATATAGTCGACTATGGTACAGCAAAAATACCAGAATTTTCAACAGACTTTTATTGCTACTAGCAGTGTTCTACAGTCCATCTCTGCAGTAAATATGAATAAATACGTTGTACATTGAACTAACAAAGAATACCTACGAAAAATGTGGAAAATTGTGTTAACTATCAGACCTCTTTAATTTCCACAACTCGAATGGCTACAGACATTGTGATCAGGCAACTAAACACTTTGAACACGAGCCGTAGTCCATCAGTCCATCATCTCAGTATCTGCCATATTGTAAAGAAGAGCAAAGACTTCTTAATGCACATAGATATAGCAGTACTGTACTGATATGTTACAGCCAAAATTCGTATTGTAATGCGACTGAAATGAAATAAATAATTTGCATAACATTTTGAACAGCATTGTTGTGGAAGATGAAATACGTTTGTATTGCCCAATGTATATCTTACTCATAAAATAAAGTAAGTTTATGAGGTCTCTGAAAATGGGTTTAGCTGAAAACCTCGTAGCTGTTCTGTTCGCACGAATTGGTCTGTTTAGAATATGAACCACTCTGTAATGGAGAGTGTCTTAACAGACCGCCACGCCCAAGCAATATATTTCCAATTGAAAGCTACTCTCGAATTCCCGATGATCACAGTTGGTCACGGAATCGTGGGTTGAAACGGCTTCTTCTTCAGTCTTATTTGAAAACACTCGCCTCTCTGTAGATTGATATGAACAAACGAGTCTCGAGTTCAGAAAGTTCCCCAGTAAAACGATCTGTGTAACTTATGTTACGGTGGAAATCTGCATCGCTTTTATTTTATACATACTTTTTTTCATAGCCTCGTAATACGTAAATTTTGGCGAATATTTATGGGAAACAAATTGCACAAAATAAAATTGAGATGAAATATTTTTAGCTAGTACTATTGAATTCATCCGCTTCGTTTTAATTCCTGCGTGTCCGGGTTGGGTTATAGACATAAAAGTGTAAAGTTGAAGACATTATTATAAAAACAGCCCTAGTCATGTTTAATGAAATCCACACATTATTTTCTATTATTTGAAATGTTTATAGTCTCCAAAAACGACTCATGTCAGCTGCAATAGCCACAAACATGAACACCAATTGTACTAAAATAGCTGACATGTGTTGCTCTTTTTATATTTCCTTGTTCTCCTGAAAAACAGAAATTTTGACAAGGGCTGTTTTTGTAATAATGTGTTCAATTGATCTATTTTATAAAAGAGAAGGTTATTATGTGTTTATTGCTATACATATTGTCTTTGATATTTTTAACAGTGTTCTTGCATCTCACTGACCGCATGGCAAGTAAGTCCCGTCACTTACGTATATTTTAATATTGTTTCGTAATTGAAATACGTTAACGGGCCCAATCATTGCAAATGGTTATAGGAATTATGATGATTTTGATTGAATAGTATGTCCATAGAAACCCTCCGTGATTTCAGACATGTATAATTTCATAAGGTGTACATTGCGGACTTTATATTAGGGTGACCAGATTTCCAAAATAATAATAATAATAAAAAAAAAACGGGACAGTTGTTGAAGTTGACATGAATCAATATTTTATCTAAATTTCCATTATTACTTGTGTTTATATAATGTCAGTGAGCAATAAGGTCCAGTTTTATTTATTTTAAAGTAATAAATACTATACTGTGTACAATAACTAGGCTATAATAATTATGCAAGTATTACTCGACCAAGGCCAGGGGAGTCCTGCAGTCCGGAACCATGACGCTATTGCTCCTGCGTTCGTAATACCGCATCGCGATAGTTCACATTACTCCCGCGGCTCCACGCGCTTCCCACTCGCCTCGGTCGAGTAATACATAATAGAGTAGCATGGATGCTATCTTGACTTAAGTCATTATGTTTATATTGCTAGTCTGGATTAATTAGGTTAACTTATCTGTTTGAAAATACTTCAGATTATTTGGACTTTACATTATATCCATGTCACTGCATTCTGAACTTGTTTCATAACAAAATTTTTTGCCTCATATTAACTTTGAACTATTTAACATTCTCCATGAAGATCAACTGTACAATCAGCTTCATATTTCTTTGATGAGTGAATTTGCTCTAGAAGTGTTAGTTTTCCTTCAGGAAGATATACAAGTCCATGTAAGACACATTTTTAAAGTGGCATTTTGTGATCAACATGGCCTTTATTGAATTCATTACGGTGACATCTCATGGAAACAGTATAGAATTAATCAGTGTTTTACGTTTTTATAAAATAAAATAAAATAAAAGAAAAAGAATTATTTTAACAATAATTTAGGGAAACGAGATGCAATTAAAAAAACGGGACATTTGGCGTCCCGAGCATACTTTTCTCGGTACAGGGAACAAGTCGAGGTTGAAAAAAGGAACAATCCCGTTAAAAACGAGACGTCTTGTCACTCTATACTAGCGTCATAAGAAAGACGACTCAAAGAATTCCTGTTTTGAATATTGTGGTATGTCTAATTGCCGGCAAAAACTATAGATGGCAGCAGAAGCGAATAGAAGCTGTTAATATGGGTTTCTTTCGTTCGGGTTTGGCAGTCTTTTGTTATTTTTGTATTATTGCATTGTAGCAAATATTCATAACCATCTTAACAAACAACTGGCATGAAGATAGATTTGGCGCGCTAGAGACCAAGACCTCTTTAACAAGTGGCCACCGAAGCCCCCCGACTTGAATGTCCGTAACTTCTTCTTATGGAGTTACACAAAAAAATATATCATTTATGTACCTCCACCGCCTC
Organism: Periplaneta americana; assembly: GCF_040183065.1. Classification (NCBI taxonomy): domain Eukaryota; kingdom Metazoa; phylum Arthropoda; class Insecta; order Blattodea; family Blattidae; genus Periplaneta; species Periplaneta americana. The sequence continues at coordinate 79,891,844 of NC_091123.1, read as the reverse complement.
AGAATCTGCAAGATCTGCGATATCATACCTACGATGCCAATGAGTCCATTCCAGTAGATATTTTGGAGCGCGTGTGGCGTGAGTGAATATTGATTGCCCCGATTTCTGCTGTGTGACACGCGGGGTGCACATTGAGTGTTTGTGAGGTATGTACTATACAATCTTTAGTTATTCTTTCTAGTGTTACCATTTTCATGTACATACGACTTACAACAATGACTATGATTTCCTATTGACAGGGCCGTGTGTTTTGGTGTTAATTTTTCTTTTAATTCGTGAAAAATATATAAAATATTTTGTGTATGGCTAAACGTATGGCAGTAATTTCGTGAAAATTTCGTGATAATTATTAATGCCATACACTTATCCTCTTGATTTCTAAGAAAATTTTAAAATTATTTTTCTTGTTCTTTAGGAAATATGAAGTATAGAAGTCTGTTAAGAGGAAGTATTGTGACGCTACAGAAAATGAATGTCAAGATTATCATGGGTAATAGAACTCGCGCTGTTCGTTTTACATTAAAATCACAAGCAGACCAGCACGACTGGTGTTTGTTTAGACTATTTCACGAATATGATATAATCATATTAATAAGCTAGGTACATAAATAAGATACAAGCAGGGTGCGAATTGGGGTGATTTCCCCCCTGTTGAAAAGTTATCCCCCTTTGATGAATTCATATTATATCCCTGACAGGGATAACTTCTATCCCACCTCACAAAATATAATTGTTTTAATACGAATATGTACTTTATGAAGTATAAAGTAAACAAAGAAAGTAATATTGATGTATTATCATCACCGGCAAGCTGACAACAATCAATAACTTAGGAATTACACTTCTTATCTTATTATTATGATCAAGATGCAAGACAAGCAACTCAGTGCGACCAAGCTTGAGCCGTATCAAATGAGAATAATAATATGATGTATGGTATTCTTTATCTAGGTCCCGCGCCGTGGTGTCGCGGTCTAAGGCATCCCGCCTAGGACTATCGTTACGGAATGCGCGCTGGTTCGAGTCCTCATGGGGGAAGAAATTTTCTCATGAAATTTCGGCCTGTGTATGGGACCGTTGCCCACCCAGCATCGTGATGCACTTGGGGAGCTACGATAGGTAGCGAAATCCGGTTGCGAATACCAGCTATAACGGCTGGAGGGATCTTCGTGCTAACCACACGATACCTCCATTCTGGTTGGATGATCGTCCACCTCTGCTTTGGCATGTGGGCGTGAGGCCAGCAGCCGGCTGGTCGGTCTAGGCCCTTCACGGGCTGTAGCGCCACGGATTATTATTATTATTATTATTATTATTATTATTATTATTATTATTATTATTATTGTTCTCTATCTACTATTCCCAAAATCACCATCATCGTCCCGAAGAGCAACATCGTCAGTACTGTTTCTTTGCGCTCCGTCTGTTTCATTTACACGAATAAAGGCACTCATTTAAGTGGCCACCACGGTACACCATCTACTGTTACATCATAGATAGTTAGCATAAAAGACCGCTCGTTGTCACTCGGTTGACCAGTCCCGAGCAATCATGTCTTTCAGGGTTGTGAAACAGTCTGTACGATCGCAGGTTCTTAAAGACTGTCGTAGAAAAGTTTTGAAAAGCGGCCGTTCCATCTACTTGCATTGAGGTTAGGGGTTAATCGGAGGGCATGCATCAAGAGAACGAGATTAGAACCCCGGGCTCAATCAAGCCCGGCTCGTATATCAGGTACTGCTGAATGGGGGCGAGAGATGATGGTGTTGTATAGTTAGCGAACGGCGATATAAAAAGGAGGTGAAGCGACGATTTGAAGTGACTGTATAGTGGAAGTGCATAACCAGTTAGAGCCTCAGGCGGGACACGCAGGTCTATACCCGGTTTCACCAATCTTCGTTATCATTATAACGTCTCGTTAAATAATTTAATGACAGGTTAGTCAGTTTTTGTGTTTCACCAAGCATCGTTATTGCTAACTCGTCTTTAAAGTCATCGTTTCTCGCTTTAAGATTCCATGTTACGAAAAGTTTGGAATAGTAGGCCTAAAGGCTCATTCACAATGAAAATTAAACATAACGTAAGTGTTAACTTAAGAATGTAAACGTTACGGTAAAATCAAGAAGTCATAACATCATTCACGATGGGAACTTAAACATAACCAAACATACTTGGTAACCGTAGAAACACAAAAACGACGCCATTTCCTCATATTCTGTCGTATACTTCAGCGCTCCACAATTGTGTTCTGTTTGCAAATCACGTAAGCATAAGCATGAAAGTTTGGAGTTTGCAACGTTTGTTAACGTCTTACGGTAGTGTTAATGTCAGTGTTTATGTGAATCATTGTGAATGATCCCATTTGGTAGCCTGGTCGCAAACTTCTGTGTTTATGTTACGGTTATGTTTAATTTTCATTGTGAATGGACCTTAACTGGTGATATGAATGGAGTGTCAAAAACTGTATTGTCTAGATATGTAAATAAAGTATCAGAAGTATTATCAACATTACGACCACAATAGTCATCATTTTTATAATAGGCCTATAGATAAATTTACTGTCGTCATTGACAACGATAGTCTGTGTACATGTTCCAATCGTATCTCCTGGGACAGTAATATGGCAACAAGATTCTGCAATAGAAGATCCTATTTTTCATTCAATATTCAAACAATTTGACACGCAAAGCTTCGCATAAAGAATTTGTAAATAGATGGTCAGGGTCAGTACAGACCGATTATTTAGTTCTGACAGCTTAGCGACGCGAAAGAGGGGAAGTAATAGGAGTAGTGGGGAGAGTTCCGGAGTAGAGATGAGAGCGACCGGTCAGTAAAGAAATGCAGTACAGCTTACTGTGCTGGAAACACACAGCTCTACCTCGTGCGTGACATCCGATCGCTCTGAAAGCAAGTGACTGACTAACCTGAACACGCCTTGGCGTAACTTAATGGACTCGCCTAACCCAGGGGCACATTGTCGGCGACTGTCAGGACTAAAAATCGTACTTGTACACGATAACACAGCATCCGAATGTTGTAAGAGGAGGACGTATTTTAAATGGGAAGCATGCAAAGAGATTTACTTTTAGAAGACAATGGATATCCCTTAAAATCTAATTTAATGACACATCTCCTCAATCCTGCCACATAAGGTGGGAAAATTGTTACAGGGGACATAAATCTGCATGAAATGCAGTGGAAAAGTAGCATGCAGTTTATGGAAGTTTCCCGTCCTAAAGTTAGGCCTAAGAACAAGCTCTGAGAATGCAATGTATATAATAAAATTGCGGCATAAATTCTGAAGCTGTTCACCTTATCGTCTGCAAAATTCTTCACGGACTTCCTTTTGAAGTTACAATTTAACTGCTCTACATTCCTCCAGCTACATTTTGAAAACTATTTAATTATTTTTCATATGTTACCCAAATCTCTTCTTTTTTTAACGTTACGTATTCCATCTATCCTTTTGTTTTTAATTATGGTATGACAACATACTGTATTTAGGAAGAATATCAAGAACTAAGAACTTAAAGATGTTCTTAAAATTACTGCCTTTTACCCGTTTGGCTATCATTGTTTCCTCATGCCAAACAAAACAAAGATGGCAATCATCATATCTAACCAATGAAATTCGCGATTTCGATACCATGGTCGTATAAGAAATAAAACACACAAGATACAAGTACGAAATCCCTACGTCAGTAAACGCATGTTGATTTTGAAGAAACGAGGCTTGGTGAAACAGTCAACTTTTAAAGATCTCGTTCAAATTGAACGACCTGTTTGTTGACAAGTCGTTTGTGCTGATTTAAAGAAGCTTGGTGAAACCGGACATTAGACTACTGATATGTCTGCCTTTGTGTACTTACCAGCTAGAACCTCAATCAGAGGTAATAATAATAATAATAATAATAATAATAATAATAATAATAATAATAATAATACCGTTATAACTAGGATAATAAAATACAATGCAATTTAGTAAGCTATATTATATTCTGTGTTCGTTTTGAAATGGAATCAGTTTCCTGTGCTCATGAGAACATAGGTATGGAGCGAGTTTCATCAATACTCACTTGATTTCGTTGGATGTTAACAAACAAATCACAAGCATGTACTAGCCTATATTAGGATCATTGCCTGCTGGATCGCATCCCATAGCTGCCTAAACTGCCTGCTCAAGCAACGTTATTTTGCCGCTAGGTAGGAGCCAGTGCCCACCGCTACTAATATTATCAGTATATGCAAAGTCACTACCTGTCACCTAGCGGCTACTCGCACATAATCGTTGATTGGGCAGACAGTGTAAGCAACTATAGGATGTGATCCAGCAGGCAGTGATTAGGATGCTTTGATTAGGCTTAGCAAAAAGATCAATGACGTCATAAGCGAAAAACAAGTGCCGAACGCTCTCATTTGAAAATGAACGCATAATATTGATGATTTAGCCCCCACGTGGTCGTGACTAGCGCATTGGATTTCTAATCCTATGAACCAGGGTTCGATCCTCGTAGTAGTACTTGTGTTGAGCAAGCCCGTGGTCCAGGTAACACAGGAGTTTTCTCCTGGAGCTCCGGTTCCCCTGTGGCATTCCAAGACATCTCCATAATTAGCTGCTATCTCATCGCGGGTGTAGCGTAGACCAGTCTCCCATGACGCACCCTGGAAAAAGACTCTGTCGGTAAGTTGGTCTATACATCTGGCTTCATATGGGTGAATGACGAACAGTCAAGTACCCGCCATTAGTAAAAAAAGAAATTGATGCTTTACGGTATGGGATAATATTATTTATTTATCTTATAAGTGGCTTAAATTAATAATTATACATAAGTAAATATTTATGACACGAATGCTAGCGTTCGTGTCATAATTTCTCACGAAGGCATAATGGACTTTTAGCCACGTGTAGCATACAAAGTTTTATCTTATCCTAATAATTATTGTAATGATTTTCTTCCTTATAATTTCATTCTATATTTGGCCATAATAAATTATTTAATGCCTTACTTACTTACTTACAAATTGCTTTTAAGGAACCCGCAGATTCATTGCCGCCCTCACATAAGACCGCCACCGGTCCCTATCCTGTGCAAGATTAATCCAGTCTCTATCATAATAGGCTATCCCACCTCCCTCAAATGAATTTTAATATTATCCTCTCATCTACGTCTCGGAATCCCCAAAGGTCTTTTTCCCTCCGGCTTCCCAACTAACACTCTATATGCATTTCTGGATTCGCCCATACATGCTACATGCTCTGCCCATCTCAAATGTCTGGATTTAATGTTCCTAATTAGGGCTATGTCAGGTGATGAATATAATGCATGCGGTTCTGCGTTGTGTAACTTTCTCCATTCCCCTGTAACTTCATCCCTCTTAGCCCTAAATATTTTCCTAAGAACCTTATTCTCAAACACCCTTAATCTCTGTTCCTCTTTCAAAGAGAGAGTCCAAGTTTCACAACCATACAGAACAACCGGTAATATAAGTTAACTGTTTTATAAATTCTAACTTTCAGATTTTTTGACAGCAGAATAGATGACAAAATCTTCTCAACCGAATAATAACACGCATTTTCCATATTTATTCTGTGTTTCATTTCCTCCTGAGTATCAATTATATTTGTTACTGTTGCTCCAAGATATTTGAATTTTTCATCTCTTCGAAGGATAAATCTCCAATTTTTTATTTCGATTTCGTACAATATTCTGGTCACGAGACATAATCATATATTTTGTCTTCGGGGTTTACTTTAAACCTATCGCTTTTCTTGCTTCAAGTAAAATTTTCGTATTTTCCCTATTTGTTTGTGGATTTCTCCTAACATATTCAAGTCATCTGCATAGACAAGAAGCTGATGTAACTCATTCAATTCCAAACCCTCTCTGTTATCCTGGACTTTCCTAATGGCATATTCTAGAGCGAAGTTAAAAAGTAAAGGTGAATTATTTAAAGCCATGATGTAAAAGTACTTTGTTGCTAAATTACCGATCGGATATAAGTGAAATGTTTCTTTCTAATCAAGAAATTACAATATTTCACATATGAAGTCACGACAGGTATTTCTGACAGTTGCTAAGTGTTTGGTAAACAGTCGGTACATTATGTCATTAGTATAAGCTAAGAGACTATTAATGAGTGCATTTTAAATTAAGAACAATCATGATATATCTTGAAGGACATAAAGCCGAAAGAACGATATAGGCGTACTTATTGTCCGAAGATATGTAACACTGGGTAGTTTTAGAAAGTTCTTAAATAAAATGTCTTACGTTTATTACATTTGTTTCCTTTTATTATGCACACTAAATGTCACAAAATGTGAGATATAAAAATTATATGATTCTTTCTGTTGGAAAAATAAATGTGTAAATATTTTTTAAAAAGGTCAAAGATTTCACAATTTTCAAGTTATACACAGGTACGAAATAATGGTCGACTTGTGAGTTAATTTTGATCAATGTGACATGTGGAGCTAGATTCACATTTAAACACTATTGAGGCGAAAGTCAGACTGTATAACTCAGCGGTCGTCAGCACAGAGCACCCTGGGGCTAGCGTTTCTTACCGGCGGAGAACACAGTGCACCATGGTGCACTCGTAGCTGCTAGAGGGTATGCTCTCTACCTCTTCCTGCTGCACGACGGGGCACGCGGGACGGCTCCGCTTACCCTTTGCACATTTCAACGAGTGCTGATGATCACTGGTATAACTTATATTATTGACTGATTCCCCAGAACGGTCTATAATATTCTTTACGGCACTCGGCGTTAAGTGGGCCCGGCGTCAGCGCTTGTCATTCCCGGTGAACGGGGTCCTCTAGAGTCGGCTATTAAAATTACAGTATTCATATTGTTTACTAACCTTGACTACAGAAGGTGTTGAAAATGATGACATCTCTGAAGGAAATTGATATTTACACGTGCAAGTTCGTCTTCTGTAATTCTACCGATTTCTCGTAAAATAATGTTTTTTAACACACGAATTGTATGAGGATTGTCTTTGTATACTTTATTTTTTAGATTCCCCATAAATAAACAATCGCAGGCTGACAAGTCGGGAGACCTAGAGGGCCACAATCCTCTACTAATAACCTTGTCCTTGAATATTTTGCTTATCGGATTCAATGTTTCGGCAGCTGTATGGGCAGTTGCTGAATCCTGCTAGAAATTAGCATCCTGACAATCGATATCGGTTAATTGTTCAAAAAATGGGTTGAGTATTTGTGTTCTGTATCTGTCACCATTGATTGTATAGTCAAAAAATATAGGGCCTATAATCCTATGTGCAGTTATAGCGCACCATACGCCAACCTTCTCATCATGTAAAGGAGTTTCATGACTGAAATGGGAATTTTCTGTACCCCAGTATATATTGTTTTGCGTTATAATATGGCCATATAAGTGAAACCATGCTTCATCTGTGAAAATAAAATTACTGTAGGATCCACAACGTCATCAGCAACGCTTAGTAAAACCCAGTTACAAAAATTCACACGACTCACATTAGTCTATCTGTAGGCTGTAATTCATGCATTATTGTCACTCTGTAGGGCTTAAATTTAATAATTTTAGCGGCTCTAAATGCTGTCGTTTTCGAAATACCAGTTTCTTGTGAGAGACGGCGTAGAGATTTTCGAGGAGATTGTTCTAACTTTTCTCCTATTTCGAGTTTTTCCTCAGTAAGTACACTTGGGTTTTCTTTCCAAGTTTATTTAGAACTGAGCCCGTTTCTCTAAACTTTTTACGAGGTTTAATATAGTCGTCCTATGACCTATGTGGATCGTGAACACCAGGAAATTGCGTTACAAAACATCGTCACACTGTTCCACAATTTTTCGTTATCAAGTAACACTCGACGACAAGATAAATCCTTTGTTGTAATGTAAATTTTTGTGGTGCCATATTAAGGCACACTCTTCAGCGTTCAACTAAGACGTACGTACATCAATACAAACGTCAACAGAGCTCATGGACACTGAACAGCAGCTATCAGTTGCAATGTGAACTGTTTTTGGGTTTCAAGAAAAGATCCTGTTACTTAATGAGAACATAATTATAACGGTAATTCTTCAACGGAGTACACCATCTTTATTGTCTTTTGTTCAGTATTGTTGACGAATTGTTGTTATAATGTAGACTACATAACGTGATATTATTATGATGATATTAGGTACGCTTGATTTTAAAAGTAATTTGAAACGAATCCGTGTTGTAGTTTCCATTTGGAACTAATTTATTGGTTTCGGTGCCTAAGAACAATTACTTATCATTTTATGGCACAGAAAACTATCATTATCATAATAAATGCAATTTTAACTTATTTGTCGTTGATTTTAATTACACGAATGTAATCTTCCCTTAATTGCGATTTTAAAGTCAGTAGTTCGTACGATTCTCAGAGTGAGGTGAAAGTACAGACGATCTGGGATCTAGCTGGCTGTGACTACAACTTGCCGCGCGGGGGCGCCCTCATCAATCTTATTCTTTCTGGCGCGGCAATGAGTGATGGCCGCTTTGATCCGTCGTGACAAGCGATATCAGCTCGCTCATATCGCTCAACTAACCTCATAGAAAAACCTGCAAGTCTTGCCAAACCGAAATGTTTATCAAGTCATAGACTCCATTAACTTGCAACACGACAAATAAGTTCCCGCCTTCGTAAGATTCGTAGTTAGAGCTGGTAACATTTTACCTTCACTTTGTTGTTCAACTTCATTTCGTACTTATTTCTTCATCAGCATCTTCTTCATCTCCGTAATCTTCTTCTGCTGTATTCTTCAAGGTACTTATCCTGCTACACTTCCTGAAATATGCATAATCATCAGCATCACCGTCACCGTCATCTTCCAGATTTAGGTTTTAGAAGAATAAATCTCATCTTTGTCTAGACCAGTCAGCGTTGCCAACCCGAGGCTTGACTGGATAGCACAATTGGTTCCAAATTATCGTACTTTTGGTTGGAGGATCGTACACTAAATATAAAATAGGCCTTTTGGGAGTAAATCCCAAAAAGAAAAAGTATATGATTGTCTCGAGTGCAGAACATAGTACGAAATGGAAATATACAGTAAAACTGGAGATTTATCCCTTGAAAGGTGAAAAAATTCAAATATCTTGGAGCAACAGTAACAAATATAAATGACAATCGGGAGGAAATTAAACGCAGAATGCTTATTATTACATAGGTTGTGAAGCTTTTGTCATCCAGTCTGCTCTCAGAAAAGCTGAAAGTAGAATTTATAAAACAGTTATAGCAACGAAATAGCCTATATGAGAAAGGCCACTGGCCTGAAGATTCTACGAGATTGCTTCCAATACCGAAGAAAAATAATGCCACGAAATTTAACGAGTTCAGGACTATCAGCCTCATATCACACTCGGCGAAAATTCTTCTGCGAATACTGAATCGACGTTTATATTCTAAAATTGAAGAACAGTTGGAAAAAGAGCAGTTTGGCTTCAGGAAGGGAAAAGGTACGAGAGATGCCATTGGACTGCTACGAACAATCGGCGAAATATACCTAGAGAAGAATAAAAAGTGTATACGGTATATTATTTGTGGACTTAGAAAAGGCATTTGACCGAGTGGATTGAAATCAACTGATGGGGATCCTATAGAAAATTGGCTTGAATTGGAAAAAGAGGAGATTGTTCAGTAACCTTTAATTTATATGAAACAAGTCAAAGTCAGGATAGGAGAAGAAATGTCAGAAGGAAGTGAAAGAGGAAGAGGAATACGACAAGGATGTCCTTTATCACCTACCCTGTTCAACATCTATTTGAAGGATTTAGTGAAGAACTACTTTCAGAATATGAGAGGAGTGATAGTAGGAGGAAGAAGAATAAAATGTGGTCTATAAGATTTCCAAAATGGCGTTTTTAGCTGAAAAGGAGATGATGCTAAGGGATATGCTACTGGAGCTATATGACAGCTGTGAGTAATATGGTATGAAGATAAATACCAATGTCTTGACCATGGTGATGGGAAGAAAAGTAAAGAAGGTAAACTTGCAAATTCTAAATGAGCCAGTAGAGCAAGTGGTCAGCTTCAAGTACTTGGGGTGTACTATAAGCAGTAACATGAGCTGCTGCCAAGAAGTCAAAAGGAGATTAGCAATGACAAAGGAAGCTTTTAATAGAAAAAGGAGCATCATCTACGAACCTCTGGAGAAAGAACTAAGGAAGAGACTAGTGAAGTGCTAATGTATGGAGTGTAGCATTTATGGTGCAGAAACTTGGACATTGCGACGTAGTGAAGAGAAGCGACTAGAAGAATTTTAAATATGGATATGGAGAAGAATGGAGTGTATGAAATGGACAGGCAGGATAAGAAACGAAGCTGTGTTGGAAAGAGTGGATAAAGAAAGAATGATGCTAAAACTGATCAGGAAGATGAAAAGAAATTGGGTGGGTCACTGGTTGAGAAGAAACTGCCTTCTGAAGGATGCACTGAAAGGAATAATGAACGGGAGAAGAGTTCGGGGCAGAAGAAGATATCAGATGATAGACGACATTAAGAAATGTAGGTCATATGAAGAGACGAAGAGGAAGGCAGAAAATAGGAAAGACTGGACAATGCTGGGTTTGCAGTGAAAGATCTGCCCTTGGACAGAACACTATGAATGATTGAATTATTGAATTATCGGTTATTCTATATGGTTATGAAACTTGGACTCTCACTTCGAGAGAACATCAGAGGTTCAGTGTGTTTGAGAATAAAGTGCTTAGGAAAATATTTGGGGCTAAGAGGGATGAAGTCACAGGAGAATGGAGAAAGTTGCACGACACAGAACTGCACGCATCATATTCTTCACCTGACATAATATATTGTGAACATTAAATCCTTCGTTACAGATGGACAGGTCATGTAGGACACATGGGCGAATCCAGAAATGCATATAGAGTGTTAGTTGGGAGGCCGGAAGGAAAAAAACCTTTTGGGAGGTCGAGACGTGGATGGGAGAATAATATTAAAATGGATTTGAGGGAGGAGGGATATGATTGTAGAGACTGGGTTAATCTTGCTCAGGATAGGAACATCCGGGTTCCTTAAAAGCCATAAGTAAGTGTTATAAACATTAACAACAACATGTTCACAATTTGTGATATTAATTCCTGCAGTTGTAAGGCTGTCATATCTTACGCGGGATTTCGATGTTACTAAATATTCAATTGCAGAATTTGCAGCGTCTTCAATATATTAATCCTCCTTTGAACTCATTTTAACAATGTTTATTTATTTCTCACTACTACTGCTGTTCTTGTGCTGTTATAAACAAAAACTTGTGTTCAAAAGTAATAAAAGAAACATAAACGAATCGCCTCTCGCAGGAAGAAATTAATAATATTGCACTACAATCGCCTCTCCACAAATGACATATTCAAAACTAATAAAAAATAATACATTTATTTTTATTAAAAATGTTTGTTCATGAAAGTGTATAAAATGTTGTACGGTATTCTTATCGTGACTGCATATTACAATACTCGTCTGGTTATCAAACTCGTAACACAGTGATTTTCTCCAGTTTTCCCCTCTGGCATCCAAAAAAAATCTTCATAATCTCATTTATTTGTGCATGTCATTATGTTCGAGTTCCGGTTTGTCGTGTTCAATGCGCCTAAACAATTCTTGACAACTGAACGGTTCAGAGCCATAGTGGGCCAAGCGCCATTTATTAAAAACGGAGAAAACAAGAGTTAAAATTAAGTGATTACCATAATTTAACGAAACATATAGCAAGTAATATAAATTATGCACATTAAAATTAAATGATATGTCAATCTTCATTAAATGATGGTATTTACTTAATTTTAAATCTTGCTTTCTCCGTTTTTAATAAATGGCGCTTGGCCCGCTATGGCTCTGAACCCTTCAGTTGTGTGAGTAATACGTGTGTTCTTAATATAGGGTAAGCGAATGTATTAACTCTCAACATGAAACAGTTATTAATTATAACATTGTACCAATAATTATTACAAATAAGAGTTGACGGAAAAAGTGTTAATAAAATTGTAGGCCTATAACCTTAAGCTTAATGTTAAAAACCTATACTCATGCATATATGTGTATAATCTCAAATGTTTACTTTACTTTTCTTCTATAATTCATTTGTTTTATTCCTACTATCTCCTGTTCACTCAATTACGGTAGAGAAAACATGCATTCCGTTATTGATTAATGGCGTTTCATTATGTTTCTGTAGCCTGAAATGTGCCTCTGATTGAGGTTCTGGCTGATATGTATATCTATTATCAGGCAATACATCTCACTTGACGATATGTGTCAGAGGAAGAACAATTATTGTTTGTATGCATCTGAAGTCTGATTAGTGTAATATGTAGCTAATCGGCGATGTATGCAATGGAGGGGGAAAGGAACTGGCCATCTTATCCCATTATCTCCTGGCCTAATTGCCTAATAATAATAATAATAATAATAATAATAATAATAATGATAATAGTAATTTATTTTAGCTGGCAGAGTTAGGGCCGTAAGGCCTCTTCCATTCAACCAGCGAAAAGTATAGCCTACATACATACATATGAACTTAAAAAGCTACAAAGAATTCAACAATTTGATTTAGGTAAGAGTTACATGTATACAAGAGTTATTTATGAATTAAACAGCAAAATGTTATGACCTATTAATTAAACAATGAAATACAAACTGTGTAGCAGAATTAAGCTAAAATACATAGCATTTTAATATATTTCAAATAATGTTAGAAGGACTCTCACTCTGAGAGAGGAACATAGGTTAAGGGTGTTTGAGAATAAGGTGCTTAGGAAAATATTTGGGGCTAAGCGGGATGAAGTTACAGGAGAATGGAGAAAGTTACACAACACAGATCTGCACGCATTGTATTCTTCACCTGACATAATTAGGAACTTGAAATCCAGACGTTTGAGATGGGCAGGGCATGTAGCACGTATGGGCGAATCCAGAAATGCATATAGAGTGTTAGTTGGGAGACCGGAGGGAAAAAGACCTTTAGGGAGGCCGAGACGTAGATGGGAGGATAATATTAAAATGGATTTGAGGGAGGTGGGGTATGATGATAGAGACTGGCTTAATCTTGCACAGGATAGGGACCGATGGCGGGCTTATGTGAGGGCGGCAATGAACCTTCGGGTTCCTTAAAAGCCATTTGTAAGTAAGTAAGTAAGTAATGTTAGATAATAGAAAGAGATTATTATGAGACAATTTTGAAAATATAGCGCTATCAGGATGGTGTCTAAAGGAAGAAGTAACAATGTAGTCACTGATAGTTTAAGTCAGTATGATTGGAGTGAATTGCTAACAATGTTATTCTTTAAGCTGTTTTTTTTTTTAATTTTTATTGTCGTGCAGCCCCTAATACTTTGTGACAAGGAATTCCATTGTCGCGAGGTGGATACTGTAAAAGATGATGAATAACAAGATGTTCTATGAAGAGGTATACTTAGCGTGTCATAGATAAGTGATCTGGTATTTACGTAGTGGTGCCTTATTGGTATCATTTGTGAGGTTCAGACCTGTCTTCGGACAGTTGACTAAATAACAACAACTTGAAATGTTCAGTTGTTTTTAAATAAATTAAATTTCAGATATCCATGTTGTTCTCTTTGCAATAAAGGTAATAAAATTTGTGTGTTTTGCGAAGGTGAAAGAAGTATGTCACTGCCATGAACATGAACATCATGATTATATTACAAAAATACCAATCAAAATGGAATCTTTCTCGCATTGGAATTATCTCACTGAATACAATTCGTGCTTGATATTTTCTCTGTGATAATTTGAGTTTCAAAACTTATGTATGTTAGGCTATCATAAGATAATTTTTTTTCGATCTTCGGTCTCCAAAAAAAAAAAAAAAAATCATGACAACATACATTCGTTAAGCTTAGCACTCGTATTGTAGGCGATTATGATAATGATGAATTTGCTATTGTTTTGAGATAATTGCAGCCATATGCAGTTAGGGGATGATACAATCCACTTCGAGTTATCAGATAGTGACTGAAGCGGTCTATCTACAAATCATACAAGCTAAGTGCATAAGGCATAAAACGTTCTTGAATTTATTGCAGTTGATTTATTTGATTGAAATAACGGCACAAGTTAAGGCTGTGAACTCGACCATAAAGTCCGCTTCACATCAGACGCGGATATAACACATTTGCAGAAGGCGTGTTAATTAGTGCTGGGGGACATCAACGCCTCCACATAAATAAGTGCCTCTCACTCCAGATTACGTGCGAGGATTCTCCGATTGGTGGAGTAAGAATCATAAAAATGTCGGGATGTGGGTTATACTGCGAAGGGTCGGTTATTGAGAAGAGGTTAGGTAATACTTGACCTTAATTTTGTTTGAAGCTACCCCAATATACCTGTAGAACACGTGCGGTGCGGGGTGACTCCGTGTACCATCTGTCGTTGCCCGCACGCACCAACCCCCAACACTATTACACACGCGTCCAAATTTCAAAAGAGACAGAGATGGAAATACCGACTGAAATAATGTTCCACTTTGAAGTTCTGTCAAAATTAATTAGAGGGTCTAATACTGTTGAGGTCTGCGTATGTTTTATTATTCCACATGCTTTCTCAATATGCAATTGTCCTGCATAAACATTTAGGCCTTGTAATACTGTTCTATCTCAAGAAAATGAGGAAATTTTACATCTTAAAATGAATCATCTTCGTATTCTAAATCCTTCTGCCTTGCAATCTAGGAGTACCGATACTTTAAGGAGACGAAAAAGTGGAATTTTTAAGCTTTCAGTGTACGATAATTTGTACTTTTTCTTTTACATCGCCATGGTGGTTCCGTGCTTGCTCGCTAGGTTTATAAGCCAGGTGGCCTGGGTTCAAATCCTGGTCAGCTCCCTGTTGTCTACAATATATGAAAAATTACAATGGTGTAGTATGTCTTAGTAACAAGTATTATTAGAAACAGTGTGTGTTAGATATAGACTAAGTGAACTGAAAAACAAGAACGGAGTGAGAAAAGTGTCAATTTTGAATGAATTAGAGGAGTGTAATAGGAAGTTAAGTAAAACGATAGAGATAATGAAAATAGGTGAGGAGTAATGTGGGGGAGGCTAGCTAGGATAGCGAAGTATAAGATGTAGAAAATTAGTGAGATCTGAAAATGAAATGTACACAAGAAACAGACATAAGTTAATAACGAACATATTGGGCAATGGTGTAGTATGGTTTAGTAACAAGTATTATTAGAAACAGCGTTCGATAGTAATGAACTGAAAATCAAGAACATAGTAGTAAAACTGTCAATTTTGAATGATCTAAATTAAGCTGTTAGGTTTTAAAGATGTGAATACTGATCAATTTAAATGGGTTCGAAAGTTAAATTATAAGAGCGTCTACAAAAGATACATATGTAATGAATGTAATTGTGGCACCGGATACAAAATTGTGAGGTCCACGTTACATGAATGTAAATGTTGACATCAGATATATATCATATCATATCATATCATACAGTATATCATATATCATATATCATATATCATATCATATCATATCATATCATATCATATCATATCATATCATATCATATCATATCATATCATATCATATCATATCATATCATATCATATCATATCATATCATATCATATATCATATATCATATCATATATCATATCATATCATATCATATATCATATATCATATATCATATCATATCATATATCATATCATATCATATCATATCATATCATATCATATCATATCATATCATATCATATATCATATATCATATCATATCATATATCATATCATATCATATCATATCATATCATATCATATCATATATCATATCATATATCATATCATATCATATCATATCATATCATATCATATCATATCATATCATATCATATCATATCATATCATATCATATCATATCATATCATATCATATCATATCATATCATATCATAACATATCATATATCATATCATATCATATATGAAAAAAAACTTTTTGTTCATTGTCCCTTTAAGCCTGCAGAATTCAAGACATCGTTGCATTCAAGTAACGAGATCAAGTTTATAAATCTAAAAATTTAATGCCAGTAGAAATGTCTTTTTCACATTTTCAAAAGTAAAATTCTATACTGTATATGGCCTGCATAAATTAAGCAAGTAGTATTTAAATTATATTATTTTTCTGACAAATCTTCTTAAACGTTTTATAGCAAACATTTTTCATTACTTTTCAAGCCTCAGCAGTGTAAGTCACAATAAAAGCCCGGAATTAGACCATTTAGTTAATTTGCAATAATTTGAACATTGTTTCTGTTTTCTGTCACTTTGAATTTGCTCATCGTTTCTTCAGTATTGCAATAGCATAGCTTTTCTTTCTAGTTAAAAAAAATATATTATTGTCAATTCTCTTGGCACTCTTGTTCCTCTGCGACATCCGAACAATTCTCCAGTATCATTTTATGACGAATGTAATGTAGACGCACCATCTATGGCACATTCTGGATAGTGTCTGACGAACTAAGTGGTGTTTCTCGACACTAACGACATTCATGAGCCATATTCGTTAAGTTGGAGCGAATAAGTGCAAGGGCCCTGATATTGTAAAAAAGGAAAAAAATTGAGAATGTACCTAATTCCTTTCCAATATATATAATTAGCATTTTGCAAATTATTGTCCTCTGTGGTTTTTTTTTTCTTTTCTTTTTTTTTTTTTTGCGGCTACCGTGCTGGTTCTTCGATCCATGCTTCGCTGTTTCAAACCCTGCCGAGGGCGAAGGATTTAAGCTCCATATATAAAGTATTCCTGAAAACTTTTATTAGAAAACATAATGACAACATGAGCCAATATAAATTTACAAGATAGAGCATCTGTCGAGCCGGATTAAAACAAAATCGGTCATTTCCGTTGGTCCTTTGTCATAATACAGACTACAATTTATTCTGTAATTTTTACTCCAGCTTTTGTATATGAGCTAGATTCCTCAAACATTTTCGAATGTCCTTATCCTGACGGTATGTATCGATTATATTTGTTGTGGTTTTATTAACACATATGTGCTATCCAATCCTAAAACCGCACGGTCGTATCTCAGTCCACTTTCTTCAGCCTCCAGTCGCAGGTGGTACAGGAGTTTATAAAAGTCCGGATTCGCACAAACTGAAGAACTCAGCTTGTTGTGCCACTCTTCGACTGGGTTGTTGGTCCTGTGGTTCAGGCTATAACAGTTCCAGAGTCCGCTCGGGATGTTTGGATTCTAAAATCACTGATTTACAAAGTAGTTGTGGAAATTAGTTAGTTTGAATTTCTACGTCGACGTTACATGTTTCAGTTGTAAAAGTTATATTCCCATAACCACACCAATTTAAAGGTCACATAATCCAGACTGGGCACTTTTTCCCTGTGGTCAGTAGATAGGGCTCATTTGTCCACGTTTTAACGCTGTGAAAGAGGGTGGGCGCTTTTTTCTCTGGCGCTAATGTCCCTGATTCACGAGACAAGCACCAATCACTCAGTTCCTGGGACACTCTGTAAAATGTAAATTTTGTGAAACTAGTATTACTAAATGACATATGCTTAACATTTATGGAGCATATTCTTGAACAATTTGTGAAATAGTTCGAACCCGTTGCGATACAAATAAGATGGTAAAATAAGATTTGTTCTATATTTTAGGAAATTTGGGGTAGTTAAAAAAAATTTTACTAGAAAGAAGAGGTATGGATCTTGGTGACTATTGTAATAGTGAAGAAACGATGAGGAAATTCTAAGTGACAGAAAACAGAAACAATGATAAAATTGCAAATGAATAAATAGTTTAACTCTGGGTTTTTACCGTGAAAAACACTGCTGAAGTTTGGAAGATACCTAATGAAAAATGTTTATTATAAAAAGCTTAATACAATTTAAAACCGGAAAATATAATATAATTTAAATACTACTTGCTTAGTTCACACATGCCATAGATAGAATTTAATTTTTGAAAATGTGATTTCTATTGGCATAAATTTGTTTAGATTTATAAACTTGACCAGGTTACTTGAATGCAACGATGGTTTTAATTTTACAAATTAATTCGCTTTTTTATTATTCTTTTTTTCCTTGAGCTAAGGCCTCTTGAATAGTAGACTACAAATAATTCTACTTGATCCTCAAAAGAGTTCAAAGTAATAGACTGTTGCGATTACATTCATAAATGAAGAAAACTTTATCTTGGGCTTACAGGAAAACGTTGGTAAGTCTCATTGCTTTCTTTCCTATATACGAGTTAACAACTTTTTTGAGCAAGCCTACGTTGTGTGTGTCTATCCTGTCAGACTGTCGGACATTATCTAGTTTCAAAAATAAACTAAATTTGCACTTTTCAATTCAGATTCTTTTCACTTACAAACCCTTTTCTCTGCAATAGTTTTGTAAAAATATGTTTCTTTTTCTTCCTTTTCCTTTCTTTTGTTGTTCTCTTGATCGCCAGATGAATTTATTATCGTACCCTTTTTATTATTGATTCTATTTAAATTTCGTATTTGTTTTATTGTATTACATTCCATTTGTTGTATTGTTTCCTTACGTTTTCCCTATTAACTATTTGTACTAACTCAGTTGTTTTTATTATATTCCAATCTTTAGATCTGTATTTTACTTTCTTTTTTTTCTATTGTGGTATTATTTTCATATTGATTAGTGTCGATTTCATTATGCTATTATTTTTTGTAATATGCTAGTATCCTGTTCTTTAACATTTTGTTAAATTTTCACTCCTTGTATACTTTGTCACCTGGTAGTGTGTAAGAGAAGTCCCTATGGCCTTAATTCTGCTAGTATAAATAAATAAATTATTATTATTCTTATAGCTATGTATAAACATCTTTCATCATATGACGACGCAGAATTTCTGCATGGAAATATCATATGTACTTCGGTACATCGTAATGATACAGTATATGTAATTGTAATATGCGTTACAAGAGCGGTATGTTGAAGTTGTCATGTTCGAGGAAAAGTTTGAAAAAGCGAAGTTGAGCTTTTTTAATTTCCGAGAATTGAAAGAAAACATACCGCTCGTGCATCGTACATTATGTTGTGCGAAGATCGTTTATTACATACCTGAAAGAGGAATTTCTAATTAGTTGCAATGAAATCTCCATCTTGGTTTCTGTTCAATGACGGCAAATTTGCAAAACAAAAATATCTATCTTCAACATTGTTGCTTTAAAATGTTTTCTGTGTTTACTATACTCCAGCAGGCCGTGATATACGTCTATCTTCTTTTCCCCCAGTCTATGATGAGTCTGGAATCTTGATGATTTTTTCACGGCTTCCTTAATGTTACTTGCATCACGAATGCAATAACTTTAGTGGAGTTGTAGAGTTTACTTAATTTTTGCAAATATTTAAAAACAATAATTAACAGTGCAATTTAGGTGAAATTGCAGTGGTAAGTTTCCAATTTATAATTATTACTATATTGAACGTCTCTGAAAATAATATGTTAAAAGCCTAAAGCAGTAAAATCAATATGTCACTTAAGCGGTAAGAAGAGGGAAATTGTTATGTGTGAATACTGAATGTGGAATTTTAGACTTTCCGCGGATTGGTTTTGTGCGGAAACCAAGCAAATACGCACGATCTCGTACAAAATTTTATTTACTGTCGTCTGCTAAATTTAACAACCCTAACCTTAGTGAGAAGATAAAACACGCATTCGCTAGAAGTGCTTTTAATTCAATTCGGTTGTAAATATTGAAGTAGCACAAACATATTTATTACACAGATGTTAAGTATGCCACCATAGCTTGTCAACAATCTATGAAGGATCATGTTGTTTGACGAACTTTTGTTTTATTCCGAACACAATTGCACTTCGGTACACATGCCGTCACTGACATCTCGTGGTACGAGGTCTATAGCTCAGAAATGTTCTCCGTAATTTTCATCTTTTGTTCAAAATTGAAAGGTGTGTAAGCGGAGGGGTGAGGGGAGCGGATGCGGGCGCGTGCTGGGCCCCACAGATTTCAGGGCGTCAGCTGTGCGCGGGCAGGGGTAACCGCTATCTGCCGACGAGGCATCCCTCAGCTCTTATCCCGGCCCCTCATTACACTTTGAAGCATCCCACTTGATGTATCCATTAACTCCTCATGCACGCGATCTACTGTGGTAAAATATGGTCCCAGGAGGCGTTAATAGGAAACTATTGCAGCAGATTATCGTGCTGCATATTCCTCTTTTCTTCAGTAATTACATTTTATTCTTTTCCTTTTGCCGCTTCGCTGGAATGGAGACGCTACAGAGAAGACAAGCGATACTTTTGCTAATAGACTTTTATACTTTTCTCCTATTAAATTTGTATAATAGATACAGAGTGGAAGTGATATGACTGTGCATATTGAAGGAGGCAGTAGAACACATTAAAACAGCTGTGACCAAACTGGGTATCGTGATTACATCGTGTAATCAAAGACATTCATACTGGTAAGGGGAGTGTTCTGTACATTGCTCTCTGTCTCGCTCACGTACTGATGGTAAGCAGTGTCGGTACCATGTCGCTCCACAAACCCTCTGTGTCGACGAGCAGGAACAGAAGGTTTCGTACAGAATGGGAAAAGGAATTTATTCGCTGTTCTGTCGGAGAAAATGTAATATGTTGCTTTGCTCAACAGTTCAGTTAGTAGTAGTATATAGAAGCGACATTGCAAGGCATTATGCTGAATACACAGGCATAACAGGTATTATTATTATTATTATTATTATTATTATTATTATTATTATTATTATTATTATTATTCAGCAAGTGTTACCATAATTCTTATATACTGTACATGTCTCAATATAGCCTATAGGCTTACATCTTCCCTTGAATGATAAAATAATTACTACGCTATATCTCCATTTTAATGTCTTTTTTCAATCTTTTGATGACTATTATCAGTTATTTACTAATTATTGATTTAATAATAATAATAATAATAATAATAATAATAATAATACTAACAATACAGATAGCTTTATCAGTAATAGTAGTAGTAGTAATAATAATGATAATAATAATAATAATAATAATAATAATAATAATAATAATAATAATAATAATAATAATAATAATAATATAGAGAAACTGATTGAATATTACATGCTAGTGTAGTAATGAAGTGAGCGATTAAATTCCAAGAACTGAAATCAGCCTTCAATCATCGTCATGAAGCGAAAGATGACATAAATAAATGTAAGGAAGCCAGCTAACTAGTGGCGAACGAAATAGCTCGTTCTCTTAAGCCTTCCAACGAAGGAGAGTTTTATAAAAGCGTAATGATCAAGGTGGCTCAAATAATTTGTCCAGTGAAAGTTGTTAAACTGCTCATTTCTCGACTAAATATCCAGAAGAGAATTCCAGTGTTCATTGAGGAATATTTAAAAAGAAAAAAGCAAGAAAATTTGCATATATATTTTTTTATTGATTCTTGATGACAGTAGTGACATTACTGATGCAGCAAAGCTTGCTAATTTTATTCGCGGGGTTGATGAAGAACTCAATGTTAGTGCACGAACCACCACTGGTTGTAGTTTTCATGCCATGTTCTCCTCCCCCGTCTCCTTACTTCTTAGACAGTCTCTCGCTAGTAATCACTGCCGTTCGAGTTTTGGTCACCGCTGCATTAAAATGAATTAGAACCTGTTACGCGTTTTGTAATTAATTGCATGATTAATTAGAACGTTAAGTTGAAAATCTGTGTACTTTGGCAACAGGCCGTCGCCGGTTCACGTACGAAAAACCACACACACGGTCTGAACAGTTGAGTTCAGTCCCTTAGTCACTCCAGTATGGTTGCCAGATTTGCTACTTGTTAATATTTTTATTTAATTCAGAAGAAAACGTCTATTTTCTTTAAAACCTTCAAAGAATAAATCATTCTCTAGAATTTTCTCAAATGATAAGAGTAAAAATCAGAATCGAGTAAAACAGTGTTAACATTTAGAGAATTTTTTTTCTGAGAAAGTATTCATTTGGGACTAATATATTAGAATTTGTTCTACTCTATCCGAGGAATAAGCCGTTAAAATCTGCAGTTATACTACTTCCACCCTGTAGATATTATATTTATTGTGCCTCTAGCAAAAGACTGAAACATGTAAGGAGAATACAAACAAAATTATAGCCTTATAGAATGATAACAATATTCTCTTTCGATGAAAAAGTAATGGAACGGAGAAAAATTCTCTCCGGCGCCGGGATTTGAACCCGGGTTTTCAGCTCTACGTGCTGATGCTTTATCCACTAAGCCATACCGGATACCCACCCCGGCGCCGGAGAGAATTTTTCTCCGTTGTATTACTCTTTCATCGTATGATGACGCAGAATATCTGCATGGAAATATCATATGTAGGCTACTTCGGTACATTAAAATAATATATATGATATGCTTAAATCACTTCTTGATTTAAGACGGCGCTTATTCCGTCGGATCCCGGCCAACTAGTCACTCATAACGAGTGCACCTCAGCACATGTGTGGACTTCAGTCCTACGTTCATAGACATCTATGACGTAGTGCAGAGGGCGGCCACTAGAGGGAACCCAAGAGTTGGAATTTAATCTGAGACGATTCTGTCCGACGCCGGGGTGGGTATCCGTTGTGGCTTAGTGGATAAAGCATCAGCACGTAGAGCTGAAAACCCGGGTTCAAATCCCGGCGCCGGAGAGAATTTTCTCCTTTCGATTACTCTTTCATCGTATGATGACGCAGAATATCTGCATGGAAATATCATTTGTACTTCGGTACATTAAAATAAATATTCTCTTTGTTTTAGGAAAGTGCAAATTAAACCATAACTGAAAATATAATTATGTGCAGTAAGTGATATTTAAGAATTATAAAAAAATCGTAGAACTTTGCATAGAATTGACTCTAGAAGTCATTGAAAACAGTATAATGGTTGCCATTTCTGGTAAGTATAAAAGTGTGAGTATCGTCACAGTTTTTTTTTTTTTTTTACAATTTTATAATTTTTATTAAAATGTAATTTATAATTTTACTTAATTTCCTTGCTGGAAATGAGATTACAGTCCTAGCCTATGTATAATGGTGGTGGACAGATACAATATTATATGAAATGATGTTATATTAGAGAGATATGAAGTCCGGAGTGCTGTAGTTCAAAGAGAATTCCAAATGAAGTAGGTGATGAGCCCACGAAAGGAAAAGAATAAGTTTATAATTTCGATACGACTTTTTATTTGTAAACAAGAAATAGAAACTATTTGTAATGAAAACAGATCTAATGTGTGATGTGGGTGATGATTTCTTCACTTCACCGATCTTGAATTGTCTATGCAGTGGAAAGCGACGTGAAACAAAACAGCGAAGAGTTATGATACTATTGATAGTGGAACTCGTAGCCGGTGAATCGGTCTCTCATTGTAAGGGGATCAATAGTTAATCGTGCAGCGTCCTAACCTGTCCAATTGGTGGTAAATGGTCGGATAGTGTTCTTGAAGAAACTGTATTGAAGTTAGGTAGTAAAGTCGTAAAAGTGAAATGCGATATTCATAACAGAATAACTTGGATTAGTGCATCGAATATCACTAAAGCAGACATTGGACAGCAATACAAAATTTCAGTTCTAGCTTTTAAATATAATCTGAAAATACATAAATACAAAGAATTTTACGTTATATCATGTCTTTGTTGTGAAAAATGAAACCAGATTTACAGACTTACCATAATATTATTATTGTGTTGGTTGATGTGTTTCCAGTGAAAGATTAAACCAGTTTTTTAACCTTAAAATTAAACTATCAGTGAGACGGTTGATGTTTCTTTACGAAGTCTATCTCAGTTGCAGATACTCCAAGTCGCAAGTCTGCCTCAACAGTCATTCAAGCTTTGGTTTTTCTGAACCGATGCATGCAAGATGCGAGGTGCGAGGCCCGCCTCGCACAAATCCGGATCACAGGAGAGATAGTGAGTGGTTTCTATAGCTGCGAGGTACGCAGACCTCGCATCTCGCAGTTATAGAAACCACTCACTATCTTTCCTGTAGTCCTGATTAGTGCGAGGCGGGCCTCGCATCTCGCATGCGTCGGTTCAGAAAAACCAAGACTTAAGTATTTGAAACTGTCCCCTTGCTCTACTGCCTCATTTAGAATTCGTAAGTTTACCTTCTTTATTTACTTCCTATGACCATGGTGTTCGTCTTATTTGCATTTATCTTCATCCCATACTGCTCACAGTTGTCATTTAGCTCCAGTAGCATATCCCTTAGTATCATCTCTTCTTCTGCTTACAACGCAAATCTTATGCACATTCTTCTTCTTCCTCCTGCTACCATCCTTCCCATGTTCTGAAAACAGTTCTTCACTATATATTTCAAGTAGATGTTGAACAGGGTAGGTGACAAAGGGCATCCTTGAAATGCCAAAATTAACTACGATAATTTCAGCTGTAATATTTAATAGGCCATTATTTCAAATAATTTTTAATTTAATTCTAAATGTCCTAATGTCCTCACTGTTTCGTATCTTACGTAGGCTATATTTCCTGTTTGTAAATTTTCAATAAACTTGAATAACGTTTGTCTACAAGCAAAAGACATTAAGTAAAAAAATTACTTCTGAGAAAAAGTCGTTTGGAAGTTCCTGTTTGTAAATTTTCAATAAACTTGAATAACGTTTGTCTACAAGCAAAAGACATTAAATAAAAAAAATTACTTCTGAGAAAAAGTCGTTTGGAAGTTCTTGGCAAAACTGAATCCTCAAAATATTATTTTCAGTAAGTAGTTCCGCTTTGTATGTATTTCGTTTTCTAATTCTAAGTTTATACACATATTATGTAATTATATAGGCCTACGCCTTTTTCTCAGAACTAATATTTTTTAATTAATGTGTTTTGATTGTAAACCGACGATAAGTTCAAGATTTATAGTTTGATTTTTTAAATTATCATATCATGGTAGAAGCATAACAATTATTACGTAAATATGCATTAATAAGAACGCATCTTACTGACAGGACAAGTGGGTACTACAAATAGGATGGAAAACTAGTGTCCTACCTGTAGAAATGCGTCCTGCTGGCTGGACAACATAATGTAGAAAATAATTTTTAGAATCTGTCCTATCGGCAAACAGAGTTCTTTGTATGAAAGTCTTTCCGCAAACGCTTTCCGCAGGACATAACCAAATTAAAGCAAAGGACGATAACCTGACTTAACGTTGACTACAATAATTATGTCTTTATAATAATTTTTTATTTATTTCGTACTTATTTATAAACATATTTTTGGATGGCAATATCGTACGCTGTTGTGTGCACATCAAGCTGGAGATCCATACATACATTCCAGTGTACAGCACTACGGGATTTCATCCTTTCCTCTCCTCCGCTTTTATAGCAAACGCATGCGTACATAGAAGTCCTTCTTTCGCCTCCCCTCTGTACGAGATGCAGAGAGAAAGGAACATAGGGGTTGTGAAGAGAAGGGGGTTGATTTACTCTTAGCTCCCTGCTGAATTCTTTATATATTTTTCTACCCCCTTTTGGCTCATAAATTTTGATTATTCACAAGAAAAAAATTGACATTAGAGTGTATTTTTCTCACTAAAAAGTGAAGGCCTTGTTTTGATGTACGTCAATCCCCAGCGGTTCGTTCTCGAAGCTGGCGGGAGAGAGAGAAGCAGCTTCTGTTCGGGGGAACTTTATGCTTTGGCGAATAAAATGACTAAAAATCTACTGTCACCCTTCGACAATGTGTAAAAGCACCCTCCATGATTTCTAACTAGAACTCTGCTTATTTTTCTTGAGGGAATATCTTTTTATGAAGTTAGATTTGCGGCAAAGCGCTAGCTGCAGGCAAGAGTGATTCAACTGCAATGTTTTGTAATGAGTCACACGTAAATACTTGATCTTTTCGTCTGCGTTTTGAATATAATAAAAACTTCTTGAACCATATATTAAATTCTTTAGTTTTAGACTGCGAAATCATCTCTTCTGTATATTTTAAATTCATAATCAGAATATGATCTTGTGAATTGCAATATGACATATTAAAATACATATCTTTTTGATTAAATAATTGAATTTTATGTCAGGGTTTCGCATTTCATCATCATCCTTCACAAATTAAGCCTTTGTAGACCTGCTTGTCCCCAATCAACAATCGTCAGCTATGTAAAGCAGCGATGACCAAAACTCGAGCTGCAGTGATTACATGCGACAAACAGCCTAAGAAAAACGGAGACGGAGGAAAGGTACTTGGCATAAAAACTACAACCAGTGGTGGTTCCTGTACTAACATTTTGATCAATCCCGAAGAGAAAAATTTCAAGCTTTGTTGTATCAGTAATGTCACTGCTGTTATCAAGAGCCAGTGAATAATATACGATTTTTCTTGCTTCTTTTTTTAACCTTCCTCTTGAAAATAATCAGGAATTTTCTGAATTATTCTCTCGATAGTTGGTCGAGAAGTTCGTAGTTTTTCAAAATTAAAAACTTCTTATGGACAAGTTATTTAAGCTATTTTAATCAATACTCTTTTGAAGAGTTCTGTTCTATTAAAAGGCTTTAGAGCACGAGATATTTCAAACCCCATTAGGTAGCTGACTTACATTTATTTATCCCATTTTTCTCTTCCTGGCTATGATTTAAGATATGTCAATTCCTGAAGTTTAACAGTTCGTTGACACATAATATTGTATCAGTTTACCTACAATATTATTATTAAATTAATAACTAATAAATAGTTACCCTCATCTAAAGATTAAGAAGATTAAAATTGAGATGAAACCTAATAACTTTATCTTTCTAGGGAGAAGATCTAAAAATATCAATATTCATATACGTACAGAAAAATTACAGAAACACATACTTAGTGGCCAGAAATAATAATAATAATAATAATAATAATAATAATAATAATAATAATAATAATAATTTATACAGCGTGGCAATTAATGTTTCTATATACTCCTAATTGAACCGTTGAGCAAAGTAAATATATTACATTTTGTCCGACAGAACAACAAAAAAGTTCTCTTTCTCATTCTTTATGAAACCACCTCTTACTGCTTGCAGAGACAGAGTTTGTAGAGTGACATGATATCGCCACTGCTTGCCTTCAGTACGTGAATGTAACACACAGCAATGTACAGGGAACTTCTCGTATCCGTTTGAATGTCTGTGATTACATGATGTTGACCAGTGAATCTGAGATTGTAAATGTAATTGTTTAACTTTCAACACTAGTGAATAGAAGTATAGGGAGAGTTAGGACGTTAGCGTTAGGTTAAGTCGTGGGTAAGAAAAAATCTCGTGTCATGACGTAGGTACCATTTCATGTTGTGCGCTTGAGCCCCTTTCTTAATTGCAATAGTAGCGTAGTAGCTTGGATAGCAAGTGAGGACTATTTTACTACTGCTGTCTATGGATATGTCCGTATTCTAACATTATAATTATTAATTTAATGTTGTATTATATATTATTTGATGTGTGTTGTTACTTGAATGTAGGGACCTACTAATTATTTTCTTACATTCATTCTATCGTTAGCCTCAGTAATATAGAGCACAATTACTAGTGAACATAGTTGGATTGCACTATGTAGAGAATAAATTATAATTATTGTTGACAATTATTAGCAAGATATCTTCAAACTACACATGTAAGTTACAAATTGACGTAAGGAAGTATATTATTCCATTCTCATTATTTAATTATTCCATTCTCGTTATCTGAAAAATGCAACAAACCTCCTACAGATATAACGAAGTACTAGCTGAAAGCACCCGGCGTTGTCCGGGTTGCCCTTTTTCCTTTTTCCTTTTTCCTTTTTTTTTTTTTTTTTTTTTTTTTTTTTTTTTTTTTTTTTTCCCCAGTTTAAACTGGTTGTTAGACTTTTCGGAAATCTCAGAAACTCAACTATAAATAATCAAAAAGAATTATCTTTAATAAGCTTTCCTCGTCTACAAAGATGAATCTTTACATAGCGTCACTTACATGAATTGATGAGCTCCTTAGCCTAATGCCTGAAAGGATTAACTCAATTTAAAACAACTGCAGATCAGGCAACGAAAGAAAACGTTTCATCACGTGCCTTACTTTCAAATGTTTTTTAATTTGTATGTATGTATGTATGTATGTATGTATGTATGTATGTATGTATGTATGTATGTATGTATGTATGTATGTATGTATGTATGTATGTACGTACGTACGTACGTACTAAAATAATAAAAATATCAATCTGTAAATAAACTAAAACCAAACTAACATATAAGTTATATAGGCTACGGTCATACAAACTTTAAATGAATTAGCATTGTCTTGAAGTTCATCAAAACAAAAACAATCCCTCGGTCCCTATAAGCCCACTTAGCATTGTATCAGTGTTCTACAGATCTTACATTTTATCTCTGGCGATCAGTGACTGTTAAGTTTCAAGTGACTTATCTTAGTCGTGGGAGTCAACGTATTAAAAAGCATTACAACCTTTCTCCCGTCTCCTTTCTTCCCCCGCAAATGTGACGACGTTGCACAGAGGCAGAGATAAAATAATTAGAAGATCTGTACATTGATCTGAAGCT
This sequence comes from Periplaneta americana, assembly GCF_040183065.1. Classification (NCBI taxonomy): domain Eukaryota; kingdom Metazoa; phylum Arthropoda; class Insecta; order Blattodea; family Blattidae; genus Periplaneta; species Periplaneta americana. Next base: position 79,863,278 of record NC_091123.1, on the reverse strand, counting down.
GTGCATTCCACATAATTTCATGTCTGTGTGCTTTCACTTGAATTTCAGAGACAGCAGACGATAAACAGGGATTTCCCTTGTTCCCAGTCTTAACCCGTTGAGGTGTCATTAAAGCCAAAATTTATCTCTCTATCTGTCGTACCAAAGAATGAATATAAACGTATATAATTTAATTTATATTGGAAGATTTTTCCCCCTTGACCGCTGTACGCCTATTTTTTTTAATATGACTTGAAAAACTGTATCTCACAAATTCAGGACATATTGTATTATAATATTAATTCTTATTTTATGCACCGAATACAGATACAATATAAACTCGCAATGTCATTTTTTTAAACATAAAGACTAATATTCTGAGAGACGTATACCTTTTTTCCCCAGAAATTAAGAGATTGTTATTTCCACAACGCATAACATACTAAATTGCAATGTGATTATACGGTTAGAATTTCGCAGTAACACATTTTCGGACATGAACAACAATATTTTGAGAGACGTATATTTTAAAATTAATATAGTGTTATTTTCAGTCGCCTTACGTACATTTACATACATTAGCAATATGACAATAGTAATATACGTTACAAGAGCGGTAAGTTGACGTTTTCATGTTCGAGGAAAAGATTGAAAAAGCGAAACGTAGTTGAGCTTTTTTAATTTCCGAGAAGAAGAAAACAAACATACTGCTCGTGTATCGTACATTATTTTGTGCGAAGATTGTTTATTACATACCTGAAAGACTAATTTCTAATTAGTTGCAATGAAATCTCCATCTTGGTTTCTGTTTAATGACGGCAACTTTGGAAAACCAAAATATCTTTCTTCAACATTGTTGCTATAAAATGTTTTCTGTGTTTACTATACTCCAGCAGGCCGTGATATACGTCTGTCTTTTTTCCCCCAGTCTATAAATGCGAACTTAAAACAAACAGTAAGGTTATGTAATGATTTATTTTTCATTTTAATATTTTAACAATATTATTTTATATAACATATTGCAGTAATAACATCGGCATCTGGAATCTTGTTGATTTTTTCACGGCTTCCTTAATGTTACTTGTATCAGGAATGCAATAAGTTTCGTGGAGTAGTAGACTTTACTTAATTTTTGCAAATATTTAAAAACAATAATTAACATTGCAATTTAGGTGAAATTGCAGTGGTAAGTTTCCAATTTATAATTATTACTATGTTTAACGTCTCTAAAAATAATATGTTAAAAGCCTAAAACAGTAAAATGAATGTCGCGCTTAAGCGGTAAGAAGAGGGAAATTGTTATGTGTGTTACGTTGGGAATACTGAATGTGGTATTTCACACTTACCGCGTATTGGTTCTGTGCGGAAAGCAAGCAAATACGCACGATCTCGCACAAAAGTATCATTGAATTGCTTTTTGATGTGTGTAAAATTTGTTTTTCCCTACTTCTTTATATAAAATATAGTTGAGAAAATGAAAAACACGGACTTTTTAAGTTAATGTCTCCAACTTTGAGCGACTGTTCTTGAGCTTAATTTTAATATGGTCATTACAAATGCTAGTCGCAGTGAAATCGCTGTACTTAAAATCGAAAGGCATGTTAGTGGGTATCATAGGAATGCGTGGGATAAAAACATCTTCTCCTTTCGTTTTGCCATTTAATATTGCCACTTCTATTACTACGTTTTGAATGAGTTTTTTCACGCCAATTCTTGCTCCACTGCATAATTTTGGTGGGTCAATATTTCGTAATAGTACAAATTGGTGATTCAATATTAAGTATTAAATTATATGGTAGCAATCCTTGTGGTTTCAAAGAATTCAAGAATTCATTTGGATAAAACATAGTCTGGTCACTATCTACAACTGCATCGAGAAATTCATAATATTATTATGGCAAAGATACTTATTGCATGAATTATCTAGATTTTGGCCTTCACGATATGTATAGGCTACAATGTTATTTAATTTCGTGTTAAAATTTCCATGGCCTCGTGAAAATCGATATTGAATGCAACAGACAATAATAAAAAACAATTGACTATAGAAGATTGCATTTTAATATTATACATGAATGTTTAATCGTATTTATTTCTATTTTTTATTTTTTAATTAATTTATGGTCCATTTGCACAAATTTTAATGTAGCCTATGTTCTTCTCCTGGTTATGAAGGTTAAATGTGCAAACTTTGGCACATATTGGTCAAAGCGTATATATTTGTATAGAGAACATACATACATACATACATACATACATACATACATACATACATACATACATACATACATACATACATACATACATACATACATACCCACATTCAATTTTATATATTAAGATTAAATTACGTAACTCTAATTGTTGCTTTATACAATATAAATGTCCGATTTATTAAGGAGTCCTCTGAAGTTAAGTATTTAGGCATAATTTTCGACAGTCATTTAAAATTGAACCAATACATTAATTACCTTTGTAATAAATTACGTAAAATAATATATTATTTTGTTTTATTGAGGAATTACTTGTCAATAAGTTTATTACGCACAATATACTTAACTTTATTTCAGTCGGTAATTATGTATGGAATTATAGGATGGGGTAGCTTATTTTAATCCAATTTTAATCCACTTTATTTATTACAGAAGGAAATAATTACAATATGTCTTCATAAACCTATTGATTTCCCATCTCAAAAATTGTTTTTAGATTTCAATGTTCTTAAAATAAGACAAATTTATTATATTGTATTAATAAAATTCATACATAAAAATCGAAATAATTTTGAATTGTATTCTCATAGTTATGAAACAAAAGGTATGAATTCTTTGCGATTGTTTGAACCAAAATGCAACACTACTGCAGTATTAATCATAGTAGTAATTTAGGCCCAAGAATATATAACAAATGTATATTTAAATATCTTAATCTTGTCAATTCTAATAAATAATTCTAGTATTAAATTTAAACGTTATGTGTGGATTTTATAATAATTGAAAAATTGTAAATTTAAATTTATATATTCTTATTGCGTAGTATACTTAAGACAAATTGTATTATATACTTCTTAATTTCAATTCAGAAATCCGCCCCTGAGCATGAGTTACTCTTTCAGGGGCGAGCTAAAGTTTCTCTGTTTATATTATATTTTATGTTACAATTAGTAGCATAAATAAATAAATAATAAATAAATAAATATACCTTACGTAACAACAATGTCAATTTTTTATTTTCCACCTTTGCTTATCTTAATGTATTTGGATTTATATTAACGTTTTCGATACTCATTGTGTATCATCTTCAGATATGTATGTCATTATGTGTTGTGAAGACCTAGCCTCTAGGCTAGGTCTTCATATCTGAAGATGATACACACTGAGTATCGAAAACGTTAATATAAATCCAAATACATTAAGATAAGCAAAGGTGGAAAATAAAAAATTGACATTGTAAAACATTAAGCTTATCGGCATCTCCAAAATGAAACTTACGTAACAACGTTTCTGGCATTTCATCAATTAAAAAAATGAGTCACTAGTAAAATTCCTAGCATGTTAGATATGACAGTCTTGCATTTAATGGTATGCTATAACGTTGTTGAATCAGTTTTACAATCATAAGATTATTCGCGTTTTCATGGCTTATAGGTTAATGCCCCTGTAAGTGCACAAGCTTAGCGGAAGTAAGAAGCAGTTATGGCCGCGAATAATATTTGTACTTCACCAGTAAAATTATCGAGAAGGAGTTCCTGCGGTAGTTACCCATTTGGTCCGAGGTTCGACTCTGAGGAATATGGTCATCTTACTTTAATCTCATCCGAATAATCTTGTCTGTTTAAAATGGGAAGTTTCATGTTATCATCCCCATTTTGATCGCTCTTCTTTTTTTATTTTTTACTTCAGTTTTTATTGTACCTGAGTTTTTTTTAATGTACTTCACTTTCATCCCTTCTAGTAATGAAGTTCCAACTGTCCTCCACACAGAACCAAGGCCGCATATAGTAAACAGTACTGAGTTAGTGAGTATACTACGTTCCAGAAATATGTTCGCGTTTTCCAGTGACGAAAGAGCTTTCAATATTGAATCATATTTTCGCACAGGTACTGTCGTCCGTTTGCCTACGTCGCATCCCTATTTCCCCTACCTGCTTCAACTCGCCCCTTTGTAAAGGCTAGTGGCTGGGCTGTCTTAGCTCTTTTCTGAAAACATTAATTTCTGTTAGGAATTGGACGTCTGCATAATATGATACAACTGTTTAAAATAACTTAAATAAAAGAGCCTCGTTAAGTAATTAACTGTCACTTGATTTCTCCCCTTTCTACGATCCTGCGACATAACCACTTGGACGGACAATAGATAGCATCTCTGAGTAATTTTATCTTTTCGGACCGGGCAGAAGTGAAGATTGAATTTACAGTACGTAAGGTACCATAGAGTAGATCCAGAATTATTTCAGCATGAGTTACTAGTACGAAGGACGAAACTAGTAATTGAAATTAGGTACAATATTCTATATTGTGATAATATGCAAAAAAGAACTGAAGCCTGTATCGAAATGAATGGCCACTATTTTCAAAATAGTGTTTAAATATGCATATTATGATTATTTTTCAATTTAACTTCATTCTGTATAGGCTATTGTATGCTAATGTGTTGTACACAGTATAATGTACACTGCATAATGAATTACGTCCGAATGGATAGCTCAGTTCGTGAGTAAAAACACTTATTGTTAATACAATACTGTATTTTGATTACAGAAAAACCTAATGAAAATGATCAAACTCTAAATCGCGATATTTCCTATTTTACGTAAATGGATGAACTACTTTTCTTCCCTCCTATACCTAGTAAAGTGATTTGATTGTATTTTACGCCAGTATCATCGAACTCCAGTCGTGGAAGGGGGTAGCAAACGGTATTTCCGATTCTTAACCGTTAATCCAAAGGTATAGCCAGGTTAATATTAGAAATGTTAGTAAAAATAAAATGATGTCCCTGTATAATTAACACTAGTAAGTTTACCATTTTATCAATCATTTGTAAGAAATGTAGTTTCTTTTTATACATAACCTAAAGACATCCGGTCTTATTAATAAAAACTGTATATACAGATGTTTAACTGTTTTATACTTATACAACGAATAGCTCGTTTATACGTCATGTGTAAATTCCTTACTAATAATCACTATATACGTCGTGTATAACAGTATAACTGTTACACAAGTACGTCATAGTTTCGTCATTACTTCGTTACGAAAGATAATAGAATATCTGAGGTTCTCTATTGCATCCAGTAGAGCGCTCTAGTGTGGCGTGTTAAGTATCGATAGTACAACTGGTTCTAATCGATGACCACACTACATTTTGGTCAAAGAGTACAAGCTACAGCTATATTATTTTGTGCTCTTTGGTATGTTCTTCTGTGGTTACAAGGCAACCATCATCATAATATGGCAGTCGATACGAACAGCTAGAGGGGCGGCCATTTTTTCTCTATATACAACGCTTAAACAAGGGGTTTCCTGTATATATCTACTACAAAGCAATTCTCATTATATAGTTACAGCCTGTTTTTATATCCATTGCTTATACATGCTTTATTAGTAAAGTTTTCTGTCTCAACTCTGCATAAGTCTCGTATAAAAACTATACACGGTTTATTAGTAAGACAGATCGTGTATAAGATTCTCTCTCTCTCTCTCTCTCTCTCTCTCTCTCTCTCTCCCTCCCTCCCCCCCTCTCTCTCTCCTTTTACTTCAGCGCTTAGCAACTAACTAAAGGAAATTGGATATATAGAACACACACAAGGGTTGTAAATTGAGTCGTCTTCGAGTGACGGCTACTTTAAAAGATTTTTGCATTTCCTGGCAAGGAATCAAACACAAGATTTTTGTAGCAAGAAACGTTATAGGTTGGGCCACCTCGGGCTACTTAAAATGTATCAGCTCATTAAAATCCGAATGTTGTCTTATGCCACTTATGTATGCAGAGGATCATGCACAGTACGAGAGTAAATTTGGTATCATCAATTTTGGTGTGTGAGAGTGCGCTTGCTTGGATCCCCTGGTGACATGGCCTGGCTTTACAGTAGCGTCTTCTGCACGGCGCCGGGACGCCTCCCCCTCCGCACCCGTCATCTTTCTCAAGTCATATCTCCATCTACCCCCGGTGACCTTTCGCCCTTGCAAAGTAAAGTTGCGACGACGTAGAATGCATACTACGTATACCTATTCCATACTCGAGGGCAGGACTAATATAAGCTCGTGAAATGAGTTTTCCTTTCACATAGAACGAGCTGCGTGGTCCGCATGGAGCAGCGAGGTACGACTAATTCACAGCCTCTACGAAATCTAAATTGGTGCGTGGTTCATTTTCTCTCCACGTAAATAGACGCCCTTGACCGATGCAAAACTTCTGGGTTTTACTACACTTTCTAAAAAAAAATGAATTACTCCAGAGTTCCATAACAGAACCTTCTATCAAAGGTGTTTAAAAACCATAAAGACGTTTATCCCCGTCCACATGTAGAGTAATTTTTTGATAGACTCCAAATGGAAACCTGATAGAGCTCCTGTGACTTAGCGTTAGGATTACATTTAATAAAACAATTAAATAGTTCGGAACAAATCTTTTGGTGTGTTACATTTTCATGACAGATTTTTTTTTTCTAAATTGTTACCGGATGAAAGTATTGGTGAGAATAGCGAGTCTACCATTAGAGATAATGAAAGTAAAATTTTTGGTACAAGGATCACAGACACTTTTTGAAATTTGTTACGCTTTTAACTGAATACTTGAAAGTTCAAATAGCATTTTCAGTACTTTCTTAGATGAAAGTTTATCGTTATTTTGTCTAAACTCTTCATTAGGCATAATATAAAACAAATTGGCCACAACATATCTCACGAACGAAATAGAAAGTACTTCTCCACTAAGCTTTAGAACAGAAGTTCAATTGGAAAAGAAAAATAAATTGACAGACACCTAGTTCCCTATCACAGTCTAGTATATACGGTCACGAAACTCAATACGTAGTAAATATTCATTCATAGATAGTTGCTAACCACTAGGATCGCTACTATCGCCTCATTACAGACAATACGAAATAGTATCTGCACAGTCTATTGTTCCTAGCACCCTCACAACTCAAGCTTCGTGACTGTATATACTAGACTGTGTTCCTATCTCAAAATACTTAGGCTTACCTCCATGTAGTTGCCATAGTTGCCATAGCTGCCGACAGATCTCCCCCAAATGATAAAGAAACTATCATAGATTCCTATTCCACTAATAACTTGTTTTTGACGATTGTGGCGCTTAGATCCCTATTCGGGGCAAGATTTCAATTTCTTCGGTTGAATTCTGAAATACTCTGTACATAATTATAATCAAATCTTATCAATATAAATTATATCCTACTTTGTTACAATTAGTAATTAATGAAACAGCGCATGTGTTCTTCAGTTGCAGTCAAAGGAAGCGTTATGACCCTAGAACATGTTGAAGTATTGTTACATTAGAAGAAAGAAGTTTTAGCAACCCAGTTGGCAGTGACTCTCAAAAAGCTTTCACATAGAAAATCAAATGCCGCCTCTTCTTCCTCCATTTGAAGCCGAAGAAAGATGTATTGTGAAGGTTAATAGGGGATGAAGGACAAGACTTTTCTTTTGTGGGTTAAGATATGCAGGGTCACAAACGACAGTCTGTGTCCGAGACAAACCCTGCTCAGGTTTTTGTTGTGATTCACCGTACAGCATACATTTCGCGCGATTAGCAATGCAGAAGCATGCGAGAGTCCACACAAGTTCGCAGAAAAACACTCCCATTAGTCAAAGCCACATCACAGCTATACAGTTTGCATTGAAGCATTGCACTCTTGGTTTCAGAATTGCTGAGAATGCACTTCGCTGTGAATTTACGAAGAATTCGTTAATCAAAGTACTGTGAGAGTTCTGACATAAATGGGCTTTCAATTTCTGAAATTATTGAATACAAAAAGAGTTGGATTGACAGGAAGGAAAGCATAATATATAGTACCTATTTATATTCCATACATTACGATTAGGTGTGTGTGTATATGTGTGTGTTTATTTTCCTTACTTTGCCTTTTTACGAAGTATAGAGAGAAGATATTGTGATGTTATAAAAGTAGACCTCGAGATTTTCATGAAAATACCTGTTTTCAGCCTTCCCAAGAGGCCTACTGAAAATGTCATTTTGATCACAGAGTCATTAAAATACGTAGGCCTAGGGTTTTCTGTTTTACGGCGATGACTCCTAGAGAAACAAAACACAGACAGTATCGTATGTAGAGAAAAAAATAATATTTATTTACTTGTTTAATAATTTCCTTATTATTTATTTATTTGTTTACGTTTTTATTTATTTATTCATTTACTACTTATTTTTTTTAAATTTAGGTTCTTATTTTTATTACTAACTTGTAATATGCCAGTGATAATTAGTTTACAGTATAGCTGACAGAAACAACGGGAGACCTTAAATAATATGTCCTGTAGTTTTCAATAAATAATTTGTTTTCCTTGCATAGGCCTAATACACATATTTATTTGATATTTATTATATTATAGTTCAAAGGAAAAAGTACATACAAATACTCATTTACACACTTCATAATTTTACACATAGATATACCATTTTTAATACAATAATTAATACAATACAATTTAAATATTTAGTATAATATGTTTTATCTTGCACTTGCGTCTAGTTTTGTGCAAGACTCGACTCATTTTAGTATGTTGTTACAATTAGTATTTGTTCACTTGCCTAATACTTCACGTTTCAATCTGCAATGTGCAGCTAGCATAATATATATAAATCTTCCCTTATTCTACAGTAGTATCTTCCATTCCTCTTTCGCTACAGAAATACTTATATAGGTAGTTCGTATAAGCGCTCTCTCTCGTTGGTAAGCCTTCATTTCTTAATTTTAATGAACATCTTTATTTAATTTAAACATTTCGCTATAGGTTTTGTAAAAAGAGCTGATTTATATATCAATAAAGGAGTAATGGTTAAAACTTAAAAATTCCTAAAAGTGTCTCTAAGAGATTCCCCTTGGTTTTAAATTAAAATAGTTTTTAAAATTCGCTTCTGGATGGCAAACCCTCTCATTACTGGTTGCATTTCCCCAGAGAAGAAGAGTCTTGTGAATTCCGGTGTTTTTAGTCTAATACCAGCCTAAGTGTTAATGAATTATTCATTTTATTCGTCCTTGGGAAATTATTCTCAATATCTGCCACAACAATATAGGAAATATTTACCACTGCTTTCTTCTTCTTCTTCTTCTTCATCATCTTCATCATCATCATCATCATCATCATCATCATCATCATCATCATCATCATGTAGCGGGAAACTGTAAATTCGTCCATTGAAAATAGTTACCTGTAATCTGGCATGTAGACTCGTCCGCATTCCTACTAAATATCGGTATCATGGAAGTGTAAACTCGTCCGCATACCTACTTAATGTCAGCATCCTCGAAATGTAAACTCGTGCGAATGCTAAAGAGAACATTTCCCTTCCCATTTTATCCAGGCTTAGGACAGCCAAGTGGCATAGTTAAAAATGTTTCTCATAACAAGAAGTACTTTTAATAAAATCTACCATGGACAAATATTAAAAAATACCTCGGGTACAGAGGCCAGGTGCCTTAACCATCCTTTCCACCCAAGCCGACTGGACAAACTTAACTTGGATTAAAATTATAATAAGTAATTTTAATAAAATCTACCATGGACAAATTCCCTGTTTTATAATTTTCTAGGTCTTTGCATATACGCAGCTGCTTATTCCTGGTAGCTCGTTTTTATTATCCTCTGTGTATTTATACTTTGTAGCTTGATGTACGTTTCTGTCTGAAATTCTTTTAAAACGTTGATAAAATCGTAAAAGTTTGGATGGGAAGTATTAAAATTCTTGCATGAAAAGATTCACATGCGTTAGAAAATTAAATATGAACTATTGTTTCATTATCATCTAAATTGCTGTAATTTCTGAAATGGCTCCTGTGTTACCAATGTTAATAAATAAACGTTTGGCGGACGAGTTTACATGTTACCAATGTAAAGAATTCAACGTTAGGCGGACGAGTTTACATGTTACCAATGTAAAGAATTCAACGTTAGGTGGACGAGTTTACATGTTACCAATGTAAAGAATTCAACGTTAGGCGGACGAGTTTACATGTTACCAATGTAAAGAATTCAACGTTAGGCGGACGAGTTTACATGTTACCAATGTAAAGAATTCAACGTTAGGCGGACGAGTTTACGTGTTCAATTAAAATGTCACACCTTCGAAATACGATATGTTTGTCAGTTTCGGACGAATTTACATTTCCCCCATGTAGCTTCCAAGGAGTGGACCGTAGATTGGTCCGTTCCGGTCCCATATTAGAGGTCGAGAAGTCTCTTCAGTGGTCTTCCAGGGATTTTTGTACTCGCCGGGGTGTAATTTTTTTTTTTTTTTTTAGTAATCTAGTAATCAGTTACAGGAGAATGGAGAAAGTTACACAACGCAGAACTGCACGCATTGTATGCTTCACCTGACATAATTAGGAACATTAAATCCAGACGTTTAAGATGGCAGTGCATGTAGCACGTATGGACGAATCCAGAAATGCATATAGAGTGTTAGTTGGGAGGCCAGAGGGGAAAAGACCTTTGGGGAAGCCGAAATGGGAAGATAATATTAAAATGGATTTTAGGGAGGTAGGATATGATGATAGAGACTGGATTAATCTTGCTCAGGATAGGGACCAATGGCGGGCTTATGTGAGGGCGGCAATGAATCTCCGGGTTCCTTAAAGCCAGTAAGTAAGTAAGTAAGCAGTAATCAGTTGCGGGGAATCCTGTTGACATGTTCTATCCACTTTGACTTATAATTTAAAATTTGTTCAGAGGCTGATGTCATTCTCAATTCTTCCAAAACTGCTATATTTGTTTTCTAGTCGTTCCATTTATAAGCTGCTGTTCTTAAATATTTCATTTCTGTCGCAGTTATTCGTGATTTACCTTTTGTCTCGATTGTCCAGTTTTCACAACCGTAATGTCGGAAGAGCCAATACATTATACAATCTTATCCGGGTTTTAGCTGAAGTTTGTTTTGATTTAAACACACAGTTAACCGTCAGCAAAACAACAAAGACATTAGGTAAGTAACTTGGGTTCTTGTTTGATTATAGTGTGAAGTTAATAACGGAAAAAGTGTGCTGTACGTAATCCTAAATTTGTATTATAAGCGTAATATTTAATAACGGAAAACGTGTGCTGCATATAATATTAAATTTTTATTATAAGCGCTTCTTAAGATTTAATAACGGAAAACGTGTGCTGCACATAATCTTAAATTTGTATTATAAGTACTTCTTAACCCAATAAAAATATCTATTGATGTTTAGCACATTTTTATATTATTATTATTATTATTATTATTATTATTATTATTATTATTAGTATTATTATTATTATTATTATTATTATTGTTATTATTATGATTATTATTATTATTATTATTATTATTATTATTATTATTGGTACTATTATTTGTAATTACAGTAAATTTTTAGGTCTCTAAAACTGTATTTTAATGCCTACTTTCGATCATTATGGAGCCTAGTTGATGTGTCTGAAAGTTGGTTAATGGCCTAAATGTTCGAAGTCTAGTAGTTATAATGTATATAAAATATAATATATGTTTTTGCAGGCATCGTTAGGGCATTAATTTTTTTTTTTCATCATTTCAACATACCTACTTGTGCGATAAATTTGCTAGAACACTGTACGTATTAGGAAGAGAGTAAGATAGAGATACTATACCTCACTCGTTCTACTAACGGAGGCATCTCGCGGCAACAGTGTACTAGCTAAGACCTATAAAGCCAATGCTTTTTTTCTTAAGCTGGAATACTCTATAAAACTAGAGGACAAAGTGCTACGAAGAAATTTCTGCACAAGTATGCAGACGTTAATTGAAAACAATGATGAATTTATTCGTTTTCTAACGAAGCCATGTTTCATCTCTCTGGTAACGTACAGACATAACCTCAGAATTTGGGGGTCGATAAGTCCGCGTACCTACATGGAATTCTTTGATGTGCCCGTGTTACCAAGGGGGACACATTGAACATCTTTAAGATAAGGAACTAAACTTTTTGAGTTTCTCTTTCCATTGATACTATTTTCATGTACCTCAGATTCATAGAAGGTAAATTACATATTTTCGAAACCGGAAAGGTCTTTTGTAGGAGCTCTATATTTTATAATGCAACATTCCTTTTGGTGTCCTACGTGTTTCAAATTTTTGCAAAATTTCAGTTTCTTTACCGCCGGCCTAGTATTTCGGTCAGTATTTATTTAGTATAGACTGTAATAATTAAATACAATATTCAAAATAATTATTTCACAGTTCTTTTCTTTGTAGGCTAAATGAATAGGCTTGATTTAAGTGAATTACAAAACTTCAACTGATGAAATAAAATGTTCTGGGCCTTATCAGCTACTGTAATTTTGTCCGTGAACTTCAAACATATACAAGATTGAAATTTCGAGATCAGTGATGGATTAGAACCAAAGAATTTGGGACACATTTGCCGTCTGCCGAAGTATCAGAAATACAATATTTTGATTGGAGCACATAAGCGTCACTTATACAATCTGCGTACAGGATTCGTTTTTATGCATACTGTATCTATAAAATTAGTATTAGATAATTTTGCTTAATTGCACATTCTAATGGTGGAGTAAACACCATGTGTGAGAGATGTATATTTATGACATGAAGTAAACACTGTTGCTTTTGTGATGTGTGAGGCCATTTTCTTTTATCTGTGCTTCCTTTTCTGTTGTTTTATCTTTGTCATCGTTTGCTCGTTTAATCAAGAAGATCAAAGGGAAAGAAGATGAACGTAACTGTGTCTTGTAAAGGAACGCAAAATAAAATCGAACGAAATCGAGACGCTTCCCCTTGCAATAAAAAGTGTGAGGGGAGTTTTCGAAGCTCGCTAGGGACGTATATACTGCGACACAAAACAAAGACAGATTAGTGGCACACGATACCTTTCGTATGCAACGTGTATGAGCGGATTGTGCTAATTAAGGTGATAGAATAGCTGTAACAATGCTACAGTACGAAGTGCTTACTTCGTATATTGATAACATAGGCCTAGATTAGTGCTTCGTGTTTTCCTAGGTTTGATTACATTTTTATTATTTTTATTTAACACTTTCCCTAAATAGGGATTGCCTAGAAGACAAAGTATACCATTTACAAAACAAAATTTTGGATATTACATATTACATGACAAATTGTTATGAGTATAAAACTAATGCAAGAAAGAGAAACTACAGTGCATTGTCTTATCTGAGGTGATTTCTTAACAATGCAATCGAACTTTTCAACGCAAGTAAACAAACATTGGTAATTATAGGATGAAGGTAAATGAAAAGCCTTGCAAAAATCAACAAACTGCTTCGGGATGGATCCTCTTGCTCCGACCATCAAGCTTATTACATCTATCTGTTATAATTAATAATTGTATACTAGAGATATACAGGAAGGGCGAAAAGTAACTCCCTATTGTAAAATGCTTATAACGTTTGTATATATTAATTTTTAATTAACTTAGTACATAGTTTATTTACAGTTAGAAAGTGATCCATAATGGCACATCGCATGACACTGCAGGAAAGGGCTCAGGTGTATGTATTTATTCACACTGTAAATGGGAATATACCCGGTGACAGTGGTAACTAATTACTCTCAATAATGACAATTAATAATAAACACAATTAATAAAAAGTACAATTATTAATACATTAATAATACTATTAATAATAATTAATACTACTAATAATAATTAATACTACTAATTAATAATAATAATAATAATAATAATAATAATAATAATAATAATAATAATTTGTATCTTAACCCTAAGTTCGAACTGAAACCCACGAGTGTGATATGTTCATACCTGCACAAGTACCTTTCAGCACTACACTTACTTCGCTGACAACTCACTCACTGCACTGGAACTACGACACATTTCACTGATTCTATCCTGATTTCATTAACACTTCAAAACATTTCACTGTTCAAATACTTTGCAATGCCACTATAAACTATAAAGCTTCACTGACAAACACTTCACTGACACAAGACTTCAATAACAAAATATCAATTACACCCTTTAAGTAGTTTGTATAATATACTACCGTCTATTAGTAAATCCCTTAAGGCTATTTTTAAATACATTTTTGGTTATTGGTAAAGCCTTTAATAAGTCTGCAGGTAAAGAATTCCAGTCCCAGTACGATTGAGAAAAGAAAACTTTCCAGTGTCCGTCCTCTGTCTTCTTTCCCTCAATTTATGAGTGGTTGTTCCTTGGAGAGTAATTTGGCGGCTGCAACCTATTTTTTGTTTCTCTCCAGGCAGGCTCACCTCTGTATGTTTTGAACATTGCGCATAATAGAGTTCGCGTTCTCCTGTCCGTGAGTGTGTCCCACTTTAATGATGAATTATTACGACAACACTTGAGAACCCGTTTTTAATCTTTTCCAGTGTCATAATATGTTCTAATCTGTAAGAACCCAACATGCAGCATCATATTCCATTACTGGACGAACTAGTGATTTATATACAATCTCTTTGGATTTATCCGAGCCTTTTCTTAGTACCCTCATCACAAAGTGTAACGCTCTCCATGCTATTCCCGCTGTGTCAGTAACGTGTTCCCCCAGCCGAGATCGCTGCTAAATGTTATTCCTAGGTATTTACACTTGTTAACTTCCGGAATGGTTTCACCCCGTAACGTGGCCGCCCGTTATGAAGTCTGTCTTCCGTTGTACGGGTACAGAGGTGGTGGCGGACAGTGCACGGACCTCGCGCTACATTGGATTCCAAGACCATCAAGAATTGCCATTATAAACTCATGAACATAGAATTTGTGGTGGATACTCGCAGGTGTAGTCGTCCTTCGACATCCAGGACAGAGGCAAGATTGCAAATGATGAGGGATATGTTCACCGGAAGCCCACCGTTGATGTGTACGAGCCATTTTAATCATCTACGATTTTCATTTGTCCTTTCAGATTATGCATTGTTGATTGTCATATACGGAAACTCTCATCTTTTAATCATAATATAACCAACAAGAAATTATTCCTCCTATCATAATAGCTTTATAATAATAAATTAATATTATCCATACTCAAACGGATCAGACTGTATAATTTTTTACACTCTGTATATATTGTATTGTATTTATTAACATTCCATGGTATTCATACATTGCTTACAGCTAGAATATGGAACAAGTCAAAAAACTTAATACTACTATAAAATCTTAATTTATAGTCACAGTTTAGATGAAATATATACAGACGAGATTTACAATATAGTCTACTAGTACAACACAAAGTTTTAGTATCAATTTCATGAAGTGTTATTAAATGTCATGAATTCACCTACAGAATAGAAGGCGTGAGAAATTAGGTACTTCTTTAATTTGGCCCTAAATAATTTTATGTTTTGAGTTTCATTTTTTATATCGATAGGGAGGCTATTAAAAATTTTTACTGCCATATAACGCACTCCTTTTTGATAGCACGATAGACTTGCCGATGGAGTATGAAAGTCATTTTTTGACGTGTATTTATGCTATGAACTGTTGAATTAGTTACAAAGTATGAAGCATCATTAACCGAATTTGGAGTATTTTAAACGATCCTGTGATTTTTCACAGCAACATAAAGCTTCAAAATGCAGGTTTTAAATTTTGAGCTGTTTTCCTCTTGAACTGGGCCGTTGAATCACATTTTCATTTAAATCCAGTTTAGAATTCTGTAATTAATATCTTGAAAATTAAAAAAAAAAAAGATATATCGTTATAGTTTCCATATTGGATAACTAAGGTAGTTCTTCTTATTATGAACAGTTTCAACATTAATTTCAACCTCACAAATATTGTCAAAGAATATGAATGGGGTGAGAATGAGATAGTCCAAAGCCACACTTTTAACAAAACTAGTTTTTTTTTGTACGATTTCATTTCTTATACATGTGGGGCATCTACTAGTGGAATATTATAAAATTTACTCAACAAATGACGTAAGTATACGCTGAAAAATTTAAGATACCGCACCTAATAGCATTGAACTCTAAACCTTCAGTACGTTCTTCTGTAAAAATTTATCTGTGTGGCTTAGGACTATATCATTCTCACCCCTTCATACGTCAGAGCTTTCTTATATACGCAGGCTGTGAAAATATATACACTACTAAGAAATATGAGATGAAAGCTCAAGATACTAACTATTTTAGTTGAGAGCAAAGAAGAAGATAAACTTATTTTCTAAAGCATACAAAATCCCTCATGAACTTACCGGGCGCAGAGTTGGAACTACGTATGTTTCTATGGCGTATATTGCAGAATTATATTTACAAATCTCTCCATGCATATGGAGAGGCGCTTCTTCGCTTCGCGTCTGTACTTTGGTCCAGAAGAAGCCAGCCCTTTCCGCTGTTTCGATCAATACAAACACACAGACACAAATACAAGCCGAACCTTCAACAAGGACACCCTTTTTCTACGACCAACACTTCGCGTAAAATCACGCGTTACTACGCCACTACAAACTTGATGTGTTGAATCTGAAATAATGTACTTTAAGGTTCCTTAGAGATGTAAAGGCGACACCTCCAAATTAAATGAAAAGAACGCAGAACCATTATTACTGCAATTCTATATTATTTAGCACCACTTTTAAATGACATATGGCATTCATAGACTCTGAATTGGTGAACTGGCGAGAATGGAATATGGTGGAGAGAGAGAGAGTAGCATTTAAGAAGAAATGCATAAAAAGTAATTGTAATTGTATAGTTGTGTTTATTTCTCTACCACTGCCATATATTTTACTGGGGATCAAATTCTGATGGCAATACGATAATCAGGAAACAAAATGTAATGTAAGTGAATTGTACGTCATCATCTTAAACCATGGACGAAATTATATAAATTATAAAGCACTTCGTACTATTGGACTTAATAAAATAAGCTTCGCGTCATCCATTTCATTATACCTTCAATATTACCGCGATTGGAGGTCTTGCAATCGATATATTTGTCATACCATTCTTTATTTCGATCTTGGGCCGTACGGAAATTCGTTCAGAATCGGAATCCGGTCATGCGGACAGAGGCCTTACGGCAAAGTCGGCGATGCTCCATTTAAAATAATGTAAATCGTCGTTGTTTCTGTGCAAAATATAAAATTGTTCAGTAGGAAGGAAACCACATTTAAGCTTATTCATTCTATAGCAGTAGTACACAGGAGACTGTGAATTCTTAAATTTCCGAAAAAAGAAATATAATATATACGAGGATTTATTATTTCCTGCATCACTATTTAAGTTATTTAATAGAACAAACATCTGACAATCGATAAATATGTCACATAGGAGTTATTGCAGGAATAACGGCGAAATGATGCAAATTCGAACGCGCCGTACGAATCCGTTCCGGATAGTGAGCGCCTACCTTTAATCTAGATCTTGCCTTTGATGATGTATTTGATGGTACTGTAAAACTATTTTATTATAAAGATTCATTGTATTTTATTTGGTAGCACATAAAATATAGACAGAACTATTAATATCGAAAGGCTTAACTTGTGAAAAATTTTATAAACCTTCTCCCAATGGTTTAGGAACGAAGACATTTTAGCATTGAAATATTAATTTCGTATGTTCATATTTAGTCAAAATAAATAAAATTTCATATTTCTGAAAAATTCTAATCTTATTGCGCCGGCCTATAATTATAACATGCTGGGCTCTACAGGAAAAGAAAAAGTAAATGATCATTTTATGTCAAGTGGAACAAAATAATGAGACGTCCCGGAGAGAAAGTTAACTGAACTCCAATGAATGACATTTCTTGGATTTCAAATACAGTTAGATCTATAACTAGTAGTTCGTAGATCATTCTCATTTAGTGATAACTACCTTTCAGATTTGTCTGCCGACACACACGGACACTGGGTTCAATGTTCATAGACTATAAAGCAGGGATGTCAAAGCGCCTGTATTACGTGCACATACTACAAGCAATACAAATTCAACAAGGTTCACTTTTTAGCAAGGTAAAGTAAAATCATCTCTCTTAAGAAAATGTTGTGCGGGTTCTTGAGAGCACGCAGTGCAGGCGCTTTGACATCCCTGCCACACAGAGTGAATAATTGTAATTAAATTAAATTATTGTTTATTTAACGACGCTCGCAACTGCAGAGGTTATATCAGCGTCGCCTGTGTGCCGGAATTTTGTCCCGCAGGAGTTCTTTTACATGCCAGCAAATCTACTGACATGAGCCTGTCATATTTAAACACACTTAAATGTCATCTACCTAGGCCGGAATCGAACCTGCAACCTCGAGCACAGAAGACCAGCGCTATACCGACTACGCTACCGGAGCCGACGAGTGAATTGTAACCTCTGCACCAAAATTTAAGAGGTGATTCTACATGTTAAATATAACAAAACCTTTATTACACTTTTCCTTCGATGAAGCACCGTTAAGCAGGGAAAAAATAGTCTTCGCTCAATATTTGCAGCGTTCTATTGCGGTAACGGCCCGAGGGAAATGGGTGATTGCTATACAATCAATATACAATATATAAAAATATATAATACAATATATAAAAATAATCAGAACTGTTAATGTCTTGAATCTTTTTTTGCAAATGAAACCGTTTAGCCATATATTTGAATTGAATAATGGCGAAAACGTTGAAATAAATCTTGCAACGCAGTGCAAGTCGCGTGTTACCGACTGAGTACAGCAGAGGAGGAGGGGAAGGTAAGGAGTGCAGTCCGCGCTTGCTTAGTGTTATTGCAGCAGCAGTGATGTTGTCAAATGCTTCATAGAAACATAACGGTTTCCTCTAAAACGGTGAATGTTAGAGAAAAAACTTGTTTAGATTTTTCAAATTTCTCTTCATGGTCTGTTACCAGTTTCATTTTAGTGCAGAGGTTACTATCCACTCTGTATTTATGTTCAAATTTCAAAGGCGATGTGCTGTTACAGGAACTGTTAGAGTACAATCACAGTCTAGTATATACAATCACGAAGCTCAATATGTAATAAATATGTATCCATAGATAGTTGCTAACCACTAGGATCGCTACTGTCGCCTCATTACAGACAATGCGAAATAGTACCTGCACAGTCTATTGTTCCTAGCAACCTCATCAACTCAAGCTTCGTGACTGTATATACTAGACTGTGGTACAACTGCAACTTATGTGCCTCAGAGGTTGAGGTAGGATGGATTCCTCTCACTCAGGTTTCAAAGAATTAGGCTAATATTACTGGCGTCCTAGCAGTCAAATTAAATTTGTTTGTACTACAGTTTGAGTGGTTATTTAACCACATATTACTATCCCTTTTTATCTGTATTTATAGATCCCCAAATCTAAGCAATTAGACCAAATTTGGACTTACAGGTTAATTTCTGAGATATTATGAATTGAAGAATTTGTTTAATTTCTCACACAAATGCTCAGCTGAAGTGTTTCGTCAAGTTATTATGTGACTGCTGCTGCTGCTGCTGCTGCTGCTGCTGCTACTACTACTACTACTACTACTACTACTACTACTACTACTACTACTACTACTACTACTATTACTATTGATTACTACTAACTACTCTCCGCTGCTACTACTATATGTTTTATTTTATTTTATTTTAAATTCACCACCAATAGAAGCAAGCTTCCAATTATAGATGGCTTACATTGATATCATTTATATACAAAATACATAATAAGAAAAAACAAAACAAACAACACAAACGAAAGAAAGAAAAATACATAATAGATGCTAGAATATAATATTGCAGTTAATATAGTGCCAAATGTCAATATAATAATGCAAAATTATTTCAAAACTAGAGTAAAAAAAAACATTATAATACACTTATTAATAATTTAAACATTTAAGGAAATACGATTCTTTTTAATATTGTATGAAATTTTTTAACTGTTAAACTGAAATCTAATATTGAGCATCACAGTTTAAAGACAGAGAGTTGTATTACACATAAGAAACAACGGAGAGTTCTTGAAGAAAACAGTTCTAGGAATTGGAATAACAAAAGGTTGCCTATGACGTAATTATGTCCTTTTTATATTGAACTGGAAGAAGTTAAGTAAATCACAGTTATTTAATATACCGTTAAAAGTCTTGCAGAGTAAAATTAGGCTATTTATTAATCGTTTAGATTTTAAAGTTTTATAATTAAATTCAAAAAGTAACTCATTAGGTATATGAAATCTGCTTTTCATAAGACGACACGTGATATAAATAACGTAAAAATCTTTTGTGTATCCTTTCTATTTGTATCTGATGCGACTGGAACTGAGATGACCATATTATAGACGCTTACTCTAGCTTAATCCTAAGAAATTATCTATAGAGTAGCAATAGTATTTATAATTTTTAATTTTTTTGTATTTTTGATTATAAATCATAATTTTCTATATGCATCAGTTACTACGTAATTTAAATGCATTTTAAAACATAAGTTGTGTGTAAAATAAATACCCAAATCCTTAAATGATTCTACTCTAAGTAATTTCACACCATTAATTTCATACGAATTTTGAGCAATTGTCTTATTTTTAGATTACGTCATAAAGCAAAATTTATTAGGGTTTAACGAAAGAAAATTGTCAATACTTCATCTATATAGTCTGTCATGCTGCAGATTAAAAGCGTCTTGTTGTTTGTCAATGACAAACAGTTCAAAAAGATTGTTGACATATTTAGGGTTTTCTTTAAACTGACATAACTGAAATCCTACACCATAGATGTCCAATTGTAACTTGTACGAGGTAACCCCTGGTATAAGCAACCCGCAGCGCATATTCTTTAAGGTCGTTTTTCCTATTTTATATGTAAAGTTATTGACCTTAGCAGAGCATGCTTGACGTGCAATATCTTCTGGTGCTATAGGTGTTTGGATACCCTTGTCCTACACAAACAGGAGAGTCTGTAAGACGCAGCACACCACATTGCAGGTAATCAGTTGGCTTTCTATGCCAAAGATCTGATTTTAAACCCCGGCGAGTCAAGGAAGAATTTTTCGTCTGTCTAATGCAGATTTTCGCAGAATACTGCATTGTATTACTCGAATTTCAGAATTTCTCCAATAATTCACCTCACATTGTACCATGGGCAAAGTATGACAGCTAAGTGATATTTAGTTTAAGTATGCTGCTTGAAGTCAATTGATGGGAATCGAAGTCCTCGCCGTTGGATAACACAGGCACTGAAGACTTAAGATCATCTATGCTGTAGCCGGAAACACAAGTGCACAATCTTGACTTTCACCGGAATCAAAATTTCATCTTAACAGATGAGTATACCATGTTTGGCTGTTCAGGTCGATATCAGTAATTTCCTGCGATGTAATGTTTCGAGATATCGATACAGTGCCAATTCTCTGAAACATTATGGCATGAGGCCAGAGACTGGCAACATATAACACTTACAAGTTAGTTTTAGGAAAGAAAGTCATATGATGGTTTTCCATTGTGTTTTCAGAAACAGGAACCTAATCAATGGAGCTAGAACTCTTATATGGCATCATAATGGAATACATATTGTATTTAGAAAATTCTTCAAGATAACTAAATTAATTCATTCGTAGTGTTCTGTCCAAGGGCAGGTCTTTCACTGTAAATCCAGCATTCTCCAGTATTTCCTATTTTCTGCCTTCCTCTTTACCTCCGTATATAATCCACATATCTTAATGTCGACCATCAGCTGATATCTTCTGCCACGAGCTCTTCTCCCGTTCACCATTTCTTCCAATGCCTTCTTCAGTAGACAGTTTTTTCTCAACCAGTGACCCAGCCAACTTATTTTCCTCTTCCTGATCAGTTTCAGCATCATTCTTTCTTCATCCACCCTTTCCAACACACCTTCGTTTCTTACTCTGTCCATTTCAGACGCTCCTTCATTACATGCTCTCCAGCCTGTTAAATAAATAAATAAATAAATAAATAAATAAATAAATAAATAAATAAATAAATAAATAAATAAATAAATAAATAAATAAATAAATAAATACTATACATTATCGTTGTGCATGACAGACACTGTTCGGTTCATTTTGTCGAGTGTGGCGAAGTTCGATATTTGTCGGTGTTCGCTTTGCAGTAAGAGGGCTATCATGTTAATTCACCAATATTATGAAAATATTTGCTGTTTTACTCTCTCATCCCTTCATGCTTTGAACTAGCGTCGTGCATTACAGCGTTATGTTCTGTTCAAGTTTGTCGAGTATGTCAAAGTTCGATATTCGCCGATGTTCGCTATGCAGGAGAAGGCCTGTCCTGTTTGTTCCACCTTGTTATAAAAAAATTCAGTGTCCTCCACTCTCACCTCTTCGTGTTTTAACCGCTTAAGGATGTTAACACACATCTTGCGATTAGTTTGTCATATGAAATAAGAGAAAGTTCTTAAAATCTTGGTTACCGCTTTTATGTTCTAACATTGCACGACATTATTTTAAACCGCTTAAGGATTTGAGCACATATCTTGCTATTAGATTTCATATGAAATAGGACGAAGTTTGTAATGTTTTGGTTTTCTCCCTCATGTTTGAACATTGCACAATACTATTCGGTACAATGAACATATGCGTTTTTTTCCTTAATATATTTTGTTTGATTTATTTATACGTATATTTTTGTGAGCGTTTAATAATATTAATAATAACAATCATTGAGCGTAACTTAGCAAGATATGTGCCTGGCATCCTTATGCAGCTAAAGCATAAAGGCGCAGAGGAGGAGAAACTAAGGAGATAAACACCGAATGTATGTGATGGAGAAAGATTGAACAAACGCAAAGGGAGATTCGGTTCTACAGAGACTCGGCAAACTTAAGCCGAACATAAGGCCTCTTACCGGTTTTCAACAGACTCGGTTATTTTAGTTTACATGCTCCATTTCCACGTACTGCTGGATGCCTAAGGAGTAGGCCGAAGTTCGTAGTATCTTGATATCCACTCTCGTGTTCGAACATTGCACGACACTAATGTCTACCTTATTCATATGTTGTAACAGATTATTTCTAAACAATAATACTTTGTATCTTGTTCATCATCTACTTGGAGTATTTAATGAAGAACTCAGAACTTGGGAGGGGTGATAGTATGAGGAAGAAGAATAAAGTGCATAAGACTTGCTGATGTTATGGCATTGTTAGCAGGAAGAGGAGAAGATCGTAAGGGATATGCTACTGGAGCTAAATGACAGCTGTGAGCACTATGGGATGAAGATAAAAGCAAAATAGACATAGTCCACGGTTTTCGGAAGAAAAATAAAGAAGATAAACCTGCGAATTCTAAATAAGGCAGTAGAGCAAGTAGAGCTTCAGATATTTGCTATAAGCAGTAACATGAGTTGCTGCCAGGAAGTCAAAAGAATAGCAATGGCAAAGGAAACATTTAATAGAATATGTAGCATTTTCTGCGAACTAGTGGGAAAATAACTAAGGGAGAAACTAGTAAAGAGCTTAGTGTGGAGTGTGGCAGAAACATGGACATTACGACGAAGTGAAGAGAAATGACTAGAAGCATTTTAAATGTGGATATAATTAGAAAAGAATGGAGCATGTGAAATGGACAGACATAGTAAGAAATAAAGTTGTGTTGGAAAGAGTGGGCGAAGAAAGAATGATGTTGAAACTGATCAGGAACAGGAAAAGTAATTGGTTGGGTCACTGGCTGAAAATAAACTGCCTGCTGAAGGATGCATTGGAAGGAATGGTGAACGGGAGACGATTTTGGGGCAGAAGAAGATATCAGGTGATAGATGACATTAAGATATAATTCACTGAACAACAAGAATTTTGCTCCGACTTAAAACAATGTGTCCGTTATGGTTTGATGTGCGCTGAATGCGAAAATGCATCTCTTTTCTTCGTATCACGTAAGGTTTTTTAAGATATACTATGATTTCACTTTTCGATAAGCACTCTCACAGGAAAATCTGGCGCTGGTTGAGGGTTGTAAACCAAAACAAAAGCTAATGCATTTTATGAGTTTATAACTTATTTCCTGTTTCTTATGGTTGTTGTGTTGTTTTTTTGTACTTCTAATAAATAAACAGATATTGGTCCCTTCTATTCAGTAAATTTCAGAACAGTTCAAAGTAAGGTCTACGCAATAAACAAACAAGGATGTGGTTTTCAGTATTTAAAAGAAAAGTTTACCTTTTGAGTGGAGGCAAATTAAAATAGGGCATTTTCATCGGTCCACAAATTCACAAAGTTACGGCTGACTCTTTGATTGAGGAAAAACTTTCCGTTACAGAAAAAATGGCATGGAGCACTTTCAAAGATGTTTGCTCAAATTTCATTGGAAATTATAAGGCAGGCAACTACTGTACATAGAACTTGTTGTGGAAATCATGTCAAGTGCATATGAGAAAATGGAGTGTAATATGTTTCTCAAAATAAACTTTTTACATTCTCATTTGGATATCTTTTCTCTTAACTTTGGAGCAGTAAGTGACGAGCATGAGGAAATATTTCATGAAGAAATATCTGAAATGGAAAGACGATACAAAGGAAGATCATCATCCAGCATGATTGCAGACTATTGTTGGTTCCTTGTAAAAGACAGTTCCGGGTCTAGTTATAAACGGAAGTCATTCAGAAGATTTTTTTAATGTAACTTCAAATTCCGAGATTTTTCTCATTATACGCATGAAATATTTTTATTGTTGTTACGTTTTAAATTATATAACATAATTTCTGTATCCAGTAGACATTTTTTAAAGTAATATGAGGTGTTTTGAATCCCTAGCGTATTGTAATTTTAGCAATAGCAGTGAAAGATAAAAAAAAAAGTTTTTTTTATAAAAAAATTCAATTCACTTTTCCCGGAAAATGGTACGTGATGGGGCAATTTGGATTTTAAATTCAAATTTAGGGTACACATATTAGTAATATTCACCTATTTTTATTTCGGAGCGAGACAAAAAGGAAAAATTTGTTTTTCAGACAAAGAGGAAGGCACAAAATAGGAAAGATTTGAGAATACTTTTTGCAGTGAAAAACCTGCTCTTGGGTAGAAAACTGTGAATGGATGAATACTTTGTATGAAAATTACATAGGTTGCGATGTTTTCTAAAATTGAAAGAAAGTCTGACTATAGCCTAGATTTAACGTGAACGTCGCTACGGAAATGACAAACCGGGATAGTTAGATCTAAATTAATTACTTTACACTGTGATGACTACTGAAAAGGAAATATTGTTGTTTTTAATTGGGTTATTTTACGACGCTGTATTAACACCTTAGGCTATTTAGTATCTGAATGAATTGAAAGTGATAATGCCGGTGAAATCAGTCCGGGGTCCAGCACCGAAAGTTATCCAGCATTTGTTAGAAATTTGTTTACTATGCAGTATTAATTATTTTTTGTAGTCGAGTTCCACATACTTGAGGAACCGCGAGGAATAAATACGGTTGCGAACTGTGGGCGGTCGCTTTATGGAGGGTTCACTGTACCGAGAGGAGTGGAAGGGAGGAGTTAGCTTTGCCTGCCAGCCACTCCACCCGCACAACAGCACTATGGAAAGTGAACAGCTGGTCCTGATGGCCTCGCCATGGAATTCCAAACAACTCCGAGTTTATACTGTACAGATCAGGCGGAGATGCTGCGTGGAAAGCTTTCTTGGCTGCAGCACTAACACACACAGCTGCTACGTCCAAGCATTGTTGTAAATAAGAAATAAAGAAAACCTCTCTGGCATTTTCTTATTTAACTAATCTCCATGCTCTAAAATATTCCGAAATACTAGGAAATGTAGAATATAGCTGGACTCATATTTTCATACTGAAAAAAAAAATATATGCAGATTATCACTTGAAAGAGAAGATAAATATCAAATAATATATGCAGTTATGTGGGGGTATAATAATTGGAAAATATTGTGTAATAAACTGAAGTTTTGTTGTTTAGAGATAAACAGCACGTTAGAAAAAAAGTACTGGAGTAATAGTTAAAAGTGTAACATTGAAAGTTCCTATATTTAAATATAATCTAATTGCAGTTGTATAGGATGGAGATAAATTCGTTCATTCATAGTTTTCTTCCCAAGGACAGGTCTTTCACTGCAAACCCAGCATTCTCCAATCTTTCCTATTTTCTGCCTTCCTCTCAACCTCCGCCCATGATCCATATTTATTAATTTATTTGTTTATTTAATGCTATTAAATTACAAATGAATAGAAGTTAATATAATATAATATAATATAATATAATATAATATAATATAATATAATATAATATAATATAAACTAGCCCATATTTACTATAAACTATACACTATGTCCACACTAAAAGTATACAGAAATAACAGCTTATATCGTAACTTTGATCATGTTTATTAAATAAATTTCTTCTGCATTGTATAGAGTAACTGAAAAAGTTTTTATTTCCACTAGTACACTTCAACATGAGCACCATTTATAGCTCGACAGGTACCAAAACGATACTCAACCTCTCGCTAGGTGTTCAGCAACATACCAGGTGTTATAAGATCAACTGCTTCAATGATACGCTGTCTCAAATCAATCAAATTACGAAGTTTTCTGCTGTACACAAAATGTTTAATAAATCCCCACGCAAAAATCCAAAGTAGTTAAATCCGGGGATCTAGGCGGCCAGGAAGTTGGCCCACCCCTACCAATCCAATTTCTTGGGAAGGTTACATCCAAAACGTTTTAACATTTCGGTGGAAGTGTGGTGGGGCACCATCCTGCTGAAATGTTAAATCTGGCGGAAATTATGGAATAGCAAGTTCTCCAGCATATAAAGGTACATGATTTACGTGGGCTTCTAGCAAATGATTCACTCACCTGATCCACAATCATTTCGGCCACATGCTTTTTAGAATGTTCCCATGCCTTTGAAATCAAGTTTCCATTATCTCATAGAGTTTATCCCACTCTTAAAAATGGATTTGCGTGTAGGAGGATCCACATTCTATTCCCTCCGTATGCGCCGCTGAACACGCGTAACTGAATTCAATTCTGCAAACCAGAGCGCAGATTGAACTTTTTGCTGTACCGTCTACATCACTATTGACAAGGAACTAGACTGATAAATGCAAATTTTCATTTATGCAACAATAAGCTTGAAACGAAACATTTCACACAACAATTACCATCTAACAATAAGCTAGAAACAAAACACTGCACACAACAATGGCCATGGGAAAGGTATGAAACGAAATCTTGGAGAGTTTTTCTATTGATTGAGCTTTATCTTAAGACATTATAGTACACGGTTGTGAAATTATAAGCTATTATTTCTGTATACTCTTAGTGTGGACACGCTGAATATATAAACTATATATATATATATATATATATATATATATATATATATATTTTCTATCATCTGAATCTTCGTCTGCCCTCGACACGTGTAGAGATCTCCCAAAAATCCAGTGTCGAATTCTTTCCCAGTTACACCTTCATTCAAAAGATGACAGCACACCAAAACAAAGATAATTGTTTGAGGGTAATCATTTTGGCGCCTTTACTAACTTGTAAAATTTATATACAATAATTTGTGCATCTCTAATATCACGAACATCCAGTCAAAGTACAGTAAACTAAAGATGGTATGTTGTATTTCATGACCGAAAAGAAAAATGTAACTCACATTTATTGTGTTTATTGCTGTCTGTGAGCGTAAAATACAAGTTGAAGCCACGAGATTTACTTAGTCAGAGATTACAAACACAGTCAACATAGATTTCATGTAGTTCGAACTTTTTCTCTAGGAACAGTGCTCGCAAAGGCTACTTTTCTCATAAGTGACGAGATCTCCCAAAAGTACCCTATGGTTGCATTATACAATACGATATAAGAATGTGATACCTATAATTAGTTACATATTACACTATTACACTGTACAATTAATAGGCTCTAATGCTAAACATAATTACATTAATCATCATCAATCATCATTATCTTCCGAGGTGTCGTCCTCGTAACTCTGGCCACATATCATAGCATGTAGTGATTGTCAATACTCCCTTCCTTTTATTCAGCGCACGAAAACGGAATCCTAGCTATATTAACAACAACCTGAGCCTGAATTCTTTTTATGGAAAGTCGCACATTTTTTTAAGTTCTATTAATAACTCTGTAGCACATATGGGCAAATACAGAAATTCATATAGAGCGTTATTTGGGAGACCGGAGGAAAAAAGACCTTTGGGGAGAACGAGACGTAGATGGGAGGATAATATAAAAATGTATTTAAGATAGGTGGGATATGATGATAGAGACTGGATTAATCTTGCTCAGGATAGGGATCGATGGCGGGCTTATGTCAGGGTGGCAATGAACCTCCGGGTTCCTTAAAAACCATAAATAAGTAAGTATTAATAACTCTGTTACTGTTGAAGAATGTGCTATTTTAGAAAGTATACAGGGTGTTTAAAAATACGGGGCATAATTTCAGGTATGTATTTCCCATATGTAGACAATCAAAATAGTTCATTACAACATGTGTCCGGAAATGCTTCATTTCCGAGTTATGGCCTTCAAAACATTGAAATTCACCGGAACGTTTTTCTTTCCGCAGGTCGTTGTCATTACAGAAGATGTTCAAAATGTCCACCTCGTGCTTGAATACAGACCTCACATCGATGTCTCATTGACCTGCGAACACGATCCCAAACTCCAGGAGTATTGCGTATGTCCTCAGAACATGCCACAATTCGATTCCGAAGGGATCCGAAATCAGGCACCGGAGACGAATAAACCAATGATTTTAAATGGGCCCACAAGTAGAAATCGAGAGGGTTCAGATCAGGTGAGCGTGGAGGTCAAGCAATTGGGCCACCTCTACCTATCCGTCGATCAGGAAACCTTCGATCCAAGTACCGGCGAGCCGTACGACTGAAGTGTGCAGGAACGCCAACATGCAAGAAGTGAATGTGTTGACGATTGATCAGTGGAGTGTCTTCTAAAACATGAGGTATGGTGTTTTCCAGGAAGTTTGTGTACGCCTGCCCCGTAAGTCTGTTTACAAGTACATGGGGTCCAAGTAATCGATCACCAATGATACCGGCCCACATGTTGAGGGAGAACCGCACCTGGTGAGGAGATGGAACAGTTGCACGTGGGTTTTCATATGCCCATACATGCTGATTGTGGAAATTTGTTATGCCATCTCGTGTGAACTGTGCTTCATCTGTAAATAATACTAAGGCAGGAAAGTTCGGATTTACATCACACTGCTGCAAGAACCACTGACAGAACCTAACTCGTGCAGGGTAATCTGCTGGTGACAGGGCCTGTACACGTTGCAAATGATAAGGATACAATTGATATTCTTTCAACAGTCTCCAGACAGTCGTATGAGGAACATTGTCTTGCAACGCTACCCTTCGTGTGCTGATAGAAGGAGTCATGTTCACAGCATCCAGAATCTCCTCATGTACTTCTGGAGTTGTAGATCTTGGTCGTCCCCTTCCCAAACCAGGAGAGTTAAATTTTCCATACTCGCACAGACGGTAAAGGAGACGTACAAATGTCTTCCGATCTGGACATTGTCGCTGTGGGTACCTCTTCTGGTACAAACGACGAGCCAGCGCAGCATTGCCGTCCGCCTTACCGTACATGAAGCGTATCTCTGCCAGCTCTTGATTTGAATACATGTCACACAGTCTAACGTCTACACAACACTGAATGTAATCTTCGCCTCGGAATGAACTGTCAGAGTACCCTCTTAATGTCTCCTTTGACGGCAACGACCTGCGGAAAGAAAAACGTTCCGGTGAATTTCAATGTTGTGAAGGCCATATCTAGGAAATAAAGCATTTCCGGACACATGTTGTAATGAACTATTTTGATTGTCTACATGTGGGAAATACATAGCTGAAATTATGCCCCGTATTTTTGAAACACCCTGTATACTGTACAGTTCACGACGAACTAGATTACAAGTACAATTGTGGATATTCCCGAATTTTGGCTTTTTATGGCATTTCTTTACAGTGTTTAGGTCCTTTCTTTACAACCTTGCTTACGACTTGCCTGCTGAGACTTACCGCGTTGGGAATTTGAACAATTGCTCCTCTTCCTATTTTAGTGCCTGTAATGTACTGTTAAACATTACACATTATTTGCTATGATACTTACTTACAAATAGCTTTTGAAGAACCCAGAGGTTCATTGCCGCCCTCACATAAGCCCGCCATCGGTCCTTATGTTGAGCAAATTTTAATCCAGTCCATAGCATCATATCCCACCTCCCTCAAATCCATTTTAATATTATCTTCGCAACTATGTGTTGGCCTCCCTAAAGGTATTTTTCTCTCAGGTCTTCCAACTAACACTCTATATGCATTTCTAGATTCACCCATACGTGCTCTCTCAGCTCCAGATATTTTCCTAAGTTTATTTTCTATGATAGTTTGTCTAAACCTTCGACTTGCATTATGCTAATCAATACCATCGCTCACAATCACTGCACTCACTGTTTGCAGTAGGCTACTATCTGTGCTTTCACTCTGTTCAATACTTTCACTTCATTTCACACTACTCATTTCATTGCTATTGTTACTGTTACTTTGAACAGTATTTTCATTTTCGGTATCATTATGTGCTAGAACGTATCATTCAGAAAGTCCAGCAAAACAGAGAGGATTTGGAATTGAATGGGTTACATCAGCTGCTTGTTTATGCGGATGATGTGAATATGTTAAATGAAAATCCACAAACTATTAAGGAAAACACTTGAATGTAATGGGATATATTTGGAAGTAAATCCCAAAAAAAGAAAGTAGGCCTATTTGAGGAGCATAGTATCAAAGTTAGACAACTCCATTTTTTGCGAACGATTCTGGAACTGTTTAGGTTCAAAAACGGACAGAACAGAGCGAAAATAGCACTTAATAATTGTGCGCTTTAGAATCAAACTGTAGACAACTCCACTGTGGCTTGGTTTCAAATTAGAACAATTCCTTCAGTAGCCAATGAGAAGCCCGCATACGTACCACTTTTCCCTATCACGGATCTCGAATCCAACATGGCTGATTGTTTATATAATCGGTTTGTGACTGAATAAATACTGTTTTACGTAAATTTGCTTTGAAACCGAGTTAGAAGAGACTTAGATTCAAAAGTAGACAATTTCACTTTAAATATGGCTTCGTTTGGTTTCAAAAACAGACAACTCCACTTTAAATATGGCTTCATTTGGTTTCAAAAACAGACAACTCCACTTTAAATATGGCTTCGTTTGGTTTCAAAAACAGACAACTCCACTTTAAATATGGCTTTATTTGGTTTCAAAAACAGACAACTCCATGACTTAGTTTCACAAATGGACAACCTCATTTTTTAAACTTAAATTTCGACTTGAATATTCATTTTAATCACATTTTGAGACTGAAAAAATATTTCTGTGATCCATGAGAATGTTTAAAAAAATGTACATGTAACGGTGACATTGGTCTCCAGGGATCTAGTTTTTTGCCTCTCCTGTATAAAAAGCAAAAGTTGAGTTGTCCAACTTTGATATCAAGCTATGGAAATATTAAAATTAGGAATTTATTCTTTGAAAAGGTGGAAAAATTCAAATATTTGAGCAACAATAACGAATATAAATAACACTCGAGAGGAAATTAAACGCAGAATATATAAGGGAAATGCCTACTATTATTGGGTTGAGAAGCTTTTGTCATCCAGTGTGCTCTGAAAAAAGCTGAAGTTGGAATTTATAAAATAATCATATTACCGATTGTCCTGCATGGTTGTAAAACTTGGACTCTCAGTTTGAGAGAGGAACAGAGGTTAAGGGTGATTCAGAATAAGGTGTTTAGGAAAATATTTGGGGATAAGAGAAAGAAGTTAAAGGAGAATGGTGAAAGCTACACAATGCAGAACTGCACGCATTGCATTCTTGACATAACACAATTAGGAATATTAGGTCGAGACGTTTCAGAAATGAGTATAGAGTGTTAAGGCTGGTTCACAATAAACCGGGAACGAGAACCAGAATGAAAACGAGAAGCAGAGGACGTGAATATGAAAATGTTTTATTCACAATAAACCGAGAACGTAGACGTCTATGCATATCGATATGCATGTCAATAACGATATGTAAAGTCGATATTACGCATTCCGATGTTATTTGTATATAATTGACCAATGGCGTTCTCTCATGAGTACAAGGCAGCCAACATAAACACAGGTTAACAACTTCGAAATTTCAACTGAAACATTTCATTAGGTACGGTACTATAAATATGCCCATGCATATTTATTATCACAACCTATTTTAAGTCTACCATAACGTAAAGTAATTAGAGAAGAAACATTTGTAATAGAACAAAAATGAACACAACAGTAGTTATTGAATTGAAGCATGAATATGTAGTGTGTAATACAACCAATACAGTAATAAAATATGATTCACTTACGATCGGTGTTCAAAGATGCAGCTATTGAAAGCCACGTATTCTCCTTCATTTTTTCATCTTTATACGAGGCGCGCCGCTTATCGTAAACGTGAGGATTTTCCTCAACACTCAATATTAGAATCTCATCAAATAAAACTTGCTCCATGATGCACAGCACAGAACAAAATAATCCATAGGTTATGTCACGGTCTTCTTGCTACAAAATATACGACGACAAAATAGCTTTTAGATGGCAACAGAATGAATCTAGTGGCTGTGATCGGAAACGTGAACGCCAAAGTTGAAACTTGGCCAACTCTCCGTTCCCGATCCCGGGCTCTGGCAAGCTTTTCGTTAATTGTGAATGCTCATATTTAAATGTACACATTTTAACAATTTTACCGTTTTCGTTTTCGTTCCGATTCTCGTTTCCGGTTTATTGTGAACCAGCCTTTAGTTGAGAGCTTTGGGGAGGCCGAGACGTAGATGGAAGGGTAATATTAAAATGGATTTGAGGGAGCTGGGATATGATGGTAGGGACTAATTGATCTTGCTCAGGATAGGGACTGATGACAGGTTTATGTGAGGACGGCAATGAACCTCAGAGTTCTCTAAAAGCAATTTTTGTAAGTAAGTAAGGTATCATTATGTGAACCACTGGAATATTCTCAGAGCCTCCACATTTTAGAAACTGAACTGAAACATGGAGCAACTAGCACCTACGAACTTGTGAAGGTGACTGATATGTCGTTTATGCAGCTAAGAGAAAATCTAGCAACATGGAAATAACTCCACGTGGACTTAAGTCAGTAAAGAATGACCGAATTTGATTGGCGACAAGACATGCTGATTGGTGAGGCACGACAAAGGAAGTTTGACGGTATTTTCAAAAATGAAATCACTATTTAAAAAAATATGAAAGGTTTACTTAGAGAACAAAGATAATACTCTGCACCAGCATTGCTTTGTGAACACGAATATGATATTTAAAATACAAACTGGTATGAACATTTTATTCTTATATAACGTGAAAGATTACGAAAAATTTAATGTGACTATTACACTCTTACTACGTCATACTACTTTTGACCAATAAAACTGTACGAAAGGACGTATTTCATCCAATCATGGCTACTTATCGCACAATTTTATCGCGTCCCTAGCATTTGTTTAATTTTATCGCGTCCCTAGTATTTGTTTAATTTTATCACGTCCCTAGCATTTGTTTCTTTGTTTGCCAACATTTGAAACTGCGCTGGTCTGGACGTCAAAAAAAATATATAAGTTATATAAAATTACAAACCACTCCAGTCGATGCACAGCAGTTTCAAATATGACTCGCATTAGCATTCAAGAACAAGAATTAATAAAAATCACTGATCATACCTATGCATCTTCTGAAATCCGATTTAAAAATAAATGAAGAGCACCATTCGGAAATCCTGAATAAGTTGAATTCACCATGTAGGCCTAAATCAATGAGTTCCACTTCTATTACGCACACGTCCAATATAACATCAATTGAACCACCAACCACATTCAAATTTGAAAATTGTACATTCAATAATTATTCCTTTCAAAATTATTCATTCGGAAAGTCTGAAAAAGTTGAATACACCATGTAGGCCTAAATCAACGAGTTCCACTTCTATTACGCACACGTCCAATATAACATCAATTGAACCACCAACCACATTCAAATTTGAAAATTGTACATTCAATAATTATTCCTTTTAAAATTATTCATTTTTATTTTTTATGTCATCGTCGTTAATTAAAACTTTTCTAACACTTGTGTATATTAGTTAGGTTATGTTATAGCTTCTGCTATATGATATTATGGATAGTCACGTATCAGAGATTGTTTAATATTAAGATTTATTGAAAATCATCTATCAAGTGACGTTGATTACTGGGATTCGGATAATTGAAGTGGAATGTTGCATTTTAATAAAATGAAACTGAATCAACAAAGCCTTCGTGCATAATAGATCGAGAACTTCTCGACGAGAAGGCATTGCTCACTACTGCCATCTAGCATGCATCTAGCGTAATATTTGTAATGTTGAGATGGTACAATAATACATTTGAAGACAGTTGTATTTTCGTAAGTCAATTAATATTTTATTGTATTGGAGTACTTCGTTACTTCTAATCTTTATATACTTTCTTCTAATCGTGTAATAGTCAATTAAATCCCACTCGAGTTTTGATTTTCTCTAGATAAATCAAAACGTCTAGTGAGATTACTGTTGATAATACCACAGTCTAGTATATACAGTCACGAAGCTTGAGTTGTGAGAGTACTGGGAACAATACACTGGGTACAGGTACTATTTCGCATTGACTGTAATGAGGCGATAGTAGCGATCCTAGTGGTTAGCAACTATCTATGGATAGATATTTACTACGTATTGAGCTTCGTGTCTGTATATACTAGACTGTGGTAATACAGTAAGTGTAAATATAAAAATGAGTTCTGAATAAATTAAATAAACGAGGATGACGTACAGCAAATAAAGGAGTCGCAACGGGCTCAAGAGCCTATAGCTTGAAGTAGAAGAAGAAGAAGGAGAAGAAGAAGAAGGAGGAGGTTGTACAGTAGAATATTGCGACAAATAGAGCTTGTATTGAAAATGAGAAAAAGTGCATTAGCTTGTCTAAAATTATTTACTGTTACAACCAAAGAGATTAGGGCATGCTCAGGAAACGATGGACGCCAAAGCAAATGGAGTATTTATATCGTGGAAAGTGGAAGATGAAGGTTTAATTAATTAATTACACTGGTTTGAATTGAAGCTTTAATACATTATCTTAAAATTCTTAAGGTGCTATTCATAGACATTTCGCTAGCCCGCGCTACGAGCGTGCTAAACAGGATTCATATCATATCATATCGATAACACTGGTTTATGAATACGAAAAACGTTAGTTCGCTGATCATCCACCGAAAGCCCGCGCTAAGAATGTCTATGAATACGGCCCTAGACGTCTGGGCTTGACCCCCTGTTGTGCAGTGGTTTTAGAGAAATTAAAATCTCTAATGCGGGGACATATCTGCGCATCTGACGAGACAGTTGGAGTCAGCGGGTCGGCAAGTCGTGCCAGCCATTCGTCACCTGGCCACCAAACCTTTATCAGCCCCTCAGTGATTTATGGCGGCGTTAGCTAGCCCTCTCTTACAACACGCGCTACCATCTGCCTAACTCGACGGACGTGCAACTGGCGCCAATAATATTACCTTCAAACCTGGTGACTTCTTTCATTTTAAAGAAGAGGTTATATGTATTTTTTTCATGACTGCTACAAAAGATGTTCGTTAAAACAACTAAACAAGCCATATTTTAACAGTGCGCTCTCGTGCACAATGTTCAGAGTGAAACTTGAGTAAAAATCTTTGGTGGTCCAGTTACCTGCATCATCTTCTTTAGATAGATCTGATTAGTCTCAACATTAATGCCCACGTGCATCAACGTCGGTTAAAGTAATCACCGGTTAAAATTGCACCTAAATCCTGGATAAGTATTTTTTACAGTGCATCGACTTTGGTTATGACTTAAATAGGAGATTAACCATGGTAATCTCTAACCGGCCATATTTGAGCGGTTAAAGGAGATAACCAGTGATTAGTAATAATAATAATAATAATAATAATAATAATAATAATAATAATAATAATAATAATAATAATAATAATAGGCCTAATAATAATATTTATTTATTTATTCTGGCGAAGTTAAGGCCATTAGGCCTTCTCTTCCACTCAGCCAGAAACAAAAGAAGCTGACACAATTTTACAGACTAATATTTAAAGAACACTAATAAAAATTTATGTAGTTATACAAGCACAAGTCGAGTAAAATAATGCGATCATACTAAATATTACAAGAAAATATAAGGCTAGACGTTACACTCAATGAAAATGCAAGCGGTGAGTGAACCGATATTACAAATTACAAGAATAACAAATTCAAATGTAAATTATAACTGTACAACACTGTAGAAAATTACATATATACACATATACACACAAAGGAGAATTAAACTGACTACTGGTGACGTGTTTAATCAATTCACTTTTAAATTGCAATATCGTTCGACAGGCCAAGTAAAATAAAATGGCGGCCAGATCCACAGGTGATTATTTCGAAGACGATTATTATTGTACAGTACTTGAATTACTTGGATAGAGATGATGATGAGCGTGATGTTTCTTTAATGAAAAGAGAGAATTCTTACGAGGAATTAGGTGACAGAACATTTCAGGAGGGATTTCGTTTCCCAAATCCACAGTTTCATTTCTGCTGCAACAAATGGGTCACTTAAAATAATACAGAAACAGTCGTATTTCTCCTATGGATCGGCTGCTTATATTACGATTCTATGCAACTGATATTTTCTGTATTTTAAGAGGAAACACTCGATTATCTAACCTAACACCCTGTGACCTTTTCTTGTGAGGATATCTAAAGGGTGAATGTTTACGTTCCATCTTTGACCAATAGGCTGTAGTCTGTAGGAAGACTTGGAATATCGCCTGTACCTGGTGAGGTACCAAATAAAATTTGGAGAGATTATCTGTTAGTTGGCACTTATTGCGTTGATGTAGCATTAATAGTTACAGAGTGATAGAATTGTGAAATCAGAACATTCATTTTGAGACTCGATGTACATTCATAATCATAATTAACGTATCTCTTTGGACACAGGAGAGTATGGCGCTAGATCTCCGCTTATGATGAAGTAGTAGGGTAAATAAAGAGGCACATATACACAGCCTCATTAAAATGGAGGATATTACACCATTTATGACATAGAAAAATAATTAAAGTAATTTATATACACTTTTCATAAAACTTAGGCTTGTAGAGTGTTGAAGTAAATGCACAGTAGTATTACAAAGCGTCCGAAAGGTAGTTAAGTTAATTCCATTTTTCTTCCGGCTTCGATATATTAGACACAAGAAAGTATTTTTCAGACGGTTTCAGGTTCTTCAGAGCGTGAAATGACAACTGGTAGCTTTCGTTTTAAATGAAGGGCGTTCTATATACACTATCCTTCACATCCACTCACAAGCCTTTTCTTTCAATTGATATACGAGATAAATAAGAAAGATTTTCTCTCCCAACTAAAATATACTATAAACACAAACACAACTGACAACACAAACACTAGTGTAGTACAAGAGGAAAGCAAACACAAGACGTCCTCTTTATCCTACGCTTTAAACAACGCCGCTACAGTATTAGTTGCTTCCTTCTTATTTATTTTGTCTTTTTGTAGCTCGTAATGTTTGTTTTGGCGCAGAATTGATGATGGACAATCCACTCAGAGGAAATCATCGATCTATTTGTATAATACTAGAAATAAGTTGAGTGTTCCTTTCAACGTTAAGGGACAATGCCTCTGTCATGCCTAACTTTC
Organism: Periplaneta americana; assembly: GCF_040183065.1. Taxonomy (NCBI): domain Eukaryota; kingdom Metazoa; phylum Arthropoda; class Insecta; order Blattodea; family Blattidae; genus Periplaneta; species Periplaneta americana. Next base: position 79,825,336 of record NC_091123.1, on the reverse strand, counting down.
TTTATTTGATGCTGTTACTTCGAAAAGTAGGCAGAGTTTTATCCTGTCACTGTAATGATATTGGCCACTGTATTCCCCCGCTATGTTACCTTTCATTTTTTCTTGACGTGTCCTTCATGAGGTTTTTATTTTTATTTTTTTTTTCAAATTTCTAACCGAAATAAGAAATTTGATATTACTATAATATTAAAAAAATCCACTTGTCACATGATGTCCTGTATCTGAGATTTTATGGAGATCATGCTGAGTTTTGTAGTTCATCTCAGATTTTGCAATAATAATTTGATCGTCCGCATGCAGAAGTGTCTTTATAATTTCATTTTCTGCTAATTTTACATCAACGTTTGCCATTGATTTCTATTTTTTATTACTATAGGCCTGTTAATATGATATTAAAAAGAGCTGGGTAAGTACAGACGTGTACAAATTATTAGACTAAAACGTTTTTCTTGGAAACATAATATAATTCGTCATATAAACTATCAGTATGATTCACAAAGTCTCTATTGTTATAAATATGGTTGTTTACATCTTCTGGTATATTTTTCCAATGGTTAAATATATATATATATATATATATATATATATCTGGACTGGCTGTGTTGGTATTACCGGTGTTTTAATTAGTCTATATACTGCAGAAGATATTCTTTCATGGCCTGCAAGAAGACCGGACATGAACGAAATTGAAAATCTGGGATCTATACTGAAGAAGAAAGCGAACAAAAAGAGGCTTAAAACAAAACATGGCCTCATTTAAGCACTATCTGATATCTGACTAAATGATGCTGATATTCAAGGAAAGTGTCAAACTTTGGTTTCCAGCATCCCTGACAAAATCAACGTGTTAATAAAGAATAAGGGAATGTTCACATAATATTAGTAACCTCAAGACTCAATTTTCTGTTCATTATATCTGTGCAAAATACATTTTTGTTCATTATTTCTACCGATAAATACAGCTTCGTTGCACATATAATTAATTTAGTCTAATAATTTGTCCACGTCTGTATATCCCAGAGTCATGTTTTAGGGCTACTTCATTGTTTGTATTTATCGGTTCCGATATATTTTCTCCAAATTTTATACATGTTCTTGAATTATTGTATAATATTTTAATACCTAGTCATACGCTGTTTGGGACATATTTTGACATTATGTTCTATAACTTTTTTCTTATTTTTACAATCTCATACTCTTTTTCGAAGTCTATGAATAGTGTGAAAACAAGCAAATTTAACTCTTCAATTTCCAATTATTTTTTTGGAGTATGAATACGGCAACTGTGCAACCCCGACCTCTTCTAAAACCGCACTGTTCTTCTTCCAAGCAATTTTCACAAAATTTATCTACAGGTATAATTTGTTTATAAAATATTTGCAAATAAATTTCATGCAATACAGACATTATAGTTGGATTCCTCCGCCATATTTACAGTCATTCTTTGGACCTTTCTTATGTATGTTTATTGTTACGTTATTTTCCCAATCTTGGATGACTGATTTCATTTAAAACAAAGTAAAAAAAAAATTAACATACAAACAATAATGGTCACATACACAATATGCTTTATGATGCTTAATAATTAAAATTCTGTAAAGAATTATATCAGTTAAAATAATTGCATATTTAAACTATCGTATACATAATACCGATAATCTTCCATAAACCACCACCATACCATAATAAAACTGGCACATTGAAAGTCTCCAAGTATGTAAACATTGCATCAGACTTTACTTAAAAATTTGATATTAATACAAAATAAGGCAGTGTATTAATTAGTTTGTACAATAGCTCGTACAAAGTTTGATAATTTTTTTATAATTTATATCACAAGCTATTCAAAAATACGTCAACACTATGCATACATTTTTAACACACAAGTAAAAAGTGAAACAGGCATATTGCATTTAAATATTTTGTGCATATATAATTTTTGTTTCTCTTCAGTGTAATACAACTTAACACAAAATATCAACTACATTGAATCATATAGGCTACAGTAATATACATGCATATCCAAAATTTATGATTCATTTAATCATTTCGTAATTTAAAACATAATCAATACAATTGAATAAATCATTCTCTATACTTATAGTAATCGTATTTTAGTTAATTTACATGTTTTTCAAATATTTAATTGTCATGTAGTCCCTTCATATTTTTGTAAAAAATATGCATATTTAATAAGTCTATATATTTAAATACCAGCTCATCACTACACTTATATTTTCTAATAAAAATAACTGCATATTTTTCAAAAAAGAACCTTTCCATATGGTAGTTACTTGTGATACACCCATATAACAAGTAGTATTTATGTACATATTTCAACGTAATTTCACATTGTTATTTGATTAAATATGCATACTTAAATATCTTGATTGTAATTTGTAAGCTCAAGTGTTTCACTATTTTAATATTTTTTACTTTGACATTCATTAACTCTACTTTGATATATATCGTCTTCACAATCTTATTGCAGTGTTTTGTTTTCATAAGATACTCGTATCTCTAATCAATGTCTGAAGATGCCATATTGCATGGCGAAAACGTTAAAATTTTTAATAAATAAAAATGTAAATTTATAACTGTATAATTTACATTAATATAAGTCATATGATTGAATAACAATTTTCTTTTTGATTTGGTACATGACTTATTGGTATTTTGCAAAAATGAAGCCAAAACCAACCAGTATAGTTCGATATTTAAAACTATCAATAGTAGTCATACTGTTATTGATAGTTCTTTTCCACTACTGAGGAAATCGCGAAGAGAATAATAAGAATCATTAAAATTTGGTCGTTGCGTATAACAAAAATAAATAGACAATTTTCCTCTTGTTAAATTGCTACTGCTATTAACAAACCCTGAGCTCACATATTTACAGTAATGCTTTTTCTATTTTATATTCTCACCGAATTAATAAGAGATTCTTGTGTATCTCAATTCTTGTAGAAACGTTACAAAGAAAAAGAAAACGCACACATCTTTGTTCTTCATAGAAGCAGAGACGAGCTGTATTGTTTATTATCGGATTATTTCTCTTTTCCATCTTACAATATTCTTTCCTCCCCAACTTTTTTTAGTCGACGGAACGAGATTCTTGACATTTCCGTCCAGAGCACGAAACAGTGAGCCGTTCCGCGGAAAATATTTCTGTACCTATCCTCATATCGAGCGACGATATATTACGTCTGAGGTAGCACCATGCAAGCGAACATGACCTCTTCTGCACCGTAATCACGAGTACAGGACAACAGAATTGTCCTTAAAACAAAGGCAGTGCGAATCTCTCGTGCGCGAAGTTCCTTGTCGAAACTCGAGACTGATTTTTAAATGGTTTGCTGTTTTTAATATCTTATCAACTTAGCTCGGATTTTTATGCAATATCTGTGTTGCCTAAAATAGAAGAATATATACAAACGTGGCATTCTTTAACAATTATATCTTTATCAACGATAGATTGCTCCTGCAAATGCGTCTTTGAATATAAAAGTGTTTTAAACGCATATTTTCCTAATTATACAATAAAATGCATTTTAATTGATAAGGAAGGTGTCCACAATAACATCATGCTCTTCATCAGATCATTTGTCATTTCCTAAAAAAAAGAACTAAATAAAAAATATACACATAGTGGGTCTTCTTAAACTTCGTTTCTGGAATCTGTAGAGTAATTCGACGCATTTGAGTGGAGCCAATGAGAAGCGAATGGGCGGAGCCTATCAGTGCGAAAGTGTGTTACGGGCTGCATCGGTTCTTGGCCGCTAAGGAGTAAGATGCGCGTGTCAGAAAGTGATAGGTGGTGTGGCATTTTAGACGCTCGTCTTCAAACAATGCCCTTACCCCACCCCCCAGAGCGGTCATTGGACTAGCCCTCTCCACTCACCACTTGTGCAAAGGACTTGTTTCGTCTTCTATACTCTACCGATTCCAGAAACGGAGTTTAGTCACACTAATAATAATTATACTCCGATGGTAGCAGATTGAGTACGCTACTTCGTCCTAGCCCTGACATTTTGTGTACGCTATTCGTCGATGTTAGAACGACTTTTTAAGACTGTTTACGTGCATGACTTTACAGTTTATAAGTAGCCTATCTTAAGCTGACTATTTGAATCTGAAGTGTAGCTAGACTAGACGGCATTTCGGAAGGCGGTTAGCTTCTACATGCGCCGTAGCATTTCTGGTATGTGACGTCACAAGCTTGTACAGTAGAACCAATCAGAATCAGTCTATAACAAGCACTTCCCGAGTTCGTTTGTTCAGGTGCGAGTGTGTCAATACATTGAATAAGTAAAACTAACATTTACTGTATGTAAGGTAAATAAATGGAAGAAGAGACTGTAAAAAGACAAGTATTGCACAAGCAGGCGCGGAAAATAGTGTTTAAGGTGTATAATTATTTTAAAAACGTTAACGAGCAGAACACTGCCGACAATCTTGATGCTGGCAGCAACGTTGCCAACATGGAAGAAACGACTCCAGAAGCATGTGGTGTGGGATTGAGAACCGTGCAAAGAATATTGTTAGTGAAGGAAAGAGGGTTTGTTTGGTGTCATGCTTACAGTAATCAACGGCTAAGGTCATTATTGTCTTTTGATAATTTAAATTCTCTCCTGCGCTATCTGTATTGCACGTGCTCGTGAAGTACGATGTGGCAATGTTGTACGCTGCCTTGCTCTCTCTATCTGTCTCTCTCGATGCAAACGCTAGCAGACAACCGCCTTCCGAATTGCCGTCACTCTAATAGAATCAGTGGCGGCATGATTAAGGATGTATTGACAAGAAATATAATAAAATCAATAAATGTAGATATTTTAAATATTGTGACAGCGACGTGAGATTCGAACTCACGACCAGCGTCCCGCAAGAAAGCAGATCGCACAGGCTCCACGGAACATTGAGTGACGTCGCGCGGTAGAGAGAAGAGAGAGGGTGTATTACGTCAACGCGACGAGTTTGCGCGCGCATCTGGTGCTGGTAGAGAGGAGAGGGCTCTGGATTTCTCTGGAGTGCCATCTCTAGAGACGCGTGGAACCTTCGAGGCTACGTCGCTGTGGTTATAAATTACGGTCGCGAAGGAACGACAGCAGTTTTCAGTTGATTAGTCAGCTAGTCAGTGAGAAAGCCAGAGCAAGCAAGCCAGTCTTGTGTACCGGAGTTCGACTCGAGTGTGCGTCCGCATCTGCGTCAGCATCCGAAGGCCTGAGTTCGAGTGCAGTGGACCGCAGTTGGAGGGACCTGAGTTCGAGTGCAGTGAACCGCAGTTGGAGGGACCCGAGTTCGAGTACAGTGAACTGTCTCTGAAGGTCTGTGGTTCGAGATACTGTGAACTCGAGTGACTGAGATAGAAGAACTGTGAACTGAGAACTGATAGTTCTGATTTGTAAATAGTGCTTTGTAAATATTAGTTAAGATTAACAGTTCATTGTTGTTCGTACTAGTCCAAGTAAATTGTCATTGTCGTCGGTGGAGTGCTATAACGAATACTGTGTTGAGTGAAAATCCAATTGTTGACGAGAGCTTTTAAGGCGAATTGTAGAAAGGAATTATTGTTGTGACGAATAAATTACATTGTTGTTACTAATAAAATTCACAATATAATTGCCGCTTTATTGAAACTTATGCTATTAAATTTAGTCACTATAGTTGAATGTTGAAAAAATTGGACTTGACCGGTTTTTGCACTGAGGTCTTCAATGCAATTTATTAAGTCATTAAACATACAGTGATAGGCTTCGCCACAATACAGACGGGGGGAAAAAAACATACATTTGAAAATACACATATAATTGAAAACAGTAGAGTTTAATTAGAATGAAAACACAAAACATTTTGAAACTAAAAATTAATGAAAACACTTCACTCTTAATGTAATATGTGTAACTAAATGTAAATAACTTTATTTATTAAAAAACAATTTCGTATGATTTTATGTTAAGAAACTCATCTACAGAGTAGAAAGGATTAATTAAAAGCCAATTATAAAATCTAGTTTTGAAACTATTGGTTGGTAACTTATAATATTGACTGGGAAGCTTATTATATAATGTTTTCATCCCCATGACAGAAAAATTTGTACTAGTTTTATGTAGACTACTGTACAGTATGGAATATTAATTTGTTCCTCCCCTTGTCCACTTTATGTATGTATGTATGTATGTATGTATGTATGTATGTATGTATGTATGTATGTATGTATGTATGTATGTATGTATGTATGTATGTATGTATGTATGTATGTATGTAATGTAATGTAATGTAAGTACCGGTATGTATGTATACTGGCGTTATCAGTAAATGTGTGTGATCTCTCTACCATCAACAAGGTGACATATTCAACTACAGTGATTAAATTTGATAGCATAACATTTTTGTTAAGAGTCTGTTAATGTTTTAAGTTCATGTTCGTTATTCTTAAAATTCTGGCACGCGTGAAGTCAGGAAGAAGTAGGGTAAGTAATATAATTTCATTTTACTGGCAGAAATGCATGAAATTGTGCTCCAAATGAGACATACATATTACATGAAGATAAACCCGCAGTTGCTTTGTTTTACAGCGTATTACATGACGATCAACCCCATTTGTTGAGTTTTATTATTTGCATTCTTAGTCAAATTTGTTATTATTGGTATTTTTATGGCAGTCTTGTGTGTAATCGTGAAGATTTCGCGTTATCTTCTACATGAATGCAGTAATATTTATCACAAAAAATAATTAAAGATGTAATCCTTGGTACGAGATCTTTATTTATTTATTTTTTTTTACAGAATCATAAAAGTAAAATCATCGGTCGTTCATGTTGAAATCGGCTCCTTTATCGGGGAAGGCAACGGAAGGAGAACCTATCCGTTGGATTCATTATATAGGAGTTATTATCTATTGGTCTTTCTAATAAACCGTGTATAGTTTTTATATGAGACTTATGCAGAGTTGAGACAGAAAACGTTACTAACAAACCATGCATAAGCGATGGATGTATAAACAGCCTGTAACTATACATGGGAATTGCTTTGCAATAGTTATATACACAAAACCCCTTATTTAAGTATTGTGTATAGAGAAAAAATGGCCGCCCCTCTAACAGCTGTTCATATCGACTGTCATTTTTATAATGATGGCTGCCTTGTAACCACAGAAGAACAAACCAAAGAACATAGAATAATTTGAGTAATATTGCTGTAGCTTGTACTCTTTGACCAAAATATAGTGTGTTAATCGATCAGAGACAGTTGTATTAATTATTGATACTTTACACGGCACACTAGAGCGCTCTACCGGACACAGTAGAGAATCTCAGATATTCTATTACCTTTCGTAATAAAGTAATGACGAAACTATGACGTAGCTGTGTAACAGTTATACCGTTATACACGACGTATGTAGTGATTATTAGTAAGGAATTTACACACGACTTATAAACGAGCTACTCATTGTATAAGTATAAGACAGTTAAACGTCTGTGTATAGAGTTTTTTATTAGTAAGACCGTTATACTTTAATAATCTTTTTACCCAAAGCAAAAGAAAAGGCCCCAAAATTTCGTACCACGCCAAGAATCGAGAAAGTCTTAATATGTACCTAATATAATTCTTTTTCATAGCTTTTTAAAGTTTGTAAAGCTTCCAGCAAATCGAAATTTGAAGAGATTGACTACCAATGTTACTTTTAAAATTACTCATTTCAGCATTTAAGTAACTCTCAGCAGTTTTCAACCGGAATGGCTATCTTATAGACACTAAATTCTAGCACTTAGTGTAAGTTTTTGCGTGAAACACGTTTGCATTTGCCCAGTGAAATAACGAGAAGCTGAGAAACAAAAACCTGACGCTCTCTCCAATCGATAATTTCCTCGTTCGCCTTAATATAATAGGAAAAGAAGAGAACAAAAAGTAAACAGCAGACAAAAGGAGAATGGAAGAGACGAGAAACAACAAACTAGATTTCCAGAAGCCTTTCTTATGCGGAAGTTGAAGAAAGGAGGACTGGAGAAGCAGATGAGGAGAGGGGAAAAGCAAGTAAAGATAGAAATGCAGTAAGAGAGAAAAGACACAAAGAGGTTTTCGCTCGAAAATTGAATTTGGAAATTGGGCGCTGGAACACTCTCTACCACTCACTTGCCCTTCCAACCCCGTAGACTTACAACCCCCCTTCAGCCCTTTTGATGTAGCTATATCCACTATTCTTTTCCATTTTCCAACCACTTTATGCTTTTATATATATTTTTTCTCTTTTGAAAAGGAGAGGACGATGGAGCTCCATCAGGTCCACTAAAGTGGGAGCACACGTAATTGCATATCGGACAGTGGTTCGCAGAAAATTAATCAAATCAGTATGGAATAAATGGTGTGGAAGTTTTTTCTCTTACTCGCTAATAGTTGGCTGGCATTCCCTCCTAAAACGCAAAGTGGCTATAAAGAAAAAGAACCGACTGTTTCAGCCACTGAGTTGCCAACAACGTTTTTGTTTCTCTATAGAAGCAACAAAAGTGGAAAGATAAAAGATGCAATACAATTAGATTTGTTGACACGAGAAAATAAAAGAAATTGGACCAGTAATTTTAAGATGTGAATTATTACACTGTAACTGTACTGAGACACACAGAAAGATCAATTCAAATGGAATAACCTAAACGTCGGTATACTTCATTCTTGTAATTCTACATCCCCTTTTTCTTGAGAACTTGTAGAGGAATTAGAACTATGATAAAGCTTCTGACATCATTTTGCAATTATATAAAATTGAAGAAAACCTTAGTCTCTTTTAGTGAATTAAATGATAGGAATTTAAGCTGAAAATGATGAGGTTAAGTGTATTTTTTACGATAGAATACTCACCTTTGTGACGTAGTAAAAATACTTTTAAATAGAAGATTGTTACAAAGAATGTTATATCTGAATTTGTTTTAACTTTTCAAAATTTAAATGTACGCGAATGTATTCGTAAAATAATGGAATTTATTTAATTTTTCCACCTTTTAGGTTTTCTTATCAGTAACAAATTAGTTTCTTTATTTTTTTTAATTAGCTGTCAGCCTGTAAACTATACTATCTCTTTGTGGAATTATATTTTGTTTCCAGTATTTGTATTTTCACTAAACGTCTTGAGCATTTTTTATAAAGCATTAAATAAGAACTATATGAACTTACACTGTTAAGACACAAGCCGATGATTGACCGCAGAATACAAGGAGCAAAAAAGTAACATCATGACAATGGAAATCAAATACCTGCTCCGTCGATTTAGTAGAATACTATTCAACGCCTTGAAAATGGCACAAATGTTGAGGATATTGCTGGAAAAAGTAAGGTAATATTTATTTTTTTTTATTTAATCCTTTATTTATTGGTTTATTTCGTTTATTGTCTGTCCGTCCACCTATCCAATCGATCGGTCAATCAATCAATCCATTAATTCAGTAATTCACTCCTTAATTCATTCACTCCTTATTTTCTTCCTTCAAGCCTTCACTCGCTCACTCTTTATTCCTTTATTTATGTGTGTATTTATTTATTTAATTATTTATTTATTACCTCATTCTGTATTCACGTCATGGCGGATTACATGCTTTCCAGTTCTTAATCCACCATCACCCACTATATAATCATTACAAATGAACAATACATATGGCAACCTATAAGTATACGTATACTAGGTATCTGTTTAACAATGTTTATTATTATTAAATATATTGAAAATACAGGATAGTACTAATACTTCTACGTTTGCTATTCTAATACCATTTATTTTCATAACTAATTCATATAATTCACTTTCAACATATAATAATAATAATAATAATAATAATAATAATAATAATAATAATAAATGTATTTAACCTTCGTGTTTAAATCCGTTAACTGTAATTCTTTTCTCTATACTCAGTCTACTTAAAGATTTTTTGTTAAATTAATTATGATATACTTTTCGTAGCTTCATATAGGGTCCGAATACTCAACATCTATAATCCCATTTCAGTCAGAGCTTTGACCTTCTCTTCCCATCTAATTTTAACTCTAAAAAGAAATTTTCTTAATATATGCAGATTGCTAGCGTTTAGGAGGTCATTAATTTTTATATGCCACTGTAGCTTTTATTTTCAAAAAAAATTTGATTATAACTATCGATAGAACTATCGATTGTAGGAATACAGTCGATAATAGACTCGATACTATTGGAGGTGACTATTCTCAACTCATATAGAAGGGTCTATACAGTTTGGGAATCATAACTCCTGGTACAATGAAAGTCTAAATATTCTGTTTTTTTTTTAATTATTGTATTTAATATGGATAATTTCCGGTTGAATTGACTAATAAATAATTATTAAGTTATGAACAAAATCGGCCCAATAATTTTGGGAGAAATATCTGTACACAGACCGACGGTATGTTCAGAACTACTTTTTACATATACCGGGAATGCCAGAAATATTTGAATGGTGAATTTGCAAAACGACTTAAGTCCACATTTTGCGGGTTGTGAGTTGAGAGCATGATTATGTTACTGTATGCAAGGGACATCGTTTAGTAGCAGAATGACTTTAATCCACGACTTTTGTATAGTTTTTCTTAGCAGCAGAATATTTGGTTAAGAGGTAAAACGACTTTAGTCCTGGACTTAAGTTATTTTGCTTGTTAAGTACTTTAGAAACTTGCATAATATGTAATTTTAATCATACAATCAGCTGACAAAATGTTTTTTGTCTGTTGTCACTGGTAATTCTTTAGTTGTAAAAATTTATTACGTTTGAAGAACAGAGCATGAAAATGAAAAGCAATATGCTCAGTAATCGTGCTAAACTTGTAGCTGAAGTAAAAAGTATTGCAAAATGGATCCAAGTTAAGCATGAGAGAGAGGATTTTCTTGCTGTCACATTTGATTACATGAAAAATGTATGCTTGCCTAAACACCAGTTCAGGATATGTACTACTATCGCCAGCTTACCGCCCCAGCTTTCTTGGTGCACAACATTAAAACTAGTGAAATGTCCTTTTGTGTCTACCATGAGGGACAGGCCAAGAGAAGTCTAAATGAGGTATGTAATTTTCTCCTGCACACTACTTCAATAATTGTGTCCCATCCAGTATACTAAGAACTGTGGTTGTTTTGCGACAGTTGTCCGGGACAAAATAAGATCAAAACACTAATCAAATTCTTAATGGCAATAAGTGCTCGGAAACATTTCTTCAACATCATACTTTTCTCCATCAGAGGTCTGTGCTCTTGTGATTAAAAAATTGTTCAAAATAATGTTGTTCAACAATTGTAATAAGGTTATTTTATGATTTTGATATAAGTACATTTAGTTAAATATGTTTATGTGTCAATAACATAATAATTATGACTCAGGATTGAAGTTAGTTTGCAGAACAATTTAAGTCCTGAAGATAATTAATTTTTTTACGACCTGAAGAAGAGCTCAAAACTATGAATTTTTATACTACAACTATTTCTCTTGCATATCTCTTACATATAAAAAACTATATTGTAACAATATATGGTTCAGCGAGGCCAAAATAGTTTTATTTAATTTTCCCAAAACTACTTATAGGGACTTAAGTCGTTTTGATAAATTCACCATTCAATTATTTCCGTGAACATTTTCAAATCGATTTTTTGAGCATCACAACAATTTGTCATTGATCTGCATAATGAAAAAGTGTAAAAACAACTTCATTACAAGTAAGTCAAGATGCATATTTATAAAGAACTATACCACACATGTATTATAGAGTGAGTAAAAATCAAATCATCATGGATAGAAGCCAATCAAAAAGAGTAGAATAACAATAGTTTCTTCATTCTGAAGTCTTTCTAAAGCTTATCAACATGCCAAATCTTATAGAAAAATAAAATTGAAATTATAGTTATGAGCCGACTGATGACATCACGTCCACATGTCTCAGCAGAGGTAACGATAATTCAACCAATACAAGGGTAACATGTTGTTAGCACGATAATCCTCCCACACGTCGTAGATGGCTTTCGAGACCTCATTTTAGTACTCGCTGTAGCTCCCCAAACTCATCACGATGCTGGGTGGCCACCGGTCCTATACACTGGCCGAAATTTCACGAGAATATATCTTCCCTTACAAGGACTCGAATTCGCTCTGATTTTACAGATACTATTAAGAAATATTTATAGAAAATACTGTACATTTGGAATCAGGAACTGCAAAGATGAACTGGGGAGAAGAAAAGTTATTGCTTAAAATAGCTAAATAAAGGCTTACCAGGTGAATATAATAGGATGTCTACAATAGAGAAAAAGATAGATGAAAAGAAATTGAAAGACGAAGTTGGGAAAAGTTTCTGGGTAAAATAAAGCATTTCATTCATCGAATTTAAGTGAAAGTTCATTAAGGTACTGTATAGAAATTAGAAAAAAAAGTATTACATTGCAAATAGGCTACTATTTAAAAAAATAAGTGATTAAATTGAAAAACAAACCTTACGCATTTTCAACAGTACAGTCAAATAATCTGAAAGAACTGCATTCACAGATGGAACGGTGGACCTAAGTTCGGTGAAGATATTAAAAGCTATTTTAAAGAAAACAAAGAAGAAATTCTCCGGGACTTGATGCTATAATAATAATAATAATAATAATAATAATAATAATAATAATAATAATAATAATAATAATAATAATAATAATAATAATAATAAATTAAGCTTCCTTTATGAAAAGGTTGCCAGATTTGACAAAGCGTATTACATATAATTTAGAAACACACCTAAAAGGTAAAATGATATACATTTGAAACGGTTAGGGAATCGAATATACAAAACGTAAGAACATTTTACAACTAAGTAGCGTATATGCTCATTTACTTATTAAGAACTCATAAAATACGCATCAGAAAATATTTTGAATGCATTTTTAAACTTTATTCATATCTTTTGAAGTTACGAATTTGTTATTTAAAAAGGGGGACCGTAGCTAGTAATAATTACCAGAGGAAAAAATTACCTCATAAGGGCAAAGGTGTTATCCTGATTTTATCCTGTGTTCTGAATGCCCCAAGGCAAATTCCTGAAATTCCTGGATGTCTTCGAAAGCAAATTTATCAATTTCAGAATAGATTAATGCAATTAAAATGTCCAGCAATCTAGGCTATCTGCGGTTAGATCTGTGCCCGGCAGAAGTTTCAACACAACCCGTTGTCGCCATCCTGGCTGCAACGAGACGGAAACTCTTGGTTACGTGTTGGGATTCTGTCGAAAAACGGAGCTGCTGCGCAACAATCGACACCATAAGGCCAGGACTGGTATTGCTGATGTCATCAAGCGTCGCGGATGGGAGGTACACGAGGAGGTCCACTGCGTTTCATCCTTAGATTCGAACAGAAGAGCAGATATTGTAGCCATCCACAGGACTCAATCTAAGGGAATAGTTCTTGATCCTACAATGCAGTTCGAGAGGGATGCCCTGCAGGCATAACACGTTGATGCGGAGAAGAAATCCATTTATGAGTCCTGCATCCCTTACCTAAGTGAGAAATATAACATTCCCACTAGTCAGTGGAGTGTTTCTGGTCTTTTGTTTGGTGCGCGTGGCACACTTCCTAAATTCACATGGGATATTTTAAAAGCACTCTGTCTCCGATTTTTTGAAATTCAAAAAATTTTATTGAATATTCTTAAGGATTCAATCCAAATATTACATTACCATTTATATTTTGGTCATTGATGATTCTATTGAGTTTGCATTTCTCTGGATGTTTTACTAAACAATTCCTGTATTTAATCTTTTTGTCTTTCTAAATTCTGTAGTGCTTTTATTCTGGATCTTTTTGGTCACCGTCATTGAGGGCAGATTATTTTGTTAAAAATAGTTGTGTAAGTTATGCGTGTGTATGTACTTAACTCTTAAATTGGCAAAACTTCATTTCTCACACTAGTTTATTAAACCTTGCCGGACTGTAAAGAAAACAATGTCCATATTTTATGTGCCGTACAATATTATAGTATTGTGAATTTTAATTTTCCTACCAATTTATTTTTTCTATTGTACTATTAAAATTATAGCGTATAGCCTATTAACCTTTGTATCCTATAGGATACTTTGTCAATTTAAGGGTTAACCCAAATACCTTACTGTAATAATACCGGACAGCTGTATGCTAGCAGCATTGACGTGAGTGCGAAATATCGCGGACTTAACATCTAGCGGAGCGGCGTGGAATTACGTCTACAAAATATACAAATATTAACATAGGATTTGGACTATTGTTTAAAACGTGAGGTACTAATGTGGAATAATATATGAGACACTTAAGAAACGTTGAATAGTATTTAATGTAAAATTATTATGTTATATCAAAGCTGCATATTATGAGAAATATTGCATACTTCATATCACTTTCCGTAATTTTTACATATTTTTTCTTTGGTTTAGTGAGACAAAATCAATTCTGACATTAAGAATGAATTTACAGTAATGCTTTATATACGCATTGCTGACAACTGCAAAGATAAAATTGATAGTAATCTGATGCTTGTAATAATTAGTAAAGGTATGTGGACAACAATAAAACTTAATTTGATAAAACCTTAAAATGTCCAATGCCGTACATTTTAACTTCTATTCATTTATTAGGTCTAAATAAAAAAGCTAATTTGTATTTTTCTATCAACACAAAGACGAAGGAATTAGGCCTACTAAAGAATGTAGTTGATTCACGTTTTATGATTCCTCGGAAGTCGAAAGTACGATTTGAAGCAATTTGTAATGCTGTAATTTTGTAGCAATTACAAACAGCACACATATACCCTGACATTTTAACACAACACTAATTAATAAAACTATTAAATAGCCCAGCAACAATATACATTGCAGTTGATTACAGCTTGTTTCGCGAGTATCTCCACACCGGCCGCCTAGGTAGCAGAACCAGCGTCGTTTGCGCGCAGAACTGCTAGCTGTCCGGTATTAATATAGTAAGGTATTTGGTTAACCAGCTTACAAGACTTTCTAGAAGATTATTACTAAAAATTAAACCTCAGTACCGAAACTTTTTCGATAGAAGAGCAGCATGTTTCTAGGACAAATAGGTTATACATGGCTTTTGTTAAAAAAAAAAAAAAAAAAAAAAAAAAAACTACTTTAATATTGTTAATTGAGGACTGATGTGGAAAATTTTTGTGTGGAAAGGCATTCTAAAAAAATTAATAAGAATAGTACAAAGGGTATAAACATCAAAATAATGAGCCACCGGCGTGGCTTAGTCGGTTAAGGCGCTTGCCTGCCGGTCTGAAGTTGCGTCCGGGCGCGGGTTCGATCCCCGCTTGGGCTTATTACCTGGTTGGGTTTTTTCCGAGGTTTTCCCCAACCGTAATGTGAATGCAAGGTAATCTATGGCGAGTCCTCGGCCTCATGTCGCCAAATATCATCTTGCTATCACCAATCTCATCGACGCTAAATAACCTAGTAGTTGATACAGCGTCGTTAAATAACCAACTAAAATAAAAACTCAAAATAATGTGAAAATTAGAGGTGAAGTCATTAAAATTTTAAATGTGCAAGGTTATTCAAAACCCACTTCAAGCTTTAAAACGTTATTAATATTATAATATTTGAGGTAGAAAAATAAAACATCGCTTTGTTACACAAACAATATAGTTTGGTTTTTACAAATGTTATAAATTTTACATAGCATTCTCTTTATTATCATATAATAATTTCTGCAGTGATAGTTTATTGTTATAATTTTTACACTGTAGTTTCCTTATTATGTATGAATGTTTGAAGTGACATTCAATGTCATAATTCCTATACTGCAGCCCCTTTATTATATAATCATTTTTGAAGTGATAATTCAGTGTTATGATTTGATGCTATAGTACCTCTATTATGTAAAGTTTGCGAAATGATAGTCCATTATTATAAATGTTATACTTTTGTACTTTTATTATCTAATACTTTTCAAAGTGATAATTCAAGTGTTGTACTGCAGTCCTTTTTAATTGCGTAATAATTTTTTAATCGATAGTTCATTGTTATAAATGCAACACAGCAGTGTCTTTAATATGCAACAGTTTTGAAGTGATCGTTCAATATTATAAATTTTACACTGCAGTCCTTTTATTATGTAATAGTTTTTAAAATATAATTAAATGGTTTAATTTTTATATTGCAGTCCCTTCATTGTCTTGTCTTCTTCTTCTTCGTCTTCGTCTTCTTCTTCTTCTTCTTCTTCTTCTTCTTCTTCTTCTACACAGTTTTGGGTTGTTTCCCGTCTGTGAACTACAAATGGAATTGGTCCGTCCAACGTCGATGAGGTCTGCCTAAATCTTTTCGTCCTCGTGGATGGTAATACAATAGTTTCTTTGGTAAACAATGTTCAGGCATCCTAAGAAGGTGGTTTCTCCATTTACGTTGATAATGTTGGACGTCTGCGGTCATCTCCTCAATTTCCCACTGATTTCTTATGTCTTCGCTCCTAATGCAGTCCCGCAAGGTAACTCCTGTCAGTGATCGTAGAAATCTCTTTTGTGATGCGTTGATTCTATTTATTTCCTTTTGCCGCAGTGTCCAACATTCACTGCCATATAAAAGAGCTGGTTTTGATATTATATTGTGAAATCGGATTTGGATCTCTTTTCGCATTTGTTTTCCAAAGTTCCTTCTCAAGATACCATTTAATTGGTTATATTTTAATATATTTTTATTTATGTCTTTTTGATAATTATACAGAGAAATAAATGACTTCCTAAATATACAAAATCTGTCACTTGTTTCTGTTATTTTATTATCAATCACTATTCTTGCCCGTAGACAGTTTTTTGCCATAAACTGCCATTACTTTTGTCTTTTTGGTTGATATTTTCATATTGTATTCTTTTAAAACCATCTGTAGTTTAAAAACAGAGCGCTGTAATTCGTCTTCAGTTTCTGCAAACAAAACTTGGTCATCTGCATCTATTGTTGTATTTAGTCTTGTGTGTTCGTCAATTTGTATACCTTTTGGTGCTACTTCATTCCATTCTTGAATTGCTTTGTCTAAGTATATCATAAACAAAAGGGGGGAAAGGCCACAACCTTGTCTAAGTCCCTGGTTAGTTACTATTGTTTCCGTATATTTGTCACGATCTAGCTTAATTTTTATAGTAGTTGTTTTATAAAGACTTTTTATAAAATTTAACAGATTTTCTTTACTGCCATAAGATTCTAAAATTGTCTTCTACTTCCTAAAATTATATACATATATATTTTTTTTATTTGTACAGGAGCATTCTTGTCCCTTTACTATCTTTGTAGAATTTGAAACGATTATTCAAATGTTCGTGTTGTAGGCTACATTGCTATTTTCTGTTATTATTCCGTTGCGTATAGTTTTGAAACAGGCGTTTAATATTAAATAATGAAATTTAGAGTGCAACATTTTGTGTCTTCGTGTTAGCGAGAACAAACGTTTTAATCGATTATCAGAGTTTTAACCGCTTGATTGAAGCAATTCTTCCATTCTCGGAGTGCGACTGCCGTGTTAAATTTGAAGGTGTTAGCGAATTTCACAAAAAGAGGAAGAGACTTTGGAATGTTTCATATACAGGAATAGCGGATTCAATACGCATTGTCATGGGATTAGGGTTGCTACTTATTTGTCCTCTTTTTGTTTCCGTTCAGTCGGAAATTACCTTCATTATTACATTTCGCTTGTCAAAGCGTAAGACAGACATTGGTAGAAGAGGAACTGGCAGTGGGGAATGGGATAGTACAAAGAAAAGAAGAGGAAAAAACCTCACCAAAAATGCAGGAGCTTCGCTAAATATTTGGTTAGAAGTCGTGAAATAGAAGAGGGGTTCCCTTTGCGTGGTTGACTTACGCCTGAAATGTCTGGGCTCTCTCGTTCGGGGGGTTGGAATTCCGAGTATTTTTATTGGTTGCTTGCGAAGTTTCCGTTTGTCTTGGTCCGGCTAGTCGTTCCACGCGGTGATGATGTTTGAACGGTTTTAACCTAGAATATACGTTTTTTTCGTACTGCTTTCACTGAACGTTTCTCTTCCCATTCGTATACCTTGTTCATTGTAGAAATGCTGCTCATGAAAACAATACTTAATTAAACAGTTGTGAACTTTCATCAGACCGTTGCGATGGAGACTTTTTAAGCTCAGATCATCAGCGCATATCTATTAAAACAAACGTTTTCAAATCTCCTTTTAGTGGAAATGAAGCGCATATAAACTCCTATTACTTTATGTGTTTAATTCGTAATAATTGTTCATATTTTTTCTCTAGTGAGATAGCCGATTTCTCTTATTCGCGTTGCTTCAACTGTGAAGCACATATTGATATATCTATAGGTTAAATAAGCGTTTTATTAGCTACTTTCCATATTCTAATATATTTTTGACTTGTAACGTCTATATTCGACTTACACTAATACCACAGTCTAGTAGCTATATACAGTCACGAAGCTCATTACGTATTAAATAGGCATCCATAGACAGTTGCTAACCACTAGGATCGCTTCTATCGCCTCATTGTAGACAATGCGTAATAGTACCTGCACAATCTATTGTTCCTAGTACCCACATAAACTCAAGCTTCGTGACTGTATATACTACACCTTTTCCAGTTGTGTTTCAGAAAATATCAATTGTATTTCAATTTGTCATTTGTATTTCAAATTAGTCAATTTAATTTCAGATAGTATCAATTGAAGAGTCTATTGCAAGAATGATGGATGTCACTTTCTGGTCGAAAATGAACCAAGACTGTCAATGCTGATAGTCATTGTCCAGTACCGTAATGATCGGAAAATGACAGTTAAGCTTTGAGCGCTAAGCATTTCAAACTTCCAATTGCTTCTCTCGCAAAATTTATTCCAAATGACATCCATCATTCTTGCAGTGGACTCTTCAATTGTATTTCAGATTTGTCATTTTAATTTCAGATAGTATCATTTATATTTCAGTTTAGTCAATTCAATTTCAGACAGTATCAATTGTATTTCAGAAAACATCAATATCATTTGTATTTCAGAAGTTACGGTTGGCACCTTATTCTCCAATGTTAAATTCAATCGAGATCATTTGGTGTAAAGTGAAGACGTACGTAAAAACTCATCTTAGAATTCCTTACGTCATAGCTCCTGGTGTTGTAGGCTAATTTACCTACTGTAGAGAGTAAAATTGATGAAGCAACACACATAATATTGTTGGTGGTGATTGTGCTCGTGCAGTACAACACAATACAGTTCATCAAGCTGCAGCTTTAGCTATGAAGAATATGCTTGTCGGACGCTAAAATCCAATAAAGTTGAGGATTTTTTAAACCCATTTTCCATTTTTTTAAACATATGTTAAAATCTCAAGTATGTCTACATTTGTTATTTTGTGAAATAAAAGTGACTATGTAATTTTAAATGCATTGCTTATTTTCTGAAATACATTTGATACTATCTGAAATACAATTGATACTATCTGAAATTGAATTGACAAATCTGAAATACAATTGATAATTTCTGAAATTAAATTGACTAATCTGAAATACATTTGATAATTTCTGAAATACAATTGATATTTTCTTAAATAAAACTGGAAAAGGTGTAGACTGTGCTAATACCAAATGAAATAATTTTGTAGAATGCAAATTCGACTTCGGTTGCCATGGTAACGCTTACGTCAAATCCGATAAAATGACAACGGAAACGAGTCCATTCCTGTACACAAGGGAAGTCCATATTTATATGCATATCCTATTTGTAAGAGTTTATTATAATCTATAGGGAGTAGAGGATTTATAATGTGTTAAGAAAATGTTATGAAGTTGAGCTTTGGCATGGACTCCAAACAGACGCGTTCACAGTTAATGCTCAATTAAACGGAGTTAACACAACCTTGGCATTACTCGCATACAGAAGGATAAATAACATGTACTGGATGTATTATTATTGTTATGATTATTATTATCATTATTATTATTATTATTATTATTATTATTATTATATGTGTTGTCAGCTCGTGAAGTTCGAAGACGGTTTCAAGAAAGATTCCCGGGTGTAGACGCTCCAGATCGTGAAACAGTCCATAATTTTTACCATAATTATCAGGAAACTGGAAGTGTCCAGCCTAAGAAAACAAAAAAAGCAGCGTAGGGGTTTCACCGAAGAAATATTACATGAAATTAGTAATCGTTTAGAAAATTCTCCTAGAAAATCTCTTCGTCGTCTTGCACAAGAAGTGGGACTTTCATATGAATCTATCTTCAGCCAGGTTACCCCGTGCGTAGGCGCACATTTTGTGAGTGGATTCTGGAAAATGTGTACAATGGACAAATAGACCCACATTTAATATTCTTCTCGTACGAGGGCTGGTTCCACCTCCATGGTTATATGTGTACTCAAAACAATCGTTAGGCCTACTGGATTACTGATAAACTTGACTTCGTACATGAAGTGCCCCTTCATGACGACAAAATCGGTCTATGGTGAGCTAAGAGTGGTGAAAGAATCATAGGGTCATTTTTTTTACAATACATTGATTCTGTTACTCATGTGAATACCATACTAACCCCTTTTTCAGAGAATTAACAGACAGTGAGCGTGATAATGCATTTTTTCAACAGGACTCTGCCACTGTTCACACTGCGAATATTTCCATGAGAGAAATTCACACTGTGTTTTCACAAAAGAGAGTTATTAGTAGAGATTTGTGGTCCCCATCGGTGTCCCAATCTAACAGCATCTGACTTTTATCTCTGGGGTACATTTAAAAATCCCGCACTCCATACGAGAACTCAAAGACAATATTCGTCAGGAAATTGTCCGGATTTCTCAAAATGAACTCCAGCAAGTGATGAATAATTTCCTAAAGAGATGCCAAAAATGTGTGGAGAATGAGGGCGGGCAGTTTCAATACCTCATTTGATAATTTGATAAGTAATGAACATCTTAAATTTGTTTGTGTATTGTTTTGCCCTCCTGCTAATCGCCGAGACCCGGCTAACGAGCGGCGCGATGCCCATAGCCAAAACACCCCGGCGGAAAGCAAAACTGATTTCACTGTACTATCCGTACGATTCTGATTTTTACCCAATCATTAGAGAAACTATAGCAGCAACAATAAATAAAGGAGTAAGAAAAGGATGTCCACTTTCACAGTCACTTTTCAATATTTATATTGACAAAATCATAATGGAATAGCGGAACGATTTAAATGAACATTCTAAAATTATATATATATATATATATATATATATATATGTATATATATATGTATATATATATATATATATATATATATATTCTTAGATATATTGCTCTTTGCGAACGAGCAAGTTTCAATATCCAGTTCTGAAAACGGTGCACAGAGGGCTCTATTCCAATTAAATAATATAAGCAAACATTTTAGCTTAAATATTTAAATTGATAAAACAAAAGTTTTAGCAATTAGAGGAGCAGATACATTAAGAGCCAAAATTGTCTTGGAGGGAAAAATTACTGAAGAGATAAATTGTTTCAATTATTTTGGGTGCAACATTTCTTATAAGAAGAATGAAGATATTAAATACAAGATTAATACATTCAGTTATGTATGCGGTGTCATTAATAGATCCCTAAAAAATATTAGGAAAGAAACTAAAATTAAATATTATACGAAAATGGTTGTGCCAATGTTGCTTTATGGGTCTGAATTTTGGATACTGATTAAAAAAGAACAAATAAGAATAGAAGCAGCAGAGATGAAATTTCTGAGATCTGTTGCAGGTTACATCGTACTGGATACGAAAATAATTGACGATATAAGTGGAGAACTAAGCATTTTTAAGTTAATAGACGAATAAAACAATATACTGGGACATCATTTTATTTTTACTAACATTTTTAATATTAACCTGGCTACATTTTTGGATTAAAGGTCTAGAACCGGAAACACCGCTTGCTCCCCCTTCCAAGACTGGAGTTCGACGATACTGGCGTAAAATACAAATCACTTTACTAGGTATAGGAGGGAAGAAAATAGTTCATCCATTTATGTAAACTAGGAAATATCGCACTTTTAAGTTTGATAGTTTTGATTAGGTTTTTGTTTAGTAATCAAAATTCAGTACAGTATTAACAATAAATGTTTTTACTCACGAACTGAGCTATCCATTCGGACGTATTAATTATACAGTGTATATTGTACTGTTACAGCACAGTAGCGTACACTATAGCGACTGAAGTTAAATTGAAAAAAAATCATAATATGGATATTTAAACATATTTATGAAAATGGTGGCCGTTCATTTCGATACAGGCTTCAGTTCTTTTGTGCATATTATCGCACTATAGACTATTGTATCTAATTCCAATTACCAGTTTCGTCCTTCGTACGAGTAACTCACGTTGAAATAATTCTGTACCTACTCTATAAAAGAGTACCTTACGTACTGTAAATTTAATCTTCACTTCTGCCCGATCCGAAAAGATAAAATTACTCAGAAATGCTATCTACTGTCTGTTAAAGTGGTTTTGTCGCAGGGTCGTAGAAGGGGGGGGGAATCACGTGACAATTAATTAACGAGGTCCTTTAATTTAAGTTATTTTAAACAGTTGTATAATATTACGTAGACGTCCAATTCCTAACAGAAATTAATGTTTTCAGAAAAGAGCTAAGACAGCCCAGCTACTAGACTTTACAGAAGGGCGAACAGAAGCAGGTGGGGGAAACCGGAATGCGATCCGACGTAGGCAAACGGACGTCAGTACCTGTGCGAAAATATGATTCAATATTGAAAGCTCTTTCGTCACTGGAAAACGCGAAAATATTTCTGGAACGTACTATACTCACTAACTCAGTACTGCATAAGCGGCCTCGGTTCTATGTGGAGGATGATTGGAAGTTTACTAGTAGAGAGGGTGGGAGTGAAGTACATTAAAAAACTCAGGTACAATAAAAATTGAAGTAAAAATAAAATGATGTCCCTGTAGAAACGATTGAAAACAACATATACCATACAAAGAATGGAAGCAGACCGCATACCAAAACTGGTGAACTGAGAACCCAGTAGGTAGAAGAAATGTTGGTAGACCGGAAACAAGATAGGCTCAACAGTGTTAATAAAATGACACCGGAACGAGCCTTATAAGGCTTAGTCGATGATGATGATGATGATGATGATGATGATGATGATGATGAGTAGAGAAACTGATAAGGAATGATTTATCCCTTTGCAGTTTTTAAATGAAATGGTTTTCTTGCAAATTATTAAATTCTACTGGTTCTCTTTTAGACTAGGATATGTTGCCATTTTATAACATGAGATTGGCCAATCTGACATTATATGTGATCAAGGGGTGGTGCCATCGGTTCTGTATTCATATTTGATGAGATCTACAAAAACTTATCTTTATCGTAGTTGTCTCGTTATTTTGAGGAATTATGGCAACCGGTCTGTTCCATCTCCAAAACTAGCTCTTCATATAATTTAAAAAGGTAATATTTCTCTGTTTTACTCCTAAATGAGACCGGAATATTAATTTATAGTCGTTTCCACACGGGACTGAATTCCTCGGTCGGCGCTGCGTTAAACTCACATGCCGTGGACTTAGGAGCAAGTAGGCTACGGTAACCACTAGATCACGAAGAGGGGCCCGTTCAGAGAGTTTTAAGCTACGGCGAGTCTCTGGAATTGGAATGTGCAATTCCGATCGTCTGCACTCATCAGTTCCTTCATTGAAAAAAGGAGGAAGAAACAAGCGGCATTGTAACAAATTTCACATCCCAAACTGTTGGGAAGGAGGTGGTTTCAACTGACAACAAGGGCATTGGCTGGGCTAATGACAAGGAACTTCGTTAGTCGATTGAATGTCGACACACACTTGCTGAGTTAAAAGGACGGTGAGGGGTTGAATGGGGTGGAGGGGATCAAAATTAGTTCCCTCCAGCCAAGCGAAGCGGTACGCTCCCAGCTTTAAATCCTGTTTGGCTCAAGACCAGTTAATTTCTTATCTCTCTCGACGACCGCACTTACGCCGTTGCATTGTAACATCGTCTTCCTCAGCTCGCTCTTTATGGAATATTTGGCCGCGGATCATAATCCTCGTAACAGACAAATGAAATTAACGTATCCTGATTTTATTAGCACTATAGGTACGCTGGGTTCCTTTAGGTTTAGATCAGTGATGGCAAAGCAAGAGCATTTTTCTGACCTTGACGTCATGCGCGGGTACTAAGCGCTAGGTATGGAAGGAGGAATAAGCAACCTATTGGATTAAGAAAACAGTGATGCACAAACTTCAAACGGAACGTGAAATTTTATGTCGTTATTTTTATATTGCTTCTTTCTGATTGATATGATCTATATTATTTGTAAAACAACAGTACTAACACCAATTTCTTAATGTTGCACATGTGTCCAAAATTCAGACCCATAAAGTAACATTGGCACAACCATTACCTTATAATATTTAATTTTAGTTTCCTTTCTAATATTTTAGGGATCTATTAATGACACTGCATACATAACTGAATTTATTAATCTTGTATTGAATATCTTCATTCTTCTTATAAGAAATGTTGCACCCAAGATAATTGAAACAATTTATCTGTTCAGTAATTTTTTCTTCCAAGACAATTTTGGCTCTTAATGTATCTGCTCCTCTAAATGCTAAAACTTTTGTTTTATTAATTGAAATATTTAAGCTAAAACTTTTACTTATATTATTTAATTGGAATAGAGCTCTCTGTGCCCCGTTTTCAGAACTGGATATTGAAACTTGCTCGTCCGTAAAGAGCAATGTATCTAAGAATATATATATATATATATATATATATATATATATATATATATATATATATATATTAGAATGTTCATTTAAATCCATCTGCTATTCCATTATGATTTTGTCAATATAAATATTGAAAAGTGACGGTGAAAGACATCCTTGTCTTAATCCTTTATTTATTGTTGCTGCTATAATAACATAATAAAGAGTTAAAAATTCCATATTAGTACAGGGACATAATTTTAATTTATTAACATTTCTAATATTAACCCGGCTATACTTTTGGATTAACGGTTGAGAACCGGAAACACCGTTTGCTACCTCCTTCCACGACTGGAGTTCGATGGTACTGGCGTGAAATACAAACAAATCACTTTACTAGGTATAGAGAGAAAAAAAGTAGTTCATCCGTTTACATAAAGTAGGAAATATCGCGAGTTTGAGTTTGAAAATTATCATTAGGTTTTTGCTTAACCAAAATACAGTACGGTATTAACAGTAAGTGTTTTTACTCACGAACTGAGCTATTCATTCCTGCGTATGCATTACGCAATGTATATTATACTGTCTGCAGCACATTAGCGTACAATATAGAGAATGAAGTTAACTTGAAAAATAATCATAATATGGATATTTAAACACAATTTTGAAACTGGTGGCCGTCCATTTCGATACAGGCTTCACTTCTTTTTTGCATATTATCGCACTATAGACTATTGTACCTAATTCCAATTACCAGTTTCGTCCTTCGTACTAGTAACTCATGTTGAAATAATTCTGTACGTACTCTATGAAAGAGTATCTTACGTACTGTAAATTCAATCTTCACTTCTGCCCGATCCGAAAAGATAAAATTACTCAGACATGCTATCTACTGTCCGTCCAAGTGGTTTTGTCACAGAGTCTTAGAAAGGAAGGAAACCACGTGTCAATTAATTAATTAATTAACAAGGTCCTTTTATTTAAGTTATTTTAAACAGTTGTATAATATTACGTAGACGTCCAATTCCTAACAGAAATTAATGTTTTCAGAAAAGAGCTAAGACAGCTCAGGCAGTAGCCTTTACAGAGGGGCGAACAGAAGCGGGTGAGGGAATCCAGGATGCGAATAAGGCAAACGGACGACAGTACCTGTGCGAAAATATGATTCAATATTGAAAGTTCTTTTGTCATTGGAAAACGCGAACATATTTCTGGAACGTACTGTACTCACTAACTCAGCACTGTTTACTATGACCGTAAGACATCTTTGACTGCATACGCGGCCTTGGTTCTTTGTGGAGGAAGGTTGGAAGTTTACTAGTAGAGGGGGTGGGAGTGAAGTACATTAAAAACTCAGGTACAATAAAAATTGAAGTAAAAATAAAATGATGCCCCTGTATAACTATACTGTACCACGTAGATGAAACACATCATTCATAAAGAAAGCGATATTCCAAAGAAAGAGATTGAGTATGACATGATAGATTGAAATTGATATTGGTGGCATCTTTAGTCTTATAAACGTAATCGATAAACTAATCAAAACAATATTATAGTACAAAGCAAAGTTACCTAGGTATTTGTTTTAAATGTAACTCATATTACATAACGAAATTCTTATCGCATTATACTTTTAAGGCGATATTGGTGCGCAAATTCCTATCACCAGAATATTAAATTATTTTCTCGAAATTTGCTGAAGCTATAGAGCTGACGTTTTATGACACATGGGCACATATCTTTTGCTTATGATGTAACAGTAGTTGCTTTGTTAATTCATTTCCTTACAAACATTTTCTATGCAAATATTTTCAAAATTTTCAACACACTAAATTCAGTAATACGTATTTACGATATATTAAATTTACGAAAACATTCTTTCAGTACCTGTAAGGCTACTAACTAAATAAACATATCTGAAAATTTCATTTTTCTGTAAAAAAAAGTTGACAAAATATTCCCTTTGAATAAAGGAGCGAACTTATGAAAAATGAGCATTAAAAACTTACATTCTTACAATGCACTTACACTTTCCAGACAAATCTAAAAATTAACATGGATACAGTTTTAATAAGTTCTGTTCCCTTTATTTATTGAATCAGTGCTGACCATCCCTGTATATAGCCCGACCAAGCGGCATATACTACCTCTTTCGTCTGTCTCTTCCATTTTCGCTGTAAAGTGCTCATGCTCAAGCTCTCCTGAGTTCTAAAGCGCGCGCTCGCGCCTATGGGCATCTTTTGACATGACTGGTTTAGATGATTGTCTGTATGAGATGGAGTACTGTATTTATACAGGGACATCATTTTATTTTTACTTCAATTTTTATTGTACCTGAGTTCTTGAACGTACTTCACTCCCACCCCTTCTACTAGTAAACTTCCAATCGTCCTCCACACAGAACCAAGGTCGCGTATGCAGTCAAAGTGCCTTACGGTGATACTAAAAAGTACTGAGTTAGTGAGTAGGCCTATAGTACATTCCATAAATATATTCGCGTTTTTTAGTGACGAAAGAGTTTTCAATATTGAATCACATTTTCGTACAAGTACTGTCGCCCGTTTGCCTACGTCGCATCCTGATTTTCCCCACCTAATTCTGCTTGCCCCTCTGTAAAGGCTAATGGCTGGGCTGTCTTAGCTCTTTTCTGAAAACATTAATTTCTGTTAGGAATTGGGCGTCTACGTAATATTATACAACTGTTTAAAATAACTTAAATAAAAGGGCCTCCTTCCTTTCTACGACCCTGCGACGTAACTACTTGGATGGAAAGTAGATAGCATGTCTAAGTAATTTTATCTTTTCGGATCGGGCAGAAGTGAAGATTGAATTTACAGTACATGAGGTAATCTTTTATAGATTAGGTATAGAATTATTTCCACATGAGTTACTAGTACGAAGGACGGAACTGATAATTAGAATTAGGTACAGTAGTCTATAGTGCGATAATATGCACATAAGATCTGAAGCCTGTATCGAAATGAACGGCCACCATTTTCAAAAATGTGTTTAAATATCCATATTATGATTATTTTTCAATTTAACTTCATTCTCTAAATTGTACGCTAATGTGCTGTAGACAGTATAATATACACTGCATAATGAATACGTCCGAGTGGATAGCTCAGTTCATGGATAAAAACACTTGTTTGTTAATACAGTACTGTATTTTGATTAAACAAAAACCTAATGAAAATTATCAAACTCAAACTCGCGATATTTCCTAGTTTACGTAAATGGATGAACTACCTTTCTTCCTTCCTATACCAAGTAAAGTGATTTGTATTTGACGCCAGTATCATCGAACTCCAGTCGTTGAAAGGGGGGTAGCAAAGGTATACTCAGGTTAATATTAGAAATGTTAGTAAAAATAAAATGATGTCTCTGTACAAGAAGCAAAGAAAGTGTGTGCCTTATTCTTGAATAATTTTTATTCCTCTCCTTCCTTATTCTAATACTGTAGGGCTGAAGACTTCGAAATCTGAAGTAAGATATTTTCAGGTTTTTTTGATTGTTTCTGACGTCTTCAACTCAGTCATCTTATTTGCAGCTCATCATCTCCTCTTCCTGTTATTTTGCCAAGTTGAATTTCAGCTACTCGTCTTATGTTATTATTGCACTCTCTTAAAAGAATTTACATCGGAGATCCTCGGAAAAGTAGGTCCGTCCGACTCTCATTCGATACAAGCAGGCTATTAAGTTATGAAGAAAGGCAGAAGAAGAAGAAGAAGAAGAAGAAGAAGAAATGGAAAGTGACGGCGGAATGATAGAGGGAAATTGTAGAACTCCGAGAGAAACCATCAGAAACCTCAGCTTTGTCCACCACAATTACGACTCCCCATCGCTGGAATTCTCGTCATTGTAAGCCAGTGTTCTACTAACTGAATTACCAGAGGTAGTAAATAAAATATATTTAATCCGGAAACAATAATGAAAAAATAATAATTCAACAATTCACTAAAAGCAAATCTGAAAACATTAATCAAATCTCCAGCTGTAACCAAAGTACTGAAGATGAACGTTTGTCCAATGAAATTGCATGTTTCTGCCCCTAGTTTTGATCTGGTATTACTGAGTGTCCGAAGAATAGATTAATGCGTAGCCTAGACTTGAGGCTGTGATATGTTTTCAATACTAATTTCATAATCAGTACTGGAGGGAGTGTCGACCATCGATTTTATGGTGATATTAGCCATATGGACTACAAGGAGTAGGCCATCCATCATAGTCACTTACACCCATCTAATCTACACATATACATGACGCAGTAATCCGACCCTTGTTCAAACAGCCCATAAATTAGTGGGCTGTACGATCTGAATCTGTTCCAATCACTTTCTCCTTTGCGTAGTTTCGATACTTTGTTACAGGCGAGACCGAAAATACCGTCTAGAGCGGAAGAGATAAAAGGTGTAAATCGGCAGCATTCGAAGTACCTTGTTTATAAAGAATCGGCTCTCCTTTTTAACTTAATGTATTAGTACTCGTGGCTATTAATAAGAGAATCCAGGTTAGATTCTGTGCAGGGATGTAGAACAAGTAGATATTCCTCTCTTAGCTTGGTTTATCGAAGGTTGGACTCGTCCTTACACTTAGGCACGCTTTGACCCATTGCGCGCCTTATATGTGATGATTAGAGGTTGGAATCGGGGATACTTTAGCAATCAATGTACGCAAGCATTGACTACAGTTTTTACACACTCGGTACTGGGCGCACACTGTGGACATAAACAAAGGTAGTACAGTCTGGTTATGATTGAAAATAAAGTACATGAATACATACCTTATACATGCAAGGTTCCGTCTTCTTCGGTTTCGTTGCCGGCATTACAACGAACAACAAAATACATCCGAAGATTCGCGAACTGAAACATCCTGCGGCGATCACTCAAACAGTTTTTATATTTTGAGAACGACCGTTCAACATCACAGGATGTCAATGGTGAATGCAAATAATACGACTGTGTTTCGACATTGCACTTGTACACGTTACCAAATACAGTAGAGCGTCTCGTTTAGGCACAGTGAAAACGTAAAGAAAGTGCATGTAACGTGTGGAGGAGGACGAGCCGTACGATAAACACGAGGGATGCACAAGGTTTTAGTTACAACATTTATGGCGGAGCATTAATTGAAATTATACTTTCCAATAAACACACAAAACAAAAGAACACAAATTGCATAACTTTATCATACACACATTTTAACAAAGAAGCAATTGTAATGATGAAATAATTCAAATTTTGCTACTTATATCATGTTGCTACTTATATGATGTTGTTTTCAAGCAGCAATTTTTTACTGTCATAAATTTCATTCTCGGTATGACTAACATAATATCACAGTCTTCTGTGGCCGAATTTACAAAACTACAGCATATTGGTCTGAAGTGACAACACTATTTCCTAAACATAATAATTATCCTATCTCAAAGTTCAATTTATTCAGGTATAGTACAGAAGACGGTGATATTATGTTAGTCATACAGAGAATGAAAGTCAATGACCGTAAAAATGCTGCTTCGAAACAACATCATATAGACTAAGTAGCAAAATTTGATTTGTTATATTCAATTATTTCAACATTACAATTCCTTGTTTGTTAACATGTGTATATGATAATGTTATGCAATTTGTGTTCTTTTATTTTGTGTGCTTTTTGAAAATATGTCAATTAATGTTAATTAATATAATTAATTGTAACTGAAACTTGTGCATCCCTCGTGTTTATCGTACGACTCGACATCCCCCACACGTTACTTGTACTTTGTTTACGTTATCACTGTGCCTAAACGAGACGCTCTACTGTACACGTAAACACTGAGACAAACAACCTCGACACTAATTTTAGACAACTGTTCACTATGACTACGCACAGTACTCTGCTGGCTTAGGTTCGGTTCCTACAGCGCGCAACGGGACGGCTGACAGGTCATTTTGCGTTCTTAACAGAATGTACTTACGAGAGTAACGTCACATATCTAAGCTCCGTTGTGCATCAACCTATTGCCGCCGTAAAGGTATCCCAAGCCCGCCGTCTAGTGATGATTGTTCAAGTCGGTCAGGTGGGCTGGGTGGCATTCGTGAATCCGGAATTTTTGAGACAAACATAAATAACAAAAAGTATGAAGACTCACCTACTTAGTATTGCTTCATTCGTGATTTTAAACATGTGAGTGCATTCACATGCTACGAATTAAGTGCCGCTCTATGTTTCGCAACAATGTTTCCTGCATCACTAAACACGATTTTTTTTTCTGTCAAGCACTTCTCCACGATCGTTCAATTTAAATCCAAACGTTTCACCGAGTTTACCTCTCAAATTCTCATATCACAATCATAATGGAGTTTACATTTTTCACAGACCACAGAAAATTTATTTTTTTTTCTTTATCAAACTAAACACACAAACATTACATACAAACTCAGTACATAAACTGCAAGCACCTGCAAAAGTACAGCGGTCGAAACAGAAGCCTGGCCCCTATTGTAATCCGAATTACCAGATTTTAGAAAAAGAAGAAGATAGTTACGCTCTCACTTGCACACCGTGTAGATATGGCTATTTTATGAGGAATGAGGGGGACGAATCCCAAAAAAGTATGTATTTCATATATGCTAGGAAGATGAGCTGACAACAAGGTGGAAGTTTTCTTGGAAAACCCTAAAACTTAATAAGGGTTTCACATTGTGTTTCAACTTTCAATGGAGGTAGACTAGGTCACTGTACTCATATCTCCATCTCTTTCTGAAAAGTTTGTGGAAAGATTTTCCCTACGTTATCACGTATAATAATAATAATAATAATAATAATAATAATAATAATCATCCGTGGTGCTACAGCCCGTGAAGGACCTAGACCGACCAGCCGGCTGCCGGCTTCACGCCCACATGCCGAAGCAGAGGTGGACGATCATGCAACCAGAATGGAGGTATCGAGTGGTTAGCACGATGATCCCCCCAGCCGTTATAGCCGGAATTCGCAACCGGATTTCGCTACCTATCGTAGCTCCCCAAGTGTATCACGATGCTGGGTGGGCACCGGTCCCATACACTGGCCGAAATTTCGTGAGAAAATTTCTTCCCCCATGAGGACTCGAACCAGCGCGCATTCCGTAGCGCGAGCCCTAGGCAGGATGCCTTAGACCGCGACGCCACGGCGTGGGACTGGTATACAGTTAGAAAATAACAGTACTCTTGTGCTTTTAAATAAGCAATTTCCGAGAGAGAAATATTGTCGGAATTTTTAGTATGACTTTATATTACAAAATAATAATTAATATCAACTACAACCGATTAATTTTAATCGACTCGATTATTCGAT
This sequence comes from Periplaneta americana, assembly GCF_040183065.1. NCBI lineage: Eukaryota > Metazoa > Arthropoda > Insecta > Blattodea > Blattidae > Periplaneta > Periplaneta americana. The sequence goes on along the minus strand of NC_091123.1, from coordinate 79,793,294 downwards.
TAAATATTTTTGATCGATTAATCTTACAATAGAATTTGATCGATTAATCGATTAAATCCCACAGCAATAATAATAATAATAATAATAATAATAATAATAATAATAATAATAATAATTACTTGCATTCTTAATAGTACAGGCTATCCTGGCAGTAAAGTGTAAATAAATCCAGTTACTTTTTCTTGCTTTCAAATATTTGAGTTCGCATTGGCCATGACGGCGAAGGTGGTAGTAGTATTACACTTCCAGCATGGCATATTGCCGGGAAGCTCGTAGCTGACTTGACAACTTGTTTCTCTACTCCTCAATGATAACCTGAATAAGAGACTTGCTGTGGGGTTAGGAGCAGGCAGGTTCGTTATAAAAAGGATCGATGCCGTGCCTGCTCGTGGCGCGATGATTCCTCAAGACCTGCGGCTTATCACAGCATCCCAGCCCTTGTCCGCGGAATCACTCTCCCACAAATCCCCGCTCCACTGGACATTCATAACAGATATTTGAGAAGGGGGAGAAATCCAGACTTTTATTGGTTCAAAAATTTACAAAAGCACGAGAATAAAAGAGAAATAAATTGATAAGAACTTCAACGTGGGACATGGGAACTGTATTCAGTGATATGCAGTGACGTTCGAAAGTCAGATATGAAAGGTATTGGAATTTGATGATTGAGTATCTTTTGATGGGATAATTGGACACGGAGAACAAGGACTTGGTCACCTTGCATCCTATTTTGGACCATACATTATTTTGTTATCAGTTCACGCCTTAAAACGCGAACGTGAATTCCATGATTACTTTACTGTTTACAATGTGAAAAGCCTAGGACAGGAATCACTAATTACAATTAACCGAAGTCTACTTTAAAGCATTTTACAAAGTCTGAGGTTCGAGACTATAATCAGTATAATCATACGAAGTTATTAAAGGGAACTGGTATTATTAATGAGATAAACGGGTGAGTAAAAAGTATGGAACAATGCTTGTAACTTTCTTATTTCTAATTTTATGAAGAAACTATTTATACAAAAGTTGTAGGGTATCAAAGAAGGAATATTTTGAACATGTTTTCAAATACTATGCTTTTCATTTATAAAGTGTGTGCCAATGAGTCTGTTTTTTTTTAATGACATCATGTATTTATTTCCCCATTTTGGATTCTTCAGGTCTCAGTATGTACAAGGTCATATTCTTTTTGTCATTTATAAACTATTATTTTGTAAAATTTACCTCTTTTGATGACAATGTATGTGTACTGAATAAAGGAAAATTGAATGCTTCAATACACCAATTTGAGGAGGCTTTGAATTAAACAATTGCAGACAAAAGATAACAGAAACAAGTGAATAAAGCTAATAAAACAATTGAATAACAATGGTTAAACATTAAAAAATTTCAAAGACAGATTTATGCATTGTTTGGTAGTAAATGGTGGCCATTTTGAGCACCTTTTGTAAACTGAAATCAACATATGATACAACACAACAATGCTAATTTTGGTTTTAATGGGTTTTCTTGCTTTAAAATCCATGTATTGCATCACTATTGCAGTTAAATTTCAATGGTGCATATCCTAAATTGTGTCTTTTTTAAATTATAAATTTAACTAATATTAATATTGTTACTCATTTATTTTTATTAGCTTGATTCATTTGTTTCTATTAGCTTTTTGCCTGCAATTGTTTAATCCAAAGCCTCCTCAAATTGGTGTACTGAAGCATTCAAATTTCCCTTATTCAGTACACTTACATTGTCATCAAAAGAAGCAATTTAAAAAAAAAAACAATAGTTTGATTTTGCACGTAGTGAGACCTGAAGAATCCAAAAATGACGAAATAAGTGCATGGTGCCATTAAAAAAACAGACTCCTTGGCAGGCACACCCTTTATAAATGAAAAGCATAGTATTTGAAAACATGTTTAAAATATTCCTTCTTTGATACCTTACAACTTTTGTTTAAATAGTTTCTTCATAAAATTAGAAATAAGAAAGTTACAAGCATTGTTCCATACTTTTTACTCACCCTGTAGTACATACTTTAGGCCTAATCCTTAACACCAAACAAATTAGGAGAAAATTATGATGAAAAATTGAAAAAATCCCATTTTTTATGCTCGTAATACAGGGTGGATGATAACCTCTGCATCAAAATGAAACTAGTAATAGATCATGACCAGAGATTTGAAAAATCTAAATAAGTTTTTCTCTAACATTCAGCGTTGCAGAGGAAATTGTTACGTTTCTATGAAACATTTGGCAACATCACTGCTGCTGCAATAACTCTAATCAAGCGCGGCCTGCACTCCTTACCTTCCCCTTCCCCTCTGCTGTATTCACTCGGTACTACGGGACATATCGTGCGTTGTAAGATTTATTTCAACCATTTTCGCTATTATTCAATTTAATTAATTAATAATTAAATAATAATAAAATTAAAGTAAGTACACAATTTAATTTGCAAAAAATGATTCAAGACATTAACTGTTCAGATTATTTTTACGTATCTGCTTGAATAGCAATCAGCCTTTTCTCACTGGAAAAAGGGACGCAAAAAGGTGATTCGGATTAATTAATAATTTCAGTTTCAATTACCTATTTAATGAGTACGAAAGAAAAAGTTTGTAAAAATTTAGTTTTTGCGGGATTTTAAGGCATAAAAACTTGAATAAAAATTACAAATACCATCGGATTAAATTCGTGTGTCTCCACATATATCTGTCAAAAGTTTCATGATCGCAGGCAGAAAAACAAGTTTGTTAGTGTATGACTTCCAACTGGGAAAATCTTTCGTTTCTCGAACTAAAAATGCGATTTGTATAAACGTTAATAAATCTACAAATTCCAACCGATTGTGCTAATTCTTTCAGAAAATGTTTAAATAATGTTTCAAAAATACAAAATTCTGGTGGTATGCAACATAATAATAATAATAATAATAATAATAATAATAATAATAATAATAATAATAAAAGCCGTAAATCCCCAGTGGGGCAAGGCCTCCTGCTTGGGCAGGAGTGGCTCAAGTCTTGACATCAGAAGAGCCGACCTGATGGTCTATTTACATTCCTAGTTCTTTGTCCACAATTACACTAGCACTGGTTGTTGCTCCCGCTCAAAGTTGGTTGACTGCGTCCTTCCACCGTGTTCTTTGGCGTCCTATTCTGGTCCACAGTCCTCCTAGCTGCAACTTGAACTCGTCCCCCATCTGGTTCTCGGTCGTCCACGGTTTGTCCAGCCTTGGATCCCAACATACAGTGCGAAAAAAAAAATGAATGAAATGCTTCTTCTTTCAGACGTTGTAGGCTATATTTTTAGATTAACATAATTTGAAAAAGGAATTCCGTGTTTGTTAAAAAAAAACTACTTGGAGAATTTAGAATGAACGATTTTTGCCACCTAGAATGAATTAAGGGAATTCACAATGGACATCCAGGAGAAATAAATCGTAATTAGTATAATTATAATCATATTTGGCTTAACCACACTAGGGTTACAGAAATTGGCCTTCGGAAACTTTACCTCAGTTAGCATTGCAGTACCTATATCACAATAGTCATCTCTAGGTTCTTAGCTGTAAAGGATCGTCGGTTTTCTGACAGCATGTTGCGAAACATGGAGAAACTTCTCTCCACGTCAGCGGATGTCATTGGTGCAAACTTGAAGCAAGTGAGATCTCGTGGTGAATTGTAAAAATTACAGTAAAAATGTAATCGAAAGAAGCTGAAGTTGTAAAAAGAGCCATTAAGACCTAAAAGAGAGGCTAAAAATGATTAATAAGCTGAAAAACGCCGAAAAAGGCAAAAAGGACAAATAAAACCCACCATTTTCTGGCCTACAATGACCCAAAATGACCCAAAATGAACATATATTATGTTGGCCTCGTCTTCGGACACTCGAAAGAAAAAGTATTTTTCTTCAACTTCCGAGCCCTACTAATAACTAAAAGAAGTAGGCAAGAGAGTTAATCCTTACTATAATATGAACAAAGAAGAATAGAAATTGTCGGAGTCTAGGAATTTATTCACAGAATCATTATGCCACGGATGTCTGCACCCACAACGTATCGGTGCGATTCTTTATATTCCAGGCAGACTTTTATATTCAGTGAAAAACAATTGTAATACTATGAGTCAGGCTTTAGATATCACTTTATGATTCAGAAGAAGTTTTAGACTCTATAAAAACCGCGTGCAATAAAGAGTGTGTAGTATACGTGTATATGTGTGGTCTCGTAGTTTATATCCGTATTCAATACCGACAAACATTTCTGAATAATCTTTTATTCAAATTATCTGCCTAAAATTGATGTCACATAGTGCGCGTGAAATTCTTAGAAAGGCAATTAACTACGAATATTCTAAGATCTGTTCATCTACACTCAATGACACTGCAATTTAATTGTATATTTTTCAATGTCTTATGTGTATGGAATATAGAATCCCAAAAGGGTCTTGAAAATAGCGAATTCGTCTCCAGAACTGCCCTTTAAGATATATTACAGCAAATATTTCCACTGTAAATAATTATTTACCTTAATTTTTATTTAAAACGGGATCAAGATAAACTCCTGAAGTTCTATTACAGTGAAGTTCCTGAATAGCAAACACCTCCCGGAATTAAAGAATATCCGATATTGGGAAGTGTCCGCTATTGAGAAAATAGCACAAAATGAAAATACCGTATTTTGACATTTTTGTTTTGTTTGTTTGTTTGTTTGTTTAGCCAACAGTCCGAAGACTAGAGAGAACCTCATATGTGATACCATTAAGACATCACTCATGAGGCAACTAAGCCAGGAGATAATGAGTTAGAGTGGTCAGTTTCTTTTCCTCTCCAGTGCATACATTTCTGACTAGTAGGCCTAGGTCTAACATATTTTACGAATCAGATTTAAAATGTATGCAACAATAATGTTCTTCTTCTGACACATATCGTCAAGTAAGCTGTACCGTCTGATAATAGATGTACTGTACATATCAGCCAGAACCTCAATCAGAGGTATTTTGACATAGGCCTATATCTTATTTATTTTGAATTTCTTAGTAGTCATGAACATTTTGAATGCAGAATTTTTATACAGTATTGCTTGTATTACGAACTATTGAATACTGAATACTCTTAGTCGTTCACTCACTGTATCACACACACACACACACACACACACACACACACACACACACACACACACACACTCACACAGTAGCTCGCACACTCGCTCACTCAATTACACGCTCGCTCGCTCACTCACTCATATGCTCACTTACTCACTCAGACGCTCACTCACTCACTTACTCACACGCTCACTCATTCACTCAGACGCTCGCTCACTCACTCACTCAGTCACACACTCACTCACTCACTCAGTCACACTCTCACTCACTCAGTCAGTCACACTCTCACTCACTCACTCAGTCACACTCTCACTCACTCACTCATTCAGTCACAGTCTCACTCACTAGGTCAGTCACACTCTCACTAGCTCATTCACTCAGTCACACTCTCACTCAGTCAGTCACACTCTCACTCACTCACTCAGTCGCACTCTCACTCACTCACTCAGTCACACTCTCACTCACTCAGTCAGTCACACTCTCACTCACTCACTCACTCACTCAGTCACACTCTCACTCACTCACTCAGTCACACTCTCACTCACTCAGTCAGTCACACTCTCACTCACACTCTCACTCACTGAGTCAGTCACACTCTCACTCACTCAGTCACACTCTCACTCACTCAATCACACTCTCACTCACTCACACTCTCACTCACTGAGTCAGTCACACTCTCACTCACTTACTCACTCACTCAGTCACACTCTCACTCACTCACTCAGTCACACTCTCACTCACTCAGTCACACTCTCACTCACTCAGTCACACTCTCACTAGCTCATTCACTGTCACACTCTCACTCACTCAGTCACACTCTCACTCACTCAGTCAGTCACACTCTCACTCACTCACTCACACTCTCACTCACTCACTCACTCACTCACTCACTCACTCACTCACTTAGTTACACTCAGTCACACTCTCACTCACTCAGTCACACTCTCACTCACTCTGTCACACTCTCACTCACTCACTCACTTACACTCTCACTCACTCACACTCTCACTCACTCACTCACTCACTCACACTCTCACTCACTCACTCACTCACTCAGTCACACTCTCACTCACTCAGTCACACTCTCACTCACTCAGTCAAACTCTCACTAGCTCATTCACTCAGTCACACTCTCACTAGCTCATTCACTCAGTCACACTCTCACTCACTCAGTCACACTCTCACTCACTCAGTCACACACTCACTCAGTCACACTCTCACTCACTCACTCACTCACTCAGTCACACAGTCACACTCTCACTGACTCAGTCACACTCTCACTCACTCAATCACACTCTAACTCAATCACACTCTCACTAGCTCATTCACTCAGTCACATTCTCACTCACTCAGTCACATTCTCACTCACTCAGTCACATTCTCACTCAGTCACACCCTCACTCACTCACACTCTCACTCACTCAGTCACACTCTCACTCACTCACTCAGTCACACTCTCACTAGCTCATTCACTCAGTCACATTCTCACTCACTCAGTCACACTCACACTTAGTCACACTCTCACTAGCTCATTTACTCAGTCACATTCTCACTCACTCACTCACTTACTCAGTCACACTCTCACTCAGTCACACTCTCACTCACTCACTCACTCACTCACTCAGTCACACTCTCACTAGCTCATTCACTCACTCACTCAGACGCTCACACATTACCCATTTACAGGCTCAGTAACTCAGTCGATTAGTCATCCGTTTAGTGTTCGTTCGAGTTCACTAATTCATTTAATCTCAGTTCATATTATATTATACGCAATTTGACTGCCTACCTTGTTTCCCGCCCAAATTGAGCAGTGTGAAATATTTTTCATTAGAATTATTTAAATATTGCATTGGCTCCTTCATTTCCTAGCGTGTTACGGTGTACATAACGCATGCCACTTACAATAAATTATTCGTGTGCGCTATGCTATGCAACGCCCCCTCCATGCCTCTATGCCACCAAATAGTCGCGCCTCTTGACGGAAGTGTGTGGACTACCACCAACGTCGTAGCGCCGGCTTTAAACTTGATTGCGAGTTTCATTAATAATGACTCAACTTCCCAGAGCTGTAATAGTGGATGGGACTGCTACCACGATGACTCTTGATCGGCCCTGATGTGCGATCTCCTGCACTGCCTAATCTCTGGAAAGATAATCCCACACATACATACATACATACATACATACATACATACATACATACATACATACATACATACATACATACATACATACATACATACATACATACATGGGCATACATGCATATATACAGAGTGGTAAGATAAGGTAAGGTAATAGCACAACGTTATTTCTTTTAAAAATCGTTGTAAATACTCGTATTAATATTTAGGTCAATTTTCGAACAACTGACATTTAATTTTGAGCGATGTAGCAACACTGTGTAATGAAATCCCTAGTTTAGGCCTATGTCAATTTAGATTCATAGGACTAGTGTAGAATCAATTACGTTTTGTCTAGAGAAATCTTATTATTTAAAAAATTAGGCAATGAATTTTGAGGATATTGTTTTTCTAAATACAGTACTATGAACTGCATTAACGTGATTTTTCTCACTATCATTTAAAATAACCTTAGTTAATGGATTATATCTTGTCTTCTGAAGTTACTATAGATAAGTCTACCTGTTGTTTATACTCAATTCTGTTGTTTGTTTAGGTGTCAAATTATTTATTTTTTTTTGGTAATGGGGGTACTTGACTTATCGTCATTCACCTGTATGAAGCCAGTTGTGTAGACCAATTTATCGACAGAATCGATATCCACAGTGCGCCATAGGAGGCTGGTCTACGCTACACCCGCGATGAGATGAGATGGTGATGGAGATTTGTTTGGATGTCACAAGAGATCCGGAGTTCCCGGACAGGAGTTTCTCCTGTGTTACCTGGACCACAGGCTTGTCCAATACAAGTTAAAAATCTGGTGTAAGTCAGGGATCGAACCCTGGTCCACAGAATTAGAAGTCTAGCGCTCTAGTCACTAGACGATCGTAGTGACTTTAAATAGTTTAATTTATGAATTAAAATATTTTTCAGAAGGAAAAGCAAATATACGTGTTTCTATAAAGGAACAATTTTATATATTGATAGTTGTAGAGTACAGAATAAGTGCACCTAATATTCTCTTTTAAATAACTGTAATAAGACATAATTTGTAAACGCGGTCCATAATTGTGGAGTAACGGTTAACATGTCACATTGTGAAAAGAGCGGGTCCGGGGTGAAATCCCGGTTGGGACAAGTTATTTTGTTGGGATTTCTTACGAGGTTTTCCCTCGGTCGATTGAAATAGAAGTGCTGGTAACTTTTGTCAATAGTATCGATTCTACTATCAACTGTAGTTCCTACAATCGATAGTACTGTAGATAGTTAGAATCAAAAATATTAATATTATCGTTAGTCATTACAAACTTTGTAGTTAATTGATTATAAACTGAATATAGTTCTGAATCAAAATATAAACGCATACTGAACTATTAATATGTACTTTAAAGTAAGGTAAAGTTTATAAATTACAATCAGGAACGCTATTTTGCATAATTTTACACATGGAGGTCATGAAAACTGGTCCCAGCCAATTTTTTTTTTTTTTAATTTAGACCGGCCAGAGGCCGTTTACCAAAGTTATCTTTGTTTTCTGTTTTGTTTTTCATTTGTTTTCTTTGTTTTACTTACACTAATACAAACACAACACCCATGCCCGAGGCGGGACTCGAACCCACAACCCTTCGGACCAAGCGATAGAGACATGCCGTGCCCCTACCGCTTGTACCAATCAGAAAGAGACCATCCATTGTCTCTACAATGACTCTATCCTTCCTGGGCCTACTCTGTCATCTAGCCTATGCGAGAGATGTAGAACGGTTTTATCCTAGAATCGTAATGTCTGACTGAATCCTTGGAATCGACTCTAAAAAAAATCGTGTTGTCCAGCTCCAGTTTGAAACCCGTATAATATTATGATCTTTTCTTTTTTCGATACTAACAATAATCGCCTGGGTTATCAATAATATTGGAAACAATTTAACTATCGATAGTTTCGATATTTCAAGTCATAAATATCGATAGCATCGATAGTACTATCGACTATCGCCCATCACTGCTTTACCGAATGCTTCTAAATTAGAAATACTCTCATTTTGGATCCATGACTGGAAGTTGGACCATTGATCCACAGCGGAGGTCATGTAGTAACATTAAAACTATGTACCAACGTGGACTGAGTATTGCGAAGAGGCAGCCTGCCGTGTTTACATAACGGTGGATCTTTTTTTGATGGTCGGCTCCGTCTGATTGAGTGGGCGTGTTTGATAGATCCCTATTTCAACCCTTTTACAAACTTGCTCCCACCCTTAGACACACTCTGTACATATGAACCCTATCATAACCTGGCACGGGTTGTAGGTTAGAGAAACCCCAGCCAGTAACCCTTTCAGTAGAACACATAACGCATTAAGTAAGAGGGGCTCACTTTGCTTGCCCGTCACTTTGAGAACAAATTGGAATGAGTTTGCCTTAAGATATGTTTACATTATGGATTGTCACCCAAATCAAATATTCAAAACGTTGTATTGGAATTGTGTTAGGTATAAATATTTAAACATTCTACTGAACGTTTTCTAATTTTTCATTATATCAAAATAAAGAGAAATATTGTGAAGGAAATCAGTTTCCATGGAAAAATCTGTGAGTGCAGTCTGTGTACGTAGACCTACAGCGAATTCTTATAAAATGTTAAAAAAAAATAGGCACTTATTAATTCTGTGTTACGGAGTAAAAAGGACATAATTCTCAAATTGTAAGTTTTGAGCAGAGCAAATGCGAACTTTGAAATGTATGTATGTATGTACTGTATGCATGTATGTATGTATGTATGTATGTATGTATGTATGTATGTATGTATGTATGTATGTATGTATGTATGTATGGTATGTATGTATGTATGCATACATGTATGTATGTATTTATTCACACTGCAAATGGGTAAATACCCGGTGACAGTGGTAACTAATTACACTCAATAATGACAATTAATAATAAACACAAAATTAATAAAAAAATACAATTAATAATAAATTAATACTACTACTACTGCTACTACTGCTATTGCTGCTACTACTGCTATTACTGCTACTACTACTACGAATAATAATAATAATAATAATAATAATAATAATAATAATAATAATAATAATAACATTAATAATAATAATAATAACAATAATGAGCATACTAAAATTAAGCACGATCACTTAAAATAACATTTAAAGTAAATCTAATTTGTATCTTAACCCTAAGTTCGAATTAAAACCCACGAGTAAGATATGTTCATACATGTACAAATACCTTTCAGCACTACACCTACACTCATTTCGCTGTCAACTCACTCACTGCACTAGAACTACGACACAGTTCACTGATACTATCCTGATTTTATTAACACTTCAAAAACATTTCACTGTTCAAGTACTTTGCACTGCCACTATAAACTACAAAACTTCACTGACACAAACACATTTCACTTACACAACACACTTCACAGCCACAACACACTTCACACCTAATTGACACAGCACACTTCTTCACTGATATAACACTTCAAATAACAAAACATCAATTACAGTCTTTAAATAGTGTGTATAATATACTACCGTCTATTAGTGAAGTCCTTAATGAGATCCAAAATAATTTTGATGAGCTCGAAATTTAAAGCTGTACATCATTATGAATGAGGATTGACATATGTCCTTTATACCATCTGAAGAAGTATAGTTTTTGTACTCACATAGAACTCATAACTCAAAACTACCCTTTTATTATATATGCCATTTTTACCGCGCACCATAAAATTATCTACGAAATAACTCATCGGAAAAAGTAGCACGTGAAATGTATATTTAACTAAAATTAAAGAGTAATATTACAAAACCAGAAAAAGTTACCCATTTACGTTTCATAATTTTGTTTCTGATGAGCTTCAACATGAAACGTTTATGCTCGAGGCTCAAATGAAAAATTGTTACGAAAATTTCAACATCTGACGTCACTTGCTTAGGCTTCGGCATGAATCGGAGTCAATTGATTATCATGATCTAGTCATGGCCATCTTGACATCTTTTGTACTCACATAGAACTCATAACTCAAAACTACCCTTTTATTATTTATGCCATTTTTACCGCGCACCATAAAATTATCTACGAAATAACTCATCGGAAAAAGTAGCACGTGAAATGTATATTTAACTAAAATTAAAGAGTAATATTACAAAACCAGAAAAAGTTACCCATTTACGTTTCATAATTTTGTTTCTGATGAGCTTCAACATGAAACGTTTATGCTCGAGGCTCAAATGAAAAATTGTTACGAAAATTTCAACATCTGACGTCACTTGCTTAGGCTTCGGCATGAATCGGAGTCAACTGATTATCATGATCTAGTCATGGCCATCTTGACATCTTTTGTACTCACATAGAACTCATAACTCAAAACTACCCTTTTATTATTTATGCCATTTTTACCGCGCACCATAAAATTATCTACGAAATAACTCATCGGAAAAAGTAGCACGTGAAATGTATATTTAACTAAAATTAAAGAGTAATATTACAAAACCAGAAAAAGTTACCCATTTACGTTTCATAATTTTGTTTCTGATGAGCTTCAACATGAAACGTTTATGCTCGAGGCTCAAATGAAAAATTGTTACGAAAATTTCAACATCTGACGTCACTTGCTTAGGCTTCGGCATGAATCGGAGTCAACTGATTATCATGATCTAGTCATGGCCATCTTGACAATCGCCGAATATAATACATGTTCAAAGTTAAAAAAAAAACAAAGGAATTGCTATATTATACTCATGTTAAGCGTGAATTTGTATATAAACTTGTTCAGTGTTGGCCATGTTATGACTAAGAATGTGACGTCGCGCCGTAGTCTTTCTCGTTAGCCACGCTTAGCAACTGATCAGACTCTAGCATTGATATGGTGATTGCTAGAGGGATGGATTTACTTTGTCACTTGCAGTGTATCTCGTATTTATCTTACTATAGAATCATACTAACTACTCTTCAATAAACGAATTAAGATGGAACACAGTAATTCCATTGTAATTACTTATACAAATACACTTATATATGGTTCCGTATAGGTTAGTGTCGGACGCTTTTCCATTTTACTGCGAGTTAAAGCAAGGAGATGTACTATCACTTTCACTTTTTAACTTCGTTCTAGAATATCCCATTAGGGAAGTTCAGTAAAACACACAAGGTTTGAAATTGAACGGGTTACATCAGCTGCGGATGACGTGAATATATTAGGAGAAAATCCAAAAGCTATTAGGCAAAGCACGAGAATTTTACTTGAAGCAGTAATTAGATAGGTTTGGAAGTAAATTTTGAAAGACGAAGTATATGATTATGTCTCGTGAACAAAACATACAATTAGTACGAATTGGAAATATCAAAATAGGAAATTTATCCTTTGAAAAGATGGAACAATTCAAATAACTTGGAGCAACAATAACAAATAAAAATGACACTCAGGAGGAAATCAAACTCAGAACAAATGTGGGAAATACTGTAAAACATTATGATGTTGTGTAATGTCTTAATCGAAAGCTATTAAAGTTATGTTTGCGGGAAAAATACAAGTAATAATTATAACTGTTAAAATTTCGTTGTTAAATTATACGTTAGAGATTGATTCCTTCTTTCTTTCGTTTCACTGGATATACGTTTGCGTCTGTTGCCTTCATTTGACAGAAATTTGTAAATAAAGTGTGTTGTTAAGAACCCAGACCATGTCTGAACCTGTTATCAACAGATCAATTAACCAGTACTGCGCAAAAGAAGTTGAGTTGTATTATATTATATAATTAGAACGATGAGGATTCCGATACTTATTCCTCTTTCCATATGACTCACCTCCCATGCAATAGCGACCCTGCATATAATTACATACATATATACTGTAGGTTTGTTTCCGATCTCAGTTAACGTGATAACGAATTTGAATGACATCATGTGCGTCAGGAGTCACACAACAGCTGAACTGTGGCGCGAGGTGACAGACCAGTAGTGAGTGAGCTCATAGTCAGAGTGCACGGCGACTCACAGTAGAAATTCCCAAGAAAATCGAGCCATTTTGGGAGGGGTACATTGCGACCCTTTCCGATGCCAAGTAGAGTTAAGTGAAAATAAAAGAAGCCTGCAATAAAGGAGGTTTCGTTATTTCCAAGAAAGGTATCTTCTGTGTACTTAATAAGATTGGTAAAGCTCGAATGGAATTAATTTGTATCATCTCGTGGGGTACGGCGACTTGTGACGGGGAGTGGATTTGCTTGCTTTTTCCACTCTGGAATTAATCCCATCCGAGCTTTGCCTGTACACACAAGATGCCTTTCTTGGAAATAACGAAATCACGTTTTTTTGCAGGCTCCTATGATTTTCACGTAACTATACTTGGCATCGGAAAGAATTGTTATGTACCCCTCCCAAAAAGGCTCGATTTTCTTGGGCATTGCTACTGTGATACACCGTGCACTCTGATTATGAAATCACTCACTACTGGTCTGTCACCTTTCGCCGCAATTCAGCGTCGGTGTGATTCCTGACGTACATGACATCATTCAAATTCGTTATCAGAAATCGGAAACAACCCTCTGTAAGTTATGCTTATTGTACTTTGTTTTACTTTAATTACTAGAATTTTCAATTGAATAATAATTTATTGATGTGTTTCCTTTAAACTGCTGTATTATGTATTATACATTGTGTAGCAGGGAGTGAATTGCATCTTTGCATTTTTAAACGTGAACTTGCTACTTATTTCAGACACGTTTCAAAGCTCGCGACTTTATCCTCGAAAAGGGATATTCTGTTTGAATGCAGAGGAGAATGCACTCTTAAGGTGTGTTTATTAATATTTACTGCGCAAAAAAGTTTTAATGAGATCGCCGGAGCATGTCAAGAGACAGATTAGCATTCAGTGCAGATTGAGGCGCGTTCCCGCATTTGAGGATTTCCTTTTAAAGTCGCTAAGACAGTCCGCCTGTCTGTCTGTCTGTCCATCATTAAGAATCGCACTTAGAATGTATAAACGGAATCTTATAGTAGAGATTCTTATAATTTAGTGCGGAGTAGATAAAATGTGAAGTTTATGAAATGTTATATATTTCTTCAGTACCGTACAGAACTTTTTTTTATAATTTATTAAGTCTATAAAAAAGTGACAGGAGACGTACGAAGTCCCTTGGATTGCGTGAAACGTCTTTACCCTTGATTCGTAATTTTTGGATTAGGTAAGAATGGATTTGAGGATTAAATAAATATTACCACAGGCAGGATGAGTGCACCCTATTCAATAATAATAGATAATTGAGAGAGACGGACTGAGTACAATGATGCAATGAAAGAAGGGGAAGAGGGAGGAGAAATCATTTTGAAAGATATGCGATCGTACGTCCTTGCAAGGGAATCTGGGCTGTGAGGGAGAATGTATGTGAGCTTCAAGTTAGTTGGCCACTTTTCTCACTCTCTTTTCGCAGTTAATTGAAAAAACTTGAGAGAATTTTGAAGAGGAACAGTCGGAAATGGACGTAAACTAGTACAGCTACCACATTAGAGAGAGGACTGTGTGGAATTAATGAAAGAGAGGGGAAATGGAAGTAGAAGTATTTTTAAAGAGGCGATCGCGCGTCCTTGCAAGGGAATTTGTGGCTGACAGGACTGTTGGTCGTTTGTGTCACTCCGTTTTTTTGAGTTGGAAGAAACAGAAGTAATTTTGAAGGGGGAAAGTCGAAAATTGGTGTAATGTAATAGCTACCACATGAGGGTGAGGAATGTTGCAAGCACGACTTATCAGGAGCAGGACAAAATCGCCGAAGATGTTAAAAGACTGAGCAGTACAAGTGTAGTGAGAGGGCCGCCACAAGGGATCCGAAATCTTACGCTCTACGACTGACACTCGAGTCTAATTTTCGGAAAAATTTAATTTTGAAAATGCTGAATGGCGCCCGAGATCAAAATGGGCTATGTGACTTTTGTTTATAAAATGAGTTATTAACATCATTGGCAAGTTTGGGTTGAAAACTTTACACAGTGAAAGGTTTAGTTTCAAAATGATTTGTTTTAGATGTGTAAAATGCATAGAAAAAATCAGTACATAAATCAGATATACGAAATTTTTGCACTTTTCTTAAAATTCACTTTGATCTCGGGCTCCTCTTTGAAGATGTAGATCTGTGGCCCATTTCCTTTAGGACTCATTTCGACATTTGTCTTGGCGCCTTAAATATTAAAGGAACACTAAAAGCAGGATGAGTTCTCTCGGTTTAGGAGGCCAGCCAATTGGCTACGAGATAATTCTAGTAAAATATGGCCTGATCGACTCTGAGGGTATAAGGCATAATGCGGGAAAGAGTATGTATTCTTACCAACAGGGAAAAGGATTGTGTCTCCTGCCTTAGAGATTGGTTGAAGGTAGTGAATATAAGTGATTCAATTACTGATGGAATCACCTGTCGCGCTGAATGCAGAGCTAGCCAGGAAATCGAGTCCAGACTCGTCAACCAATCTCCGAGTTTGAGGATATGCAGTGCTGTCATGGAGGCCATACGGGGCCATACATCGTATGAGAACCTACAATTTTTTCAATTAATCGTATGGGGAAAAGAAAATTTTGTCTGTACGGAGCCATACGCCATATGGGTGCCTAAGTTTTGTACGCGGAGATCTGTACAAATTTTAGTTCATTTCTTGCTGTTCCTAATGTATTTTGTTTGATGTTCATAAACAAAAATTATCCACCTCCGCAGCACTGGAATCCAGAATTATATAAAATAATGGTTGAGAAGCAAGAAGTGGTGCAAATACACACTCCAAGATTCATCGAGACAAGTGTGCATCTACGGTGGTGCTACATGGTGTGTTCTTTAAATCAAGCTTGTTGTATAATTAAAATGTAAAGCAAAACAATTTACTTCTTCTTTAATATTAAAAAAAATCATTAAATGACAGTCGGAGAGATAGAGAGAGGAGAGTAAAATATAGGGAGAAAACAAAAGGTGGTGTGTATGGCCAAGAGAAAAATTTCCACGACAGCAGTGAGGATATGTATGGATGAACGATAGGATCCTTGGTTTGTATTTAATAACCCGGATTGCAGTTAATCATGAGACAGGATATCGACATGAGACAGGATATCGAGGAGATTATGGCATAATATGAGCTGGGGTTGGGTCCTGATACTGTTGCTCGAACTTCAGAAAATCTAGAGGCACATTAAATACAGAATGGAGCGAGACGGACCTCGTGAAAAACCACTAGGCACAAAGTTCATCTTACACTTCTGTTTCAATTATACTTCGAGTGACGTTAGAGTAAAGTTTCATGACGTGAAAACGTTACAATTTTTCTCTCTTTATAGGTCGAGTATAGACATTTTACGACAAAGAACTGACTTCATTTTCCTGTGGAATTTAGAATATCCATATAATTCTTAGTGGGGCCGAGTTAGTGGTGCTGATAGGGAAAAATGACAGATAGAGGGAATGTAAGTTCGAGGTTAGTGACAATGATGAGACAAGAACATAAAGTCTTAATGAAAATAGAGATTATTTTTTTTTAGTATTTGCACCGTGTCCTACCTGTAGAAACATCTAACGTTTCGGAGCTACAGTGGACGAAAAATACGAGTATCTTCGAGGCTGGTCTACGTCACAGAGAAAGAAGGGCGAGTTAAGGAGAAACAAACAAATGATGCTTTAGTGTGTATTGTTATGCGTGTAAGTTAAAACTGTTGCTTACGAGATTATACAAGATAGCGTATAGCGCTTGAAAAACATGTCTAAAGTGGTTCCCGCGTAACGCCAATTCCGCCGCTCGGAGCGCTGTTCGGTTCTAGATATTTGTAGCAGAACACTTAAATGACATTGATAATTGGGAATTTTAAGGACTCACCGTTGCTTATTAAATGCTTCGTATAATATTTCATGGTGAATGGACGTAATTTCAAAACTTCTAGTCTCAATTATATTAAAATAAATAGCTGTCATTCTTGATAATAAAAGATATTACATATTATAAATTAAGGAACTACCTTCCTGTTGTTCAATTCATACACATTCCTTTTCGGAAATAATGAAAGAAACTTAATACATTTTACATGAACACTGTAGTCTACCCTTTTCACGTGTTTATTTAATAATAATAATAATAATAATAATAATAATAATAATAATAATAATAATAATAATGTCTGAAAGTATAAGACACCGGTAGTTCATTTTCAGCAATTAAAACGAATTAGAGGGAACGAAATCTGAAGGAAAAACACGGAACTGAAAATAATCAACTTGCCAAAGTAAATGAAGAATGTAGTTTGAAAGCAAAATTTTTAATTGAACAAATCCACACTTTCGGGAAACAAAATTTTAAATTCCATTAAATCACACTGGAAAATCTGCATACTGTTATTTAATAAGTCATCAATAAATCTCAAATAAGACTGTAATATGCTTGGCATGTTTATAATCTTCGTACTCGATCAGTAATACAAAATTAATCAAAGAATTTTCACGATACACAATGCTTAGTAATGCAACTATTCATCATTTAATAGAACTGTGAGGCGAACCTAGCGACAGAAATTGTAATGACGCTCCGAGACCCACTCTTGATCATGCTATGCGCCAGCTTGCATAATCCTCCTTTATTAGGTGAAGGAAATGAGTCTCACAGAAACAGTGAGCGGATGTTTTTAATTTCAGCAGTATGATGGATTTGTTTTTATACAGGTAATGTCGCCACAGCGTTCTTTCTTCCCACAAGTCCGCTTCCAGGAATCGAAATCGTTATCGTAAATGTCGTCAGGCTCGGAGACATTCTATGACAACTGTACATATCGGCTTCATCATCAAGAAAAAAAAAGGGAAAAGGGGAATGGGAAATCTACTATATATGTTAAATCCGTTTTCAAGAGCTATTCTACTATTGACAACAGATCCAACAAAGAGGTTTACCCAGTCTCCTTTCCCTATTTTCTCTGATGATGGAGCAGACATGAAACTCCAAAACGTTGGATGTTGGCACGGTACAAATGCTTCAAAACCTCTTACCAATTTGAACGAACAAGTCTCAAATCAGACTAAAGATGAACATGGTATGTCATTTGACGTGAAACGTAATATATTCGAGGAACAGAGAGCAAAGTAGTAACTTCTTGACACATTGGGTGCTATGCTAGCCCGCGCTGCGAGCGTGCTAAACTAGCCCGGCTATCCACTGATTACTTGTACAGGATTCATATCAATCATATCGCTAACACTGGTTTATGAATACGAATAACGTTAGTTCGCTGATCATCCACCGGAAGCCCGCACTAAGAATGTCTATGAATATGGCCCTAAAGGTTTACTCTGACTTCACTCATGGTGTTACAAAAACAGAAGTGTAAGATGAAATTGTTACCTCATGGTTTTCTATGTGGTCCATCTCCCTCCATTCTGTATGTAATATGTCTCGAGTTCGGCTTTTCCTAAGAAAAAGCCAAAATTTGTGCTTGAGAGTGTTCTTGAAAAGGCAAAAGTAAAATATAATAATAAAATATAAAAAAGATACATTACAGAATGAAGTAAGATTAATTATAATATAAAAGTGAAGGAAATATGTGTGTGTGTTTCTAATGCCCACCCACTTCACTTTGCGTGATTCGGGTTAGTGAAGGAAATATTAGGATTTCATTTTTGTGTTGGAGAAAAGTTTGCAAAATTATGTATGTACTTGCTTTTAAAACTGAAATCATTCATTTTTATTAGCTGTGAGTAATTAATTGTTAATAAAATAATTGTAGGCCTATGTATAGTTTTGAGCCAAAATTAGAACTATAACTCAGATCAGAATCGATTCAGATCCACACTTTTCCTAAAGAGTAGTGGTTGTTTCTAATTATTTAATGAATTGTCATATTATTTAATATAGTTTTTAATGCTCCTCTGTTGAAATCACTTAAGGGGTTAGGTACAGCATACAGCAGTAAAATTTTGCAAATATTCAATTTTTTTTTTCCTGCATTATTAGTATGTG
This sequence comes from Periplaneta americana, assembly GCF_040183065.1. Taxonomy (NCBI): domain Eukaryota; kingdom Metazoa; phylum Arthropoda; class Insecta; order Blattodea; family Blattidae; genus Periplaneta; species Periplaneta americana. The sequence continues at coordinate 79,774,078 of NC_091123.1, read as the reverse complement.
TAAAACACTGTCCTTCTACTACATGAAAAAAATATTTTTACGATTAAAAAAATATTTACAATTTTTAAAAATTCAGTTTACTGTGCAGTGATGAAGCGTTTCCCACATAACTAAAAATTATCTAACATTCTGTGATGAAATTTGTTTATGTATTTATGCATGTCATATCTACAATATGATGCAAAATCACTTCTCTGCCTTTGATAGATTGTCTGATAAAAATGAATTCATTTAAAAAAATGGTCAAATATCAGTATTTTCTTCTAACACAAAATAAAAAAGTTATTTATTAAGGAATATAGTTGAAAGGCTATGATATTATAAACATGTGTATCAGCAATAAAATAAAAGTGAGAGAACATGAAAAAGTTAACAAGTTTATGAGTTATGAGGGAAACGCTTCATCACTGCACAGTGATCTGCCACTATTTTGAATTTTGGAAAAAAAAAAAAAATATATATAAGTATATTTTTAATCGTAAAAATATTTTTTTCATATAGCAGAAGAGGAGTTTTTTACACATGCCAATTTTCATTATTGTACAAGATACAGTAATGGAGGAAAAAAATGTTGGCTATTTTTTTTAAATTTACTGCTGTAAGCTGTACCTAACCCCTTAACTTAACCGTGCATATTGGAAAACTTAAGCGTTTAAAACCGTCCATTAAACGTTTAATTTGACTATTCATAGATGCTGAATAATGTCGATTTTAAGTCCTGCGCCGTAGCTTCATTCATAGACTCGCGTTGCGGACTATGCGCTGGTTCGAGCCCTCGGAATTTTCTTCGGCCAGTATATGGGACCGGTGCCCACTCAGCATCATGATGAATATGATGAGCTATTATAGGTAGCGAAATCCGATTGCGAAAACCAGCTATAACAATCGCCCCCGTGGCTGAGTGGGTAGTCTGTTTTCCATCATGGCGATCGGGGTTCGATTCGTGTCTGCGTCACGAAAGAATTCATGATAAACCATAATCACTCTCACTATGTGAGGTCCCAAGCTGAGTCTCCGGAACGAATAAAAATGACTGAAAGTTGTATACATTCATGTTTAATGAGATTATTATTGAAAACAGCTATAATGGCTTGGGGATCATCGTGCTAACCACGCGATACTCGCGGACTGGTTGGATGATCGTTCGTCTCTGTTGAGGCATGTGGACGTGAGTCAGCAGTCAGCTGGTCGGCCTTGACTCTCTATGGCAATTTTTTTTCTTTTTACCTTGGGGATTTAATTGAAGTGAATTTTTAATGGCAGGCAGAGTAACTATCTCATGCCCCCTTGTTTTAGATTGCTACCAGTGCACTTCATTAGAACCAGGTACCCAGCTTCGAAGCCATTAGCCCTGTGAACTTACAATATATTTATTTTCCCCTATTACCATAATACAGGGTTGTTATATAAGACATTAGCAAGTTCTTTGTGATAGTAGAAGAGAAAGAGTGGGGGAAGGGAAGTGGTCCGTGGCCCATTTCTATAAGGGCTCATCCCGACATTTGTCTTGTTGCTGAAGGGAAACCACGGAAAAATCCTCGAGCAGGATGAGATGTCGTGCTGACGACAAGCCAACTGGCTATAGTGGGGTCGGAATATGTTGAGGTGGGAGGTTTTGTTTTAATCATTATTCAAAGCACGAATACATTAAAAGTACGTAAAAAATTGTTTACGAAAAAAGCAATGCATCTATGCTGCCAATAACGTGATGACCCTGAAACAGAGAAATAACATTATTAGTGATTTAATAGACTTGTCTGTGTGTAGAGTCAAGTGGTTATTTAGTGTTCAAGTTGATATTCGTCTTGTACGTTGTCGTTCCAAGCTAGAGGGTGGAGTACGCTCTTAGGTCTTTTATGTTTATCTAATGCAGGATTGTAATTTCCTAGTGAAGAAATTAGTGGGTTTGTGCTGCTGTACGACTTGGTGTACGTGCAGAAGGCTTGATTTGAAATATATTCTTGAATTGTCGAAATTTCTAGTTCTTCATTAATCAATCTAACAGGAGTTACTCTACGTAGTCCTGTAATGAATCTTACAATTTTGTTTTGGAAAACTTGTAATTTTTTTACGGACTGTAATAGATGCATGTCCCCAAGCAGGACAAGCATATAATATTACTGACCTAATTAATGTTTTATACAAAGTCTCTATGGCAGTCATGTCAATTGATGGCCGTAGGCGCAAGCGTGCGCTTTAGAGCTCAGGAGAGCCTGAGCGCTTTACAGCGGAAGGAAAGAGACAGACGAAAGAGGTAGTATATGGCGCTTGGTCGAGCTATATACAGGGATGGCCAGCACTGATTCAATGGATAAAGGGAAGAGAACTTATTAAAACTGTATCCGTGTTAATTTTTAGATTTGTCTGAGAAGTATAAGTGCATTATAAGAAAGTAAGTTTTAATTTTAATGCACATTTTTCACAAGTTTGTTTTTTTATTCGAAAGGAATATTTTCTCAACTTCCCTTTTTATAGAAAAGTGACATTTTCAGATATAGGCTTGTTTATTTAGTAGCCTTCCAGATACTGAAACAATGCTTTCGTAAATCTCATATATCGTAAATAAGTATTACTGAAGATAGTGTATTACAAATTTTGAAAATATTCGCATGAAAAATGTTTGTAAGGAAATGAATTAACAAAGCAAGTACTGTTACATCATAAGCAAAATATATATGCTCATGTAAGTTCAATAGCTTCAGCAGGTTTCGAGAAAATAATTTAATATTTTGATGACAGGAAGTTGCTCACCAATATCACCTTAAAAGCTTAATGCGATAAGAATTTTGTTACAGAATATTAGTTACACTTAAAATACAGTATATACAGTACCTAGGTAACTTTGTACTATAATATTGTTTTTATTAGTTCATTGATTACTTTTATAAGGCTAAAGATACCATGAATATCAAATCCAACTTATGTCATACTCAACCTTTTTTTTTTTTTTTTTGAATGGTGTGTTTCATCCACTTAGTACAGTATAGTTTTACTGCTATTGAATTAATGTGAATATTCCTTCTTAACTCTTTATTGTGTTATTAACGTTTAAAACACAACTGCAATACTAAGAAATTGGTGTTAGTACTTTTGTTTTACAGATAATATAGATAATATCAAACAGAAAGAAGCCATGTAAAAATAACGACATAAAATTTCATGTTGCGTTTGAAGTTTGTGTACCACTATTTTTTTAATCCAATAGGCTGCTTATTGCTTCTTCCATACCAAGCGCTTGATGCCCGCGCACGATGTCAAGGTCAGAAAAATGCGCTTTCTTTGACATCACTGCTCTATGGGTTGTTCCACCCAGGATTATTATTATTATTATTATTATTATTATTATTATTATTATTAATTCGGTTTAAATATTGAATTATAAATCAAAACTTGTTTTGCAGCTTCATTCTTTAAAATATTACTTGTAAATAAGCCCTCTCTTGAAAGCGCCGAACTTGCATCCTTTTTTCCACGCATATTTTTATGTATTCTAAATAGTTACTAAGATACTATAATGAAACGACTGCAGTGTGCGGTATATTGAAAAGGATTTCTTAATCGAGCCATTGTATGTCTTGCTTTATACCTTTACAGTTGACTTACTGGAGCACACTTCTATTCTTGCCACGTGCTTTAGAGGCACAGAAGAGTTCTTGCAGTATAATACCGACACGAGTGCTATACAGTTTGGACAACCCACCCTCTTTGTATTATAGCATTATAAACAGCCTTTGGGTCTTTTCTCTTTTTAATTCTATTAACATGTGTTCAATGTAAGAAAGAAGACACCCCAATTACAAATAACAAAGCTGAGCTACCCCTTTATTTGAGGGTTGAAGAAATACCATATACGTTTTAACCCTTCATATTTATATAACGTAAAGCACACAGGGGAGTTTTGTTGGAAGGGGTTGTTTTTAGACCACCAAAGGTTATTCGTTTTTAACCTGTGATCCACTCAGGGAGGGATCTTCAAACAAAAATATGCGCTAAAGAGAAAGTAGATGTTCAGTATTTACTTCTTTCTAACCCCTTTCTGGGCGGTATCCATAACAGAGAACAAGTCTCGCCGCTTTTTGTTCTTTTGTTTAGCTGGTGTGTTGCCACCCTACAGGAGGTCCCACAATCTTCTCACGATTGTGCTCGTGAATCTTTAGCAGTCTCAGGATACATTATACTGTGTTATGCGGTTCCGAGGTACAGTTCGTGGACCCCTGTTGCAATTGGACAGGGATATACCAGAATTTATACCAAAAAAGGAATGTGTACCATTATTCTTTAGTTAATCTTCAAAATTGAATATTGAGTGCGAACTATATTTCTAATAAGAAAAGAACTTACCCATTGTGCTTCTATGAATGGTGTTTCCTAACCCGCCCCCCCAAAAAATGCTACAGCACTCCTGTATGTAGTATATTGCAAGAATTCTTCTGTACCTCAGAAGCACGTGCAAAAACATAAAGATGCGCCAGTAAGTCAACTGTCAGTTAATTGAAATCTTTTGGCTGTATTGTGACGTATGAAAATTGAAAGCTATAGACATTAAACTTAATGTATATATAAGCTACATTGTGGGACATTACAACGTCAGTATAATCGGAACACAAAATGTAAGAACAATATAAAAGTTGTGTAAAGTGATTACATTACATTACCAAATTTATTATTTGTATTTACGTAGGCCCATGTGAATTATTATTATTATTATTATTATTATTATTATTATTATTATTATTATTATTATTATTATTATTATTATTATTCTTGGAGAAAAAATGCGAGTATAATGGTACAGTACATCAGTTATTCATAGATTTCAAAAAGGCATTTGACTCGGTTAAGAGAGAAGTTTTATATGATATTTTTTATTGAATTTGATATTCCCAAGAAACTAGTTCGATTAATTAAAATGTGTCTAACAAGCAAACGTTCAAATGGGGGCAGATAAAAAAGTTATTTTTTTTCTTCCAACATGTTAATAAAGTCAAAAGAAGCGCTTATACAAATTTTGGCCACTCGACAGCAACTATGAGGACCGTAAAAAAATAAATTTGCCAGGGGCCACTAACAGAAAAAAAAAAACATACTTTCATTGGAAAAATTTATTGGAACGGACACAGCAATTGTTGAGCTATTTTTCAACATATTTTCCACCGGAATTGAAACATTTCTCATAATATGGGATCGATAGAGAGAGGTGCAGACGCAGTCAAACGCTGGTTCCGTTCTGAGGCGGCTGACTTCTACGACACAAAAATTGATCATATGGTATGACAAATGTCTCAATTCCAGTGGGGGATATGTTGACAAATAGCGCAACAATTACTGTATCTGTTTCAATAAATATTTCCATGCAATTGTGCTTTTTTTTTTCTATAAACGGCCCCAGGGAAAATCACTTTCTGGACGGCCTCGTAATTGCGGTGGAGTGGCCAAAATTTGTATAAGCACTTCTTTTGACATTATTAGCATGGTGGAAGAAAAAATTTAACTTTATCTGCCCCCATCAGAACGTTTGCTTGTCAGTGAAAGTTACAGCAGAGTGCGTATAGGCCAGTTTCTATCTGATGCTTTTCCAATTCATTGCGGGCTAAAGCAAGGAGATGCACAATCACCTTTACTTTTTAACTTTGCCTAGAATATGCCATTAAGAAAGTCCAGGATAACAGAGAGGGTTGGAATTGAAGGGGTTACATCAGCTGCTTGTCTATGCGGATGACGTGAATGTGTTAGGAGAAAATCCACAAACGATTAGGGAAAACACGGAAATTTTACTTGAAGCAAGTAAAGCGATAGGTTTGGAAGTAAATCCGGAAAAGACAAAGTATATGATTATGTCTCGTGATCAGAATATTGTACGAAATGGAAACATAAAAATTAGAGATTTATTCTTCGAAGAGGTGGAAAAATTCAAATATCTTGGAGCAACAGTAACATATATAAATGACACTCGGGAGGAAATTAAACGCAGAATAAATATGGGAAATGCGTGTTATTATTCGGTTGAGAAGCTTTTGTCATCTAGTCTGCTGTCAAAAAATCTGAAAGCTAGAATTTATAAAACAGTTATATTACAGTAGTTCTGTATGGTTATGAAACTTGGACTCTCACTTTGACAGAGGAACAGAGATTAAGGGTGTTTGAGAATAAGGTTCTTAGGAAAATATTTGGAGCTAATTGGGATGAAGTTACAGGAGAATAGAGAAAGTTACACAACGCAGAACTGCACGCATTGTATTCTTCACTTGACATAATTAGGATCAGGGAGATGGGCAGGGCATGTAGCACGTATGGGAGAATCCAGAAATGCATGTAGAGTGTTAGTTGGGAGACGTAGATGGGAGGATAATATTAAAATGAATTTGAGGGAGGTGAGATATGATGATAGAAAGTGGATTAATCTTGCACAGGATAGGGACGGATGGCGGGCTTATGTGAGGACGGCAATGAACCTGCGGGTTCCTTAAAAATCATTTGTAATTATTATTATTATTATTATTATTATTATTATTATTATTATTATTATCTAACGACGCTGTATCAACTACTGTGGAATTGATAATAGCGAGATGGTAGTTGTCGAGGTGAGGCCGAGGATTCGCCATACATTACCTGACATTCTCCTTACGGTTGGGGAATCGACGGAAAAAACCCAACTAGGTAATCAGTCCAAGCAGGAATTGAACCCAATCTCGAGTGCAATCCCTGATCAGCAGGAGAACGCGCTACCGCCTGAGCTACGCTGGTGGCTGCCTATTGAGAAATATCTCAACAGCTGAAAGGAATGAATCTTCAAAAATGATATTTGTCTGTACAGAGCATGGGTATACATTGCTTGTTTGTAGGAGAAATAGGACTTCAAGGTTGAGTTAAATAAAGTGTTGTAGACGAAATCGAAAGAAAAGGAATTGAAGATGGGAGAGAGGGACAGAGTTTAGTAAGTGCGTTCGGATAAGGACCGGCCAAATTAAATGAGGAACAAAATTTAATAATGATTAGATTATTCTGTCGTTGGAATATAGAAACAACATAGAATGTTGTAACGCAATTTAATTCCTAAGCTACACCTCAAATATAATCAATTAAATAAGCATTAAACTAAACAAGTCGCAATGACTCTAATCTTCTATCATGTTGTGTCTGTGGTTCAGCGCTAGCGTGATGGTCTTCCGTCCAGGCGGCCTGGATTCGATTCTCGGCCAAGTCGTGTTGGAATTTGGTGGATAAAACAGACGTTGCAGTGGGTTTTTCTCGCAGTAATATCTTTCACCTCTATCATTCCATCAACACTCTTCATAATTCCCTTATTTTTCATCTATGATCTGCAATATTAAAAATAGTAGTACGAGTTTCCGATGCTGACATGGCAAGGGCTTATGGCTCCGTGAGCTGGGGCTCATCAGGTACTCTTCCTAGTGATTGGACCTGGTTGTCAGGGTCGACGCAGGGCAGTCGGCCTGTCAGCATCAAATTCATGAATTCCATCCGGACTGCCTATTGGATTAGAATAATCATCGCATATAGAGAGCAAACCATGGACCACTCTAAGCCTGAGCTAAACTGATCTATTTCGGATCCGGTTCTCGTAAAGTCCTAAGTCAATCTTTATCATTAGGCCTGAGAAATATATGCTGTTATACAGGGACATCATTTTATTTTTACTAACATGTCTAATATTAACCTGGCTATACCTTTTGATTAATGGTTGAGAACCGGAAACACCGTTTGCTCCCCCTTCCACGACTGGAGTTCGATGATACTGGCGTAAAATACAAACAAATCACTTTACTAGGTATAGGAGAGAAGAAAAGTAGCTCATCCATTTACGTAAACTAGGAAATATCGCAATTTTGAGTTTGATAATTTGCATTAGGTTTTTGTTTAATCAAAATACAGTACAGTTTTCACAGTAAGTGTTTTTACACACGAACTAAGCTATCCATGCGAACGCATTCATTATGCGATGTATATTATACTGTCTACTGCACATTAGCGTACAAATTAGAGAATGAAGTTAAATTGAAAAATAATCATAATATGGATATTTAAACACATTTTTGAAAATGGTGGCCGTTCATTTCGAAACAGGATTCAGTTCTTTTGTGCATATTATCGCACTATATACTATTGCTTCTAATTCTAATTACCAGTTTCGTCCTTCGTATTATTAACTCATGTTGAAATAATTCTGTATCTACTCCACCTTACGTACAGTAAATTCAATCTTCACTTCTGCCCGATCCGAAAAGATAAAATTACTCAGACATGCTGTCTACTGTCCGTCCAAGTGGTTTTGTCACAGAATTTTAGGAAGGAAGGAAATCACATGACAGTTAATTAATTAACGAGGCCCTTTCATTTAAGTTATTTTAAACAGTTGTATAATATTAGGTAGACGTCCAATTCCTAACAGAAATTAATGTTTTCAGAAAAGAGCTAAGACAGCCCAGCCACTAGCCTTTTCAGAGAGGCGAGCAGAAGCATGTGTGGGAAATCGGAATGCGACGTAGACAAATGGACGACAGTACCTGTGCGAAAATGATGCAATATTGAAAGCTCACTGGAAAACGCGAACATATTTTTGGAACGTACTGTTTACTATGACCGTAAGGCTAGTATGACTGTATATGCGGTTTTGGATCTGTGTGGAGGACGGTTGAACATCATTAGTAGAAGGGGTGGGAGTGAAGTACATTAAAAAACTCAGGTACAATAAAAAATTGAAGTAAAAATAAAATGATGTCCCTGTACTACCAGTGAGCTTCGTGCGCCTCTGACTTTGAGTACGTCTCAGAGTTGGGTGAGTTAACGCAGTGTCTTTCGTTCGTTTGAACTCATGCCTGTCATCACGGTAAGTTAGTCCTCAGCATTTGGGTGGCTGAAAGCCACTCCTCTGATTTCGAAACACAACTGTCTGCAAAAGAAAAATTTAAAGACATAAATCTCTTTGTTAAAGAAAAATTTCACTATTTTAATGACATTTTCTTTTCTATCTGTAGAAAATACACCAAATATAACATTGGCAAGTATCAGCCTTTTTATTGCATTATGTTAATATGATGGTATATTAGAATTTTGTATTACATCATTTTTCATTTCATATATTGTTGCAGTGAATAACGAACCACATTTTCAAATTTTCAAAGGAGAATGATTGCCTGTTGCTAGAAAACACAGCCTTGTATCTAGAGAAACGTCGTTCCACTTCTGCAGAAACAATGAGGACATATTTGAAATATTTTACACAAGCATTATCTATCTCAAAATCTATATCATTATTATAAATTCCCTCATTTGAAATTGTCACAAATTTTACATACAGCTAAATACCCATAATGTTTATCCAGTATTTTTTCCATCTTGTTTGTTACATGTTTTCCTGTTTCGTGTTCCAGAGTACTCGTATGCAGTTTCGTCACAATATCATTGACTACATGTTATTTTCTGTCTGTATAAAATATATCTAATATGACATTGACAAGTATGTCTTATTATTTCACTCTGATAATATGATAGTGTATTACGTTTTTGTTTTACGTAATTTTTCATTTCATATATTGTTGCAATGAATAACAAACCACATTTTCAAATTTTCAAAGGAGAATGATTGCCTTTTGCTAGAATACACAACCTTATATCTAGAGAAACTTCGTTCCACTTCTGCAGAAACAATAAGGACATATTTGAAATATTTTACACAAGCATTATTTATCTCGAAATCTGTAGCATTATTACAAATTTCCTCATTTGAAATTAAGTCACAAATTTCGTCCTCGGCATCTTGCTATTATTCTTCTATACTTACAGGACGTTGAATGTTGCCTGTTACGAATAGCAGTATTCTGTCGTGATGTAACCGATCAACTAAATTTCACTGCTGAACGAAACACACTGAAATCCCCCACCCCAATGCAATTACGTACTGGTACCTAAGGTCAGAGGCCCATGAAGCGCAATGTAACGGCATACAATTATTAGCCCTATTTATCATAGTACTAAGGAAACATGCAAATAAGCGAATATTACAAAAGACGACTTGTGTGTGTGTGTGTGTGTGTATGGCATAATAACAAAGAGTCAACCGAGAGCATAGGATAACTGACATGGATTTTCTGAATTTATAAATACAGCGGTCTCATTTTATGAGGAAACTAGTTTCGCTATTCAATCATATAGGCCTACTTCATTTTTCAATCAATTACTTAATACATAAGCAACAGTCACACACACGTTACGGTACAATTCTCAGAAGCAACTAACTGCTGGGATATTTTATAGAACTGGCTTCCCACGCTGCCGTCGGGAGAGCAGGAAGTAGGCCGGCGGCAGAACGATGCGAAGTTTCCTCTTAAAATGAGAGCACTGTAGAATTTAGAACATTAATACTGGGTGTTCATTTCAAAGTGTGTCATGACGTCACTGTTGATGAGTCAGCGATTTGAAGCGAGTTTCAGCTTTTGTGTCAGAGAAGTTGCCTATTAATCAAGGCGTTCAATCTGAACTTGAGAACGTGTACGGTATAACTTGAACGTCGTAGCAACAGATGGCTGTCTGTACGGTCTGTGTGCCACATAACCTCTTTCGAACTGTGTTTTGCGCGGCTAGGTCGTACGCAGAGTATTTGTTATCATCGGTTGCGTACGGCAACATTCCACAATACAGATGAAATGCTCCGTGTCCATGTTGACCGTCGAAGTTAATGTCAACAAATACGTAAGTAATCGTCTTAACCCTCTCCCCATATCCCGACAGTAAGAAAAAACTCACCTCAGTACATGTTTCAAAACAGTTCACATTCCTGCCACTACGGGCGTTACCGTACGTATCGGTAAGTACTCTTCAGAATGAACGCCGTACTTGCTAGGCAACTTCTCTAGCAGATAAGTAATACACATCTGCGGAAATGTAGGAAGATTGAATTCTCTAGGCTCATCGACTAGCCACATGACAGCATACAGCGAGCCATGACACACTTTGAACTGAACACTCAGTATAAAAGAGATGCGGATTAAGCCGGACAACACAGAGATACTAAGGAGATGAATACTCAACTCCTATACCGATGAATGTATGCGAAGATGAAGAGGGCAATAGATGTTTATAGACGATCAGAACTGATACTGTATTATAAGAGAGATAAGAACTGAAATGAAGGAAGTGAGATGTATATGGAAAAGTGATAAGACCAATAGAAGTGGCGCCCTGAGGCGCTCATATCTCACGCATACCAAGTTACTGTACACAACAACAAAGATGGCTCTGCAGAATATTCGTACAGGCTAATGTAAATTAGGACAACATGAAATATTTCATGAAGAATTTCAAGAGTTGGAGTAGGCCGCAGAATGTAATCCTTAATGTCGATGACTATGATATAAATCATACATGCATACATGCAAAGCCATTATGCCTCTCTACCTGATCAAAAGAGTATATAATACGTAGTACATAATAATAATAATAATAATAATAATAATAATAATAATAATAATAATAATAATATAATAATAATAATAATAATAATAAGTCTGTGGCGCTACAGCCCATGAAGGGCCCAGACCGACCAGGCGGCTGCTGGCCTCACGCCCACATGCTGAAGCAGAGGTGGACCAGAATGGAGGTATTGTGTGGTTAGCACGATGATCCCCCCAGTCGTTATAGGTGGCTTTCTCAACCGGATTTCGCTATCTATCGTAGTAGCTCCCCAAGTGCATCACGATGCTGATGAGTAGGCACCGGTATCATGCACTGGCCGAAATTTCATGAGAAAATTTCTTCTCCCATGAGGACTCGAACCAGCGCGCATTCCGTAACGCGAGTCCTAGGCAGGATGCCTTAGACCACGACGCCACGGCGCGAGACTACGTAGCAGATAAGCCTTCGAATTAATTGAAATAATATGGAAGCTTAAAATTTTAGCTGTGTTAAGAATTCAATATTTGATAACACTTTATTTCACCTGAATACTTGTAATCAATATGTGTGTTTTGAAATGAATATTATTTTCATGAACATATAATCAAATAGAAATATTTCTAGTTTTCACAATCAATTAAAATTAACCACATCGAGGTCAGTGCGCCTTACACCTTAATCATTCACAAGCCTATGTAGTGCTACCGAGTTGTTCTTGAATTATGAAGTTTTTAATCACAGCCTTCATTTAAAATTTTGAAATTAACTGAAGACTCAAGAACAATATCTTCATCATTTCCTCCAAAAATCTGTTATTTCGTTTTTCTTCAAATTGATAATAATAATAATAATAATAATAATAATAATAATAATAATATCTATAGTTCATAAAAGGTTTTAAGTAAATACAAGTCCATATATGAGTATAATGTAAAGAGACGGTACCGAGTGTCCCCGAATGAAGATATTCTTTTTGTAGAGAAATGTGTAATTTTTATGGTTGGGGAATTTTTCTTGTTTTCTTACTTCGTTATTCTTTGTATATCTCCCCTCACTCGCATGCTGCTGGATGCTGGGTCCAGAGAGGTGAACTGAGGAGATTGGTTTCCTTGTTGCCTCTTCTTCCCTCTCCTGCTGGATTCCCCCTAGAGAAACGGACAGTTAGGCCACCAGCGATACAATGTACACTCTCGCCTTGATAAAAGAGACTTCCAAGCAGTACAGAGAGATTTAGAGAAACAGAAACATTTGTAGTTATTCTAGGAGTAGACGGTCGAACATTATGTCAATGTGAGTAATTTTATTCAGAAATTATCACAATTATGTAGACTGTGGAGATGACAAAATAATTACATTTCGTCACTCACTATGAAACACTGCTTGGCTCAAGACTGAAGTCTGGTGAAATAGATTTTGATCATGCGAATGCGTATTTTGTCCTGAGACAGTTTTATGACTCAATGTCAATCACTGAGACTTTCAGACCTGAATGCCAGCAAGCTCACCGCCATACTACGGAGACAGTCTCAGAAGGGGATGGATAAAAATAATTGCTAAACTATTTCTTACATTAGACATTATTTTTAATTTCATTATTGATTTAATTGATAATGAGTCTAAATTACTTTTGGGAAGGAGAGATGATTTCGATAAATTTATTTGCGACTAAAATCTGTAAGAGAGGAAAGAAACTGTTGAATTGAAGCATGAAGAAGAAGAAGAAGAAGATTATTATTATGATAGAGGTGGTGGTGGTGATGGTGGTGGTGGTAAAATCATACCATTGTTTAATTATTTTGCAAATGTATTGCAGTTCAATTAAATTGAAATGAATACCTTTTACTATAATTTTGTTTATCAATAATTTCGACATTGTTGGAAATTTTACATGAAATACTTTATTTGGAATATATTGCCCATATTTATAATAATTATTCTATGTAGTATTTGTGTTAGACTGACCAGATTTTTTATGGTCTGGAAGGGGACATCGGCAATTTCAAGAAAAACCACAAATGCTTATCTAGTCACTCTACGTTGATTGTTGCACGAAATACATGTAACAGTAGATACAATAATAGAACTTCGAGCACTAAATTTGTACAGTATATTAACTTTTTTAATTAAATGCATAAACACACGTAACTCCTACACATAATATTGTACACACTGAACTCTAACACACATTTTACAAGTACTTGTTTGAAGAATGTATCTTTTTAAGGATCTATTCATTCCCATGCAGCTTCACACTAAGTTCTTCACATGAGAAATTAAAGTTTGTTTTCACTTGTAACAAAACTTTAACTGTTTCAATTTTTATTCGTGACTTTTCATCAGTCTAGATTGAGTTCAGTGTGGAGAAAAAAAAAAGTCTTTCAAATTATGAATTACTGATTGAAAAGCACATGATTAATGACACTATTTTGAGAAGATTTTCAAATGGAATGAAATTTTTTTGAAATGTTGAAAAACACTAGACCACTTTTCACCTGTTGGTTTGTCACAAAATTCCTAATTTTTTAACTATTTAAAAATTGACACTGCAGCAGTTCTAACACTTCCACGAATGAAGACAAAGATGCTGTTCTTCTCAAAGAGTGCAGAATATCTCATACTGTGCTCGCTGGTTCTTCTGTCTCGTACTGAGAATCGTTCAGAAATGTGCATGAATCACAGCAGTTTCATCACGATACTTAAATATTTACGTGTTAAATGTAATTGAAACAAAATCAAAACTTCTGGGGACGAAATTAATTTCCGGGGACAAAAATGGGGACATTTGCTCCCCGGGGTCAGCAACTCAAACCTAGGGACTGTCCCTGGAAATCGGGGACGTCTGGTCAGCCTAAGTTGTGTGGCCATCCGTAATTCAGATTTTGAGCTGACAGGAATTGATTACCATTGTTCGAATATTGGTATCAAACTTCATTTCCCTAATCTGTTTATACCTGACTTTACCATTCTTCAATAACAATGTCAGTACACACAAGGAAAAGAGCGAATTACAAGTAGGCCTACATAGAACATTTATCTTATACTCTGATTGTATTATTATTATTATTATTATTATTATTATTATTATTATTATTATTATTATTATTATTAATTGTACGTGTCTAGAACTATGCTGTCCTTTTTAAAGCAGTAGTTGTCACCATATAAATGATATTAATACATTTATTAAATCCCGTGGACAATTTGTTTCAACATATTAAATATATCAAATGTTCATATATACAAGTTCACTTATGAGGACCTTGACTCTGCTATCTCCGTAATGAATTCTGTGGAAAAAGTGTTACTGTGGTGGCATTGTCTCGTTAGAGTAACCACATCGGTTACAAGAATTTATAGAAGTAAGACTACGTTGACAATGGACACAAACGTAAATCTCATAATTTCACGTAACACTAACATGAAAGAAAACTTAGGATTCACAATGAGAAACGTGTATGTAAGGAAAAAAAAACAATTCTATTGGTTTTCTAATAGTTTTATCGATTACTGAAATCCACTATGGGAAGGGATCGTTCCAATATGTTGCAGTGACAATGAGTTTTGTTGATAGTTTTTGTCATGCAGTGTATTATCACAGTCTAATATATACAATCATGATGCTCAATACGTAAGGAATATGCATCCATAGATAGTTGCTAATCACTAGGATCGCTACTATCGCCTCATCACACACAATGCGAAATAGTACCGGCACAGTCTATTGTTCCTAGTACTCTCATCATCTCAAGCTTAACAATTCGTGTCCTTCTGTCACAGATTTGGAGTCCCAACAACAACAATTAAGGAAATTTCTATTGTAGCTTTGAAGGGTTCTCTGCAGATTTTACAGCGACACTTGGTATTTTAATTCAAATTACAGTTGAATTTTCCCATTCTATTTTTTTAACTGTAAGCTTATTTTTTATAAATATTCATTATGTGAAATATTATCTACTTCAAATTTTAGTTTATTGAAAACGAATGTCTTGTAAGACATTTTTAATGTCATCTTAAATGTTACTATTTAACATTCTTTGTCTTTGGCAACCTCACCAAGTTGAGGAAGATTAAATATTTTATTATTTTTCCTAGACTGTGATATTATGCTCTAATTTTGGTGTTACAAGCAGATTTTGCAGTGTTGTCCAGTTTCATATATTTTATAAGGTGAAAAACACATTTGAAGATACGATAATAGGTTTACCCTGTACTTCGATTGGATTCTCGATTTTTCATTATTACCTCATTTCTGTCTTGTGATTAGCTGAATTTCTCGGTTCGACCAAACTTAAACATAAGAGCAGGAAGCTATCTAATCTCTAAATTCACGTCAGTACAGTTAAGCCTAGATCTACGCAAAAGTATTGCTAATGTTAAGGATAATGGGATGGTCTCTTCCTATCTTATAGGCCTAAGCATTAAGTTTACTCTTAAGTTTCACTATTGTTGTTCAAATGGAACTAGAGTTTTAACACCACCAGATGCCAAGCTAGGGGTGTGGTGAGAATCCAATATGAGTTACTCTTCCTGCCAGGCTTTTTATATCGCCATGTGTGTGTGCGGGGAGGGGGTGCATAGCACGGCCTTCCGTTGTTTTGTTTGCCGCGACTGACTTTGCAATACTCATGGGGTGTTTGGTTGTATAAATGTCATGCGGGCGTGTCTACCCTTCCCCAGATACAGCCCCGCTGAGAGAACTACAGAAAACATGACGTTCCCCTTTTTCCCATAATGCATTGGTCCACTCGTACAGCTTCCTCGTGATTCTGTTTGTTTCCTTATGACAGCATTTCGTGATTGCGAAATTCACTGGGTACTAAGTTTTCTTTTTCAGGAAGTAGGCCTATGTTATGAAAAGTTCAGTCATACATGTACAGTTTTTAAGTAAAGTCACTTTTATGTACGAGATATTTACAAATGTGGATTTCTTCAATTTTGATCCTTTTCGCAGTGTATATATACATGCATAGTGTCCTGTCAAATGGCAGGTCTTTCACTGCAAACGCATAATTTTCGAATCGTTCCTATTTTTCCTATTTTCTGCCTTTCTCTCAGCCTCCGCATATGATCCATATATCTTAATATTGCTATCACCTGATATGTTCTTCTGCCCCGAACTCTTCTCCAGTTTACTATTTCTTACAGTGCATCTTTCAGTAGACAGTTTCTTCTCAACCAGAGACCGAAGCCAATTCTTTTTTGTCTTCCTAATCAGTTTCAGCATCATTCTTTTTTCACCCACTCTTTCCAACACAGATTCATTTCGTATTCCGTCTGTCCATTTCAACACGCTTCATCCTTTTCCATATCCACATTTCAAATGCTTCTAATAGCTTCTGTTCACTTAGTCGTAATGTCCATGTTTCTTCCCCATACCATGCCACACTCTACCAAATCACTTCACTAGTCTCTTCCTTAGTTCTTTTTTCCAAAGATCCGCAGAAGATATTCCTTTTTCTATTGAAAGCTTCCTTTGCCATTGCTATCCTTCTTTTGATTTCCTGGCAGCAGCTCATGTTACTGCTTAGCCAAAGTATTTGGGGTGTACCATAAGCAGTAAATATTTTAATTTACTCATTCTCAACATAGTGAGAAAAATTTTTTGAAGGACATGTTGGTTCAGAAAAGTGTGAATACAATTAATAATTATATATAATAATAATAAGTTTTCAGTCAAATACACTTTTCAATTTGTGAGGTCAGATAATCTGTTACATCACAATATTTAGTACGAAGTCACTAATATTTTCGACTTTAAAAAGTCATCTTCAGGTACATAAGATGCAAACAATATATTTAAAATTAGGTGATAAGTTGATCTAGCAAATTAATAACATGGTAAGTAATGCACGTACTGGCATTTACAATTATATAGATTTCGTGCCTCTTGAGGTAAACTGTACATGGTAAAGCTGAACACTGATGCTAGATTTTCGTGTGTATAAGACAAGGAGAAGGCACAGCATGACATTAACCTTATACAATTAAAGGCTAAGTATTCTCATTAGATCGTATCATTAAAATTAAATTTGTACAGTTTGATATTAACTATGTTAAAATGTTAAATATAATGTATAAATTTAAAAAAGATGGAGAAGCTGTGATGCAAATGCTGTTGGTGGGAGAGCACGCAGTCTAATTCGTCGTGGTGAATGCCATAGTTGTCTGAAAATATTTTAGTTAATAGGTTATTATTAATTTTGAAAAGGTTGTGAGAGCTGATATCAGCGTTTCTTAAAGGTTTATTATATTGTGATGTAACAGATTATCTGACCTCACAAATTGAAAAGTGTATTTGACTGAAAACTTATTATTATTATATATAATTATTAATAGTGAGAAAAGCATTGGCTTTGTTTGTTACAGAAAATTTAGGTGTACTTGTTTTTACGTCCCTTTCAAACTACAGCGATATCAGTATGGAGATAATGAAGGCCTAGTTGAATGAAGTAGAAGACTGAGAATGGCTGTTGTACTGCAGTATTCGTCAAGCCAAATTTACGTATAAAGAAACCTTCGCCACAGTAGTTTAGCTCATAAAAATTCTACGTCTGAGAAAACCTGAACCACAACAGATTCATTCGTAACGAATCTAGGTCTCGGAAAATCTGTCCCACAAAACTTTCGTTCCCTGCATATCTATGTCTGAGAAAATATTCTCTACAGCTATTTTTTGTCCATAAAAAATCTATTTTTGAGAAAACCTGCTCCAAAGCAGTTTTCTTACAACAAAAATTACATCTGAAAAAAAAAACGTTATCCACAGGAGTTCTCTTCATAACCAGTCTCTAAGGAACACTGCTGCATCTGAGAAAACCTGCTCCGTAACCATTTTGTTCCTAGTAAAATCTATATCTAAGAAAACCCGCTTCATAATTGTTTCTAATAACAAAAATAACGTCTGAGAAAACCTGTCCGTAGCAGTTTTGTTGGTAAGAAAAATTAGATCTCAGAAAGTATGTTCCGTAGCAGCTTCGTTGATAATAAAAATTACGTCTGACAAAGCCTATTCCATAGCAGTTTCTTTCCCCTCCATTGCATACATCGCCGATTAGCTACATATTCCACTAATCAGACTTCAGATGCATACAAACAATTGTTCTTCCTCTGACACATATCGTCAAGTGAGATGTAGCCCTACAGCCTGATAATTAGGGCTCGGAAGTTGAAGACCTATAAATATCCTAAAAAGACTTTTAAAAATACCTAAAGATATCCTAAAAAGGGAAATAAAGAGTGGAAGAAAGTGACCCAAATTAATATTAATTTCAGTTTCAACTTACAAACTCCTTACAAAGTTTGAAGTCGAAATAGTTAAAGCGGCCAGTAGGCTGTTAAAAATAACGGAATATTTAGTGAGGGTTCAGTATTTTCTCGTGGAACAAAATGCTTGGAATCTGAAAAAGTCTTTGGAAAGTAAAACTTGACATCATGTTTAAGAGAAGTGGAATTGAGACTAGACTCTGCGGATTTTTTAATTTAAAAAATGGCAGTAAAGTTGTAGTCGAAAGAAGGAGAAGTTGCAAAAAATGCCATTAAGATCTGAAAAAAAAGCTCAAAAAGAACCAATAAGCCAAAAAAGTCGAAAAAGGCAAAAATGAACAAATGAAACCCATCTTTTCTGGTCTACAATGACCCAAAATGAACATACAGTATATTATGTTGGGCCTCGTCTTGGGACACTCGAAAAAGAAAAATTTTCCTCAACTTCCGAGCCCTACTGATTATGTACATATCAGCCAGAACCTTAATCAGAGATATTCTTTGTATAATACCTAATAACATTCTATACGCTATTATAAAGGATCATAATTAGAGACCGGATTTTAAAGGGAAAATTTTTCATGAAAAGAGGACAAAAAAGGGAAAGTTATAGCCAAAAAAAGGACTTGAAAAAGGACTATATTACTCCCCGAAACACACTTCAGACATGCATGGATATACATGGCACACACAATCTTTTTATCTCTTCACTTCACAAAATAAGGAAAGTGTTGTATTTGATATAGTCAAAAAAGGACTTCAAAAAGGAGTATATTTCTTCCTCAAATGGTTATTTTAATTGAAAACACACTTCAGCACATTCATGGATACACATAACACACACAAGCTTATATTTATCGCTTCACAACGTAAGGAAGATCTTGTATTTGATCACATTCAACATCTTAATATGTTTCAATATGATTCTGCCTCTTCGAATGCTGAATGTCTTTATAAACAGAAAATGACCGCTCAACATGAACTGAAACCAGAGATGAAAATTTTCTTTTTATCCTGAACTCTAAATCAGCACACTTTATTAGTTTTTTAATGTCTGGAATCAGAAGAAGAACGATATTTATTTTCGCTTGCTCAGGAAGTTACAGGCCTATCGGAAAAAAATATAGGAAAATTATCTAAATGTTTGCGATATTCTGTAAAAAAAAGACCAAAATAAGACATGCTTCTAAGAAAGAGGGGGAAAAAGGGAATATGGACTAAAAAAGGAAAGTCAAAACCACATAATTTTATCGGTGGCAGGTAGTTTTGAACATCGTAATTAATTATTTCATATTTCGTGTTGAAATAAAAAAAGGGATTTCCTTTAAAATCCGGTTTCTAATCATAATATTATAAAATACTCTTCGAGGGAACATAACTTCAATTTTTTATTTCCTAAAATTCTAAGTAATACTAATCCTCAAACACCATATTCTGAATAAAATTCTGTAGTTGATACAGCGTCGTTAAATTAATGTTTACAAACAACGAACATTCTCAAGTCGATTCATGTATTCGAAGGTCAGCGATGTGAACTCGATAGCGAAGTTGGCAATGAAGCGTTCTTGCATTCGCTGGCCGGGATACAAGAGATGCTTATTTGAAATAACAGCGTAGGGTGCACGGCTCCCGTCATCCATCTTGGTCAAGTGGGAAATGGTGGCTGTCACTCGGCGCTTCTGACAGTGCGAGCAGCTTCCGCATATAAAGCATACCTCTT
This sequence comes from Periplaneta americana, assembly GCF_040183065.1. NCBI lineage: Eukaryota > Metazoa > Arthropoda > Insecta > Blattodea > Blattidae > Periplaneta > Periplaneta americana. The sequence continues at coordinate 79,753,680 of NC_091123.1, read as the reverse complement.
ATACCTTGACGCCCCGGGCGGTGAATACATTACCTCTCGGATGAGATGCACAGGTGACGAAGCGACTCACAGATCCTACTTTACTTCTCAAGTGTGAAACATCTGTCATTATACTAAACTTCATGATTTGCACATTTACTTGCCCGTACAGTGTGATCTCTCACGCAGGTGCTGTATTCCTCTACTTCGCCTGAACAGAAAATTTAATTTTGAAAACTTATCAAACTCAAGAACATCAGCTTGAGAAATTCGACTGATAAAACTGTTTTCACTTCAAAATAAACTACTCGTCCTACATTCATTCATTCATAGTGTTCTGTCTAAGAGCAAATCTTTCACTGAAAGCTCAGAATTCTCCAATCTTTCCTAATTTTCGCCTTCGTCTTAGTCTCCACATTCGATCAATGTATCTTAATGTTGCTTATCATCTGATATCTTCTACTGCCCCAAACTCTTCTCCAGTTCACCATTCCTTCCCATGCATCCTTCAGTAGGCAATTTCTTCTCAGCCAGTGACCCAGTCAATCCTTTTTTTCTCTTCCTGATCAGTGTCAGCATTTTTCTTTCTTCACCCATTCTTTTTAGCACGGCTTCGTTTCTTATCTGTCTGTACATTTTACACGCTCCGTTCTTCTCTATAACTTCTGCTACCTTAGATTTAATATGTACACCACTGGCGTAGTTCAAGTTGTGGGCGCGTTTGCCTCTTGATCTGGAGTTTCGCTCGGGTGTGGATTCGATTCCTGCTTGTGTTTTCCGAGATTTTCATCAACTGTAAGATAAATGCCAGGTAATCAATGGCGATTATTCGGCCTCATCTCTCCAAATATCATCTCGCTATCACAAATTCGATCGACGCTAAATAACTTATTCATTCATTCATTCATTCATAGTGTCCAAGAGCAGGTCTTTCACTGCAAACTCAGCATTCTCCAGTCTTTCCTATTTTCTGCCTTCCTCTTTGTCTCCTCATATGATCCATGTATCTTAATGTCGTCCATCATCTGATATCTTCTCTGCCCGAACTCTTCTCCCGTTGACCATTCCTTCCAATGCATCCTTCAGTAGGCAGTTTCTACTGAACCAGTGACACAGCCAATTCCTTTTCCTCTTTCTGATCTGTTTCAGCATCATTCTTTCTTTATCCACTCTTTCCAGCACAGCTTCGTTTCTTACCCTGTCTGTCCATTTCACATGCTCCATCCATCTCCATATCCACATTTGAAATGTTTCTACTCGCTTCTCTTCACTTCGTCGTAATGTCCATGTTTCTGCTCCCATAAAGTGCTACACTCCACACAAGGCACTTCACTAGTCTCTTCCTTTGTTCTTTCTCCAGAGATTCGCAGGTGATGCTCCTTTTTCTATTAAAAGCTTCCTTTGCTATTATTATTATCCTCCTTTTGGTTTCTTGGCAGCAGCTCACGTTTTCTCTTTTTTAGTTGGTTATTTAACAGTGCTGTATCAACTACTCGATTATTTAGCGTAAATGGGATTGGTGATAGCGAGATGGTACTTGGCAAGATGAGGTCGAGAATTCGCCACAGATTACTTGAAATTCGCCTTATGGTGGGGAAAACCTTGGAGGAAGACCCAGCGAGGTAATAAATCCAGGCGGGAACCGAACCCGCGCCCTAGCACAATTCTGGATCGGCAGGCAAGTGCCTTAGCCGAATGATCTACGCCGGTGGGTAGCAGCTCATGTTACTGCTGTATTTCAAGCTGTCCATTTGTTCTCTGCCTTATTTCGAATTCGCACGTTTACCTGCTTTATTTTTCTTCTGATAACCATGGTGTTTGTCTTGTTTGCATTTATATTCATCCCATAATGCTCGCAGCTGTCATTTTGCCCCAGTAGCATATAGGCCTATACATTCAATCGGCTTTTTAATGTGTAATAGGCCTACAGCTTCTGATAGCTCTTTTGCATTCTTCTCTTCTAGATTTAATATGTTCATCTTTGTATGTATATTTTCCTTCCAAGTTACAAGCTTTCCTCTCTTTTGCTTTCTTTGAGGTATCCATTCCAAAACACTTTTTGTTATTCTATCTTTTTGCATCGTTTTTACAAGGCCGTACTGTCTTAACTGCTTCAATGTTATCTCATCCAAAATTGTAGACTTTACTCCCATCATTTGTCTAATTGTGTTGTTCCTAATTTAATCTTTTCTCGAAACTCGGGGTGCCCGACGCTAAACGTCCATTTCAGGTGAAGTAGTTTACACTGAGTTCTTGTTTGATTATGCGTAAGTGTCTGCTCCATATGATCAAACTCTTTAACAGTAGTTCCAAATGCTCATTTTTTATCTTTTACTTACGCTTTTGTTCCATAAAATTCCATCTAGTTTTGATATAGCTATGTTCCTTTATTGTTTCTGTCTTTAATTTATTCTTATTTTTTAATTGGTTATTTTACGACGCTTCATCAACTGCTATGGTTATCTAGCATCTGAATGAGATAAAATTGATGTCAGCGAAATGAGTTCAGCGCCGAAAGTTACCCATTATTTGCTCTTATTGGGTTGAGGGAATACTCCGAAAAAACCTCAACCAGGTAATTTGTCCCAACGAGGATTTGAACTCTGGCCCGCTCGTTTCAGCGACAGACATGCTCACCGTTACTCCACAGCGGTGGAGTTAATTTCTTATTACTTCCCCATATCAAGTCCTTCATATCTATAACTCCTTCACATCTCTACACCTACCTAACTTGCCTCCCGCTTCAGTTATCTGTCATCGTATCATAATCTCTTCACACGCACGCAAAATAGCCTCACACTAGCCATACCAACACATAAGACATCATCGTATTCATCATGATACACAATCTCTCTACCGCGCTTGTGGAATCCCTACCCAGTGACATCAGAGGCTGTCGGAATTTAACAGTGTTCAAAAACAAAGTCCTTAAGCATTTTCTTACTGCGTAGAGTAGTTTTAATTTTTACCTAAGTAAAAAAAAAATCTTTATTTGTTCTTAATTTCTACAATAAAATGTTTAGCCTTTATTAATCAGCTAATCTTTTAGTAATTTGATTTTTATTGTATTTGTAAATTTAATATTAATTGTAATTATTTATTTTAATTGTATTCTTAAGATTGTAGTTGTAATACTCTGGTAGAGGGGAAGAGAAGGTCTGATGATCTTATCTCTATCAGGATAATTAAATAAATAAATAGAGTAGGTGAGAAGTACGTAAGTAAGTAAAATATCTTAATATTTTGTCCTTTATGTTCTATGTTTTAATGAGGATTACCCTTTGTCGCAACTTAAGTCATTTTCGTTTAGATCCATCCCACTCCATTCTTAAGAACTTTCTAGCAGTAGGACTATACATTTTTTATAATGAATAGAGCTGGCCCATCGCATCAACGCCCAACCTGGAGGGCCACACTTGTTTTGGTCCACCTCGGGTATTGTATTTTCCCTATCCGTCACCTGGGGAGCAACGATGGGGGAACAGCAACCGTATACAGGATAGTAGTGGCAATAATAATAATAATAATTTATTTATTTATTATTAATATTTGTGTGCTGAACAACAGCCAGAGAAAGAATAATAATAATAACAATAATAATAATAATAATAACAATAATAATAATAATAATGGAAAACTACTAAAAATATTAATAATTGTGCACAGTCTCGCACTTAAGAAAGTTTGTCAATTTTGTCATCTCGTGTACGCTGAGATAGATGAGAAATAGACTTTGCTTTAGGTCTAATTGGTTTCTACTTTTCGCTTTATACTAAGCGCTAGAGAAGAATCGACAGCTTGACTGCCTACTGAATGACTCTTTAGGATCTACTAATTATCTACGACAGAGAGGTTAATGGCATGCAATTGCAAAAGTAAGATTTAATATTGCCTTTTCTTTTTTGTATCGAGGAAATTGCATCGCAGCGGCCTCGACGGCTCGCACGTGCGGGGTCATTGTCTAGCAAACGTGACGTCCCGTGCCAGAAGATGAGTTTCAGAATTAACGTTTTAGTTGATCGGTTTAATATGTACTTCTTCACTTCCTTCAAAACTCATGGGATTTTCTCAAGCAGAAGGGAAGCGTAAAGAAGCTCATTTTCATGCTCGAGTATTTTAAATTAAGAGGAAACTCATTCCGTCATATTGTTCCCGAGACAAGAAAAAGAGGAATTGGGAGCAAAACTTGAGTTCATTTCTTGGGAAGAGTTTCTTTAGATGTGTGACCTCTATGCAGCAATCTTAAGAGGGAACCTTCCTACCTCGTGGACCTAGAATTTAAAGTACATATTTAAGCTGATTTTCGTTCGTTAAGAAACATGGTGGTAGTCGTTCGTTTCGCTTTTTCCTCTTTTATGAAATATAATGACTTGAAAATCAATGCTACTTATGCTGCTTCTTGCGCGCACTCGGGACCCTATATTTCCGCGACATTGTATCACAGCTTTCGCATTAATGCTCTAGTCCATGAGTGTCCAAACGCCTACAGAACCAGAAGATATTGCACGTCAAACATGCTCTGCTAAGATCAGTAACTTTCCATATAAAATAGGAAAAACGACCTTAAAGAATATGCGCTGCGGGTTGCTTACACCAGGGGTTACCTCGTACGTGTTAATTGGACATCTATGCTTTAGTCTATTTTCTTTCTCTCTTAACTCGCATTAATACAGTATTATTGCTGAAATACAAATTCAGTTTCAGTTAATATGTATTAATTTTGTGATTCACCTTAAATATGATAGTGTCGATTAGAAATGAAGTGGTGAGACAAAAAACCATTGAACAGTAAAAATATTTTATCAAAACATAAGATCATTATTTTATGGCCAAATTAAAGAAATACTTAATTTCTCACGCCTTCTATTCTGTAGGCGAATTCATTACGTTCAACAACTAAACTTTATGTTGTACTAGTAGACTATATTGTAAACATCTTTTGTATATATTTCAACTAGACTGTGACTATAAATTAAGACTTTATAGTAGGTAAAATTAATTTTTTTTTACTTGTTTCATATTCTAGCTGTGAAGCAATGTATGAATACCATGGAATGTTAATAAATACAATTTCGTACAATATAGGCTGGTTTTTCTACATTCTTCTATAACACACATACACACTGTTTCCAAAAGACAACATTGTTAGAAGAACTTTCTCACATGTTTATGCCGCGAGTATATTAGCATGTATTTGAGAACAGATGAATAAAACTAGTGATACACAACAGATTGTAATGTCATTATGAAGCCCCTATCATGCAATGTGTCTGGAACATTTTCACAAGTATTTTATGTCTGAAATACTCTTCTAGCCTTCAGATTACAATTTTATATTGCCTAAAAAATATACATCCATGGGTTGCACAAATCTTCTAGTTTTTGGGGGGATAATTTGTGCTTGTATTGTTTTCTTCATCAGTAAATATAGTGTTATTCATCTGACCACTTCAGGAATCCAAAAGTAGTAGTGTCTTTCTTAACATCCGGGAAAAATACATCTCTTAACCATCTTCTCACGAGATTTTTGTCAGTTTACCGAAACTACTTGCATCGACCACGACATTAAATGGCTTATCTTTGTCTACACGTTGTTTTATTTTAGGTCCAAATTCCCCTTTCGGTTCTTGGAAAGCATAGTATGTACAGCCTTGTTCCTAGATTTCCAGCTGCATACATATGGATTTGTACGGTGTACGAATGAGTAGTCTAACAGATCCCATGGATTGCGCTACTACTGTATTAATGTGAGTTAAGATAAAACAACAGACTAGAGCATTAATGCGAGATTTATGATAAGATGTCGCGGAACTATGAGGATCCAAGTGCGCGCAAGAAGCGGTATAAGTAACAACGATTTTCAACTGAATATATTTCGTAAACGAGGAAAAAGCGAAATGAACGACTACACCACGTTTCTTAATAGACGAAAATTAGCTTAAATATAACACTTTAATTAAATTCAAGCTGGGACCTGGGACTGTTACCTTGTTAGTCGGGCACATATCATTTTCACACATTTCACGAAGAATTGCCGCATGTGATACAAATCGATCATTCACGTTGATTTAGCCATTTATAAAGACCCAAACAAGTAGTTACCCTTTTCAGCCTTTTACTTGAACTGAAGACGAAGGTAAATCGAACATTCGAAACCTTATTCCTATTTAGGCCTAACTCAGTAGCAGTAAAAACGTCTGAGGTAAATCTCTTTTGACTAATCTACCATTGCTTTCTTCTCAGTTGAAAAGTACCATTTTTAAAATAATTTAAAGGGAAAAATTGTTCCGGGTCCGGGTATCGAACCCGAGTCCTTTGGTTGAGCGCGCTAACGCTCTACCGACTGAGCTACCCAGGAACTCTACAAGATTCAGGCTCAATTATTCCCTTTTTATGTCAACATACGTCAAGTGGCTTGACAAGACGTCAAAGATCCAGCATTGAGTCACACTTTTTCTGTGTAATTTAAATTGTGGTTTTCTGTTAACGAACAGTGATGTATATTATACAAAACTAACTTTTCAGGAATAGCTTTCTAAAGCTGACTTGAACAATTTTTCGCTTGGAATTATTCAAGTCAGCTTTACAGCTATTCCTGAAAAGTCAGATTTGTACCATTTTCTTTTTAGTTATCAGAATTTGAATAAGTAGCGCAAAAGATTGTAAACATATTAATATCCAATGAAGTCATAGTAAGTAATTATTCTGAAACGCACATTTATTATCTGCAAACTAACAAGTAACACTCACAGAATTTTCAAAAATTGCTTTTGGGTTATTACCACCGTCTAGTATATATAGTCACGAAGGTTGAGTTGTTGAGGGTACTAGGAACAATAGACTGTGCAGGTACTACTTCGCATTGTCTGTGATGAGGCGATAGTAGCGATCCTAGTAGTTAGCAACTATCTATGGATGCATATTTACTACGTATTGAGCTTCGTAACTATATATCAGACTGTGCTATTACTATAGTTATTACCTCTGATTGAGATTCTGGCTGATATGTACATCTATTATCAGGCAATACATCGCACTTGACGAAATGTGTCAGAAGAAGGAACAATTTGTTTCTATGCATCTGAAATCTGAATAGTGTAATATGTAGCTAAACGACGATGAATGCAATGGAGGGGGAAAGGAACTGGCTACCCTATTCCATTATATCCTGGCCTAGTTGCCTCCTAAGTGGTGCTATGTTGGTATCACTTGTGAGGTTCAGACTTGTCTTCGGACAGTTGACTAAACAACAACTATAGTTATATTCAGACTTTTTCTATAGTCCTTTACAGAAATTTTGTCTCACGTTAAATATTACCAGTCTTCAATTCAAGGTTCCGAGTTCAGTTCCGTGTGACGGGTTTTTTTATTGCCAAAACTTCCAGAACGGCCATTTATTCTCTTTTCAAATTGAGTACCGGATCTTTCTGGTTTAAAAGGCGATCGGTTCATAGTTCCGAAAATCATCTGGTGCCGAGATCATGGATATATGAAGCTCTACCTCCATGTCCGACAAACACTTTCATGGCTTATAAAGAGGGTGCATTTGAATCCCTATTTGTTAAAGGGCGGAAGTCCAAAAATACAAATTTTACAGGAGAGACAAAACACTGTCCAGGACATCCGCACTTTTAACATAAATTATAAAATGTAATGTTGGTTTTTAACCATTTTTACTGTGTTTTTAAAGTTTTTTTTTTTTAATAAATTGATGCGTCTATAATAAGAGAACACATTTCAATAAAAAAAGAATAAAAAATGTGATTTCCGCCCTTTTAACAAATAGTGATTCATTTACCTTTCTTTAATAGTTTAATGCATACAGGACACAACATTAACTATAAAACTGCAGGACAATTTAGTGACACTCAGAAGAGGTATTTATATCAAAACTCTTTCGAAATCAAGGCCCCACTATCAATTTTTGACAATATTTTAATAAGAATTGCCTTGGGAAATGTGCCAAAAGGATTGTAACTTATTTTTCAGTTTTAGTAGAACGTGATATTCTTCGTCTCTTTTCCATGTCTTCAATTATAAATGAGAGAAGGGATTTCAAGTTTTTCCGTCTTCCTCTCGCCCATTACGCAGTAGTTTCCTCGTCGCTAAGCGAGTTAAGTTGGAAATAAAAGAGACGTCGACGAGCAAACCAGAGACTGCGACTTGTTTTATGGCTGCGTGGATCGAAATATCCGGAGGCGCAGCCCAATTATCGGAGATCTTACCCCCTTCCCCTGCCAGCGTATGACTTCCTTGTATCGGTGTACAGTTACTCTCGTAATGGAATCCAATATCAGCTATACCTGCGCCTACCTGCAAACAATGCCGCCGCAATCTGCCCCTTGGAGATTCAGGCTCTGATTCCTGGTCTCCATCCAGTGGCGGCTCCACATTCTTTGTCTTTTGGTACTGAGTTATTGCAAATTAACTATTGAATGATTCCTAGTCAGTTTTATGCAAGGATTGCGGGTTCCAGTGAGATTCATTCCACTTTTACTATTCATAATTTTAAAAAATTCTCAGTTATTGAATTCTTGATTGTACACTTTTAACAATTTTGTCACCAAATACTTGGTAAATTTGTTATATATACAACTTTCCTGTGTTAATTGAAATTATCTGGTAATTTACCTTCGTTAATGACTAGTTTCATGTTGATGTCGGCCATCTTCATATTTCTAGCGAGATCCTTGCTTGTTTCCGGTTTCTTCTAATGGCGGCTTGGTGGTGGTGCGTTTACGATCGGTAGTGTTGTGTCAAATAAGGTGTACGTTCTAAAATTGAATTGTGTGTTGAGGATAGGCCCATGTTGTTGGTGTGTTTTTGTGTATCTATAAATTTCGTTTGTCCTAGTATATTTAGTTTCTTCGGCTCAATATGCAGGATGTCCATGTCTGTTTCTATATTGCTGCAGTTGTGGTTGGTGTTGGTGAAGTTTTCTGCGTATGTGGAAGTACTATGTGTAGGCTTAGGATCCGAGATAACTTAAGAATGAAGTGAAGTTACTGTGCAACGGAGTACAAATGAAGTGAGGTGTCGCGTTGAGTTTTGTTTACCTGTGCGTTAGTGTACAATACTGTTCGTGATCAGAGGTGCAGTATTCTTCCGTCTCTCCCTACGAAACGAACTCAGATCATCACAGTGCATTTTCAATTCATAGTGAACAGTTTTTTTGAACTAGTTGCAAGTATGTACTACATGGTTGTTCCTTACAATGCTAACGCCTTCAACGTCGCCGAGGGACATGAAAACTTGTGAGGTATGTATCCTACTTCATTTTCCACCGTCACTAGATTGTACTATTAACAGTAGAATATAACACAGCACATTGACGTCGTTGTTTACATTCACAGTATATCTGTCTACTATGTTCAAGGACCTCTATAGTCAAGTTGTGCGTACATTGGTTGCTAAAGTGTCCCGGATCCTAAGCCTGATTATGTGATTGGTTATGGCTGCAATGTATTGCTTGTATCGTGTTTGAAAAGATCTCCCGTTTTGTCCGATGTAGAAGTCGTTTCAAATATTGCATGCTAATTTTAAACACCTGTTATTGCTGACACCAGCGTTTCTGGCGCGTGTCCTTGAGTACAATGCACAGTCTGCGAGCATCTGTTGATAGTGTAGCTAGAATGGTACCACCTCCTATGCACGTAACGTCAGCAGTCTGCCAACCCAGTCAAGCTTGCTGCCCAAACTGCGGCAAAAGTAAGATATTCACACTTAACTTTCCTGCGGTGTGTCCTTGAGTACAGTGTCCAGTCAGTGAGTTTCTGTTGCCTCTGTAGCTGAGAACGGTACCTCCTCCTAAATACGCGTCACATAAACAATTTTCCAATCACAATTGTCAACTTTATCGCCCATAGACTGCTACAAAGGTAAGACACTTGCACTTACGGTTCCCATTACTTATTTCACATGCCAAAAACGGTGGCGTCGTCTATAGATTGTATTTGTCTGTCTTGTTTGTGTGTTGAGAAGTTTTGTAGAGTGTTTTCTGTTTTGTATGCAATGTTGTAACTTAATTTCCTTAGAAGAATTACGCACTATTTATTGTTGTAAAGTCATTTTCGGTAGTCGAGTGGACACCCATGCTCATCGAAGTTCGCGGGTTCAATTCCTATGGAAGTTGTTGTATTTTTAAGAGCGAAGAGAAGGGAAACCGGAGGACCTGTCTTGCAGATTTATGGAACATACAAGAATCCTGTTTCCGAACGGGAGTTTATGGAAAAATTTATTGGTAATTTATTACTTGCTCTTTATCATTCTGTCCTAACCACATATTGTGAGCGGTAATGAATTTCGCCTTCAGTATGAAAAATATAATTAATCTTACTCACAGGCTAGAGGATTCCAGGAAGGTCTAAATGTTCATATCTGGAAGCGTTAGCAACCTACAAAATATACTCCAGAGGAAACACGAGGTTTAAAAAGAGAGGAAATAAAAGTGACAAAGATCAATAAAACGATGGAAATATCGTCGTCGTTATCGCCATCATCGTCATCATCATCTTCAGCCGTTGGACTCAGAAGTCTTTGGCGGCTCCTATTAAAACTTATATAGGCCTAAGTTCAGTAATTTAGGAGAAAACCCACAAAGGATTAGGAAAATCACGGGCATCTTACTTGAAACAAGTAAGGAGATAGGTTTGGAAGTAAATGCCGAAAAGACAAAGTATATGATTATATCTCGTGACCAGAACATTGTACGAAATGAAAATATAAAATTTGGAAATTTATCCTTTGGAAAGGTGAAGAAATTCAAATACCTTGGAGCAACAGTAACAAATATAAATGACACTCAGGAGGAAATTAAACGCAAAATAAGTATGAGAAATGCCTTTATAATTCGATTGAGAAATATTTTATCATCTAGTCTGCTTTAAAAAACTGAAAGTTGGAATTTATAAAACAATTATATTACCAGTTGTTCTGTATGGTTGTGAAACTTGGACTCTTACTTTGAGAGAGGAACACAGCTTAAGTGTATTTGAGAATAAGGTTCTTAGGAAAATATTTGGAGCTAAGGGAGTGAAGTTACAGGAGAATGGAGAAAGTTATACAACGCAGAACTGCACACGTTGTATTCTTCAACTAACATAATTAGGAACATTAAATTCAGACGTTTGAGATGAGCAAGGCATGTAGCACGTATGGTGAATCCAGAAATGCATGTAGAGTGTTAGTTGGAAGACCTGAGGGAAAAGACCTTTGGAGAGTTCGAGACATAGATGGGATTGTAATATAAAATTGGATTTGAAGTAAGTGGACTATCATGGTAGAGCAAGGATTATTCTTGCTCAGTATAGGGACCGATGGTGGGGCTTATGTGAGGACGGGTTCCTTAAAAGCCATAAGTAAGTATGAATCCTTCATTCATTTATACTTAATCCCATTTTATGTCAGTTATTTCTACTTTGTCTAGTTATTGTGTGTCGTAGTTGTCTATTTTCCCGAGACTGTAGCTTAGCTCTATTGCGTTAATCCAGCGACCCAGGTTCGGTCATCGATTAGAAAAAAAGTAGGCCTATTTTACAAACAACTTTAAATTAGTGTAGCTCTGAAAATATTGAGAATAGGAACTATGTCTATATGACTTTTTTGCTCAAAATGTCTTCAGAAATAAGCTCCGTAAAGGACGGTAAATCCTCGTGAATCACCTTGTAAACAGTAATATTATTCGCAACATGTTGAAGGAACTGAATTATTGCTGAACGCCTAAGAAATAAATGAGAAAGTATGTTCCATCTTCATGACATTTTTTGTTTTATTCAACCGTGAATCTCTTGAAGAGAGTCTAGAATAAGCCATTTCTCTAAGTAATAACCTGTGTCTGTATTTGTGTCTTGTTGATCACTTTTCCACTATGTATGTTAATATACATCCTACAGTTGATTACTATTTTTATTTCACTAATTATTTATTTAAATACAGAATGACAAAAAAAGTTTAAGGTGGAAGAGGGATGAAATTTTTACCATTACTTTGTTTTGATACAAAAAATCTACAAACTCAAATCTATGTGTCTTCAAAGTTTCAGGACCCTACAACACCTAGAACTTTCAGTAAGGACGGTATATTTAAATGGCTGCGCTCTTTATATACAAGATGATTCACAAGGATTTACCGTCCTTTACGGAGCTTATTTCTGAAGACATTTTGAGCAAAAAAAAAGTCATTAAACATTTCCTATTCTCAAAAATTAGAGTTATACTAATTTAAAGTTGTTTATAAAATACGTATTTTCTTTAGTTTGAAGGTAAAAGAATAATACAAATAGAAACTGAACCATTCAGAAGTATCATTTCATTAATTGGCAAGTATTATGAAGCTAAAAATGTGCTGTGAAGTCTTTAGTTGCCTCGTACAGACATCTTTTTCTATTTTTAACTAGAAAATTACATTATTCTTACGCACTTATCAAAACAGTTATTACAAATTACAACACTTCCACCGACTTAATTATTTGCAGTTCTATTTTGCATCCTAATTTACAGTCTTGGAGAGTTTACAACACATTTAAAAAAATGTCGCCGTCCGCTTGAGTACACTTGGCCGCACGCTTGTGAACGGCACTCGTCGCACTACGCAGCTGTATACGGCTATCTTTGATTTCCGTAGCGCTCTCGCTGGGTGCTGACTGCACGTTGACCAAGATCACGCGTTCACAGCAATGCGTTCCAATAACGTAACGTAACTCCATAAATATTGAGAATAGGACCCATGTTTATATGACATTTTTTGCTCAGAATGTCTTCGGAAATAAGCTCCGTAAAGGACATTAAATCCTCGTGAATCATCCTGTATATATCGTTGTACAGGTTGGACACAAAATCTCGATGCATTTTTGAGTAAATGTTGGAATTTCTTTATTGTTTCAGACTAATTTATTAATACGCTGAGTATTGAAGAACGGGTGGTTATTGTCAGTGCTCGTTTGTGCGTTTTAACGTATGCAGAAATGCAACAGGAGTTTACACGTAAATTCCGAAAACCGGCGCCAACACAAACAAACATCCGACTCCTTGTCAATAAATTGCAGAGGACAGAAAATGTTGCTGATGAGCCACATTCTGGTAGACCTTCTATACCCAAACAGATTGTGGAGCGTATTCGAGAAACCATCGAGAGGAGCCCTCAAGTATCGAATCGTCGTTCAAGTAACCAGTTAGATATGCAAAGATCAAGTTTGAAGTTCACACCGAAAAGCCAACTTATCACATTCTGGTCTTGCACAAACTAACGACGAAGATTATGCAGCTCCTAGGCAATGTGTAGTAATTTGATTGAGGCCAAGGCCAATAGTAAATACATGACTTGGGTTCACAAAAACCACCGTTCATGATCCTTTCATGTTCGCAGAAGTTACCATTACAGGTAACACTTACTTGGACAGGCGAGAATAATTTCTTAAGTCATAGCTACAGCAGGATGACATTGTTGACATAGTTATCTTTCACCAAGATGGAGTAACCCCTCATTTTGTGTTAGTTGTGAGAACATACCACAACCAACACTTTCCCAATTGATGAATACTCGTAGGTAGAGGTTCAACATAAATATAGGCATGGCCATCACGTTCACCTGATTTGACGTACTTAGACTTTTTTGCATGTGGGTTATAAACTCAAGAATGTACAAAATCAAAGTAAGAAATCTACAGGATCTGAAGAATCGAATTCCAGAAGCATCTGCAGAGAACTCTGGCGACATGCTTACGAATATCTTCAGGGATTCATTCGAACGTTGGACACAATGCTGTGAAATGGATGGCAGTCATGTTAAATTACGATGAATTACATATGTATACACGATAGCAACAGCCCTATATACAATTCATGTCCGAATAACCATTATTTCATTAAAATGGATCGAGACTTTTTGTCCATTCTGTATATTGGTACTTTGAAAGTGATTTTTCTACGCTTCCAGCTTTAGTACATTTATGCATATTCAAATAAAGGGTTCTACAATTTCAATGAAACTATTAAGCCGAATTTTTTTGAATGCTGTATGAAGCATGGTTCATTATATACATTACTAGATTGTTTTTATATTTTGCAGACATTTTTGAAATAAAAAAATGTTATCATGCAATACCTATTATCAGGCAGTACATCTCAGTTGATGGTAAGTGTTAGAGGAAAAACAATTGTTTGCATAATAATGAAATGATTATGTTACTAGTCAGCGATGTACGCAATGAAGGGGGAAAGGAACTGGCCAACCTGCCCCATTATCTGCTGTGTTAGTTGCCTTAAGAGTAATGCCTTATTTGTGTGACTTATGAGGTTCCCACCTGTCTTCGGACAGTTTACTAAACAACAAGAAGCACCTGAGAAACCTGAAAATTTTGCCTTAAGCAATAAAATATTTTTCTTCCTTTTTCTCAGGACACATTTTAAAATACGGATTCCAAATATATCAGAGGTAGCCTACTATATAAAATGTTCAATCATCTCCTACCTTAATGCATTATTGATCCTAAATCTAAAATATTTTACATATAGTATTACATTACTGTCAATTTTAACTCGGTTTTTGTTCTTAAGGGGATATTATACTAAAACAACTAACTTCCATATTTTTAAAGCTAAATTCACAAAATGTTTGTCACTAGTATATCTGGTTAATAATAACACAAGTACAAAATTTCATCGCTCTATGATAAGTGGTTTGCATTTTATTAATATCTTAATAAAATATTGTATTGCTTTATGTAAGAAGTCCCTTGCGCCAAAATTTGCATTAATTGATATTCACTTACATGATTCTTTACATACATATGCATTGGAACAAATATTACTATTGGAATTTTCTGTACAGTGAATGGGTAAATTACTAGGAAATTTTATGAGTATTAATTTTTTTATTTTTACTTTATAATAAAAAATTCTAGTAATTTTACTAATTAATTTTACAACAAAATCCTATAATAAGCTTTGATCCGTGTATGTAATGGTCCATATAAGTGAATATCACTTAATAATAATGTAAATTGTAGTGCAAGCGACTTTTTATATAAAGTGGTTCAATATTTTAATCAAATATTAATAAAATGCAAACCACTTATCATAGGCAGATGAAAGTTTTTACATTTGTCACTATTAAGCAGATATACCAATGATCAAAATTTAGTGAATCTAGCTTCATAAGTATGGTAGTTATTTATTTCAGTATTGTGAACTCTTAGAACTAAGGAACTTGGAGAAATTTCAGTATAGTGTCCTCTTAAACATACTACAAATCTTTTTTCATTGAATTGAACTGTGAGTACTATCATCTGAACGATTTTTCTGGTGGAACTTTTTTGCTTGCTCAATATAAACAGTGTAGGGTTCTGTTTTCAATTTAGGGGTGAGGTCACTTAGTTCCCTTGGTCTTAAAAAGCAGGCTCCTTTCCCTTTTGAATATTGTATTAGGCAAACCTCCAGAATATTTTCCCAGAGGTCCGATCTGGGATCTTATTCTGGCTGTTTCTTGGATGCTGGTATTTTATGTATTTATCTATACGGTGCTATGCGTTATTTATTTGTTAGCTCCCGAGAGGGGGTCCCTCAAGCCACAACTCCATGGGGGCGCCACGGCTTACAGGGATGGGGGATATTGCGATATGGGTGGGGGAAAATTATTACAGCTCCTAGCTGCGGGTATAAAACATGTTTTTAAGGGTAGTTCTGTGAATGGTGGTTGGTGGTAATTCTCAAACGGAGGAGGGTGATTTTTTTCTAAGTGATATTGAACAAAGAGATGACATCTTATCAAAATGGCTTAATAGAGCCCCATTCAGTACATTCCTATTAAATACTATTATTTGAGTACAGGATACTTATGCAAGCTATGCTACATCCAGTTTAAATAGTATACGCAGATATTCGAAGTTAAAATGGAAGGTTTATTAATGTGGACTTAATGCAACAGATGTCGCGAGAGTATCAATGTTGGAGGTGGTTGTGAAATTGAATTTGTCATTTGTAAAACCACATGAGTCACAAAAATAAGTTTCGAGAACAATAGAAAAAACTACCTATAGTTAATGAATTTTCTGTTAGATCTGTGAATTTTTTACAGGAGAACCATACATTAGTATGTCTGATTACAAAAGCATTGTATCTTAATTATCTCATTTCATATCACCTTAAAATATTTTTTTTAATTTCTTGGACTCATGTTGTTTTAACAAGTACCAATAATAACTTCAGTATCCTGACAAAATATGACGTGTATTGTTTGTTGTAGTGTGAAATATATTATTATACAATTTCCAATCAATTTATACTGTTATTTTTATTTATATTCAAAATGATTAATATCATTCACAAATTAAATTAAAAATATCATACCCGACTTAAAAAAAGTTATTCGCGAGTAATTAATTTTCATACCAGTGTGTCACATGTTCAATGGCAATGTATGAGTACAGACATATCTTTAATTCACAATAAGAAAATAACATAAATTGCATATTATCCCTTAAAAAAGACGATGTTTCTTGCTTTGGGATCTCTCGTCGAGGACTTTTTCTCTTTATATCATGCACTTCTACAAGTCATTGAAAGTACACATGTACACATCTTGTTTATTTTTGCTTTCAAATGACGTAGTTTTATTAAAATGTCTATTCTATCTGGTACAGGTACTTTCATAGAACACTATTGATTATTTTTTCTTCTACAGAACTCTTGGAACTACAATCACTGTCCAACACCTTGACAAAGAAGTGTATGATAGTAAATGCGTCATGGCTGCACATGCGTTAAAGCCACATGAGTCCGGGACTGATGTGGTTTTGAAAGAACTCAATATTTTAAGATTTTATAGAATGCTTAGTAATGATCGGACTCATGTTGTTTTGACTGGAAATGATGCGTGTCCATAGAGCTTTCTATAGTACAGGTAACTCATTTTCGTAAAAATGTGGACTCATGTGGTTTTATGAATGACCGATTCAATTGTTCTTGTTAATTATACAGAGTGTTGGGGAAATACATGCAAATATTTCGGTAAGTGACAGATGAAATCAATATGAATTGAGAATTTCTCCTCAACATTATCCTTATTCTGATAGTTTGTGTAATATTTAGCAATGCATGAAGCTATCAAGTTGTTCTAATACAATATTCAAGAGTCTGGAAGTTTAAGTTATACACAGAAGTTATTTCCAGATTACCTTCTGGATTATCTTATCAATGAATCTGTCGCTCACAGTTCATTATCTGCTAATACAGCGATTCCCAAAGTGCGGGTTGCGACGCCCAGGGGAGTTGAGAGGGTCGCGAGATGATTTAGAAAATAAGTCAGAAAATTGCTTATTAACATTTATTTTGTATTTAGAAACATGAACATAAGCAATATTGAACATAAGAATAGAATATGTTTCAGTAGTTATAAAGTAAAAAATAATGAATGCGATTAATGTGCCTGTTTTTCAGAAAGTAGCTCACTACATCTCGCCAAAATATTGTAAAAAATTGCACAAAATTGTAAAAATTGTAGAAAATCACTAAATTGTAAAACTGTAAAAATTTGTAAAAATTGTAATTGTAATATTGTAAAATTTTGACTTGTTCCACATCTTAAAGCTTCACTGCTCATGTAAGAACTATGGAATAAAATGAATGAATGAATGAATGAATGAATGAATGAATGAATGAATGAATGAATGAATGAATGAATGAATGAATGAATAGCTTCTGGACTCAGCATTCCATACACACAGTGATATCATTTTAAAGTTCAAGGAAATATCTCACTTTTGTTTTGATGATGAACATAGACGAGAAACTCATTTTGCATAAATACAAGTTTGCAAATATTTAAAAATTTAAGAATTGCGTATTTATGCAAGCTCGAGGTATTCTTGCATTCTTTTGATCCAAAAATTGATCTACGCTCTGCGAAAAAGTATAATTTAAACATTCCATTTCCAGATACATACTTAAATGAGATTTTCCTTCATAGTTTCTGGAATTCCAACCAGTTGAACGCAACTGCTTAAAGATGGATTCACCATCTTTGTGATATTCGTAATTTATTATTTTTAGTTTCTTCCTGAATGTACTAAAAAAAATTGTTGATTAAAATTGTGGAAACTTGGTTGCATGTCCGCAAAAACGCAGTATTTGCCTATCATATGTAGCGAAATTTTCCATGAGCTCTTGAATACACTGGAATGAATCAAATATATTTTTGTCACATGATATTGACTAGAAATCATGTTTTTTTGTAGACCCGTTAATTTTATTTTTGGCTATTATAATGTTAACATCTTGACCTTGCAAACTATTCAAAACGCGTCCAGTCCATTTTTATGAAAGGACTGGGCTAATAGTTATTTATCCACCAGTCCATGGACTGAGCTTGTTTTCAAGTGATGTACACAAGAACACAAACTTTTACACAAGGATTGGCGTTGTTTTGGAAGAAAAGAAGCTTAAAATATGATAGAAATCTTAAAAAACCATATATAATATTATACTCGTATGTACAAATGATAAAAATGGACTGAACGAGTTTTAAATTGGAAAATAGCTTTGCATGTATCCGATATCTCGTCTTGTGTATTAAAAGTCAGTTATATTAAAAGTTCTGATCTTAACTGTAAAACTCCTTCAACACGTTACCCCAAAAAAGTCATCTTCCGTGTGATAAAGAGTATTTTCATATGGGCTAACGAATCCATACCTTCATAAGTTTTGCTGAAAATAAGAGTTTGCAACGCCCTTCCATTGATGGAATTTACCACTTTGTGTTGAACTATTACCGCCACGGTGGTAATGATTTGAAGTACTATAAATGATGTTTTTACCTAATATTTCGTGTAATTGTTGCACCATACTTTGAGTAAAATTGTCATTATTTTCGATTTTAGAAGGATTTATATTTTTGAAATGGCGTTTACTACCAGTACGGTAAGAGAAAGTCTCGCCCAAAAGTGGATCGAGCCTTCAGGAAGTTTGGGAACTACTGTGCTAGTCCATCTTCAGCTGTATCAAAAAACGATTTTCTTTGTTTGGAAGTTATTTTTTTTTGTAGTTCAGTTAAATTGTAAGCAATGTGTTATTTATTTTTAATTATTGTTTGAATTACTGAAGATTGTGGGTGTTGATTGGTCATATCTTTATTTTTGTCTTCGAGTAATATTTTGTGCCATGACTGTGCCCTTAATTTGTCGTTATCCGCCCCGACCAACGAATGCGACTCACAGATGTCGCTACTGCCGAGAAGCATAGACCACTTAGTTCGTCAGAGACTATTCAGAGTGCACCACAGGCGATGGAGCTACATTCCACTTGTAATGGATTATGGTGATGGAGAGTTATTGGGTTGTTATAGGGGAACCGGAACCCTGGTCCAGAAATGACCGAGTCGAAAGTTACAAGCAAAAATGGTTGTGTGGAAATGAAATAATTTTATCCCTCTGTACACCTTATTTATGTGTATTTATCTGTACATCTTACACATACTGTATTCATCTGACGTTGTCTATTTACAGTATTCCATTCAGTGCGCTGTCTGAGGGATGTGGACAGGAAACTACACTTAAGCAATGCAGATATCGTAATGTGTAACGGACATGGTCGGTCCTGATATGCACGTCTGTAGATGCGTACAGCAGTGTATGCGTACAAGTTGAAGTGTCCAGTCGATCAGTCCTAGTGAAATGGAGGAGTATACGAGAGCGGAATAAGCAGATCTGATTTTCGAATACGGATGAGCCAATGGGAACACTAGACAAGCTCACAGATTGTATCGGTACAAGTACCCACGTAGGAGACATTCGGCCCATACCATCTTTCCACGACTGTTCCAAAGGTTAAGGGAAGGAGGGCACGTGGTGCCAAATTACAATTCCATTTACACACAAGTATTTTTGCTTATAACTTTCGACTCAGTCATTTCCGGACCATGGTTCCTTATCTCAAATTGATACATGTGCCCTTCGCCATCATCCCTGGAAGTTTGTAACACCACATCGGAAACATCCTGTATGTATCTAGACTTCTTATAAAACTTAATAATGTAGGCTATATTTTCAGTTCATCAAAAAAAAAAAAAAAAAAGCTTCTATATTCAGAAAAACTATTTGTATGAGGAAAATGTTCTTTCTACATAACAATACGCGACTGGAGAAAATCTGAAATGTGATAAAGTATTCCTTTCTAGGGCCTATGTCATTGCTGGGGTAAGAAGAATTTGTGACTCCCTGTGATTACTGACCTTCAAGCTGTGTAGATATACTTTCCGCAGAGCATACCTCCTCCTTTGGTACGTTACTCAGTTCATGTATGTACAAGCAAGCGATAGCAGTGGTGGAACAATCGCTGTGTCTAAACCAGCGGTCATCAGCACAATACACCCTCGGGCTAGCGTCCCTTACCCACGGGCCTATTCCTCTCTAGGGCCTATGTCATTGCTGGGGTAAGAAGAATTTGTGACTCCCTGTGATTACTGACCTTCAAGCTGTGTAGATATACTTTCCGCAGAGCATACCTCCTCCTTTGGTACGTTACTCAGTTCATGTATGTACAAGCAAGCGATAGCAGTGGTGGAACAATCGCTGTGTCTAAACCAGCGGTCATCAGCACAATACACCCTCGGGCTAGCGTCCCTTACCCACGGATAAAGACATTGCTCTGGAGTGCATCCGTGGCTGCTGGAGGGTATGCTTTCTACCTCCCCCTTCTACAAGAAGGAGCATATTACTTTAGACTTGTTTCCCTTTACCCATTTCAGCGAATGCTGACGACCACTGGTCTAAACATTCCACTTCCAAAAAACGAAGATTTCTGGTGGAATGGGGGGGGGGAGAGTTCTGTTGTAAAAAATATGAGAGTGTAAAATGCCTAATTTGTAATAAGGTGTTAAGTGGCTTTCTTCGAGACAACATTAAGCGACATTATGATGCATATCATGCATGATATGAACTCTGCTAAATCGAAAGCGAGGACCTCTGTTTCAGATGGTAATCTTCCGGCACAGCTGCGTGTAGATGTTTCAGACATTACTCCACATTTTTAATGTATAACCAAAGGTTCAGATAAGGATGATTAATTTTCCTATTTCTGTTCTGTATTACTCGTATTTATGTTTGCGCAAGGGGAAATTTAAATACCGACTCAACAAGCCACAGTAAACATCTGATTGTATGTAATAAAAGACAGTTCGCCAGTGTGCAATGTTATATTGCTTATTGATACTCTATATAAAACTCTAGTTAGGAGTAAACTAGGGTATGCGTCTGTAATATGGTCACCTCAGTTCCAGTCCCATCAGATGCAAATAGAAAGGATACAGAAAAGATTTTTACGTTATTTATATTTTTAAAAACATCACGTGTCGTCTTATGACGAGAAAATTTCATATAATCAGTTACTTTTTTAATTTAATTATAAAATTTTAAAATCTCGACGATTATTAAATAGTCAAATTTTACTCTATAAGACTGTTAACGGTATATTGAATATCTGTGATTTTCTTAAATTCCTTCAGTTCAATGTAAAAAAAAAAACAGAATTACGTCATAGGCAACCTTTTGTTATTCCCAATCCTAGAACTGTTCTCTTCAAGAACTCTCCATTGTTTGTGATGTGTAATACACAACTGTCTGTCTTAAACTGTGATTCTCAATTAGATTTCAGTTCGTTAGAAGAGATCTTTCTCATTTAATGTGTAGCGTACCTGCTTGAGCATGGGTAGAAAATTCACAAGAACAAAACTTCCACGAAGAAAGGTTTAACAGTTGAAAAATTTCATACAATATTAAAAAGAATTGTATATCCTTAGATACTTAAATTATGAAGAAGTGTAGGCTATTATAATTTTTTTTATTCTAGTTTTTAAATAATTTTTCATCATTATATTGGCTTTTGTAATATTATATTCTAGCATCTATTACCGTTATGTATTTTATTTCTTTCGCTTGTGTTGTTTGTTTTGTTTTTTTTCTTATGTATTTTGTGTATCTATATAAGCCACCTATAATTGGAATCCTGCTTCTGTTGGTGGTGGATTTAAATAAATAAATAAATAAATAAATAAATAAATAAATAAATAAATAAATAAATAAATAAATAAATAAATAAATAAATAAATAAATAAATAAATAAATATTGATTTACTTCGAATGAATTGTATCTGTTTTTCTGAACATTTTATGTTTATTGCTTTAATTTTGCTCACCAGTGTAGTAGAGCGGGAAATTAACGTTCTATTCTAGGACGTTCACTGTAATACTAATCCGTCACTGCAAAGGAGAAACAGTCAGGATTTCACCCCTTCCTTCAGGTTTCCGGTTAATGAACTGAATGTTATCCGGGTTGCGTTCACTACGGATACGGCGCAAATTGTTTTCTGCCCACCTCAGATTTATTAGTTTCTTTTCAGGTTTTTGTTTCAACTTACTGGTTATTGCACTACATAGGCCTATGCTTTGAAATTTATTCAATGTATTACATTAATCTTCACTGTTTTCACATGTAATGCTAGATCTTATATCATTGGGAAGAGAAACTTTTTCCTACATTATAGCCCGGGTCAGCTTACTTAATACCCAAAGGGCGAAACCTAACCATTTTTCCCCCATTACTACATAAGCTAGTGGATTATGGTGATTTTCTAGTTTGCAGGTTGAATTTTCTTTTGCCAACTTAGTTTCGAATTTCGGTAATGAAAAATACTACAACTGGTAGTGATTTTATAACTGTTACGTTGGCAGCAGTGACACAAGTTGTCAGTAGTTTAAATTCTGAAAATTCAAATTGTTCTAGATTTCTGTGCCCATTACTGAAATTTGAACATACTAATAATTAATTAATATCAGTATTAATATTAATACATTATAGTTATTGTATGTGTTGCTTTGTGTTGTGGTTACAATTTCAAGATTAGAGTCAGGTAGGCTAAGTGTAAATAAATATAACGTATTTCGTGTGATACATGCCCTTGAGTAATCGATAGAAATACCATTTCACATTTTAATTAATTTCTTTCGTGTTTAGACTTTAATTACAATAATGGAGTAAATATTCTAAAGCATACATTTCAAAGTGGCATTTGTTTTCGG
The DNA here is from genome assembly GCF_040183065.1 of Periplaneta americana. Classification (NCBI taxonomy): domain Eukaryota; kingdom Metazoa; phylum Arthropoda; class Insecta; order Blattodea; family Blattidae; genus Periplaneta; species Periplaneta americana. Next base: position 79,730,636 of record NC_091123.1, on the reverse strand, counting down.
AATTCATACTAGTCATTTCACGTGATCAAACAAAATACATTTTTAGGTTAGGTCTCGTGATTCGTAAGCTGTTTAATCAAAGAAATGAATTTCATGTTGTCAGACAAAATACATTTTGATATTAGTGCATACACCAATCTACTAACTACTAACATAATGTGCGATAGGTCCAGAAGAAAAACATACTCTTTCACAAATTATTGAACCTTTTAGAAAACACCTCCCCAACATAAATATGAGATGTGGTAAATAAGCAAGACATCGTTATTGTTAATACTATATTATTATTATTATTATTATTATTATTATTATTATTATTATTATTATTATTATTATTATTATTATTATAGTACATGGCATAGTGTGATTTTTATCCTCTTCTGGTGATATGTAGTATTAGTTGGCAACACTGAAGAGACGGCCAAATTAGTCTTTTAGGAATTACTCTTACGTGATACTCAGTATAGAATGCTATTATTTAATAGAATATTGTTATTTAATATATTGTCTAGACTATAATATTATTATAGTATATGTTATATACGTGTACATAATGTCTGCGTCCGATTTATTTTCAATATCCGCCGACATGATCATATATCGGAATATTTTCTACGACTCTCCTGGCTCCGCTTGCAAGATAGATGTTTAGTACATTCTCTTTGCCTGCTATATCGAATTATACATGATTCCACGCCCAACTACCTTGCCTCTCGGTTTACTCTCCTAGCTTCACATCATAATCGAAATACACGTTCACAGCACAATCTGTTGCTATCAATACCACGTCATCAGACATCTCCGTACTCAAGTTCTTTCTCAATAGCCATGGCCAGCTCATGGAATTCGCTGCCTCTCGAAATCAGGGGTAGTCTTAGTCTTCAGTTGTTTAAAATTAAGTTGTTTGGAAATATTTTAAATGCAAAGAATTAGTTTTTAGGTATGATTTTTATTTATTATTACTATTATTATTATTATTATTATTATTATTATTATTATTATTATTATTATTATTATTATTATTTTACACAGTCATTACTTTAATTTTCCATTAACACTTATATCTAGGTAATTGTCATTGTCTCAATGTAACACGTGCTGTGCTGATCATACTAATTCTACCATTCCTTTAGTTGTGAGATTATATTCATATGTATTATTATTTTTTTTAAGTTAATACTGTATACTAGATGTATTTTCCTGTTTGTGATTAATTATTCAGTCTCTTTTTTTATTATTGTTATATTAAAGTTAATACTGATTGTGTATATGTATTCAATCTCTCTTTTTTACTTAATTATGTTTATTATTATTTTTAAGTTAATATTTGTATACCGGTATGTATGTTTTTGTATGTGATTTGATCCTGGTTGAGTGGAAGATGGTCTTATCTCTGCCAGGGAAAATAAAACTACTACTACTACTATTATTATTATTATTATTATTATTATTATTATTATTATTATATTATATACTATATATTATTATTATATTATATACTATATATTATTATTATTATTATTATTATTATTATTATTATTATAACTATTTCTTACCAATATTTGTTATTGTCACACTAACATTACTTATCCAACTTTCATTATTGACTTTCATGTTATTTTATGGTCTAGATATTAATGTAATAACTATGTAAGCAATTGTATTCAATTAGAATTAGAGTCTGGCTGGGCGGAAGAGAAGGCCTACCGGCCTTAGCTCTGCCAGATTAAATAAATAAATAAATTATTATTATTATTATTATTATTATTATTATTATTATTATTATTATTATTAAAAAGTCTAATTTTTGTCTTGGAGCAGAAATTATAATATTAGTAATGTTTAATTATTTCCAATTTATCCGTGTACTATGTGATGTGATGAAACTTCCATTTAAGTTATCATTCGCAGATTATTTTTAAAAATAATGTTATCTGTTTTAAGTTATCCCCACGCGCGTGCAACGTATAGAAATGGGAAACAAACCAAGCAAAGAACTGCCGAACGCACACTGGCGGGGGACGAGCTTAATTTGAAATTCTAAACTGCCAACTGGGACTATAGGTTTCTTGTTAGGTCAAAGGAATAAAAAAGCGATGAAAAGAAGGATTTGAATGTTAGAGACGATACTGTGAGGTCCAGGGGAGAGAAATCTTTCCCACCATCCCTTTATCCAAAGCCAAGATGTCTGTGGTGCTTGAATTTGCTCCGTTATTGTCAGGAAAATGTCTCCCTTGCGAGCATGCTGAGGGGGATGCATCTATAGTAGCAAAGTAAGGGCTGAAGTTTTTTGAGCTGTGTCAGAGGGATGAGTGACTGGGCGAGGGAGGGTGTGTGGAACGAAGGAACGATCAAAGCAAAGGAAAGGAAGAAGGAAAGAAAAGAAGTTTGAATTGTTGCGTGTAGCATACGAAATCGCGCAAACAACAGGCTTGGTAACTAACCCAAAAGAAATGGTGCATTATGGTGGAGGTGCTGAATAGAGCGGGGGTGCACGGACTGCTCCAACCCCTGAATGCACTTCGTGAATTGAATGTTTGAAATTTATTCAGAAATTCCTTCAAGTTCACTCACTTGCTATTACTGAATACAGTAGTAGGGTGGGACGAACAGGAGATAGACTCGGTGCTACTGCGCAAAGTGCAAGGAAAAAAAAAAAAAAAGAAAGAAAGAAATCTGCCTTCCTCAGCTCTCGCTCTCAACAGTCGTCTAAACTAGAAAATGAGACTTCTCATACTAGATCTAGAAGTTTTGCGTGACGATTAATATTTTCAGTCTTAAAACTTGATCAGCACTCATTGATTTCATTGTTTCCATTTCTCTTATTTTCCTATTTCCGCCACTTCCCTTCTGTTAACGTGAAACGTTTATTTGCTTGAAATCTGATCACACTTTCTGTTATTATAGTGACGTCATTAATTACAGCAGATTTGAAATAAAATTATGATGTGTTTAAAACAATATAAGGTACCTGAAGATAATATCGCCACCTTAATTTGAATTAAATTTTTTATGACTGTGGTATTTCCTAATTGGAGATTTATCCTTCGAAGAGGTGGAAAAATTCAAATATCTTGGAGCAACAGTAAATAAAATAAATGACACTCAGGAGGAAATTAAACGCAGAATCAATATAGGAAATGCCTGTTGTTATTATTATTCGGTTGAGAAGCTTTTGTCATCTAGTCTGCTGTCAAAAAATCTGGAAGTTAGAATTTATAAAACAGTTATATTACCGGTTGTTCTGTATGGTTGTGAAACTTGGACTCTCACTTTGAGAGAGGAAAAGACATTAAGGGTGTTTGGGAATAAGGTTCTTGGGGCTAAGAGGGATGAAGTTACAGGAGAATGGAGAAAGTTGCACAACGCAGAACTGCACGCATTTTATTCTTCACATGGCATAATTAGGAACATTAAATCCAGACGTTTGAGATGGGCAGGGCATGTAGCACGTATGGGCGAATCCAGAAATGCATATAAAGTGTTAGTTAGAAGACCGGTGGGGAAAAGACCTTTGGGGATGCCGAGACGTATATGGGGGGATAATATTAAAATGGATTTGAGGGAAGTGGGATATGATGATAGAGACTGGATTAATCTTGCACAGGATAGGGACCGGTGGTGGGCTTATGTGAGGGCGGCAATGAACCTGCGAGTTCCTTAAAAACCATTTGTAAGTAAGTTGTTGTAAGTGGTATTTTCTAAATAATAAGTTTATATGTTTACATGAACTTGTGTTCTTTATGCATACGTAGTAAAATAATTCAAGACGTTTCTTTAAACCAGAATGCTTTATTTTTTACATTTTGAAAAATCTTAAAAAGTGCAGTTAATATGCCCATATGATGGTGATATGGCAGAAGAAAGAAAATTAATTGTTTTGGAAAGAGAAACATTTATTGGTGTTAATGAAATCTGGATTGAAAATAATGGTTCTTGGCTTCAAAAAAATATTCCCACAAATAATTTGTGATTAGGTCTATAAAACATTGCAATTTGAAATAAAAAATGACACAGTTAACAAACACAAAAATGAGAAATATATGTATATACAGGGTGATTCACTAGGATTTACCATCCCTTACGGAGCTTATTTCCAAAGACATTCTGAGCAAAAAATGTCATATAAACATTTGTCCTAACCTCAATATTTTCAGAATTACACTAATTTGAAGTTGTTTCTAATATACCATTATTCTTGAGTTTGGGGGTAAAAGAATATTACAGATAAAGAATGAAGTATTCAGGAGTATCATTTCTTTAATTAGCTAATATTCTGAGGCTAAAAATGTGTTGTGAATTCCATAGTTTCTTCGCACAGATTTTTTTTTTTTCGATTTTAACTACAGAATTACATTTTCTTACGCATTTATCACACTAATTATTACAAATCACGTCACTCTTGTAAATTCTTTACGACTGTACATTAGGATGTATAATTAAACTGCAAAGAATCAAGTTCCTAAAGTCGTATGATTTCTAACAATTTTTATGAAAAGTGCGTAGGAATGATGTCATTTTTTGTTAAAAATTGAAAAATAAAATGTGTACAAAGGAATTAACAACACATTTTTAGCTTCAGAACACTACCCAATTACAAAAATGACACTTTTGAATAGTTCATTCTCTATTTGTAGTAATTTGTTACCCTTAAAACTAAAGGAAAAAGGTATTTTCCTAACAAATTCAAATTAGTGTAACTTTGAAAATACTGAGATTAAGACAAATGTTAAATATGACATTTTTTGCTCAGTATGTCTTCGGAAATAAGCTCCGTGACTGTAAATCCTCGTGAATCACCCTGTGTGTGTGTATATACAGGGTGTTTCAAAAATGCGGGGCATAATTTCAGGTATGTATTTCCCACATGTAGACAATCAAAATAGTTCATTACAACATGTGTCCGGAAATGCTTCATTTCCGAGTTATGGCCTTCACAACATTGAAATTCACCGGAACGTTTTTCTTTCCGCAGGTCGTTGTCATTACAGAAGATGTTCAAAATGTCCACCTCCTGCTTGAATACAGACCTCACATCGATGTCTCATTGACCTGCGAACACGATCCCAAATTCCAGGAGTATTGCGTATGTCCTCAGAACATTCCACAATTCGATTTCGAAGGGACTCCAAATCAGGCACCGGAGACGAATAAACCAATGATTTTAAATGGCCCCACAAGTAGAAATCGAGAGGGTTCAGATCAGGTGAGCGTGGAGGCCAAGCAATTGGGCCACCTCTACCTCTCCATCGATCAGGAAACCTTCGATCCAAGTACCGGCGAGCCGTACGACTGAAGTGTGCAATAGCGCCATCATGCAAGAAATGAATGTGTTGACGATTGATCAGTGGAGTGTCTTCTAAAACATGAGGTATGGTGTTTTCCAGGAAGTTTGTGTACGCCTGCCCCGTAAGTCTGTTTACAAGTACATGGGGTCCAACTAATCGATCACCAATGATACCGGCCCACATGTTGAGGGAGAACCGCACCTGGTGATGAGATGGAACAGTTGCACGTGGGTTTTCATACGCCCAAACATGCTGATTGTGGAAATTTGTTATGCCATCTCGTGTGAACTGTGCTTCATCTGTAAATAATACTAAGGCAGGAAAGTTCGGATTTACACCACACTGCTGCAAGAACCACTGACAGAACCTAACTCGTGCAGGGTAATCTGCTGGTGACAGGGCCTGTACACGTTGCAAATGATACTCTTTCAATAGTCTCCAGACAGTCGTATGACGAACATTGACTTGCAACGCTACCCTTCGTATGCTGATAGATGGAGTCATTTTCACAGCCTCCAGAATCTCCTCCTGTACTTCTGGAGTTGTAGATCTTGGTCGTCCCCTTCCCAAACCAGGAGAGTCAAATTTTCCATACTCGCACAGACGGTAATGGAGACGTACAAATGTCTTCCGATCTGGACATTGTCGCTGTGGGTACCTCTCCTAGTACAAACGACGAGCCAGCGCAGCATTGCCGTCCGCCTTACCGTACATGAAGTGTATCTCTGCCAGCTCTTGATTTGAATACATGTCGCACAGTCTAACGCCTACACAACACTGAATGTAACCTTTGCCTCGGAATGAACTGTCAGAGTGCCCTCTTAATGTCTCCTTTGACGGCAACGACCTGCGGAAAGAAAAACGTTCCGGTGAATGTCAATGTTGTGAAGGCCATAACTCGGAAATAAAGCATTTCCGTATTTTTGAAACTCCCTGTATATATATGGGTATATGTGTGACAAATTAATCCATATTACCTACATCCAGCAATTCTCGAAAAATCGTTGTTTTTCAGTTCAGTACGAATGCATTTTAAGTAACCATTGGATGTCTGTAATGAGCATTGAAAAAGTTATAAAATGTTATATAGAAACTGTAATTACCAATTGCTTGGAAGGAAATACAAGACAAACTTAGCAACAGCAATATTATAACACCGTCTTAATCCGTTGCCACAAATCAAATAAACAAGGCCTGTGGAAGCTGTTTTGCTATTATCCACTAATGTCGCTGATTATGTACATTTCCTAACATGTGATTCGACATACTGGCACTAACGTTTGGTTATCATAACAATTAGCTATAGAACAGTAATGTGACCATATTATCTGCCTGTAACATGTCATCGAGTTTTTATTCAACTATAACGGATTTATGCGCCTTTTTATTAAAAAATGAACCAGTTTCTCTGTCTTTCAACGCTAAATTCTGGGTTGTTGAATTCCAGAATATCTCCATATAAATATATCCCACACTTTTTGTGTTATTTTCTCGCAGTATACGTAAAGGAACTTGGATTATTATGGAATTTTTGTTTTTGTTAAGCATCTAAATATTATTGTCACGAAGTTAATGATTAGTGAATATATGATTTGTTTGACTTCTTTTTATTGTTTTTCATAGTATCAACTGAATAAATTAATTTTATGTTACATAAATAACGACCAGTATAAAAATGTAGGCAATATTTGTCGGGTAATATGGAATACAGGGGTAATATGGAAACACAACAGTTTTTACGTGGTAATGTTCAATTTTATTTAAATAAAATATGTTAAGTATTCGGAAATGTCTAAAACTCTAAATGAATACTTTTTTTTTCCGTTGTTGGTAACTCTATAGATCTAATAGATGGTTTATGGTTGTGCTAACAGATGAAGTTACTTGTCAACAATGTGACGCTGAAAAGTGTGTTCAGGTTACTGCCCAGCGACAATCCTGATGTATTTTATATTTTTGATGATTGGTTAATTAATATTAACCCGGCACACTCACAATCACACTCTCATTCACACAAATTTCCAAACTCTAACACCCAGGGAATTCTTCTTCAAGAAAAATTCACCGGGACCTCCTGATCTGCAAGCCAGCAAGCTGACCAACAGACCACGGAGGCAGTCAAATGAATACTTAAAAGAAAAAAGTGGACGGACATAATCTAATCCAAATTAAATACAGTGGTATAATGTCAATATAGTCAATGTTTGTTTCCGTTAATCGCGAGAATCTGATAACAGAAGTATTCTTGTATAATGTAAAATTACCGATAATAAAATATCTCATTTCAACTTAATTATAATAGGCCTATGAGATATACGGTTATAAGTGAGGGTAATATGGAATACTGGCATTCAATATTTACCGCATAGCCATTTTGTAAAATAAACTTCTACCACATGATCGCGGAAAAACAGAAACACGTAAAACCACTGAGGAAAGAAAGATTAACTACTTTATTACATGGCGCATTTCGTTAAATTGTATTTCACATGCAAATTTAATAATCATCTACTAATATCAGATTATCTGCAAAAGTTTTAGAGAGTAACAGAACATAGAATTGATTACTAACAACTCAAGCGAGACTGCAACCGTGGCGCCAGGAGGATCATAATAATTATGAAGCAGTTTTCATGGTTTCCGGTAGGTTGCGACATTTTACAGAGATGAAACATCCCTATTCCATATTACCCGAATATTCTATAATACCCGAAACTCTATCAGAAATAAAGATTCGCTGTTTAGTGTGTATTACATTGTCACGAACTAAACTGAGCTGCACAGAATGGAATTCAGCTGTATATTAATATTCTAACCTTGACGTTTCTTCTGCCTGTGTTATCTGTCCATAGTACGTAACACAAAACCTTTCCACTCTCGGTTCGGGAGTAATGTACACACTATTTTTCTCGGCAGTCACGTTCTATACCAGTAAAAGACCGACGACGTGGGTGACGGACTTATTCCCATCTTTCCAAAATCCCCCCCCCCAATACTTTTATTACCTTATTTCTCTAAATTATTGACTTCACATTCTTCGTCGGATTTGCCCTGTTTTGGGAATTTACTTGCGATCGATCCTGATGTCTGCCGAAGGGCCTATCCTTTCCAGGCCTTTGCTTATGCTCACAATGGAAAATCAGATGTATTTTAAATTTAAGCACTATTGTTAGAATACGGACTGCTTTGCACATAATATAGTCATTTTAAAAATACTTTTTTCTCTTGTGTTAAAACATATATTTTAACAGGGAAAATAAATAAACTGCTAGATCACATACTTAACAACTTTAGCATCTGGGTAACTAGTTCTGATAAATGCGGTGATTGATTAATTAACATGGAAGTATGAGGTAATTACTCTGTCTGCTCTTACAATTCACTCTGGATCCATTTCTATCTGTTTCTTTGGTTGGTTTCGGCATTTACCTGAGCGAAGCATGTTCCTTGGCGAAAGCTCTGTACAAAGCAGCTCTACGGCCGGTATTCATAGTCGAGATAAGTCATACTTATATGTATATAGGTCGAACTTAAATCTCGTCTCAATTGCAGATTTCGCTCCAAATAAGTCGTACTTTCGTTTTCGCAAAAGGTTTTGGAATCAATACTTCCGAAAGTGTAAAGAACTCTTGCAAAACCGATACAGCGAAGTTTTCCAGTTCTTCTAGATTACTTCTACTTGTTTGCTTGAGATTTTATACACGGAAATCTTTGAAATAAGTTTAATGTTCTTAAAATATACTCATAACTGTAGTCTATAATATATGTAGGTTAGGCTAGGCTTCTTTAATATGTATGAAATTTGAGTATTAGTAAGATTAAATTCCCTCATCCAGTCAATTTAAATTAAATTATTATGTAATAATAAAATGAATGGAAAACAAAGCCTTATTGCTGTCATACTTACAAATGGCTTAGAGCTACATCTTCATGGACGACTGCTCGGATCTTGGGAAATATTACCCTAATTATGTACTCTGTAGTATTTTACAAACTTTGGAAGTATTCAATCTAAAGCTAAAATTCTCTTTCTGAAAACTGGTAAAATAATTAAGCCTATGGAAACTATGAAAGAAACGGTGAACTTTGAAGTCGACATACGCCAAAAATCTAATTTTTGCTAGGAGGAAGAATAAGAAGCAAAGTATACTATTCTCATCCTCATATATATTTTCAGTATCTTAATTATTTCTGTACTTTCCAATCGTTCTGAAATAAAGGTCTTATTTTCCTACTCATATTAGGAATCTGGTTTTAAATGCTGAAGTTTTATTTATTTTTGTTTATTTCTCATCAATCTTGTCTGATAGATTTGATGCATTCCAGTTCAAATCCGTCATTCCCATATCAAATACAATGTAAACATAACATAATAGTTTCACCAGTATTAGCCTATGAACTACTTCTTAATTTTTCAGCTCTGCTAATAACAGTATAGTACTATTTAATATTCGTGGCGTCGTGGTCTAAGGCATCCTGCATAGGACTCGCGTTATGGAATGCGCGATGGTTCGAGTCCTCATGGGGGAAGAAATTTTCTCATGAAATTTCGGCCAGTGTATGGGACCGGTGCCCATCCAGCATCGTGATGCACTTGGGGAGCTACGATAGCTAGCGAAAATCCGGTTTCGCAGCCAGCTATAACGGCCTGGGGGGGATCATCATGCTAACCACACGATACCTCCATTCTGGTTGGATGATCGTCCACCTCTGCTTCAGCATGTGGACGTGAGGCCAACAGCCGGCTGGTCGGTCTCGGTCCTTCACGGGCTGTGGCGCCATGGGTTTACTTTACTTTATTTACTATTTAATATTGTATATCTACCATACTATACAACACAACACGAATGCAATAATAATAATAATAATAATAATAATAATAATAATAATAATATCATAATAAACTCACTTCACTATATTTACCATTCCTAAATGTTTTACTATTATTATTCTATTTAATCTTTTAACTCGTTTACTAAACTGTTTAACTAGTTACTAATTTTGTTACCCCTTAATAGCTTTTTTAGAGTGAAGGATTTTCTTACATTATAATCTCTCTTCAACTAGTTCTTTTATCTTTTTTCCCGTCTAATTTTTACTCTGAACAGAAATTTTTCCTAAATTATTAAACTTGTTAATGTTTAACGGCTCACTTAGCTTTGTGAAGGCTATATTCTCGTTTATCTTGAGATTTCATATTCTATAGCTTTTACAGTTTTACCAGTAATCTTGACATTTAGAGTCCCTATTTCTTTCCATAACCAATTTAGACCTAATATGTTTACTTCTGATTATAATATTCTTTTAACCAGTTCGAAGCTGAAGTTATATAGTTTTGTTATTAAATTAAATCCTTCTAGTATTAATGAGAGATAAGAGAGGACGATATTTGTGTGAATGGAGGCGAGATGTAATAGGAATGGCAGCCCGGCATACAGAGACGAGCTGTAGCAGAGTTCTCGCGCCGGGCTCCGATCGATATTGTATAGGGAGATGTGGAGGAAGATTTAGCACTGGTAGACAGGCGCAAAGCAGGCACTAGCCCCTGGATCTCACCACCGCCCCTATCTGTCACTCCAGACGTGAAGGGGAGGCTGCAGCTACTGCCTACGCACCCCATTTACATTCCAACCACTCTGGCTACACTTCCAGCAAAATGCTTTCTAACGTTTGCAAATCCCTGAAGATGAATGTTAGTAGAAGTGTGTTATTAATTTACATAAAGTAATACGTGGTGTTTCAAAACTAACGCATAATAATTGTAATTAAAATTGAATGAGGGAATTTTGAACAAATAACTCAGATATGTCAAATCTTGTATTTATAAAAGAATACTTTTTATGGAAACGAAATATTTTTACGATTATTGTTGTGCGAGTTGTGACGTCATCGAAAACATTCTCAGATGACACACTATAATTTCTTTATATCAAAAGAAAGATATAAGCATTTCCTGAATGATAATTTATTTCCGAATAGATAACTAGTTCGACTAATTAAATTGTGTCTCAGTGAAACTTACAGCAGAGTCCGTATAGGCCAGTTTCTGTCTGATGCTTTTCCAATTTACTGCGAGCTAAAGGAAGGAGATGCACTATCACCTTTACTTTTTAACTTCTCTCTAGAATATGCCATTAGGAAAATTCAGCATAACAGAGAGGGTGTGGAATTGAACGGGTTACATCAGCTTCTTGTCTATGCGGATGAGGTGAATATGTTAGGAGAAAATTCACAAACGATTAGGAAAAACACAGAAATTTTACTTGAAGCAAGTAAAGCGATAGGTTTGGAAGTAAATCCCCCCCCCCCAAAAAGTTTGTCTCGTGACTAGAATATTGTACGAAATGAAAACATAAAAATTGGAGATTTATCCTTCGAAGAGGTGGAAAAATTCAAATATCTTGGAGCAACAGTAACAAATATAAATGACACTCGGGAGGAAATTAAACACAGAATAAATATGGGAAATGCGTGTTATTATTCCTTGAGAAGTTTTTGTCATCTAGTCTGCTGTCAAAAAATCTGAAAGTTAGAATTTATAAAACAGTTATATTACCGGTTGTTCTGTATGGTTGTGAAACTTGGACTTTCACTTCGAAAGAGGAACAGAGATTAAGGGTGTTTGAGAATAAGGTTCTTAGGAAAATGTTTGGGGCTAAGAGGGATGAAGTTACAGGAGAATGGAGAAAGTTACTCAACACAAAACTGCACGCATTGTATTCTTCACCTGACATAATTAGGAACATTAAATGCAGACATTTGAGATGGGCAGGGCATGTAGCACGTATGGTGAAATCCAGAAATGCATATAGAGTTTTATTGGGAGACCGGAGGGAAGAAGACCTTTGGGGAGGCCGAGATGTAGATGGGAGGATAATATTAAAATGGATTTGAGGGAGGTGGGATATGATGATAGAGAGTACATTCATTAATCTTGCACAGGATAGGGACCGATGGCGGGCTTATGTGATGGTGGCAATGAACCTGCGTTTCCTTAAAAGCCATTTTTAAGTAAGGCATAGAAGGTTTCTGAGACTTTCACTTATTGCAATGATTTCTCCATCAAAACTTTTTCCATATCCAAGAGATCTATAAATTGAGAAGAGACAGCACGTAACACCTGCACCTGCATCTTATTCCGTGGATATCAAGGGTCCTTGGTGTAGGTATAAATGAAGCCAGTTTTGTGGAGGGTACGTAATATTAATTGTCTCTAAAGACAATTGTTTCATTATTTCAGTGTTTACTTCTGATTTTAGTATTTATTCTGTTAAATTTAGATTTAGAGAGAACTAACTTATTTCACATACTAATTTCCATAGAAATCGGTTCAGCCATTATCGAGTGAAAAGGTAACAAACCTATAGACATCGAAACAACAATTTCAGAAATGCGATTTTTGATCTCAGGATAGTTAATTCTACATGTTAACATGAATTATTTTTGTGAAAATGAAAAGTATCAGAAAAATGTATTATTTTTTCTATTATTAGTACAGATTTAAAATGAAAATTTCTTAATAAGATCCCGTTGATTGGCATCACGTTCATGATATCGACGCCATCTATGAGGAGGAAAGTAACTGTAGAAGCAGAAGGCTATTGAAATTGCCAGAAGGCAAAGAAAACACAGATCCTGACGTGGCATGTGTTGGAATTCATCCCTGGCATTAAGTTTTGTAGCCCCTATATAATCTCTATATTGAGGTTACCAAGGGTTGGAATGGCTGAATATCCTTTAGAAAATAGCAGAAAAAATCATGCCAAGACAGGACATCACTTTAGGTTAGGCTGCCAATTCCCTATGCGATTTCAACCCCCTCTCTTCTTTCCCTTCCTTTTACATCCCCTAAAGCTCTGATCCATCGCTATCCTCTCCCTTCAATATTCAACATCCATCGCTTCTGTAGCTACTACATATATTTTTCTTTTTGGTTTGTCCTCTGTGTAAAAGGTCTTTGATATGAGTTTAACACGTTTAGAAAAAAAAGTTTATACTACATGGGTTTTATAAGGATGAAGGTGGGGGGACAGAATAACGTAGAAACCTATGTTGAGAAGCTTGTTATTCTATAAAGACCCAGTTATGAACAGCTGGCAGCTTGCAGTTCATTGTGACTGGGAAATAAGCAAGTCATGACAGATCAAGATTCCGTGAAGAATACTTATTGAGACTAATTTATACTGCTCGTGCAGACACAGGGCGGTAGCCGGACTGTTTCGTTCACACAAATCTATAGTATTATTGACTAGCTTTTTAGATATGAGTGATTGTAGGCTACTAGCGTAACAAGTTCGTCCAGACACATTTCGATCCGGACACCGCCGACAAACATTCTTTTCGAGAGCGTCTGATATTTTACGTGCTTAAGTCTGTCTAAACGTGCATTCATTATTTTCAGACCAGCGCGAGCGCTACCAACTAATACCATTATTTAGGGTCTCGTACGACGACAGATGAGGAGGCGAGACGTGGCATCTGAACTAGTGTCGTGCAATGTTCGAACATGTGAGGGGATGTAAAACTTCGCCGTACTCCATAGGCATTCCAACAGTACGTGGAAGTGAACCATGTAAACTAAAATAACAGAGTCCACTGAAAACCGGTAAGAGGCCTTATGTTCAGTTCTTGTTTGCCGAATCTCTGTAGAACCGAATCTCCTTTTGCGTTTGTTGAATCTTTCTCTTTCCTTATATGTTCGGTGCCTTTCTCTTTAGTTCCTCTTCTCTCTTCGTCTTCATGTTTTAACTGCATAAGAATATCAAGCACGTATCCTGACTTACACATAGTAGTGAGTATAGGTAACTTTTCTTGTTATTAATATGAATAAATATTCATAAAAATATACGTATAAATAAATGAAACCAAAAATATAATAAAAAAAATATATATAAATAAATATATATATATATATACATACATACATACATACAAAGTACCGACTAGTATTGTGCAGTGTTCAAACATGAGAGAGGAAACCAAGGCATTGCAAACTTTGTCTTATTCCATATGAAAAACTAATCGCAAGATATGTGCTCTAGTCCTTAAGCGGATTAAAATGATGTCCTGAAATGTTCGAATCTGAAAAAGACAACAAAGATATTACACACTTCGTCTCACGCCGTATTTAATATGAAAAAAACCAATAGCAAGATATATGCTAAAATATGAAGGGGTGGGAGTGGAGGACAGCGAATATTTTTGTAACAAGATCGAACAAACACGACAGGCTTTCTTTTGCAAAGCGGACATCGATGAATGTCGAATTTCCTCATACTCGTCTAACTTGAATCGAACATCGTGCTTGTAATGCACGTCGCTAAGACTTTCATCATCCGTATAGTCACACAAATATTGTGTCCGAGTAGCTGTGATTAATTTGAATATTATGTTAAGAATGTAATTATAGCTATTTTCTGTCGGTAATTGGTATAGTATAGTAACATTAAAACATAATGTGATATACCTATATGTACAGTTGTCAAAAAAAAAAAAAAAAAACAAAGTGACCGCACTCGTGAACAGCGAATATTTTCTAAGTCCACTTGGGGTCTCTGCGATGTTACACGATGCATGTGCTTGTAGAAGTAGTTTCGGGACTATGGAAGCATTCCATACCTGCGTCTCGTACACCAGTGGTAGGGTGCTTGTTTAATGATTCGAAGGTTGCGGGTTCGGGCCTACTTCAAATTTTCATTTCATTTTTTAATCCTTCTTTAGCGTTATAAATAATATTCAAATTAACATTTATATTCTGTTATCGTTCTTTATCGATATCAAGTTATTTATATTTTGTTATCGTTCTTTTTAGCGATATAAATAATATTCAAGTTATAATTTTTTGTATTCTGTTATCGTTCCTTAGAGATATAAATAATATTCAAGTCATCATTTGTATTCTGTTATCGTTCTTTAACGATATGAATAATATTCACGTTTTTTATATTATGTTCTTTAGCGATATAAATAAGTAATATTCAAGTTATCATTTATATTCTGTTTTTGGTTTTTAGCGTTATAAATAATATTCAAGTTATTTATATTCTGTTATTGTTCTTTTGCGATATAAATAATCTGTATTTTATGCAAGTAATTATTATAATACAAATAACCATTTTTCTTTGTAAAATAGGTTATTTTATTTAAATAATTAAATATATATTATATAATATCTTATATTAATTAAACAAACCGATATTAATCATTTATAGTCTGTTATCGTTCTTTAGTGATACCGTACAAATAATATTGAAGTTATTTGTATTGTTATCGTTCTTTAGCGACATAAATAATATTTAAGTTATAATTTATATTCAGTTATCGTTCTTTAGGGATATAAATAAATTAAATCTGATAATACGTTTGGAAAAATACAGTTGCATAATACTGGTGTTAGTTTTTCTTTTTATATTATTACATTATACTATCTTGAACCACAATAAAATGGAAAGGAGTAACTAGGAATTGAAGCTGAGATGTTGACGTCTCAATTGCGACGTTCGTCCGCTGAGCTACGAGGGCACAAGTATGGAAACATTTGCGGAAAAATTGGCCCAATCCCTCTCCAAGATTTTCTGATGATTTGTAGAAGCTAGTCCAGGATACGGTGGGGGGGGGGGCAAAGGCTAATTGGGATTTCCCGGTCTCTGATCGGGTCAAACATTGTGATAGAACTAATATTTAACCCTTGCGGTGAATTTCCGTGAAGTCCGGAGGGCCCAATTAGTCAAATCCACTCTCTTTATCTCCACGCTTGGGCCCCCTGGGATCTAATAAGATGCGAAAGAGACAGTGGTGTGCGGAAAGCAGCGGGAATTTTCCGCATTTATCCTTCCCAAGAAAAACTGCAAACATGAGGAAAGGAAGTTTTAGTAGAAAAAGGAGCATCTTGTGCGGACCTCTGGAAAAAGAACTAAGGAAGAAACTAGTGAAGTGCTTTGTGTGGAGTGTTGCATTGAATGGGGAAGAAACATGGACATTACGACGAAGTGAAGAGAAACGAATAGAAGCATTTAAAATGCGGATGTGGAGAAGAACGGAGCATGTGAAGTGAACAGACAGAATAAGAAATGAAGTTGTGTTGGAAAAAGTGGATGAAGAAAGAATGACACTGAAACTGATTAGAAAAAGAAAAAGGAATTGGTTGGATCTCTGATTGAGAAGAATAATAGACGACATTAGGATATGTGGATCATATACGGAGGCTAAGAGGAAGGCAGAAAATAGGAAAGATTGGAGAATGCTGGGTTTGCAATGAAAGACCTGCCCATGGGCAGAACACTTACGTGTGTATGTCCAGAATGCCTGGAATGTCGTGTCTAAGAACAGTCACTATTTGCAAAGACTAGTCGATACCATGCCCACTCGACTACAAGATGTGATCGAGATAAGGGGAAGATAGATTAAGTATTGAATCGTGGCTTTTTTTTTTTTTTGTTTTGTTTTTTGAACGCTTAATTGTTTGAATGTTCTAAGGCAGATGCCAGTAAGTTTGTTTTGTTTATGTCACGAAAGATATTTTGTTGAGAATAAAATCTTTTTTCTTTCCATTTGCAGCCACAATGTCTTAATGATAGTCATGGCATAATACATTCATAAACCTGATGTTAATTACTAAAATAATCGTAAAAGAGAAAGAAGCAATTATGTATATTTTGTCTTTCTCTCTCTTAAAAATAAAACAAAAAAAAAACATAAAAAACACGAGGTTGTATTCGAACACAGAACCTCACGAATAAGAGGCCGGAAAGCTACCTTTACGCTATCAGGTAACACATAGATTACTTTAATTATAACTGTAGATATCAGGCAACGTGGTCCAACAACATGTAACATCGCCTGTCTCCGAATTGTAGCGAAGATACCCGAAGGGAACTTTGCTTCAAGAGAGCGGCCACTTTTTCTTTTGACAACTGTACGTATTATTCTGTCGATGTTTAATCATATTTTTGTAGTAAAAATTATCTGTTTTTATATCTAAATAAAATTTCACAAGAATTGTTCTAAAATATTTACTCAGCTTACTTAATAATGCGTTTTCGCGTACCTTTTAAATATTTCCCCTACCATTTCTTCATTCATTCATTATTTCATTCAAGAGCCAGACATAACGAGCCCGACAGAGGAGCTTACTGAGCATGCGCAGTAGTCTGTTATAACTGGAATTAGGAAAATTTAGGTAGTCCAAATTTTGTTTCTGGGTCTGAACCAGAGTTTAAGCTAGATAATAAATAATTGTCGCAAAAATGCACAATTTAAAAATTATATTTGTGCAATTTGAGTAAAGCTTGTGCAATATTCTAAATAATTGTACAGAAAGATAAAATTAATAAGGTTTGCAGAAACAAAAAGTTAAATATAATTTGTTTCTTGGAGCTTTATTACTTTTAATCCATCTTACCACACTCTAGATATACTTACGTAAGTAAATCATTAGACATAGATATGTTTAGAATCAATTACTGCTGTAACGTCGCATTAAAATACGTTATTTTATGGGCACTCTAAACATTGAAATTCTTTACGAGTAGGCTCTTCAAGATCTATCGTTACCAGAGTGCTACCCACGCCATTAGCATTTCATTTAGTTCAGATTGTCCAGAAGTAATTAGTTCATACAGATATTTGATTTCATTTTCTCCATTAGGCCCTACAATCTTCATTTCTGAAGTCCAATGTGGTGGTCTCATTTTTGCACATTTACATCGAAAGTTTGTTGCATTTTTAGAAGTCGAGTAGCAAAATGCGACTATGGCTTAAACTCTGGTCTGAACTGTAGTAGTGTCTCGTAATGAAATTCGAAGTGTTTGCTTGGCATGGCTTTACGAGGATTGAACACGGAACAGATTCGTACACTTACTCATTGTGCGTCCTATATATGTCGGTTCGATCTCTGTTCAAGTCGTGATGGAATTTGTGGTGGAAGAAGCAGACATTGCAGAGGGTTTTTCTCGGGGTATTCCCATTTCCCTCTATCATTACACCAACACTCTCCATCTTCCTCTCATTTCATCTGTCATCTGATAAAATTAAAAATAGGCTGGAGTGAAGTCTTGGGGTGATATAGAAAGGCTTGGGGTTCCAGGCTTTGGGGCTCACCAGGTAGGCCCACCCGTCCTCGAATGGGATCTGACTCTATGAGGGGCCGAGGCAGGAAGGCCCACCTTCAGCATCCGATTCACGAACGCCACGCAGGACTTGGACAATCATAGAATGCCGTACAAGAAAGCATAAGTGCAAGGACCTGTCCTAGGTCAAGCCGTCCAAAAGCCAAGCCAAGTCTCAGTAGAAACGTTCCTCTACCGCCGAATGTACTCACTTTCATTCATAGTTTCTGTCCAAGGGCAGGTCTTTCACTGCAAACCCAACATTCTCAAATCTTCTCTATTTTTCTTCTTTCTCTTAGAGCCGATTTCACCAAACTTATTTAAATTCAATTGTTACTTAAAGTCTTTTTAATTGACAATTAGAGGGACAATGCATTTGACCAACACAAATTGGGCTTTAAGCTTTCATTAGACTACATTTAAGTTAATTGGTCAATATATGGTCATTTAAATAATTAATCCATAAAGTGTATATAGTATTTGTGGACCTAGAAAAGGAGTTTGACAGAGTGAATTGGAATAACTGATGGACATCCTGAAGAAAATAGGTGTGGTTTGGAAAGACAGGAGGCTGTTCAGTAATCTTTGTATGAAAGAACGAGTCAAAGTCAAGATAGGAGAAGAAATGTCAGAAGGAAGTGAGATAGGGAGAGGAATATAACAAGGATGTCTTTTACCACCTAAACTGTTCAACATCTATTTGAAGGAGTTAGTAAAGAACTGTTTTCAGAACATGGCAGGGTGATAGTAGGAGGGAGAAGAATAAAGTGCATAAGATTTGTTGATGATATGGCGTTGTTAGCAGAAGCAAAGACAATAGTAAGGGATATGCTATTGGACCTAAATGACAGCTGTGAGTAGCATAGGATGAAGATAAATACAAACAAGACGAAGACCATGGTTGTCGGAAAAGAATAAAAAAGGTAAATATGTGAATACTAAATGAGACAGTAGAGCAAGTGGACAGCTTCAAATACTTGGGATGTACTGTAAGCAGTAACACGAGCTACTGCCAGGAAGTCAAAAGGAGGATAGCAATGCCAAGAAAGCTTTTAATAGAAAAGGAGCATCTTCTGTGGACCTCTGGAAAATGAACTAAGGGAGAGACTAGTGAAGTGCTTTGTGTGGAGTGTGGCACTGTACAGGGCAGAAACATGGACATTACGACGAAGTGAAGAGAAACGACTAGAAGCATTTGAAATGTGAATATGGAGAAGGATGGAACGTGTAAAATGGACAGACAGAGTAAGAAACTAAACTATGTTGGGAAGAGTAGGTGAAGAAAGAATGATGCTGAAACTGATCAGGAAGAAAAAAAGGAATTGGTTGGGTCGCTGGCTAAGAATAAACTGCCTACTGAAGGATGAACTGGAAGGAATAATGAACGGCAGAAAAGTTCGGGGCAGAAGAATATATCAGATGATAGACGACATTAAGATATATGGATGATATGCGGAAACTAAGAGGAAGGAAAGAAAATAGAAAAGATTGGAGAATGCTTGGTTTGCAGTGAAAGACCTGCAAATCAAGCTTTCAGGTTAGGTAAAGTTGAGTTGAATAATTTCGAGGGAAAAATTGTTCCGGGGCCGGGTATCGAATCCGGGACCTTTGGTTAAACGTACCAAGCTCTCCCAACAGAGCTACCCGGGAACTCTATTGCTCTTCTTTGCAACACAAGAATTGTGGAATTATTCATAGAAGCCGTTTTGTTTTATTGCACAGAATTATACTCTTAGTCCCATTTAAGTTCTTTTATTCGTTATAAAACGTAGGATTTAGCTTCATGAAAACGGTTTACAAGGACTTAAAGACATATTCTCACTTAAAAGATTTATAAGAGAAAATGTTGTCCGATTTGAAGGTTGCTACGTGTTAAGCGAAGTAATTGAAGTGTTATTTGAGGTTTTTGTATGACTTGTACAAGGAATAAAATGATTTTGCTATGTTTTAGAGAAGCTGCGGTGTGATGTACCGGTATTGGTGATGACCTTATGACTAAGAGGATCGGGACTTGTTGTTGTGGTTTCCGTTCCCCGACACGCAATTGGGAAGGTTGCGTCTCAAACAAAACATTGTATTTTATGCGACGATTAGCTAAACCGCCTGACAATGCAACACGAATTTATTATGAATATGCGTTGAATGTAAATGTGATCAGAAATAGGTTTTTATTGTATTCCACCGTGTCTTGGAAGATTTTTGTATTCCATCGTGTCTTGGAACTTAACATTTCGTAACGTTTCAGAACTACATAAAGGTTCCATCATCAGGCCAGTTAGATACTCGTATGACCGGAGCAGGGATGCAAAACTGTGCTATAACTGCGGCAGACGTCACAAGCCGGAACACGTAAATCATCCCTTCTCTTCAACCCTCGCGTCATTGGATATGGTAGGGGAAGAAGAGATATGTATTCAGTGTGCTTGCCAAACGTCACTGATACGTCATTGAAGGCTCCGGCCTTATGGACGGAGGATCAAACTATTTCCCCATGCTTCCACCCCTCTCTTTACCAGTTCTGCAACCCTGGGCCAGAAGGATCGCCTCCTCTGTTGGGCTCGTTATGTCTGGCTCTTAAATGAAATAATGAATGAATAGAGAAATGGTAGGAGAAATAATATTTAATAGGTACGCGAAAACGCATTCTTACAAGGAAAAATGAGACTGACAAGAGGTGTCGATGTGAACTCCAAGCCTATTAGTCACTTTTCTCACGCCGATTTTTTCTGTTCCATTGAAGCATTAGAGAATTTTGAAGAGAAAGGCCGAGAATTGACGTAACGTACTAGCTGCTATACGAGGGAGGGAGAAGCACGGTAAGAAAAGTAAGGATCGCCGAAGATTTAAGAGGCTGCATATCGACTGGGACACCGCAGTCCTCGCAAGAGAAGGAATTCGAGCCCTTACACTGTGTGATTGATAGTCGAGTGAACTCGCCCTGAAGTATCGAAGGCAACATGCATAAACCTAGGTTCCCATTTGGAGGACTTAGTTTGGAAAAAAATCCAGAAATTGTGTGGAGGGAGAGATGTAGTAGATCCGTGGTCCATTTCTTTTAGGATTCATCTCGACATTTGTCTTAACGCCTTACGAAAACAACAAGCAGGATGAGTTGTCTCAATTTAGGAGACTGGCTGCGAGATGATTCTAATAATATACGAGTAGCTCGATCGATCCTAAATGCATGGTGTTGGGAAGGGCATGTGTTGCTGTTTGTAATAGCCCGAACCGTATTTCACCAGGAGACAAAATATTGGTGTATTCCTGACAAAAGATGAACTGGGAATTGATCCTGATCCTGAGGCTATCTGGTTCCTCAGAAAACTGAGCAAATTATGAATTTATAGAAGGATATTTGCTTACAGATGTCTCTGAAGGTCAAGATCGCGAAAATCTGCTACAGATGAAACTGGAAAAGAAGAATCTGGCACTAGAAATCAGTGCATTGCAATCCGCAACTGAATAGTATGTGCGGATATGGTGCACTGCTTTTCTTCTTGTCTTGCTCCCTCATTTTCATCTTTGAATCAAATTCCCACTCATTTTATTCTTTTTTTCCTTTAATGATTCCTTACCTCTTATTTCTCCCCTTTTATATCTTTTCCTTAATTTTGCCTTTATTTATATTTATTTTTACTCTTTATTTTTGTTCTCTTTTATTCTTTCTTTTACTTTTCGTTCTTATTGTATTTATTTTACGTCTACTTTCTATTTCTTCATTTTTAAATTAATGTTAATGCAAATTTTGTGCAGGTGTTCATTAAATATTTTGTTATGTATTGATATTTTAATTAAATGCGTTTTTAGGCTTTCTCGGTGAAATCGTGTCCTGGAACTTGAAATTTCCGGAGTATCATGTCATCTAGAGAGAAAGATTAGAGAGCATAATAATTTTCATTTTTTCAAAAGTAGTTGTTCAGATTTTCTAGTATTGCCAAGTGTTTGTTCCACATAGAGGCTGATTATATACGTTATTAGGTTATACCACAGTCTAGTATATACAGTCACGAAGCTTGAGTTGTTGAGGATGCCAGAAACAATAGACTGTGCCTGTACTATTTCGCATTGTCTGTGATGAGGCGATAGTAGCGATCCTAGTGGTTAGCAACTATCTATGGATGCATATTCACTACGTATTTAATTTCGTGACTGTGTATACTGGACTGTAGTTTTACGATGAATGTAATCAGAGTTCATTAGGCTTTCCTTTATTTCACCATGTCCTGGAACTTGACAATTCCAATTCAGTCGTCCCGGATTAGCTATACGTAACGAGCACAACAGAATAGGCGATTCATCTGGCCATACGTATCTGTCCTGTTCATGGAACCTATATGTAGTTCCCAAACGTTTGAAATGTCAAGTTTGAGGACACGATGGAATACCCAAAAGTTTAAGGAGAATCCAGTCAAAATTAGGGGTCAAAAATTCGATTTCTTATTTTGTGTTTAAAAAACTATAAAACTTTCCTTTAAAACAATAAGTATTATTTATTGTAAGGAGTATCTTGCAGATAAGGCCTTTCAATGGCCTCTTTAAATTTTGCGGCGTATGCAAAGCCCCTAATTCATATATCCTCTCTTTTTTAAATGCAGTTTTTCGTAAGTTGTTATTTTTTAAACTTAAGTGCATTTTTCTCTGAAACCACGGAGCTATTTACATGAAATTGTTACAGTGTTTCTTGAAGTCTGTATTCTGCAAGGTAGACCTACGGGTTTATGAATATTACACATTAACATGAGAGAAAAAAAATATATGGATTGAAAAAGTAGCAAAAATTGTTAATCAGATTTAATAATTTTTTCTGTTTCACTAAGGGTAAAATATTTAATTAAATTTCGCTTTAGAATTTACAATATAGCTTACATTACTTGATAACTTATAAAAATGAAAGGCATAAGTGAATATTGTAGCAAGTAATGTGCACCTGAAATTTGAGGTACATTTAGCAAAGTGGGAAAACGGGTTGTCAGTTAGGACCTTATTTTTACTTGGCCAAAAAACTAATAAACTAATTAGTTGTCTTTTATACCACTGAATTCATAATGATTTATTGTATAACTGTGGACATTTTTATTCCATTCTGAATACTGAAAGCCTAGAAATATTGAACTGAAGTTTTGAAGTTTTGCACAGGCATCACTACCCACTCCCCTTAAGGGGAGATTCCACTGAAAATCATGAAAATATTCCATAAAATTTTATGGCTATTTCACTTCTTTAGAATGTATATTTTCATACCCCAAATTGATTTAGTTCAATTCTGATTACAAATATGTTTATTTTTTTTTAATTAAGGCTGTAAGACGTGGTATTTAAAGAGCTGTACATTTTTTCATCAAAGAATTCTTTATATATATATATATATATATATATATATATATATATATATATATATATATATAAATTTCCGATTACAAATCTAGTAACCTTTTGTTCCAAAGTTGGCTTCCTGAAGTTACTAGATGAATGTAGAGGAGAAGAATTTTAATAAGTATTTGTTACATAAATATTCATTTTACTTTCAAATCCATTTTTCCGACACCATCTTTTTTGTGCCAAATATTAATCAATCCGGATGGAATTTTTACTGACAGTATTCATGAGGTAATTGCATGTTTGTATGCATTTATTTTGTACGAAATGCTGATAGTTTATTTTATTTATGTATTTTCCATGAATTATTGGAACAAATAATATTTTCAAAATTTCAACAAAAAAATGAAAGTGAATAAATGTGATATTTCATGAAATGAATACATAGAAATGTTTCTCTACGTCTTGTGAATGTAACCAAAAGGAAAGAAAGCTTAGAAATTGAGATCTTCTACTAAAAACTTGGGTTTGAAAATATTTCTAAAAAATTTAGAAAAAAAATCAACATTAAAAGTCAAACATTTGGGAGTTCAAAACATGCTCCCAAACTTTGGTGAAAACAAAGTTATTAGGGAAAAAGTTGTCATTTTTAATGGAGTGTTCCTTAATTCTGCTGAAATTTGATCTGTTAATGATTTGCTTATGTATTTCTGTATTTATATTTTTTCATTCGTTTTCACACCTGGTCCTTTACAATCCGATGTCTTCGTTTTATTTGTATTCCTTAACCCACTCGGTTAGGAATGCTAGTGTAACGTGTTACAAGCCATAGGTTAGCTATTCGTAGATTGGTGTTACATTCACATTTTTGTCTTCGAGAAAATTAAAATATTGGGGTTATAAGAGAATGATATTGTTGCGATATAATCATATTTCTCTGTCCTTGTCTGCGAAGCGAGGTAATTACCTGCCCCTTGTATTTGCATCACAGCAATCCGTGACCCCGTGGTCGCTATTAGCAGATATATGCTGATGGGACGCATGTACAAGTAACGTACACAGCTTCGAGTGTAACAGCATTCCGTAATTGCGAGCTGAAAAGCTAAAACGAGGCTTTTTGGGTCGTGTACGAAAGTATGGCTACTACGTATGGAGCAGCAATATAGTAAGCAACAAATAGAAGTCAACTTGTTTTCATCCACAGTTAAAAAAACTGGATTTTAGTTCTAGATCCTCTATTGTGGCTCAAGTGGCAGCGTTTTCGGCTACAACCGGATTCGGATTCGATCCTAGCACAGAAGTAGAGATTAATTAATCTCTTTCGTATGGTACTTACTTTGTATCTACTAAGCCAGTGATGGGCATATCGAAGGGGAGGTAAATATGATTCAGTTCACTCCCACAATATTTAAGACGCGTTTACATCACATGAACTTGGCTTCTTTCCGCTTAGGGCTGAACAAAACTAATGCGGCATGCCATTACATTAAACAGTTCAAATCAAGTCAAATATATAATATAAGCATTCATAATATGGTCACTACGGTTAGCACTCATAAATACTTACAAGCTCTAGATCGCCTATACTGTTTGGTCAGGACGAGTCGGTCTATATTAGAATTAATATTAATACTACATAAACGTAAAGCAGTTATGAGGTGATAGGCTGTTAGATGTGTACGCGCAGTATTTTTCATCACGTTCATTTTAGAAAATAAATGTTCGCAGACATAAGTGGATTAAAAGATTGCCAGCATCTTAATTGCGAAATTACATAAACTAGAAGACTTGTCATTTGGTAATAATTCATGGAATTCCTTGCTGGTTTTACCTGATATTTGAAAAATGGTATTTTTCTCTGTGACTCGCCTATGTGTTTGAAATGCGATAAATTGATCGGACTGCATTTTCAACTAGTAGCCTACTTACTTACTTACTTACTTACTTAGTGGCTTTTAAGGAACCCGGAGGTTCATTGCCGCCCTCACATAAGCCCGCCATTGGTCCCTATCCTGAGCAAGATTAATCCAGTCTCTACCATCATATCCCACCTCCCTCAAATCCATTTTAATATTGTCTTCCCACCTACGTCTCGGCCTCTCCAAAGGTCTTTTTCCCTCCGGCCTCCCAACTAACACTCTATATGCATTTTCAACTAGTAGTGATTGTAAGTTGACTTTTCCATTAACAATTTTTTCTTGTAGATTCTTAAAAATTTTCTCACTATTTCAACCTGCACAACAAATTACATTAAAATAACATATTAGTTTATTGCATGTAACAATTATTTTATTGATATAAACTATTTTTAACAATCCTGTTTAAAATCTTATCTGCAAGCTTGTTCTCCAAAATCCTTCTTATGTTGAAGATCGAAGTGCTGCCTGATATTATATTTTATATAAATCTTAACTGATCAGTTGAGGCGTTGAATTTTACTTTCATTCATAATAACAAAATAGGTTTGTTCCCATGTTTCTTGGAAATTAAAATGAAACCTACAATTTAT
This sequence comes from Periplaneta americana, assembly GCF_040183065.1. Lineage (NCBI taxonomy): Eukaryota > Metazoa > Arthropoda > Insecta > Blattodea > Blattidae > Periplaneta > Periplaneta americana. Next base: position 79,704,417 of record NC_091123.1, on the reverse strand, counting down.
TCGCCATATTCCACCACTTTACTCACCCCTGATTAGAACGCTGTGGAACCGAGTTCAACCTCTGCTTGCTGTACGTACACGCAGGCAGGTAGAATATTTGTGGAGGGAGAAATGAAGGGGTGGTGTATACAGTGCCCGCGCGGGAACATTGTGCCTGTACTAAGCGATTGCACTGCATCAAGCTCATAGCATGGCCATAGCTTTACATAACTTACAGATAAACATTAACAGGCACTACTACATTTCATACTACACTACCAGCTTGCATTAATCACTGCTAGGGGTGCTGATTAGATCTACTAACAGTATTATCTTTAATTTTCGAATGGACATTGGCGACAATGGAGGGGGGACCAAAGACGATGGCAACTGCTATGATGCTAATTATGAAAATAAGTGACTTCACTTACCTTCAGATCGACATAATCTTCGTTCTTAGAAGGGCTGGTTTTTGATTGAGATGTTTTATATAATGTGATGTATGTCAGCTAACCAAATCCTGTGTGCTTTCTCTAGATTGTTGTATAAGCAAATGAATACGTATAGGTCTCGCAAGCAGGGATTACCGACGACTGGAATGCGAACGAAACAATTCGGTAAGGAAGAGCGGGCGACAGGAAAGATCGCGAAATAACTTGAATGATATTCAAGAGTACAGTCGGAAGAGAAACAACATCGATAGAATCAGTCTTGTGTTGTGATAGTTACATTAATGTTTTAGTTTCAGTTCCACTGCATGTGAATGCGTGTCTTGTTCCAAGTGCGTTTATTTTATTATGTAGTGATGGAGCGTTCCCCTCCCAGAGTATCATTATTTTATTCATAAACATAATGTTGCGCGTTTAATTCGTTTGGAATTTTTCTCTTGCTACGCTCTTCATTTCCACAGGCGATGCTCCCATCTGTTCATCTTCTTGGAAGAGGCAGTACCTCCATCGGCCCGTACCTCTCGCCCCCTCGGTGTGATTACATACACACGTCAAAACAGACAGTAACACCACCACTGTTTTTCGGTAATCTTTCTTGCGCGAGCTATACGTAGGATGATCGAAGGTCGGATGAAGTCTAATGACGGATAAAATTAAATCAATAATGTAATGACGACATGAGTAATTGACGCGGTATTCTGATATCGTTGCGATTCGATAGTGTTCAGATAAAGAGGGTAGGCCCTAAGTCATTTTTTTTTTGTACAAATGGAGTTTTGATCCCCAGGTGAATACACAAGTTAAATTCTGAAAAAACAAAATAATACTAGGATTTGATGTGTTTTATTTGTGTAGAAAATTATTTGCAATATGGGTCCGAAATTTAATTTTAAGTTATCTCAAAACTCATTTTATGGCATCTCCCTTTACTCAAACACCATAGAATTTATTAATGTTTATTATTATTATTATTATTATTATTATTATTATTATTATTATTCCAACATATTCATTTATTTTTCTTCTATTTCCTTACTCTTTCCAGAGCCGCCACTGTTATAGCAGAAAGAAAGTTCATCCTTCATTCTTGACGTCCTGTTCAAATTACGAATGCCATTATCTCAAATAAAAGCGATTACTGGGCAGTACATTGGCAAGCATGTTTGTTAGTACAGCTATTGTGAAGGTCAGTGCAACAAATATTATTGTGTCATTTGTGAGTACCACATAATTATTTTATCATCTCGCACTCTAATTTTACGCATGTGCTTGTGTAAGCATGAGTAAATATTTTAAAGCACGATTTCCTGTGTCGATGACTGGTATTTGGGTTGCTTACCGTTATCGCTACTTCCGAAACTCAAGATCTGTAACGTAGTCCATTCATTCTTGTTCACGATGTTATGTGACCTTCAAGTACAAGTAGTGGCCCGCTTCCGTCTCGGATCTGTGAGAAATGCAACCAGCATATTCAGAAATGTGTGCCCTAACTACAGGACATGGACCACAACACAGGGAAAGTAAAAAGTATTTGAACAGGAGTAGGAGACATAGAAAAAAGCGTCACAAAAATGACTCAAATTAGGTTATTTTATTTAAATAAATAATTTATATATATAAATATATATCTATATAATATCTTGTATTAATAAAAAATCGAATTACCAACAAATAACAAGAAAACCCATTACAAAGTATAAATATAGAACCATTAAAGAAAAAAATTTCTTAAAACAAAAATAAAGTGCCTGAGTAAAGGGTTATCGTGATAGGATAAATAAAGTAATCTAAAATTATACATAATGCAACAACACAGTTCAGAACATGCTGAACAAACGGAATATAATACAGGGTGGCACACGAAATGTCATACCATTTATTTTACACATAACACGTATTGATTTGTATTAAAGCTTTACAAAATTATACAGAATTAATAATTAGGATTTGGAATTTTATCTCTAATGCAGAACATGTTCCATATGACCACCGTTTTGCCTCAAAACCTCTTGCAAACGAACCCTTACATTCGTCACCACTTTTCGACACAAGTCTTCAGATAGAAGGGCTCTGAGCTGCACCACATTTTCTGGCCTCCTTTGGTACACTTTCTCCTTTGGGAATCCCCATAAAAAAATCGCAACCTATGTCCGGCCTATGAGGCGGCCACATTTTGCCGCACCCATGTTGATGTGACATCACACGAAGATCAAACATTTCGTGCAGGTAATCCAGAACAGGGTTTGCAGTGTGTGAACGGGCTCCATCCTGCATGAACCACTGTGTTTCCATGAGGAGACCTTTTGCCATGAGATGGGGGATAAAACTGATTTCCAACATGGTTTTGTATCGAACTTGGTTGACAGTTTCATCGAAGAAAATTGGACCGATGATTCCGTGGCTGGAAATTGCGGCCCATACAGAAAATTTTGCCCCAAACATTTCTTTTTCATGCAGCATGCGAGAAGGTTCCCTCGCCCAGAATCGAACGTTTTGTTTATTCACAACACAGAACAACTTTCACCTTGTGTTCAACAGTCAATCGCCCGTTGTCCGCCATTTCACAAATTGATGTTTGTGCTCGTAGCTGTGGTTACATCCGAATTGTGATGCTACCTATCGGATTTTCCATGAATTTCGGCATCCACTAGCGCAGTCAGAAACATCGAAACTACAATATTAGAATTTTTATGTGATAATTAAATGGTATGACATTTCGTGTGCCACCCTGTAGATATTCTATGTATAATCTGTAAGGAAGAAATATAAAATTTATCCTCCGCACCTAGTGTCGAACATAGGTCCACTGCTTTGTAGCTGCATATGATACCGTAGTCCAAGTTCTTCATTATCATATCAATCAACACTGTCCACAAAAATATGTTAAACTAGTTATTCTTTCGGCAAATAGAATTTCTTTCTGTGAAGCATTTCAAAAGTTCATGCATAGTGTTCCGCCCAAGGGCAGATCTTTCACTGCAAATCCAGCATTCTCCAGTCTTCCCTATTTTCTGCCTTCCTCTTTGTCTCCGCATATGATCCATATATCTTAATGTCGTCATGATCTGATATCTTCTTCTGCCCCGAAGATATCATCATTCTTTCCAGTGCATCCTTCAGAAGGCAGTTTTTTTCTCAATCAGTGACCCAGCCAATTCCTTTTCCTCTTTCTGATCAGTTTCAGCATCATTCTTTCTTTACCCACTCTTTTCAACACACTTTCGTTTCTTATTCTGTCTGTCCATTTCACGCGTTCCATCCTTCTCCATTTCCACGTTTCAAATGCTTCTAGTCGTTTCTCTTCACTTCGTGATCATTCTTGTTATGTTTTATAACAAAAAGGTATACAGAAGGACTGATGGTTATGTTATAAAATAATAACCCTGTAAAAAAATATAATGATCAAGGAATATGTCAAACCCCCACCAGACTAACGCAGGGCTTATTAGAGGTGACAAATTATTATATAGGCTACTTTAACATTTTCATTTCTTAGACTTATTTCGGCATGAAATTTTGACTGATTCCCTTTATCATTATGTGTAGGGTTGTCATAACTCTGGATACAAAAATGTGGACACTTGTTTTCCAAAAAATTTGGGATATCATTTGCACTAAAGAAAACTATCCACTATATTGCACCAATACGTAAAAAATGAACAGGAAACTGAATACTATTACTATACCACTGTCATAAGATAAAATTAATATCCTGATAATTACAAACAGATAGATTGATCTGATTAAGTGACTTAAACATACAGTACATTGTATCAATTTTATTATTTCATACTTCTGGGAAGAATATAGCTACTTGTTTTAGAGAAGGAGGGTTTTCTTTGATGTAGTCATAGAAATTCATACATAAAAACTTAGAATTGACTTTAATTTTCAGCATTGCTTTCATCGTATTTTATTTGAAATGTGTTTCTTTCAGGTGTTCAAATGATTTTCATGAAAAAAACAAAACACTTTGTTGAAAACTAAACACAAAATATTTACAGCTTTCAGTTCTCTGTTCTCTGTTTCCTTCATACTTCTTCATATTTTCCATGATTTTTAAAGCACAAGATCCATAAGCATGGCCTCATCAAAAAGTTTGTCATTATTTGAAACTCAGCTGATTTCCCGACACTTCTCCATAGTAATTCACAACCTCAATCTATTTGAATCCAAAAAAACTACTCAGCATCCTCAAAACTTTCCTTCCATGGTTCGAGATATGAAATGCACTGGTCATAGCAGCTCAGAATATTTTCTTCGAAATACCCTTCTTTCATTTCACCTTCAGTGATGAATATCACCAGTTTCTGTTTAGCTGTCTGGGAGATAAATTTATGATTTCTCTTAGAAGTTAACTTCGTAATATGTGAATATAGTACTTTGGCCTTTGATGTATCTTCAAAATCAAAGTGTACAAAAGAATAGCCCTTTCCCTTTTCAATTGGTGACTATAGCTATAGTAAGACAATCCTTCGAAGAATATAGTAACTAATTATTAATCTCTTAAGCTATTTGCTTTTCCTAATCCGAGCAGAAAAGACGAACATTTCGTCACTTTTTTAGATGTACGATACGGATATTGACGCGGATCTTAAAATACAAACTGTCCGTACAAAATATGGACATATGGCAACCCTATACATATGTGATAACGATAACAAATAGAGTCTGGATTTTAATAATATACAATTAGCCTACACAGTTTAATGTTACGTATGTATGCACGAAGAGAAAGCATAATTTATGTTGACGACATAAACATGTAGCAATGTTTTCTATAAATTTGATTTTCCATATTTTAAATATTTTGTACCTATAATATTACACATTTCACACGATACTACATATTTTAACATTATTGGATAATTATATTAATAAATACTCGGTTATAACATATTGCACACCATGCGGCATAATTTTATTATTGCGTTGAGCGTTACATTCTAAGCGATAATTATTCCAGAAATTCGTTGTCGCCAACAATGACTCGTTTCAAACGTTTCCCTTTCTTGCTCTGAAAACGCATAAGCATTTTCAGAATTTGTAGAGGTCAGTGTTATTTTAACCATGTCACCAGTCCCATCATCGTTGTCGTCCAAGCTAAAAAAATGGATTTCCATTGACAGTGCTTGAACAACAGATTTAGGTAAACAACAACATTTAGCAATAGTGATTAGTGAAATTTTCAGTTCAGTTTCATACATCACACTCATTTCGGTTGGGTTCCCGCCTGACAGTATCAAGAAACTGGATGCTTCAAGTATGCCTCTTCAAGAAAAACCATGGGAATAATGAAAGATGCAGTTCAGAAGGTTAGTGTTGTACAATACCAGGTGAAGAGGGTGATGCAGTTTCCACTAAAATGCAAACTGCTCTGAATAAGAATTCCGGATACGTAAATCTTCTTATTTTCTCTCTATTATTTAATGGTGAAACTGCAGAACACTCTGAGAATATTATTGCTAGCACAATTCTTTTCTATAAACACGCATGGGTGTCATCTTGTGATGTGGAACGATCTTTCTCTAGACCAGGGACGAGCAAACTTGGCTAAAATAGCCAAATACGTCACAGCATGACGTATTACCTTTCTATCACCACTACAGCACAGGCACTCTCCATCTGCGGGACAGAGGGCAGTGACGCGTGTCTTGTCTATCAGTACTTTTGCATTCATTAATTCTATTTTACTTATTGCGTTACCAAAGAAAGGTAGGATGTAATTACATACTTGGGTTCTAGTCGAGTCATAAGCTCATAAGAACCATAAGTAAAAGTTAAATTGAGCGCCGACGCCAATTTTATTTCACACTGGGAATAAAGGTGAAAATTTGCACTGAAAGTGATGGTCGGCGGAAAGGCAGGGTCGCATGCCTTGCATGTAAGTTTTTTTTGGTAGATAGGCCTACATAGATAGAAAGCGAGTTTTCGTAAGGTAGAGATCAGTGACAGGCTGAGTTAGTCTAATTCTGACTTTTGGTACGCTTTGCATATACATAGTACGCATTTTGATCGGTCTGCCTTCCTTTGGTAACGCAATTGTGAAGCATTAATACTTCCCATAAATTGCGATATGCTTGATTATATATTTGTCTACATAGGCCTATTTAAGGGGTCATCTACACTATTGAGGATAAAAAACGTACTTAATCTTTTATTTTATTTTTTAAATTTCATTAAATTAAATCAAAATATCTCGAATTATGACCTAAAACGTGAGGACGTGTCATTCAGCAATACATATTTCCAATAAGTTTGTCGCTCACTTCCCGTATATTACTATTATTATTTTTTTTTTTCCATGATATCTCATACAATTTTTTAGATACCTAATGTAATGAAATTTTGCAAGCATATGTATTTCATAGAAAAGAACCAAATTGACCTTTATCACTGTTATTACTAGTTCTTATTTCATAAAAAATTAATGGAAAAAAAAAAAACGAAGTAAAATATTATTTTATCGAAAAAAGTCAGAAAAATATTTGTCATTTAGCCATTGAAATGGTAAGAGGTCAATTTTATTAAGGCATGCGAATAAAATGAGATACCGGTAAAAATATGTTAGATTATTGAAAATTATATGTGATAGCTTGGTGATAGTATTTGGGTAACGGTTTTTCGTAATGCACACTGAGCCCGCCAGTTTAATGAATCGTAAACTACAGTATTAAAGGTAAATTGATTTTTAATTCTAAAATTTGTTTATTATGTAGAAGCATTGTGTAAAAATTATACCAAATTTCAGAATGAAAAGAGTTCAGATCCGGAAATGATACATTTTTTAATATTACTAAATTTAGAAAGGTGTACATGACCCCTAACCAATTTTGGCTAAATATTTACATAGGCCCTCCATATTTTTCAATTTGATAGAATTACATAAAATCCGGGTTCTGTTGATAACAATTACTTCAGATACAGTACAACTTCGATAAGCCGAACTAATTGGGACCGGTGCTAGCTTGGATTATCAATTCGTTCGGATTATCAAATGCATGCAGCTACTCTATCTGAACTTAAAAAGCATAATATTGCACACTACTATAAATATAAAAAAACTGATAGACACCATTGTCTATTTTCTTAGTCTGCTTAACATCCCCTTTTATCCGATTTTCACATCACTACAGGTAGAGAAGGGCGTTTCATTCGATATTCTTTTCCAATAATCACTCGTTTTCTTTGCTTTCCGTTTTGTACGCACATTCAATAGTGCGTTCAGGTTGTCGAGGTTCTACTGCAATTAAAAGTGTGGTACCTATACCAAAAGCATTCATAATTGTTCTAATACTTTACTATATGCTGCATTCATATTTGTTAGGACTATGGACTGTGTTCAATGGTATATTCCCCGATAGATACAAATATTCAGTGGTTATTCCTATCTTACAAAAGGGAGAAACAACGTCTCCAGAAAATTACAGACCCCTATCACTTCTACCAGTCTTCTCCAAAGTCTTTGAAAAAGTAATGTACCGTATAAAAGATTATATCATCATCTAGAAAGATACAACATTTTAATCTCAGAACAGTTTGGATTTAGGAAAACTAAATGCACGGAAAATGCAACATTTAGTTTAACTGACAAACTTCTGGAGACAGTTAATAAAACATTACAAGTTGGAGGGATTTTCTGTGATTTGTTCAAAGAATTTGACTGTATAAATTATAAAATGCTGCTAGACAAATTAGATTATTATGGAATTAAAGACATTGCACACCAATGGTTTCACTCATATCTCATAGATAGGAAACAGAAAGTTGAAATCAATGCAACTACGAACTCTACATCGACATGGGGTACTATTAATAATGGAATTCTTCAAGGATCAAAATTAGGTCCCCTACTTTTTCTAGTGTTCATAAATGATCTTGTCCACCTAATAAAAGATGTAAATCATCCCATATTATTTGCAGACGACACAAGTATAGTAATTACAACCAATAACTCCAGCACATTCCAATCTTCAACACAGGCAATTCTCCTCAAAATATGTGATTGGTTCTCAACCAATAAATTAGTATTAAATGGTAACAAAACTAGTATAATCCAATTTAAATCCTGTTAAAATTCAACCTCGCAAGTATCAAACCCAATAATTAATAACAGATCCCTAAGAGAAACAACAACCACCAAATTCCTTGACTTACAAATCGATAATGTGTTAAATTGGAAAAATCATATTAAAGAAATTACCCCCAAACTAAATTCAGCATGTTTTGCTATTAGATCTAAGGAAGAGATAGTAAATATCAATACCTTAAAAACAATATACTTTACATACTCCACTCGGTAATGAGTTTTGAAATAATAATTATTCTGGGAAAATTCTATAGACAGTAACAGTATATTCTTTCTACAAAAAAGAGTAATTAGAATAATAGTAGGTGCTAAATCTAGGGAATCGTGTAAGACTATTTTCAAAAAACTACAAATAATGTCCATGGCTTGTCAGTATATTTTTTCACTAATAATCTTCCTCGTATGTAATCTTGAAAACTTTGTAACTAACTCAACAGTTCATAGCATAAATACACGTCAAAAAGACTTTCATACTCCATCGGCAAGTCTATCGTGCTATCAAAAAGGAGAGCTTTGTATGGCAGTAAAAATTGTTAAAAGTCTTCCTATGGATATAAAAATGAAACTCAAAACATAAGATTATTTAGGGCCAAATTAAAGAAGTACCTACGTAATTTCTCACGCCTTCTATTCTGTAGGTGAATTCATGACATTCAACAATTCTTCATGAATATACTTATTTCTGTGTTGTATTAACTTGAGTATTGATACTGAAACTTTGTGTTGTACTAGTAGACTATATTGTAAAACTCTTCTATATATATTTCAACTAGACTGTGAATATAATTAAGACTTTATAGTACTATTAAGATTTTTTTTTCGTTTGACATGTTCCATATTCTAGCTTTGAAGCAATATACGACTACTGTGGAATGTAAATAAATACAATACAATACAGTTGTACCAAAATACCATATTTTGGGAGAAAATTCATGTAGCTAATAAACTTTAAACGTTGTTTAGAATGGAATTTTTGATTGCAACTTATTTTCAGAATTATAAGAGTGCATGATTTACTCTTAATCGGTATAATAATCAATCCTTATAGTATACTGCTTTAAATATATTTGTTGCCGTAAATAGTTTATTTCATTGAGAGACTTTCTTTAATGTAAGCATGCAATGTCCTCAGACTCTCTTTTCATAGCATGAAAGTGTACAGGAAAAAAAAGAGGACGATGTGTTTGATACGGAGAGTTCACCACCTTCCTACGAGATACTGTTGCGGGGGAGGTAGTTCTATTCGTGCCTGCAGAAGAACAGATCCGAGGGGCGAGAGGATGGGGGCCCAGGACCCCAAAGTCAATACGCCTCCCCAACTCCGTCGCTCGCTATAGGATCACCATCGACCCTTTGAATCATTCATAAGCTCTACTTCCAAAGCACACATACACATTCGCATGCAGAAAGTTTTCTTTCCCCGCTCACCAACGTCGCAGGCTTTTCTCTTTTTCTTTTCATCTGAGAATAATATCACTGGAGACAATTTTGTTTTGTTTTTACTAGCACCACACCAAATTTTCATGTGTTTTCTTTCCACCGGCAATTGTAATTCCCTTAGTAAAACGTATTTTCGTTGTATTGTGATGACAAACTCCGTTACGATGATGTAATGTACATTTAATGAGCTTTCGGTATGTTTAAAGATGTTTCTTTCTGGGTTGTTATTTTATGTTGTGCTAGTAGCGAAAGAAATAATAAAAATAAATTGATTTATCATATATCAAACTGTAAGTTGTGTCATTTCCATCTCTAAATACAAGCATCAGAACAAAGATACTTACTTACTTACAAATGGCTTTAAGGAACCCACAGGTTCATTGCCGCCCTCATATAAGCGGGCCATCAATCCCATCCTGTGTCAGATTAATCCAGTCTCTATCATCATATCCCACATCCCTCAAATCCATTTTACTATTATCCTCCCATCTACCTCTCGGCCTCCCCAAAGATCTTTTTTCCTCCGGCTTCCCAACTAACACTCTGTATGCATTTCTAGATTCGCCCATACGTGCTACATGCCCTGCCCATCTCAAACGTCTGGATTTAATGTTCCCAATTATGTCAGGTGAAGAATACTATGCCCGCAGTTCTGCGTTGTGTAATTTCCTCCATTCATCTGTAACTTCATCCCTCTTAGCCCTAAATATTTTCCTAAGAACCGTATTCTCAAACACCCTTACTGTTCCTATCTCGAAGTGAGAGTCCAAGTTTCACAACCATACAGAACAACCGGTGATATAAGTGTTTTATAAATTCTAACTTTCAGTTTTTGATAGCAGACTAGATGACAAAGCTTCTCAACCGAATAATAGCAGGCATTTCCCATATTTATTCTGCGTTTAATTTCCTCCCGAGTGTCATTTATACTTGTTACTGTTGCTCCAAGATATTTGAATTTTTCCACCTCTTCGAAGGATAAATCTCTAATTTTTATATTTCCATTTCGTACAATATTCTGGTCACGATACATAATCATATACTTTGTCGTTTCGGGATTTACTTCCAAACCTATAGCTTTACTTGCTTCAAGTAAAATTTATGTGTTTTCCCTAATCGTTTGTGGATTTTGTCCTAACATATTCACGTCATCCGCATAGACAAGAAGCTGATGTAACCCGTTCAATTCCAAACCCATTACGTTATCCTGAGCTTTCCTAATGGCATATTCTAGAGCAGGATTGGGCAGCAAGAGCGGATTCTACTCTCTCACGGGGAGCCATATGATTTCTCGTCATCCTCTTTCTTCCCCGCCGAACACCGCGCAGCGTTGATTCAGTGAGGGATGAATATTAAGCGTCCCCGTTTAGAGACTGGTTCAGCTTCCGATGCCCAGCCCTGTTCTAGAGCGAAGTTAAAAAGTAAAGGTGATAGTGCATCTCCTTGCTTCAGCCCGCAGTGAATTGGAATAGCATCAGATAGAAACTGGCCTATACGGATTCTGCCATAAGTTTAACTGAGACACATTTTAATTAATCGAACTAGTTTCTTGGGAATACCAAATTCAATAAGAATATTATATAAAACTTCTCTCTTAACCGAGTCACATGCCTTTTTGAAATCTATGAATAACAAAGATACAATGTTTTCAAAAATTTGGTTTTTAAAAAATCTAAAATTCCCCTACAACTCACCGCTACAATAAAATTTGTGTACACCACTACAACCACAACTGAATTATATTGGAATATGACGGTAGTCGCAACTGCCGAGGTTATATCAGCGTCAACGGTGTGCCGGAATTTTGTTCCGCAGGAGTTCTTTTACATGCCAGTAAATCTCCTGACATGAGCCTTTCGCATTTAAGTACACTTAAATGACATCGACCTGGGTCGGGATCGAACCCGCAACTTCGAGTATAGAAGTCCAGCGCTATACCGACTGCGCTACCCAGGTCGATTAGAGGTCCTTTATAATGAGAGTTGAGACGTTAAAATATGTAATGATTTGAAACCACTGACAATGAAAAAACAGAACTCCTATGAGAAGTAAAAACCATATGCCTATATATTGTATACAAATATTAAACGAATTTGATACATAATTTTTTAATGTATTACATTATTTTATAATATAATTTATTTTATATAAGACATAAAATTATTATTACAGCTAGTTTATCATTGAGAACTAAGGAAAAGCTGTTAACTTGAATTTATTGGAATCAAAGCCGTTACTGGATTATGCAACAAGGTAGGCGATGTTTGGATCCTGTGTCTCAACTCCAACGAGTTAGATACTATAGAGAGGCTGAAGACCTCTGATAAGCGATCCCAGCGGAGGCCAACAGTACTATGGATCGTTCCCTACAAAACATGACTGTCTATAGTACCGCCAGCCTCCGCAAGGAGTGCTTATCAAAGGTACAATGCCTCTCAGCTGCTTCTCTATACTGAACTATGAAACTGAAACAACAGCGTAGTGTAGTGAAAGTAACTCTTGTTAGTTATGGTTATATGCACAACTATAGGTTTTGTAAAAAGATGATTTATAAATGAAAAAGTAACAATTAAGACTTTAAAATTTCCAAAAATATCTCATTCCCTCGGATTTAAATGAAATGTACCGTAAATCATTATATTCGTTGCTGGATAATTAAGCACTCTCAATACAGGTACCATTGCCCCAGAGAATTATAAGATAAGACGGACTGAGCATAAGCGAAATATCTATATTAATAAGTTTGTACCATCAAGAGTTTAGTATTTATTGTGTTTATAGGGCCTACTCAAATTTTCTTTTTATTAATGCGTAGGGCTCTTTCTGTTAACAAAGAGGAAAGTTAGCACTTGCATCACACACAATTTGTCATTATTGTTCAAAATAATGTACGAGTAAGAACAGTTTTATCCTGCAAAAGCCTCTGCCTAGTTGCGAGACACGTGTGAGATCAATATTTGTTTCAAATTATATTAGACTACGTTACTACACGATGTCTTCATCACGGGACAATATTTGTTTCAAATTATATTAGACACACGATGTCTCCATCACGCGAAAAGAAGTGTAGCTAGCTGTGGCTCCTGTTGTTTCTGATAACAATGTTAATCGTAAGTATCTTATCGTTTCAATAAATGTGGTGAGTTATGATCATGAGTAACTTTCTATTAGTGTCACTCTTTAATTATTATGTTGCATGCTAAGAGGTTATTTGTAGTTTTAATAATTGCAGTTTTCAAAAGTTCTCTGTGTTAATTCCAATTTCAAATGAATTTTTCTCAATAACTTAATCATTGGACTTTCTTTTAATTTTAGCCATTACCTTTCCTATATTTTACTCCTATTAGTTACATACGTCGTCTCTCTTGAAATCACCTGGTGAGCACTGAATTACATGATTTCATATTAGGTTAGCTTAGCTGTAAGGTAATTAAATTTGTGACGAAGTAAAACAATTATTTTTTTTTCTTCTGCCGAATACATTCATCCGTCTTTAGGTGCTTTGCTTTGGTTGCATTGAGTATAGCTTGTCATTTAATATCTGGGCTATATTTAGTGAAATTAATAAAACATAGGCCTACAGCTGTTATAAAACCTAAAGTTTTGTGTGTATTTTACTTTTGACTTATTAACATAGTCTTAATATGTAACTCCATTCACAATAATACTAACTTCATCACAGTCTTTTCTTACAACATCCGAGCCCTTTGTTTTGACTAACCAAAATATGGCGGACCAATGTTCAATTGTCTTCAACTTTCAGAGGTCTTTAGCCTCTCTATAGTATCTATCTCTTTGCTCAACTCTTATATTCAATTGTTATCGAGGTACTCTTGCGTATACCCGATTACACTAACATCTAGCGCTTGAAATGAAACTAAACGCTGATGGAGCGGATGAACACAGAAAAACAGAACAGGAAAATTCGCTCAGTGTCCATTCTATATAATTCCTATTCGTTGATATTATCTTCGATTGAGAATATTAATGAACTCTTCAATAATCTCTTAATAATAATGACACAACACTCTATGTACAGTGGGTTAAGTGCATAAAATAAAAATGGTGAAAACCATGTTCTTATTAAAACAACACTTGTGGATGAGTGGGTAAAAATTAGATCAATATGTAGGGCCTACTTACGCGTCTTTACTGATCTCTCTGCACTTCAAGTTTACTTAGTTGTGTATTTACTTACTTACAAATGGCTTTTAAGGAACCCGGAGGTTCATTGCCGCCCTCACATAAGCCCGCTATCCGTCCCTATCCTGTGCAAGATTAATCCAGTCCCAATCATCATATCCCACGTCCCTCAAATCCATTTTAATATTATCTTCCCATCTACGTCTCGGCCTCCCCGAAGGTCTTTTCCCTCCTGCCTCCCAACTAACACTCTATATGCATTTCTGGATTCGCCCATACGTGCTACATGCTCTGCGCATCTCAAACGTCTGGATTTAATGTTCCTAATTATGTCAGGTGACGCCCCTACAGAAGAGAAAGACGTCCATATAAAGAATAGCTTCTATGAGGAAGAATTGGAATACACTTTTGATCAATTATCTAGATATCACATGAAAATTTTATTGGGGGATTTCAACGCTGAAGTAGGACGGGAGGATATTTTTAAACCAACTATTGGAAGAGAGAGCCTACACGTAACTAGTAATGACAATGGAGTTAGGTTAGTCAACTTTGCGACATCAAAAAATTTAATTGTCAAAAGTACAACATTCCCCCATAAGGATATACATAAATATACTTGGGCTTCCCCAGATGGATTGACACACAACTAAATATATCACATCTTGAAGGATAAATGGAGACATATTAGTATAGTAGACATTCGAACTTTCAGAGGAACAGATTGCAATTCTGACCATTATTTAGTAATTGGAGAATTAAGAGAAAGACTGTCAGTAGTCAAACGAGTAGAGCAACAAGTTAAAATTAGGAAATTCAATATTCTGAAATTAAAGGACTGTATTAAGTACTTAAAAGTGTGAAATAAAAGTTAGGATTTACTTGTAATTTCAAGTAAATATTGTGTTTTATCGGTTTACGTGCGAGCTTATTTATTTTTTTTTTACCTTGGGGATTAGTAAAGTGAATTTTTAATGGCAGGCAGAGTAACTATCTCATGCCCCCATGTTAGATTGCTACCAGTGCTCTTCATTAGAACCAGGTACCCAGCTTCGAAGCCGTTAGCCCTGTGAACTTACAATATATTTATGTTCCCCTATAATCATAAACGAGCTTATTTGAAATTACATTATGAAAAATGAAAAATTTCGTCCACATTCGTAGTGTGGAGTATAATATACGGCAGATGTCAGTAATATTAGGTTTACAGAGCTGAAGTTCCTTACCTTAGTCACTCAATTTGTTAATTCTTCTTACAGTGATACTCTTATCTGCCTTTTAAAAATACTATATTTTTATGTTATTAAAATTTTTTTGAGTCTCTCTACGCATATATTTGCAACAAATAACTCTTTATATTCATTTCTAATCTCGTTCCATAAATAGTATATCGTTGTCAGAATATTCGATTGCATAGATTTTTTCCAAACATAAAATTATTTCTTAGTAATCCACAGGAATCTTCAAGTCTTATTTCGATTTTTTACGGATTATTAATAGGAACATTTTTCCTTTCTTTTTCACTTGAAGACGTCTTGACTTTTGGCTCTACAAGAAAAAAGGAGCGGGTTCCTGGCTACAAGCTCTACCTTCCCTAAATATTGGAACGCTGATGGATAACATATCCTCTAAGACTGCTGTCGCTCTACGTCTTGGATGCAAAATCTGCCACCCACATAAATGTGTATGTGGGGAAGTTGTCGATGTCGACACTTACGGCTCATCACGCTCTTTAGTTGTGTCAAGATTAAGGGATGTTTATTGTTCAACAATTAACGACATAATCAAGAGAGCATTAACATTTCCTAGTATCCCTGCTATTTTAAAACCCACCGGGATTAGTCGCACGGATGGAAAGCGCCCTGATGTATTAACCTTGGTCCCGTTGAGTAGAGGAAAATCGCTAATGTGGGATATGACATGCTTGGATACCTTAGCTCCATCTCATTTGCCGTCAACTTCTAAAATCGCAAGCTCTGCAGCAGAATCTGTATCACGCAGTAAACTCATAAATACGTACATTTAATAGAAATTACATCTTCAGCGTCTTTGCTGTCGAAACAATAGGCTCCTGGTGTAAAGAAGCAAAGGACCTGGTTTCCGAAATTGGTAGAAGTTTGATGACTGTTACAGGAGACCCTCGCTGTATCCATTATCTAAAGCAACGAATAGGAATAGTCATCCAACGTAGAAACGCAGCCAGCATTTTGGGAACCTTACCAGACTCCAATTCTCTGGATGAAATTTTCTTTATTTGAATATCTGATGGGCTTTTATTATTACTTACTACTTATTTACTTACTGGCTTTTAAGGAACCCGGAAGTTCATTGCCGCCCTCACATAAGCCCGCCATTGGTCCCTATCCTGAGCAAGATTAATCCATTATCTATCATCATATCCCACCTCCCTCAAATCGATTTTAATATTATCTTCCCATCTACGGCTCGGCCTCCCTAAAGGTCTTTTTACCTCCGGCCGCCCAACTAACACTCTATATGCATTTCTGGATTCGCCCATACGCCCATCTCAAACGTCTGGATTTAATGTTCCTAATTGTGTCAGGTGAAGAATACAATGCGTGCAGTTCTGTGTTGTGTAACGTTCTCCATTCTCCTGTAACTTCATCCCTCTTAGCCCAAATATTTTCCTAAGCACCTTATTCTCAAACACCCTTAACCTATGTTCCTCTCTGAAAGTGAGAGACCAAGTTTCACAACCATAAAGAACAACCGGTAATATAACTCTCTTATTTGAAGGATTCGTAACAAGCTGTTTTTTACGGTGATGGGTTGTTAGCCCTTCGCCCAACCCCCAAGCTGGAGGACCACCCCTCACCGGCTGTCCGCGACTGCTTATTCAATATATTCACAGCTACCCTCCATATCTGGAGGCCGTCTCCTCGATCCGCAACCTGAGGACTCGCCATGCTGTGGTGATAGGGACCCACAATGGCGGCCTTTATTATTATTATTATTATTATTATTATTATTATTATTATTATTATTTTACGCAGTATTAAGTTTTGTATTGTGACCAAAATAGTTAACCAATTTCAGTGTACTTTTGGATATTTATTAATATGCTTTGGCACATGTATATGCAATACTTCATGTATATATCTTAGATGTTTCCAAATTAGTCTGTAGGCTATTTTGTTGATTCTATGTTACATAAATATATACTCATTAAAATGTTACAAATATTTTATTATTAACAATCTTGGATACCTGAATATTTGCATTATTTAAATTTACTTCGTATGTTTTAACTACTAATACCGCATTCATCACATTCATTTACAGTATACTCACAGTCTAATATATACGGTCACGAAGCTCAATACGTAGTAAATATGCATCCATAGATAGTTGCTAACCACTAGGATCGCTACTATCGCCTCATTACATACAATGCGAAATAGTATCTGCATAGTCTATTGTTTCTAGTATCCTCATAAACTCAAGTGATTCAATCATTGTAGGTAGCATGGCCTGCTATATTAATCTATTTGAGGCCGTCTTTATAACATTACGATGGCCTCGCTATACTTAACATTTTTACATTAAACTTTTATTCATTAAAAAATAAGTAATTTATTATTGATGTTATGCGCAGTCTATACAGCTATTATAATTCTGATCATGGAACACATAAAAATACACAACATTTCTCTAAGAAGACGACGTCATGCAAAAATACTGGAATGCAAGACGGCAAATGACTTCATTGTCAATTACCTACCTAGAAAAATGAGACCAACAACATGTATTGTAATTCAGTGGTTGATCCTTCCATAGATAGCAATTCAGTGGCGACGAAAAATGCATGCGCATTGAACCATTGTTTAAATTCGTGAACGACGGCTATTTCACACGAGGACATAAGTATTAAAATTTTCAGTGCATCCAAACTATGATGTTTATATGAAGGTAACTTTTTGTAGAGACAGATGGACGACAATTTTGATCAGATTCTAAAGAGCGATGCCGTTACTTGAATATCTAAGTTTCAAAAATTCGTTTTCGTGGCCAGAACTATATGAGTGTTTTCTGTGTCCTGAATTTGGTATGTTATTGGTACTGTTAATTGTAGTCGGTTACATTTTTTGGAGAGAATCACAAATAAGTAAAGTGAGAGATGAACAGATTAAAGAAGCTATTTATGGTATGAAACTGAGAGAACAGAGAATTACTGCCGACGGGGAAATCAAGGAAAAGTGTTTTGAATTACTGCGTGCAGAGCAAAAATCTCTCATAGCGATGTTTGAGTTGACTAGCAAAATAACTTCCGACCTTGTCAAAGTTCATATGGAAAACGAAGACCGTGAGGTAGAGTTACTCCTTTCAAACATAGAAAGACCTGCAATCCTTTCAAACATAGAAAGACCTGCAATCGGCGGATTTATTAGTGATGATAAAGCAGCAACAACAGAAAGTTCCAGACAATTGCAGGTTATTCAGGAGTACGAAGAACAGGAAGAGAATTCTGATGAAAGTGTTAACCTAAGTGAAACTGTTGAAACTGAGAAATCAGAAATAGATACTGAAAGTGTTCAGATGTGTAATACGCTTATAGAAGTGAGTGAGGATAACATGTCCGCAGTAAAAGAGGATGGGGATGTATCAAAGACAACCGATAAAGCAATTACTGCCAAAAGGGCGATAAAAAGAAAAAAGATGTGGCATTTGTAATGCTATTGAGTTTAAATTACGGATGTTAAGCTGTAAATTGTAATACAGGTAAAAAACATGTATTTGTAATTTTATTTGACCTCAGAAATAATTCTGGTACAGGTGTTTGTTCAGTCCCTTCCAACGAAAGAAAAATATGACTTTATTGAACGAGGATTACTATTTATTTGTCATTTCAAAAAATTGTGATTCAAGAGTACAATTTGTATTAATTTTAATAGATACATCAATGGCATTAGATATTAGAGGGCATTTACACGCTATTGTACGCTATTGTGTCATCTTGTGTTAATTAGAAGGTATCAACTTTCGAAGGTTGATATGATGATAGCATTACTCAATTCAGGGTTGTATACAGATATATGCTCAAAATAATCACATTAATACTGATGTTAATTAAATTAACTTCTTTGAGACATGAAAATAGGAGTCAAATTTGTATATCGACAAATGAAAACTCTATTAAAATCAATACAATGGCCACGTATGACAATGTCATATACAGAGTGTTAAAAAGTATTCAATATTTTAGGAGGTGCTAGTATGCATCAAAACAAGAAAATAATGCCTAATAAACATACTTTCTGAGATCTGAACACTTGATCATAGGAGGTGCTCAATCTGACGTCCATTCATGGCAATGCATTCCTCTGCCCTTTGGCGTAAGGAATCACGCACTCTTTGAAATTGACCTGGTTCCTTCATGTGTCCCCATAACGAAACGTCTAGGGGATTTAGGTTTAGGGGACGAACAGGCCAAGGTGTGGGGCTTCCCCGACCAATGCAGTGGTCCTGAAATGTCAACGTCAGGTGTTCACGCACACTGCGGAGAAAATGTGCTGGTGCGCCACCGTGTCTGAACCACATCTGTAGTCCTGCTGACATGGCACATTCTCCAGCAAGGCAGGCAATACGTTAATAAGAAAGTCCTGAATGTGTCTGTGGTAGCACGTATGGCCCTATTAATCTATGACCAAGAACGCCTGCCCATACGTTGATTGAGAATCGGTGCTGATGCCTTGTTTCTTCAACTGCATGGGAATTTTCATCAGACCATACATGATGATTATGAAAATTCACAACACCATCTCTGCTGAACCCCGCTCACATCCGCAACCGGACTTTTGTTTTCAGTATTCCTTGCGAAGTATCATTATTCCATGCCAAGGATGTCAACTACGGTATGATTTCCTGGTGGTCTGCTGTATTGTAGGGCAGAGAAATGCATTACCATGAATGGACGTCACATTGAGCACCTCCTATGAACAAGTGTTCAGATCTAAGAAAGTATGTGTTGTAGGACCCATGCTTATTTTCTTATTTTGATGTATACTATCACCTCCTTTTTTTTAACATCCTGTATAAAAATTAATAGTTCGAAATAAAATTATGGTAGTACTAATAGCAATAATTTCCGCAAGTAGATTGCGATGGAATAAATGAAAACGTATTTTATAGACCTACCTCTAAAGAGAACTAAAAAAGTGCAAAAATACAATAATTTGATAAAGTATTCCAAGTGTAAACACAAAAAAGGAGCTCGTCTTAAGTGCATCGTCATCATCATTATCATTATTTTAAGTGCATCTTCATCATTATCATTATTTTGAGTGTATCTTCATCATTATCATTATCATCATCGTCAGTGATCGTAAATTGCGTAAGCAGAAATTCCTCTCAAAACGTCTTTATTGCTTATATTACTTCCTTATCTCTGCTTTCAAGGTATCCTACATATTTCAGCAACAACACATTTTTCTAATTATCTGTATCTACTATTATTTTACATTTTTATTTTAAGAATGAACGACAAATGATAACCACGAACTAGATGAAACTGAAGAAATGAAACAGGAGTCGTCGTCATTATTTCTAGTTTAAATAAACGTTTGTATTGGTGAGCTCTCTGGAGAATGGCAAGAATGAGTAAACCTACTTATACCTAGTAATTTGAAAGGGATAAATTAGTTTTAAATACCTTTTCATGTAATAAAATCTGTACGTTTTAAATTAATGTGAAGTCGTACTCTAAAGAGCAATTAGTAAATTAACATCATAAGACAGCTATATTTCTTCTTCTTTCTTCTTCTCGTATATAAACTTTACTACTATCATACTGTAACTTTTTTACGGATTATGCCATCTGTTCAGTATGCAACAATCACAGCACCAGTATTAACGTTAAATGAGGAAAGTTATATACGAATGAAGTACGAGTATATAAAATATAGCACTGATTCTGGTTCACGTTAACACTTTGTTTAAGACACTTAAAATTGTTTAACGACACTTTAAAAGTGTTTAAAAAAAGATTATGTACCTTAGACAGACGGCCCGTTTCGACGCCTGTTCTTCAGTGTCCTACGAACTAAACAAAATGTTAACGTGAACCAGAATCAATAAAATATAGATTTAATTATTTTCAGAGTATGTGTTATAATACGAGGAAAAATGAAACAAGAATGCTTGGGAAGTAGGTACCGGTACGCAATTAATTGCCTAACAGACAAAGGACACCTTACGATGAAAGAGTAATGGAACGGAGAAAAATTCTCTCCGGCGCCGGGATTTGAACCTGGGTTTTCAGCTCTACGTGCTGATGCTTTATCCACTAAGCCACACCGGATACAATCCCGGCGCCGAATAGAATCGTCTCAGATTAAGCTCCAACTCTTGGGTTCCCTCATAACGAGTGCACCTCAGCACATGTGTGGACTTCGGTCCTACGTTCATAGACATCTATGACGTAGTGCAAGAGGGCGGCCACTAGAGGAAACCCAAGAGTTGGAGCTTAATCTGAGACGATTCTATTCGGCGCCGGGGTTGTATCCGGTGTGGCTTAGTGGATAAAGCATCAGCACGTAGAGCTGAAAACCCGGGTTCAAATCCCGGCGCCGGAGAGAATTTTTCTCCGTTCCTTTACTCTTTCATCGTATGATGACGCAGAATATGTGCAAGGAAATGTCATATGTACTTCGGTACATTAAAATAATATAAAGGACACCTTGTTGACTATGCTGATTTAATTCTCTATCGTGTCCATATACAGTGAAACGTCTCAATAATGGATGCCTTCTATCATTTAAAAAATGTACGATAACATAAAATGAAACTACCATATTTTGACACTTCTTATTTACTTTCGGTTTATTAGCCTAATAATTATGATAATTTGAATACAGAATTTTGTAAGTAGTACTTTACTAAAAGTACTGAATTGTTACAATAGTCTATATCATGAAAAAAAAAACATTCGATTACATCACAGAACGTGGTGGCCCCTGGCATGACATGGCACGGCAAGGGAAGGTGAGAGCATTGGTGGAAGAAGCTCTGTCAGAGTAGTAAGAGTGTGTCATCTCATAAGAAGTTAGTCTAGTCTTAAACGGAAACTACCTCAGAACATTTTTCTCAGCGACACAGACTCTTTAATCATAACAACACAGCAACTTCAGCATCACATTTTGATCATTTACCTATTTTTCATATTTTACAGCAATTATTAATTAAATTAGAAGTGCATTTACAGCCAGCCTCATTTATTTTATATGGATTGTGATATCATTGATACCATTTAGCTCCTGCTTCTCTACTAGAAAAATAAATCCTAAACTTGTCTCCGACGCTAAATGATTCAGCAGAATTATTTCCTCCAAACTTTTAATGCTAGCAGATTTTCTGATGGCATACTTCCGATAGTAAAGAGAACAATGTTTGCTGTAAAGTCTTGGTTTTTCTGAATCGACGCATGCGACGTGCGATGTGCGAGGCCCGCCTCGCACAAACTCGGACTACATGAGAGATAGTGAGTGGTTTCTGTGGCTGCGAGGTAAATTAATGTTACAATACAAGTGTGTGTCGATGATATTATGTTTGCGGCCGTACCAAACGTTAATCGTTGATGTATTATGAACTAAGTGCGTGTTGGCGGTAAAAACAAGACAATAAATGAAAATATGGCTGCAGTCTTTAGCAATTTTTACGGTTATTATTAATGACAAAGTGATTGACAATATTCTTCTAAATATTAAATATTGTATAAACTACATTTTTACAGTCTTACTTTTGTGGTTTGTGGTGTATCAGAATTCTAGCCAAATTGTTGGGTCTCGCCTGCTATATCAATAAAGTTACGCCGTTGATTTTCAAGTTCATTGTAAACAGCTGTTTTGTGATTCCATAAATATTGCAGTTTTGTTGAAGATTCGGAATGCCTGCCATACGTCAGAACTACTGTAATTTGTAGATGCATACACTTACTTTGTTCGTTTTCAAGGTTTATTCATTAATATTATTTATTTTGTAATAAATTAGTTATAAACATGTTACTTTTCACTTCGTATTTACAGGATTTAAAGTTCACTCAGTTTACGCTAATTGGCACATACTTAATAGATAATGATGTGTTTTCTTACGTATTATGTTGAATGTACTGTATGTTTCTTCATTTTTTCATAGATCTTTATGCTTGGCCTTCTCCTATTTAAGATTACATTTTAGAAAATTTGTAACATATAATTTAGGATAACAGTATTGTTATGATGACTGGGGAGGTTCAAATTAAAACTGGCTTCCTGGGCATCTGAAATAATTATAGAAAAGCACGACAGGTAATCACATGAAATTAAAATGTATATAATATCCTAGACCTTTCACGTCAGAGGTGAAACAACATAAAGCGGCAAAGCATTGTCAATTTACTAGCCACATAATGGTTAATTGATTGGAATAGGGTACTGCGAAAGTACGTCGTTATTTTATTTATGTTTGGTACAAGTAACATTTCATTGGAAATTTATCTTTTGAAGAGGTGGAGAAGTTCAAATATCTTTGAGCAACAGTAACAAATATAAATGATACTCGGGAGGAAATTAAACACAGAATAAATATGGGAAATGCCTGTTATTATTCGGTTGAGAAGCTTTTATCATCCAGTCTGCCGTCAAAAAATGTGAAAGTTAGAATTTATAAAACAATTATATTACCGATTGTTCTTTATGGTTGTGAAACTTGGACGCTCACTTTGAGAGAGGAACATAGGTTAAGGGTGTTTGAGAATAAGGTGCTTAGGAAAATATTTGGGGCTAAGAGGGATGAAGTTACAGGAGAATGGAGAAAGTTACACAACATAGAACTGCACGCATTGTATTCTTCACCTGACATAATTAGGAACATTAAATCCAGGCGTTTGAGATGGGCAGGGCATGTAGCACGTATGGGCGAATCCAGAAATGCATATAGAGTGTTAGTTGAGAGGTCGGAGGGAAAAATACCTTTAGGGAGGCCGAGCCGTAGATGGGAAGATAATATTAAAATGGATTTGAGGGAGGTGGGATATGATGATAGAGAATGGATTAATCTATCTCAGGATAGGGACCAATGGCGGGCTTATGTGAGGGCGGCAATAAACCTCCGGGTTCCTTAAAAGCCAGTAAGTAAGTAAGTACAAATAACATTTCTTTAAGTATTTATTTATTTTCCCTTGTACCATCAATAAAAAACACGTATGCCTTTAATTTTTTTAAAGTTATAAATGGCTGTATGCAAGAACTTACGCGGTATTCTGAAACTCAAATAAAATACTATTTCGGATTCCGTAATACATTAGCTACGTACATCAATACACGGAATTTTGATCATATGCACTTAGTTTTGTGTCAATTAATGTCGAAAATGTACATGTGACAACGAAATCAAAGCACTAAAACGTCAAACGTCATGCCGTTTATTTCGCTTCCGCCCGCCTCCACTCAGCGTTGCCAAACCTACCCATGCTCCGGCTTGTAACTGAAGATGGCTGTGGCATTGCTGTTACAGATCGATCTCCAATTCTTTTTGTTATTTCAGAATCATTGTTTCCTTTTTTTGTAATTTCGACTCTCAACTATTTTACGTTATCAGGTTATCACAAATATCACACCTTTTGACATAATCTACTGAGTAAACATATTTTTGACCACTCTCACAAGTTACGATTAGACCTTCTATGTGTATTTTAAGTTTTATTAACATTTATTTGTAATCTTCATTGTTCTATTTCTCCCAGGGAGGGATTTACCACTAGGCTAACCTAGGTTATAGCCTATGGCCGCATATGAAAGAGGGGCCGCTTCGAAGCTATTCTAGCTTTCATTTATGTCGAACAGCGTTCTTTTATTTAAACATCATTAATGATAAATTAAAAATAATTTTCGATCATAATTTTCTACCTACAGATTAATACTACAGTCTAGTATATACAGTGACGAAGCTCAATACGTAGTAAATATGCATCCATAGATAGTTGTTAACCACTAGGTTTCTCTACTTTCTCCTCATTATAGACAATACGAAATAGTACCGGCACAGTTTATTGTTCCTAGTACCCTCAAAACTCAAGCTTCTTGACTGTATATTCTAAACTGTGTTAATACTGTACTTCATTAATCATTAGGCGTTTCTGAAACTAGATATTGCTTTATGAGTTTCTGCAGTATAAATTTAATTCTATTGCTACAACAGACGCAACAATTGGAGCTTTTGCGACAAATAGAAAAGAAAACTAAGGTGAAATGGAAACTATGTTTAAAAGCTGCAGCTGCAGGCAGCAACGCGGCAACAATAATAATATAAATATGGACCAAGTGAAATACGTTTAATTGTTTGAAATTTGAAATAATTTATACGTTATACCGAAATTATATTCTGTTCGTTGTTTAATAATAGTAGCAGTAGGCCTAAATACTTTCGTGCCAGGTCGTGCGTATTTGCTTGGTTTCCGCACAAAACCAATCCGCGGTAAGTCTAAAATTCCAATTCAGTATTCCCAACCTAACACATAATAATTTCCCTCTTCTTACCGCTTAAGCGTCATATTCATTTTACTGCTTTAGGCTTTTAACATATTATTTTTAGAGACGTTCAATATAGTAATAATTATAAATTGGAAACTTACCACTGCAATTTCACCTAAATTGCACTGTTAATTATTGTTTTTAAATATTTGCAAAAATTAAGTAAACTCTACAACTCCACTAAAGTTACTGCATTCGTGATGCATGTAACATTAAGGAAGCCGTTTGTTTTAAGAATGCATTTATAGACTGGGGGAAAAAAAAGACAGACGTAGCCTATATCACGGCCTGCTGGAGTATAGTAAACACAGAAAACATTTTAAAGCAACAATGTTGAAGATAGATATTTTTGTTTTGCAAATTTGCCGTCATTGAACAGAAACCAAGATGGAGATTTCATTGCAACTAATTAGAAATTCCTCTTTCAGGTATGTAATAAACGATCTTCGCACAAAATAATGTACGATACACGAGCGGTATGTTTTCTTTCAATTCTCAGAAATTAAAAAAGCTCAACTACGTTTCGCTTTTTCAAACTTCTCCTCCAACATGAAAACTTCAACATACCGCTCTTGTAACGCATATTACTATTGTATTTCCTGCTATGCTATTATTTTAGTTTTAATGTTGAGTATTTAGTAGTGGTAGTAGCAGCAGCAGCAGCATTAGCGGTAGCAGTGCCTGAAATTACATTAGCCTAGGGGCCCAAAATTTGTAAATTCCCCCCCCCCTTCCGATTTCTTCATCAATTATTTGCCACATATTTTAGGTCTTCATAGTCTCCAACCATTAGTATCTAAACGTCAGCGAATTTACTTATGCAAATAGATTGGAATAATTCATACTTACTAGGAAGACTTACCATCAAGTTTATACCAGATTTTCAGTGCTGTAAAAGTCTTAACTTGGCAGATGCGTAATATCACAAATGGAAGATTTTACATTTCCAGTGTTGTTTTTCAGTAATTTTAAGTACACGAAAATTAATGTGAGAAATGATAACAATTTTTATAGCATCACTGAGTTGCTGGAGAATTGTATATTTACATTTGTATATCAAAGTTCGTTGTGCATACACAAAAGGAAAGATAATGGCTTGGCATGAGTTGAGAATATGTATGTTTGTTTGATAAGATTAGGAATAAAGGTCTTTAGTAATAATAACGTGAGTTTAGTTTTAAGGTGACTTAAAGTTTACATAAAACTTCCGCTCCCCTCCACACACGTCTTCCCTCTTTTATGACTTTGTTGAGTCAATAACATGCCTCACAAGTTCCCGTAAAAAGTGATATATGAGAAACGAAGTGTGTTCGTGCGTCAGTCACACTTAATTATATATATCAATTCGTTTTTCAAAGGAAAATTTTTAAGTAATTTATTATGGGCTTTGTTTATTATTTAAGGGACTTATGATGACTCTGCTACTTCCAGAAACTTCTATAGTATGTGACTGCATTACACAATATGGATAAGAACTTCATTGATTCTGAATAGCCTATGTAAGAATTATTAATGCTTGAAGCATTCATTATGGAGATTTCATAACTACAGAGTGTATACGTTTACTATTTACAATTTATATAAACGACATATCAGAATCTATAAGGGCCGTATTCATAGACATTTTTAGCGCGGGCTTCCGGTGGATGATCAGCGTTTTCCGTATTCATAAACCAGTGTTAGCGATAGAATATGATTTGAATTCTGTACTAGTAACCAGTGGATAGCCGGGGCTAGGTTAGTACGCTCGTAGCGCGTGCTGCGAAATGTCTATGAATAGCACCCTAAAATACTGCCGACACCATCTCTATGCAGAAGACCTTCAAATATACATAAAATTCCACACTGACGAAATAAATGATGCAATAACTAAAATTAATGACGATCTGGACTCAATCTGGACATGGACACGGAAATTCCGACTTAAACTAAATCCAGAAAAATCACAGTCAGTCATTGTGGGCCATTCACGTTTGTTAAGCACTATTACCATACCAAATTTGTCCCCGATTAAAATATACGGCACCGAAATTCCGTTCAGTGAATCAGTAAAGAATCTAGGTATTTATATGGATAAAAGTTTAAATTGGAACATTCAAGTTGCAGAAACCTGCAAAAAAGTATTCTCATTAATCCACTCGTTTAGGCGATTGAAGAATTTTCTACCCTTTTCCATGAAAAAAAGTTTAGTGCAAACACTCGTGATACCCCACTTCGATTACTGTGATATTCTGCTTACTGACCTAAGCGTTACTTCGGCGCAGAGACTACAACGTGTTCATAATATGTGCATCTGTTTCGTCTGCAATATTCGCCGGGCTGATCACGTAACACCATCCCTCGAAATGTTGTCCTGGCTCCGTCTAGAAGATCGTAGGAAAATCCACTGCCTTTCCCTTCTCTTTCACATATTGCATTTCTCCACTTCTATCTTGCGTCACGTTTTCAAAATTTATCCACCCATCATAACCTAGACACACGATCACAGCACTCCTCAATATTCTCCATTGCCTCCCACCGAACATCCTCATATTCATCTTCTTTCACTGTGGCTGTTCCTCGACTTTGGAATTCCCTACCGAGTAATGTCAGGGACTGTCAGACATTAAACCAATTTAAGAATAGACTAAGGAAATATTTTTCTAACAATTCTTGTTAACAATAATAGCTGTTTCAGGTTTCTCAATGTTTAATTTATATGTAACTTATATCACAGATAAATATCTAAATTATCTCATTATTATTATTGTTATTATTATTATTATTATTATTATTATTATTATTATTATTATTATTATATCTATTTCTTACCAATGTTTATTATTGTCACACTAACATTACTTATCCAACTTTCATTATTTACCTTCATGTTGTTTTATGGTCTATACTAGATATTATTGTAATAACTATGTAAGCAATTGTATTCAATTAGAATTAGAATCTGGCTGGGCGGAAGAGAAGGCCTACTGGCCTTAGCTCTTCCCGATTAAATAAATAAATTATTATTATTAATTATTATTATACAAATGATTAATCGGGTTTTGACATCGTATATCTTCAAATGTATAATGTCCATCCATTTGTACTAATAGCCAATCGAAAGAGCACATACATTTTCAAGGTCTGTACATATCATTACAAATGTTCTATGTGCCCTTCTCGTTTACCCGACACACATCTATGCGGTTGTCCAGTTCGACCCATACATGTTGGAGCATGTCACTGTCGATGTTCCTCAGCGCATCTGCTGCGATCCCGGAGTTCAGCCAATGTTGTCTGCATAGATGGCATGTAAACATTCTCTTTCACGTACCCCCAAAGAAAAAATCACAAACTATGAGGTCAGGAGACAGTGGGGGCCACCTTAGGAGTGCCAAATCATCCTGAGCACATCACCCAATACACCGGTTTGGACGTTACTCGTTCAGATATCGACGCACTTCTCTATGCCAATGATACGGAGCTCCGTCATGCTGGAAGATAAAGTTTGAGTTGTCATTTGTCAGTTGAGGAAACAACCAGTCTTGCAACATTTGTAGGTACGTCGCACCCGTCACGTATTCTCAGCAAAAAAAAAAAAAAGAGTTCGTAAACCGTGCTCTTTGAGACAGCACAGAAAACATTCAATGTTGGAGAATCTCTTTCAATATCCACTGTAACACAGGGATTTTCAGCTGAAACACCTGGTCGTCCGGAGCTTTTTCCTTTATACAGGCACTCTTTGTCTTTCAACTGTCTATACCACCACAGAATGCTTTGGTGGGTTGGTGGGTCTCCTCTGTACTGTCTCCGGAACGCACGCTACACAGTGATGATGGATTGAGTACTCTGATATTCCAAAATACAAAATGCTTTCTGTTGATCAGTCACCATTTTACCAACCGCCATTAGTGAGTCATTGAAGAGTCAGAATGAAATCTGAAATGAGAGATACCAAATTTAAGAATATGCTCTTTGTATTGGCTATGAGTACAAATGGTTGGACATTATAAATTTTAAGCTATTCGATGTCAAAACATGATGAATCATTTGCATACACTCTGTATTAAGTTACGGCATTTAAGGGGGGGGGGTTACACCATTGGCCTGCAAAAATTTAGTGGAATTCAGTTTTTTTTATATCTAAGCTACCGCTAAATGAACAAAACTTTCCATGCGTAGGCCTAATATATACCATCTAATGGCTTGTGCAGCAAATGTTGCAAACTAAGTTCATTAGAAGTTCTCATTAAATTTTTTTCAAATTTATTTTCAATGAAGTATACCAGACTTTTGGAAGTTACTTCCTTCCATAATAATGAAACATACCCCTCTGAATGGTTTTCTTTATGCTAAATACTTTTTACTGAACCTATGCATCTTCAGTTCTTGAGTTTCAATGTGAAAACGCAAGTAACAATGTCAGGACGATCAGTCCGTTTTTCATGTGGAAGTGAAGCAGTAGCTATTTCAGGTTATTGCGGATTGTAGGTGAGCGGTAAGAAAATATCAGGTTTGCCATGCTTTCCAACAATAGACAAAGCGTCTTGGTATAGCTGCTCCATGTTTCGAGAACTACATTGAAATGTAGAGGGTAGAATCATTTTATCCTCCTAAGAGATCTTGCTAAAGTGATCGGGACACATAACATGTTGTAGGCCTCTTATTTTATCAGTAAGTAATACCTTTTGGTCTTTCCTTAGGCATTATAAGCTTCCTCCAGACAATACTAAAGAGAATCACACATAAGTATTTATATCACTTACTTACAAATGATTTTTAAGGAACCCGGAGGTTCATTGCCGCCCTCACATAAGCCCACTATCATTCCCTTTCCTAAGCAAGATTAATCCAGTCTCTACCATCATATCCCACCTCTCTCAAATCCATTTTAATATTATCCTCCCATCTACGCTACCTCCCTCAAGGTCTTTTCCCTTCACGTCTTCCAACTAATACTCTATATCCATTTCTAGAGGGTCCACACCTGTAGAGTAACGGTCAGCGCGTCTGGCCGCGAAACCAGGTGGCCCGGATTCGAATCCCGGTTGGGGCAAGTTACCTGGTTGAGGTTTTTTCTGGGGTTTTCCCTCAACCCAATAGAGCAAATGCTGGGTAACTTTCGGTGATGGACCCCGGACTCGTTTCACCGGCATTATCACCTTCATATCATTCAGACGCTAAATAACCTAGATGTTGATACAGCGTCGTAAAATAACCCAATAAAATAAATAAAAAATCCATTTCTAGATTAGTCCATACGTGCTACATGCTCTGCCATCTAAACGTCTGGATTTAATGTTCCTAATTATGTTAGGTGAAGAATACAATGCGTGTAGTTCTGCGTTTTGTAACTTTCTCCATTCTCATATAACTTCATCCCTCTTATTTTCCTATTTTCGATCACCCTTAATCTCTCTCCCTCTCTCAAAGTGAGAGTCTAAGTTTCTCAACCGTAAAAAACAACCGGTAGCATAATTGTTTTATAAATTCTAGCTAGCTTTCAGCTTTAAATATCTACACCACACGACCATTAAATATATGGAAAAGATCCATACCACTTGATTAATAACTATAAAAATATTTCATTTTTAATAACAATATCGTTATCTTACGTAAGTTTTGTATAGACTATTAAATAGCCGTCACTCAGTAAATATTATAGAAATGAAGATCTAATTTCAGATATTCTCTACGCCTACTTATATAACCCCTAAAGGTTTCTCTTTCATATCATCAATAAAGCATTAATCTGTATAATTAGTGGCAAATACATCATGACATTCACTATAATAATATTTCATTTTTAATGGTAATAATGTCATCAAACATTCTTAAGTTTTGTAGTTTTTAATAATATCCACTACACAGACAGCTGTACTCAGAAAATTACACACCAGAGTATCTGACCTGTAAATTCTTTTTAGTAAGTCTTGAAGTTTTTAATAACCAATATTACAGAAACATTCTGAAAAAGTTACACAAATGAAGATCGACATAATGGAATTATGTCAGAGAATATGAGCCATCTGAACTCTAAATATGTCAGAAATCCTGCAGGTCGTAGCCTTCTTGTGATATTGTTTATTGTAGTGTGTTTGTGTTTTGTTTTATTCTGAAACGCCATTATTTCTTATAACTGACGACAGATGGAGTTTGGAAAACAGGAAAATTATGTAGGAAAATTGATATTTCACTGGAAACTACTATTTTTCTGAAAAACTTTGGGTTTCAAGCTTCAAAATGAGGGGTCATTTATTAAAATCCGTTCAGCCGTTTTCCCATAATTTCCATTACCAGTTCAAATTAATTATTTTAGCATGTTACAAGTTTTATTAAATGTTATTTTACATCTTGATTACACAACTTATAACACTATATCACTTCGGAATATGTATTATATGTCTTTCTCGTTTTAAATTTTACTGTACCTGGTTAACATGTTTCAGCCTGCTACTGGCCTTCTCAGAGACAGTAAAATTTAACACGAGAAAGATATATAATACATATTCCGAAATGTTATTTATTGCATATCAAAATTAATTAGAACCACTCTAGTACTCACATATGATTTTATAATGTTTTTATACACGTTCAGTTTTATAATATGCACAAATGTTCTCTAGCTGTATAAGCCTATCACCTGTGTTCAATGTGCCATTTATTGTGTTCTGCACCTGAAGACGACTTCTTAAATAAGTCGAAAATATTTGTGGAAACATAACTTTGCAATGTAATAAAACAGAAAATTAATATAGATTGATAAGTTGTAGACTGAAACTACACAACTATAATTTAATATAAATTTCAACTTATCTGAAATCAACTCTCAAAATGACTTTCAAATCAAAAGTTTTGTTCATTTAGCTTTTGTAGTAGTTGAAGTAGTCGTTCTTTAGAGACTTAAAATAGAGATATGGAGCTACTGTACGTCCCGATTCATTTTTGTGTATTCTTTATTCAAATCGCGGTTTATGATTTTATTACGAGTATGTAAATCGTGTTCATTTATCACCTAATACCAATATGTATTCCACTATATATACACTCATATATTATTATTATTATTATTATTATTATTATTATTATTATTATTATTATTAGTATTATTATTTTCATTACAACTTTAGAGCAATTATTTGTAATATTTCAACATACTTACCTAGGTTGGCAAGTCTAAATTCAGTAAAATCAACTTTTAATCTTGGCGGCCGTTTGCTGTAACGATGAGAAAACACACTATCGTGCAAAAAAATACTTTTTCGCAATCATTACATGTTATGATATAACATAATGAAGTTATTCAGGATAATCCTGGACTATGGCATTGATATACCGCGTATTGTTAGTTAATTAAGAGGGTAACACACACAAAATTGAAATAAGACATACTCGTCCCAGAGATGGTAATAAATGATTGTTCCTGCCTGGATACGAACCCGGCTATGCTAAATTTGCGATTAGAAACCTTGTCATTTCACATATTTTCAGTGTTGGTAAATTGTCTTTATATAGATGTAGATGTACGAGCACATAGTCAAAAAAAAAAAAAAAAAAAAAAAAACGTGCATGTAACAAAGAGGGAAGGTTCACTGAAGATTGTACGTACGCCTTGGTAAGCCGGTAGTATTACAAATGCACACGCAGTTAATGCTGTCAGCATGCCCATGTCCAAACGAGCGTTTTCCGTGACCGACACTATTCTCGCGTCATCATCGCCTCAGAGTGCAAATTTTGTTTGTGTCGGAACGGTTGTGTACAGACCGCCCACTCGAAAGCAAACAACTGGATAATGATACGCCTCCTTCGCTGATAAATAGTAGCTGCACTTCACCGTATGCATTATAGACTAGGGTTGCTACATAAATTCTGATTTCACAACCGGGTCTATGTTTGCTTGTGTAAGCATGGCCAGGAAAGAGACATTAACGACCAGTTCCATCAACTGAGATGAAGAAAAGGTGACGAATATCATATATTGAAGGATTAACAAACAGCTTATTCTTCTCGTCAGTGTTCAAATCGACTTTAACGTTTGGAGCCCACCACTGTGGAGTAACGTTTAGCACGAGCGGGCCCTGGCTCAGATCCTGGTTAAGGTTTTTCGAGGGGTTTCCTTCAACTCATTAAGAGAAAATTCTGGGTAGGCCCTAACTTTCACCTCTGGAACCTGTTCTCATTTCGCTAGCATTATCACTAAGGAGCGGATTCCTATGTAATTAAATATTCTTTTTGGGTGTGATAAAACACAATTAACAAAGTTAAAAATTCCGAACATGAAGTTTCAAGTTTAAAACCCGAATTTTATTTCACATAAAAACACATTTTCACAAAAAATTATGTAAATACATATTTTCAGGAAATCTATTATAAACACATAAAGCTGGAGAGTTTTTTATTTAAATAATTTTTACAAGAACTTTTAAATATTTTAAAACTAAATCAATTATATAACTCAGAAGTACGTTATCTTTTTTAAGAATTCTTGGTTGCTTCGTGTTTCTAAGCGCTGTGTGGTGTATCCGTGATACATTTTCGTAATAGTATCGCCTCAAGTTCTGAGAACTGCTAGGCAGCATATCAGTGTTGTTATTATTAGAGAATAAATTAACATGGACAAGGAGGCGAGATCTTGCAACACATAATTAGGAATGTTTATTGTTGCTGAAGATGATTTCATTCCACGCTTTGTTTGTGAAACACAACAGATAAGAGCTCGGTATGAACATTATTTAGTTTAAACAAATCTCTCGCCTCTCGCTCATGTCTATCAATTAAGGCAATATATCTTGTGATTCCCTGTTATCGGGCTTCGTCAATCGATATCCTTCAAGATATATAAAAAAATACTGAAAGATGGTTGTTTAAAAAACGATTTGGCGTTCCTATTAGCAAATTTAAGCTTTCTGTGTGACACCACAAAAAACTCGAAACATCCAAAAACCTGTTGTCTGAAACAGGGAAGTGCTTGCCGTGGAAATTAAACTAGAGTCTCTACCAGGTTCAGAAGCACAATTACTAAGGGACAAATTCCAGAATGTGTTTGGGAAAAACAGTGGATATAAAAAAATGTGTAAAGTTGCTCAAGTATTGGAGGGTGTGCCTGTAGGTGAAATTGACGGTGTAGGTGTTTGTGACATTCCTCTCTTTAAATATGCATATCTGACGTCCTGTGATGTGGAAAGATCGTTTTCACAGTATAGGTCGTTGTTCAGAGATAATCGGGATGCATTTGTGATGGAGATTTGGAAATGATATTCGTTGTTCACTGCAATTCTCGGCCAACTACTAGCACTCAAGTGTGGTTGGTGAGTACTTAGTAATATTTTTTTTTTCAAGCTAAGTAAGGTATTTTTGTCATTTTTTAAAATATTTTTTTAGCAGATATTTTCGTACTTTTTAGCACATAAAAATAAATATATTAACATTTTTAGCACATACAAATCCGCTCCCTACACCTTCACCTCACACAGACGCTAGATAAACATAACAGTTAATAAAGTGTCGTAAAGTAACCAATAAAAATTCAATAATAAGAAGTATTATCACATACGGATCAGAAGTTTGAATTTGGAAATAAAAATTTACAGAAACATTACCAGAAGTAGAAGAGATGAATTTCTGAATTGATTTTCTAGGACTTCGAACAAAGCTTTCCCTCACTTGTTCGACCACAGCATCAGCCATACGTGGACGTCCGGGAGATTTGGCATGCCAAATCAATGCGGCGTGCTTCTCGTGAGACTGGGATTCCACAATCAACCATTTGGCTCATTTTAAGGAGTCGTTTGCACTTAAAACCATACCGATTTACGATGGTGCAACACATTACTGATGAAGATAAGATGGGTCGACGGGATTTCTGTGTAGAAATGCTTGGTAGGATTGAAGAAGATGAGACGTTATTGAACCACGTGATCTTTAGCGGCGACGAGTCGACATTTCACGTCACAGGTAAAGTAAATACCTATAACTGCAGGATCTGGGGCTCTCAACCTCCACATCTCCATCTGCAACATGTTCGTGACAGCCCAAAAGTGAATGTGTTTTGTGCCTTAAGTAAAACTAAAGTGTACGGCCCCTTCTTCCAGTAAAAAACTATCAATAGTTTTGTCTATCTGGATATGCTAGATAGATGCAGACATTTTGAAAGTAGTGTGGAGGTGCACCATCCTGCTGAAATTGGATTTCCCCTTCTTGATCATCTGAAATTGAGTTTTTAATAAGTTGTAAAATTAAAGAAACAAAATAGAACAAAAAATTTAAAAGAATTTGCTATTTGTGGTATAGGGGAAAGTAGCGATCAATGGACCAGCTAACGATTTCTTCTAACAAAGGCAATGCCTTAAAATTCCGTTCATGGACTTCAACAATTACATTACTAATAAGGAATGATAATAGTAATATGCGTTACAAGAGCGGTATGTTGATGTTTTCATGTTCGAGGAAAAGATTGAAAAAGCGAAACGTAGTTGAGCTTTTTTTAATTTCCGAGAACATGAAAACAAACATACCGCTCGTGTATCTACATTATTTTGTGCGAAGATCGTTTATTACATACCTGAAAGAGGAATTTCTAATTAGTTGCAATGAAATCTCCATCTTGGTTTGTGTTCAATGACGGCAACTTTTAAAAACAAAATACCTATCTTCAACATTGTTGCTATAAAATGTTTTCTGTGTTTACTATATTCCAGCAGGCCGTGATATACGTCTGTCTTTTTTCCCCCAGTCTATAAATGCGAACTTCAAACAAACGGTAAGGTTATGTAATGATTTATTTTTCATTTTAATATTTTAACAATATTATTTATATAACATATTGCAGTAATAACATCGGCATCTGGAATCTTGTTGATTTTTTCACGGCTTCCTTAATGTTACTTGCATTACAAATGCAGCAACTTTTGTGGTGTTGTAGAGTTTACTTAATTTTTACAAATATTTAAAAACAATAATTAACAGTGCAATTTAGGTGAAATTGCAGTGGTAAGTTTCCAATTTATAATTATTACTATGTTAAA
Organism: Periplaneta americana; assembly: GCF_040183065.1. Lineage (NCBI taxonomy): Eukaryota > Metazoa > Arthropoda > Insecta > Blattodea > Blattidae > Periplaneta > Periplaneta americana. The sequence continues at coordinate 79,667,789 of NC_091123.1, read as the reverse complement.
CGTCTCTAAAAATAATATGTTAAAAGCCTAAAGCAGTAAAATGAATATGACGCTTAAGCGGTAAGAAGAGGGAAATTGTTATGTGTGTTACGTTGGGAATACTGAATGTGGTATTTCACACTTACCGCGTATTGGTTTTGTGCGGAAAGCAAGCAAATACGCACGATCTCGCACAAAATGAAGTTTCAGGGCTACGTTCTATTTATATCTGTTTAAAGATTAGCTCATTTAAAATTAGGCTATTGGTTCAATGAAGGCGACAGGGTTTTATGAATGGACCACCATGTTCCCATGAATGGACCAAAAGAAAAATTTAAAAAAATATCTCAAAATAATGTCAACAAATGACAAATCATAACAATGAAGAAACATAGATTAGATTAATGGATGTTGAAGTTACTTTAAATCCAATTGTAATTGTATTTTGAAACCGAAAATCATGAAAGACACAGTCCTTGTCATTTCAATGTCTTAAAGTTCTATGTATTTCAAATTAGCTAGTACAGTAGTTAAAAAATGCTAGCATCCAACTTTAAATTACATAACAACAACATAATGATGTGATTGTACATATTAAATTATTTTCTGGAGTCTGAGATTATTCTTATACTGTAGATAAAACAGTCTTCCTTTTCAAGACACACAAGCCACACAAACTATTTCTTTTGACTCCGCCTAACATTTGCACAAGTTACATGTACCCATTTCCTGCAAGACATACACTGAATCATATTTTCCTCGATGGTTTCTACATACATGAGACAAAACCAGGAGTCTTGATTTTGACCATTTCTGAAAGGAATTGGTTTCCATGAATAATCCATTTTAAAATGCAGTCCATTCATGGGAACTCTAGCTACTCCATCCATAGTAACTTCGACATTTTCTAATCACACTTCAAGAGCACTGAAGAGGTTATACAAAATTTATGAATATACAACTAAAAAGGAAGCAGACAGAATACTGCATCCAGCTATATATGTCATTTCATAACTTAATGTCATTAGGACTGTACTTAAAATTACTTTAAAATTATAGTAAAAATAACAAAAACGTATCTGAGCTTCTTGTTCAGCCTACGTGTTTGCTGCCGCCACCAAAAACAACTCAGGAGTGACATACACGAGGGGGAAACCTTGAGGTGACGTTTCACGCATACGCAGTCAATATGACCAAGAATATGGCAACGGTCCATTGAAAGCTGGCTACTCTCTCCTAAATTACATCTTTCTTTCTTCCATACTCTGCTTCACCAGCCTTTCTATCCGACTTACCTACCACGCCTGGGGGAGGGAGATTGTGATGAAATTCTTACTTATAAAGAGAAATGAATAAGATACTTGAGAGAAGAACAATAACCAGATATCCCCAAAACCGAAGAAATGTCGAACAATATCAGTGACACGTTAAGCTAAAAAAAGAGGTGTTGAGCTGTGATCTAAGGGTATAAAATAATGCGTTAACAATTGAACGAACTAACTAATGGATTAAATTATTAATGAAGGAATTTACCGATAATTGGACGAGTGAATAAAAGTGTGTATGAAAGAATGAGTCAACGAAAAAATGAGCGATTGAATGAATGGGTAGGCATACGACCGAGCAATGACTGAGTGAACAAAGGAATGAAATGAAATTATCGATGCTAAATTTGGTGTAGGCCTAGGCATGTATTTCTGACAGTATCACATAGAATAAACGAAAAATGATCCACATCTAGATCTTGATTAAGTCTGCCTTTTGCAATACCGTATGTTCAAAAAATCACTGTCTTATTCTTGTAATCTGATGATTGAAAAATAGTAGCCTGATTGACGTAAAATATGAAAGATTCATGTTAGTGTCACACCTCAAAACGAATTGAAAGAGAATATTTCACTTTTCCTCAAATCAGCAGTAACTTGCCAGTAGCTGTGGCAAGGAAAAAACCGGCAGTAGATTAGTCGCAGATTATGTGATAAAATCTGGAAGTGGACTGAGCGCAAGGCCCACGTATGCGTGTGGGAGAACTTCCTTCTTCACAGAGGCTGCCAGGTTCTCTCTTTTAAAGAAATTATCTCAACTCAGGCGAGGTTTTAAGGGTATAAGAAAGGACGATAGGGGACGTGGCTGAACCTTAATTACAAAGCCAGCTAAACCAATGATGAAACAACCATTCATTTTGACTTTACTTTTTTCAAGCCAATGACCTTTTTTGTGGTAAAACAGCTAACTCAGGGATAAAATGGAAACAAAGAAACGAACCTCCCCACTGCATTGAAACTTAGTTCAAAGTCAACACAATAAGACATAAGATAGAGAAGAGCCCAATTGTGCAATGGGATAGGAAATAAACAGAATGGGATCGAATTAGAAAGGCAGTCGTTGATTGTTTGATCTTAGGGGGAGCTTTCTGTGTGAAGAAGACCCTACTTTTATTTCTACTGAGCTTCATTCTTCCCTCCTCATTCATTTTATCTTCTAAAACTTTGTAGCTAAACAGAATTAAGGAATCGTGATTTTGTTTTACTCTCTCTATCTCTATCTCTCTCTGGAAGTCACTAACAAGACTATCACTGTTTCTTTCAGTGCGGGAACTTGTCTCGGTGTGACCGTACGATTTTTAACGACGGCTAATTAACTGCATCGAATTTCGAGCACAGCGGTGGATTTTAAATGCAGCTACAAACTATTCATTAAGCAGTGTAAACCTTTGTTTGAGAATATGCTTCGATAAACACCCATTTTACGCCAGACTAATGAAATTGGAAGTGTTGAATTGTGAACAGGTATAAGAGTAGAGGAACAGTTTTTATGGACCTTTCAGAAAATATTTATGAAGTCTTCCGCTTAAATACAAAGACTCGAGATGAAATTCTTACGTATAGTAGGGGACTACGCGACCTTACCGTAGCTCAGTGCTAGAGCAGTGTTAAGATATTACCGAAAAATATCCTCCTGTTTGAAAAAAAATCTCTTTTTACCATAATTTTTCCTATAATTAGTAATACCAATAAATTAATATTGTTTCGTAGTATTAGTTCCAAATCTAATATAAAAGCGTAAAATTATATCCTTTGCTAAAATTTGTTTTCAAATATTTCAGAAACTTTACAAACTTACCGAACAGGAAATGCAATATGTAATTTAGTACCAGTAGGCTAAATGCATAAATGTGACCTTGAAAACTTGTGTGGGGAGACAGAAAGACGGAGCTCCGCCGCATCACTCAATGATAGTATGGGAATGGCAGGATGTATGGTTTCCGATATCAAACTGTTGTAATATATATTATTTTAATGTACCGAAGTACATATGATGTTTCCATGCAGATATTCTGCGTCATCGTATGATGAAAGAGTAGTGGAACGGAGAAAAATTTTCTCCGGCAGCGGGATTTGAATTTTTCTCCGTTCCACTACTCTTTCATCATACGATGACGCAGAATATCTGCATGGAAACATCATATGTACTTCGGTACATTAAAATAATATATACAATATGCGTGAATCACTTCGTGATTTAAGACGGCGCTTATTCCGTCGGATCCCGACCAATCAGTTACTCATAAGGAGTGCACCTCCGCACATATGTGGACATTGTCCTACGTTAATAGATATCTATGACGTACTGCAGAGGGCAGGCCACTAGAGGGAACCCAAGAGATGGAACTTAAACTGAGACTATTCGATCCGACACCGGGATGGGAATCTGATGTGGCTTGGTGGCTAAAGCATCAGCACGTAGAGCTGAAAACCCGGGTTCAAATTCCGGTGCCGGAGAGAATTTTTCTCCGTTCCACTACTCTTTCATCGTAAGGTTGTAATCCAAATAGTAAGCTAGATCTGGCCAGTTCGAGGAAATTATGGATAGTCGTTTGGACGCGGAATTTGTAAAATGCTTGTGTCGTGAATTTGGAAGACTAAGGAGAATTTGAATCCGCCCGGTTCTATGAACTTTGTAGACAAGAGTTATCTTAGTTTTCTCCGAGAACCTTGTTTTTCTCTGTCTTTTTTTTTTCTTTTCTTCTTTTTACTAATTTCGGCACCGCAACCTGAGGCTTATTGTGTCTATACTCACAACTCTACTGAACACAGGCACACACTGCAGGACTCCCTCGTTTACTGGGTCAGGGTGCCCGGGGGCTACTGCGAGACACCACACACACTGGGACAATGGGCAGACAACCAGTCACCGTGAAGACGTCCGAATTAAATCCCCCCCCCCGACTTCACGATGGGAATCGAACCCTGGCCACTTTGATTAGGAGTCCAGCACGGTACCTCAAGACCAAGGAGGCGGACTTCATGATATTAGTTCCAAATGTGATAAAAGCGTAAAATGATTCCCTTTGCTAAAAAAAAAAAAATTCAGAAAATTTACAAACTTACTAAACAGGAAATGCAATACGTAATTTAGTACCAGTAGCCTACATTTACAGTACACATGAATAAATATTACAAATTGTGTAAAGTAAATTGCCACGAAATAAGGGGCAAATATTTAATGACCTTGAAAAATTTTTGGGGCCAGCAAGACAAGCTCCGCAGCACTGATAATACGGGACATAAGAAAGACGAGATGCACTGTGACAGCGCTGTAAAGATGCCTGGAGAGATGCAGCTTGCGTATGCAAGGAATGGGTGAGATAATGGGAAATGCAAACATAACACAATTATTGCTTTCAATCATATCTCGAGAAATTTTATTTCTTATATACAGTATAAGTTTACCGATTACTATTTTTAATTGGCTGAAGAAAATGTTCGTAGTGTACGACAAACAGAGATTTTTGTAATCATTAATTTGATTTGTATAAAGCAAAAAAAGCTTTCTTATTGGCTGTGTTCACCGAATATTTAATTAATAGTAAATGCAGGAATTTAAAAATAATATTTTAAATTTTGTTTGTTACTTTCACATAAAATAAGCATATCGAATCTTTATTTTTTTCCTTTAAAATTTTAAATGTGTTAAATATTGTTTATATAACGTGAAATAAACATAATTTTACATTGTTTACGATCTCTGTAATATTCAATTGAAATGAGAGTGTAGATATATTTCTTAACATTTTCTATTTAATTTGTAATAAGTGTGTCTTATTGTTTGTTTTGCCTGAACATTTAATTGAAATTAGATCTAAAGCTTATTTTAAATTTTCCAAGGTTTTGTTTAACGTGAAATGAGTCTTATTCATTCTGCGTCCTCTAACACACTTTAAGCACAAACATTGAACGATATATCATCTGTATTTTTTCTTACGAATTTAAAGACAATGTACATGGCAATGACCTTCAACGAGGTTGATGAAGGGATTATTCAGAGCAACACAACTTAATGTGTACTCCCTGCTGGTTGCAGCGTTGCACGATCTCATAATTCATGTACGTACAAGGTGGGCCAGTCAAACGGAAAGATTTGATAGGAGTATACTGTCCATATGGAGAGGGTGAGAATGAATATAACCGCTCTTCTCTACCTACTTACTTTACAATTTATGACTTCTTAGGCGGTGCCGTCACTATCTTCGCATACCCTAGTAACCAAGTTGTTTGTATCTATCATGTTCTGTTAAATGGTGCTCATCGTTACTGCAAACTGCAATTAATTGATTTCAATGGTCATGAGAAACCTCTCCATGCCCAAAAGGCAACGGTATGGTGCGCGGTTTCATCAGCTGGAATAATCGGCCTCATTCTTTTTTGAGAATGAGGCCAGAAATGCAGTGACTGTTAATTCAGTGCGATATATTGAAATGATACAAAACATTTTTACACCACAACTCGCCCATTTTCCAGTGAATGAAAACACACTGTTTCAACAGGACGGAGCAACAAGCCACACCGCAAGAATTTCGATGGATGCTGTGAATGCTTTGTTCCCGGGCCGCGTCATTTCTCTGAAAGGGGATTTAGCTTGGTCACCTAGGTCACCTGATTTAACGGTATGTGATTTCTTCCTATGGGGTCACCTCAAAACGAAGGCCATAATGAAGTGCATAGGTAGCAATATGACATGGGGGCATGAGATAGTTACTCTGCCTGCCATAATAAAATTCACTTCAATTAAAGTCCCCAATGTAAAAAAAGAAAAAGAAAAAGCAATCCACTCAGAATAATTCTAGCCCTAAAACAACGTATGCAAGAAGAGGTCGCTGCGATACCTGTCAATATGCTGAGAGGGGTTGTGCAACAGTTCGTGGCCAGACTCGAAGAATGTGTGCGTTTCAATGGAGGTCACTTGGCTGACGTAATTTTTAAGAAATAATTTTTTTTCTTGTTGCATACCTAATGGTTATTCATATACTTGTCATTTTTACTCATTCAATTGATATAATAGTAGTTTTTCATTCTTTTTCTGCGGCTTGAAATTCTTTCCTTTCGACCTTGTATTTTAAATTGCACGTTTTTCTGGAAAACTATTTAAAACATAGCAAAATGGTATTTGACTTTTTTATTGTTCTTAACTGAAGGAATCATCCACAAGAACTAATAACCTTAATTACGGTTCAACTATATATGTTAATTATAGTTAAGGGTAATATATATTAAAAGGACTAAGACTATAAACAGGTAATATGACGAAGAAGAGAATCTATGCGAATCGCGTAAAGCGTAAAATGAGAAAATTGTAATGTAGTCTTCATGGCACCAGTTTTATTTTATTTATTTTTATAGAGAATGTTACTTTCTTACAGAAAACCATCACTTGGGGTAATTTATATTGCCCGAGTGGTTTATTATTCCCGATAAAGAACTCTGTTACTTCTAAATAAGATGCACCATTGTAGCACAGAAGCGAGATTCCTCTGCACCATACACCGCGCACTGCCATTCAATTGTTGGCTGATTTCACGTCGAGAAAATTGCTCTAGTTTCCATTCGTCTCCCTGACCAATACCTGAGATTTATCTTTTATTCCGTTTCCCTCGAGATCTTACTGCAGAAACGTAATTTCTTCTCTTGATCCATTGTGTGGTGCTGGAAATGGAACATAGGCAACACAAACTTGATGTCATTTCAGAATATCTTACTGGGTGGTCGAAAATATATCAAAAGCTGTTTCGTGTTCCGGACAATATTCCATAGTAGAAGGAGAATGCTGGAACGAATGCAAATACAATTTAAAATCTGCGAAAGTCTCGCAGGAGGATGTTATGTAATGAGATGTTGCAGGCAATAGGCATTGTACAGTACTATGTCATCTTCTGAATAACCCTTATTTTCATGAAACCTCTTTGGAACGTCACACTGCCTAATCATAAAGCCACTTATTGACTCCCTAATTTTCTTTCATGGAGCGTTTATTGACATTCTTCTTTCAACTTTCTTTATTTTCATATTTCTTTCCTTCTCTTTTAATAATTCCTTCTGTCTTTGTTTTTTTCTCTTTTCCTTTCTTCATTTCGTTTTCCTGTGTTTTGTTTCTTCATGCTTTGTCATTTTTCCTTCTGTTTTTTTAATATTCTTTTCCGTTTCTTCTGTCATTCATTCAATCATTCATTATTTCTGTTTCTTTTTTCCTATTTCATACAGCATCTTTTCTTACTTTTTATGTCTTCGTATTTATTCTTCTTTCATTCGAGCATTTTTAACCTTTCTCTTCCCTTTCTTTCACTTTTATCCTCTCTGACATTTTCTCGTCTTATTTTCCTTGTGCGTTCTCTTACTACTGCGTTCCATCTTTCATAAATTCTCTTTTTCTTCTACATATCCGTCTGTCTGGCAGTCTGTCCGCCCATCCCCCTGCTCACCATTTTTTTTGACGTAGAATTACGTCTGCTAACTCGTGTCAGTATAGCGGCTGCACTTCGGGTAATGCGATAAACGCAAATAATGACATAACGAAATCGCTATAATTGTTAAAGTAATAACAACAAAATACGATGATAGTATACTTTTTTTAATTTTTCATTTTTAATATCTATTTACACTTTTATTTTGTATTATACCCGTTTTATCTCTTTTTTCATGTTACCTGCAATTCTATGCTTTAGACAAATATCTGTACTGTCTATTCTAATTAAGGCTTTGCTCTATTATAGATAGATAGATAGATAGATAGATAGATAGATAGATAGATAGATAGATAGATAGATAGATAGATAGATAGACAGACAGACAGACAGACAGACAGACAGACAGACAGACAGACAGACAGACAGACAGACAGACAGACAGACAGACAGACAGACAGACAGACAGACAGACAGATAGATAGATAGATAGATAGATAGATAGATAGATAGATAGATAGATAGATAGATAATTTAAAAAGTAGAAAAGTAAAAAGCAAAACAATTAAAAAATAAATATTTAAATAAATAAATAAATAAAGGGCAAGGAGTCCCGTAGCGGTAATGTGCAACGAAGTCGCGCGCACCTCCCCTCCCTCCCCCGGACGACGCTCGAAATTTAATTTTTCGGCCGCGCAGCAGCATTTCACTCAATTTATCTTTCCATTCTGTTTATTAATATTCGTGTTTTTGTTGCTGTAAAGCGGATATCAGACTAATGAAATGCGAATTTACTTTATTCAACGCCTCCTGTTCGTCGGAGTAGCGTATTCAGCAATCTATGCCCGGTGGATACGACTGCTAAACTAGCGTGCAAAAACCGGTGGCAAAAATTATTATTATTATTATTATTATTATTATTATTATTATTATTATTATTAGGAAATAATGACAAAACATCTAATTTGGTATGGTAATATTCAAAGAAAAAAATTATGGTTTATTTAACGATGCTCGCAACTGCCGAGGTTATATCAGCGTCGCCTGTGTGGCGGAATTTTGTCCCGCAGGAGTTCTTTTACATGCCAGTAAATCTACTGACATGAGTCAGTCGCATTTAAGCACACTTAAATGCCATCGACCTGGGACGGGATTGAACCCGCATTCTCGAATATTCAAAGAATGTCTACTACAATCCATCAGAAGATTTCCAAAGAAAGTGTTAGATTGAAAACCTTCTGGAAGAAAGAAGAAAGGCGGAAAGCTTCTCCCCTCCCCAAAAAAGAATCCTGGCAGAATGAAGAAATGGAGACAAGGGTTTATGGGATGACTCTGTGGTTTATGGAATGATCGAGATGCCTAGAGATTGGGAATTCGGAAGACGTAGTCACGCGTCAAGGAACTTATGCTGAGTTATTATTATTATTATTATTATTATTATTATTATTATTATCATTATTATTATTATTATTATTATTATTATTATTATTATTATTATTATTATGTATAAAAATGGGGGCTCAATATAAATTATAAGAAAACCGGATATCTAACCTTGAAAATGGGAGATGAAAACTAGTGATTGAAAAAGAATAAATTAAAATGGTTAATACATTTAAATATTTGGGGTCAATTTTAGAAGCTGTTGGGTAGAGTGTGGCTGAAATTGAAAAAAGAAGAAGTGAAGGAAGAAGTACAGTATAGTTGGCATGTTGAACTCGGTTCTTTGGAGTAGGAACATTTTAAATAAAACAAAAACCCTAATTTATAAGTCATTGGTACAAAGAGTTATGTTGTATGGGGCAGAATCTTGGACATTAGACAGAGTACATGAAAAAAAAATTATTGGCTACTGAAATGGACTTCTGGCGGAGAGCAGCAAGGAAATCAAGAAGGGAAATACTTAGAAATCAAGAATTAGAGAAACTATGAAGGTAGAAAAGAACGCTATTGAAGTAATTGAAGAAAGAAGATTAAAATGGTTTGGACACGTGAAGAGGATGAAAAATGGACGAATACCGAAGATGATGCTGGAATGGACTGCAGAGGGAAGGAAAATAAGAGGAAAATCAAGAGAACAATAGATGGATGGCATCAGAAGTGGTATGAATAGAAGAGAACTTACTGAAGGTGTTGAGCATAGAGATTTGTGGAGGAGGAAGATTTCTTTGGGTGAAGGATAACTTTGTATTGTAGAAAAATTCTATTATTATTATTATTATTATTATTATTATTATTATTATTATTATTATTATAGTAGCTGCAGTAGAACATCGATGCCGAATACCGATCAACCGAAACATCGGTTAACAGAAAGCGTTCCAGTCGGCAAATTCAAATTTACGCGCGCGCATTTAGAAGTTTTGCTAGCGCTGTTTGCGAGATTTAACGGCAAAAAAACGAGTCTCAGCTCTGAAGCGAAAAAAAAATTGGAGTTCTTTTACTAACTGTAGGCTACTTTAATGACCATTTTGAACTTGTCAAACTAGGCTAGTCAGTTTTCTGTGTTATTTGTAAGACGTGTGATGCAAAATATATACTGTACGTAGAGTTTTGTGTTTAATAATCAGTGTTTATTTGTTTAATACTGCTCCTATGACAACGGTACAATTTATTTTCGTAAATGATCGGCTATGCGAAAAATGAATTATCCAAACATCCCCGTCCTAAATTGTTTCGGATAATCGGTGCTCTAGTGTAATATTATTATTATTATTATTATTATTATTATTAATATTATTATTATTATTATTATTATTATTATTATTATTATTATTATTGTAGGATTGACTGTTATTAATAGCTCATTCCATTTCGTTCATTAGATATACTGGTAGCTAAATTTTACAGAAAATTGTAATCATAATTCCGATACCTTAATTGTATTGACGTTACACGCAGTCATAGAAAGCTCCCCAAATCCCCTGTAAATTTTTGTATTTTACGTTAGAAAAAAATCTAGGGTGGAAAGTTGAATTTAAACGCAACGTATATCAGTCAGTGGTGCTAATTACTCTCGATCAATACGTACTAATTAAAATCAACTCTGAAGTAACGTACAAGTGGACATGCTACTACAGTACACAATTTTACTTTCGTTATAGAACTAGATGTTTTGCCTGTCATTTTTGTTTGCATCAAGAACATTCTATCGTAACATGAACCTTAGCAATTTGTGTGCAGCAAAATAAAACGCAAACTGTCTGACAGTTCTGCTCAGAAATGACAGTAATAGTTTCGCAGTGTGCTTGTGCCAGAGTAGTGAAACATGCAGTGGCGTTGTGTGGGTACGTGCCAAAATGTCCGCATCAAAATATGTCACAACTAAAAAACAAATGTGTTACAAACCTAGTGACAAAATGAAGCTAAAATACTTACGATACTTAAATGTTCCAATAACTGTTTTAATTCCTTTTATTAAGATGTGTTCTGCTCTTGCACCGCCACCGAGTTACTTCAATTCGAATATGGCGGCGTATTAATTTGAACTTCGTGTCTCATTCTATTCAGCTGTATTAAGTGTAGCATTACGTTATTTTGAATACGCTGCCAGTCAGGTATTCCCATTTGCTTCAGCGTCGAGTGTGGCACCCAAAACAAGATAATGACGCTACCGACGAAGACAGCGCAAGGCAAGAATGGACTATCTGCTTCAGGGATACAGGCCGTTCAAAACGCAACCACGGTTTTTTGTTGTAAATCACTTTGCACAAAAGTTAAACATGAAGCCTGAGTTCCTTTATTTAATCTTTCAAAATAAAAGCAAAATATATAAATTATCTGGTTACAGAAAGCATTGTAGTGTTTATTCTGTTTGCTTTTGATGACTATTTCCAGTTTTCTTTTATTTTCAGATGTAAATAGGCCTATGAGTAGATATAACTTCTTATAAAACATTATTTCTTTTCTTATGTATGCACTATTTTATATTCTCCGAAATTTATTGAGAACTTAATTTCATTTTCTTTTAGTCTGGTCTTTGTGGTCTCTTTCATTTATTGTCTGCGCTACGCTGCTACATAATAATTTTGTCACTAACTTCTATAGAAATTTTAATAAGTATCTGTTAAAGTATTATTCTAAGCACTACAAATTTTGTGCCTTTTTTTATATAAGTTTAAGAGAGAGTTTATCCCAGGTTTATAACAATATCCTGTGTTCCATTGTAACATTTTCCTCGAAAAGTCACTGTTTTGTTTCTTCAATAATAAGGGAAGAGGACGGTACTTTTTGGTAAAAAAATAAGTAATTAACAAAATAGTACATTATGCAACGAGCCTATAATGATAGTAATTAATCTTCTACTGTATTACGGCTGGCTGGATACGAAACTATTTTGTTTTAAACACATCGTAATTTGAGTTATCCAAGACTTATTGTATGTTAATGACGTCACCGTATTTCTGCATTGAAGCGTAAAAAACATATACTAAATAACCATTTTTGCAGTGTAAATTACAGTCATATCCTAAATTTCTCCTCCATTCGGAGAGAATATTATTTCGTCGATGAATTTAGAACATTCATTTTAAAGACATCGAATTTATTTAAAGCTCGTAAAAATCTACAAAGGAAGCTCTTAAGTTCGACAGAAATCAAGTTCGACATTCCTATAGCTCGACTGCTTACGTAGGAGAATTAGACACGCCCCTATAAGGGCACTAAGAAATGGGAATTGGTTCTGTGTCTTGTAGTGATACTTTTGTTAAAGGAAAACAGAATATTTTATTGATCAGGACATCCATATTTAATTACTGATTTCAAATTAATGAACTCTTCTTTTTGTATTTGAGAATTGTGCCGTTTTTGAGACGGAACTGTCGAAAACCCACTGTGATACTAAAAGCGCATACACAAGTCTCAGGGCGGGCAGGAAATGCAAGTACAGTACAGTACTGTATTCGTTGATGGATAACCAATAAGAATTTGTATTCATTTCACCTGCCACACCCACTACCCTTATTAGACTGAACTTTCAATTCTGTTTTGTCGAACTTAGGAGAGTCCACTGTACTTGAATTACTATTAATTATCCAAACATGTAGTAATAATAATAATAATAATAATAATAATAATAATACTTAATTATTGATGTACTGTTAAGTCATTAGAATACGTAAATAACGACTTCACTGTGTCAACATTATAAATTTTTGGTGTTATGTTTTGCTACTCACTAGGTTTCAGAGTATGATGCAAATAAGACCGTAACTAATCAATCAGGTAACACAACGTTAACAATAATTTACAATGTTAACACAGTGAAGTGGTTATTTATGTATTCAAATAACTTAACAGTACGTCGGTGATTTTATGAAGGGGTGTAAACACGAATGAAGGATGTTTAATTACTAAACATCTCTACCACCCTGCCCCATTATATCCTGGCCTAGTTGCCTCATGAAAGATGTCTTGTTGGTGTCACTAGTGGAGTCCAGACCTGACTTCAGACAATTTATTAAACAAGAAATATCTCTAAAATGAAATACTGTAGTTATCTTTTGAAGCTAAATTTGCTTCCTCACAATTCTATATGAAATTCATTGGTTACACCATTTGAAAGAAGAAAGCAGTAGCAATAATGATAATAATAATAATAATCACAATAGTAATCATAATGATAAATATAATAATTTATTATTATTTTTATTATTATTATTATTATTATTATTATTATTATTATTATTATTAATAGTAGTAGTAATACTAATAGTAATCATTATACAGGGTGATTCACGAGGATTTACCGTCACTTACGTAGCTTATTTCCGAAGACATTCTGAGCAAAAAATGTCATATAAACATGTGTCATAATCTCAATATCTTCAAACTTACGAGTACTGTACATTACGTTGAAGTTGTTAATAAAATACCTTTTTTCCGTAGTTTCAAGGGTAAAAAATATTACAAATAGAGAATGAACTATTCAGAAGTGTCATTTCTTTAATTGGCTAGTGTTCTGAAGCTAAAAATTTGTTTTTCAATTTTTAACTAAAAATGACATCATTCTTATGCACTTATCACAAAAATTGTTACAAATCGTACGACTTTAGGAACTTGATTCTTTACAGTTTTATTATGCATCCTCATGTACAATCTTAAAGAATGTACAAGAGTGGCGTGATTTGTAACAATTGTTGTGATAAATGCGTAAAAAATGTAATTTTGTAATTAAAAATCGAAGAAAAAAATCTGTACAAAGCAACTACTTAATTCACAACACTTTTTTGGCTTCGGAATACTAGCTAATTAAAGAAATGTTACTCCTGAATAGTTCATTCTTTATCTGTAATATTCTTTTATCCTCAAACCTAAAAAATAATGATATTTTACAAATAGCTTCAAATTAGTGTAATTCTGAAAATATTGAGATTAGAACAAATGTTTATATGACATTTTTTGCTCAGAATGTCTTCGGAAATAAGCTCCGTAAGGTGCGGTAAATTCTCGTGAATCACGTGTATGGAGAAATGGATAGTCAAAAAGACATGAATACAAACACAGATGCATAGAAATTGACAGACTGGCAGACAGCAGCCAGACAGAATCACAGATGAACACAAACATGGACACAGATAAGTAGACAAGCAAATACAATGGAATTGATACTGCATCCTTAAATGAGTAAATGGATTGATTGATTCATTAAGGCACATGGCGAATTAAGAAAGGATTTATGTTTAATGCGTTTACTTCCGCGTGCTTGGACTTGGATCGTTATTGTTCTGAGAGGAGTAATAACACAGAGTGTTGCTATGGTATCGCTACTTACCCGGCATTTGTCACGGGTGTCTCCGTGCTGCTTGGTTGCCTAACAATGCTGCAGTGTTTTGCATGTACAGAATGCTTACTCGTTCAGCTCGAAACAAACCGTAACTAAATCTGTTTGGAACATCGCCTGGGAAAAGCATTGTTTTTTGTACTTTTTCTGCCCGCTGTCTGCTTCTTCCACTTCATCCTTTTTATTACTTTTATTTTATTTATTAGCTTGTTACGTGTTTTAACGCAGACTTTCTGTAGGTGCTACCTTGGTAATTGTCTACTCAAATTACTTGTTGAAACCTTTTCTATAAGGAAGGAGCAATTTGAAATTCTAATAAAACTCCGCGGATCTTACTAATGTTCCTATTAACTTTAAATTAGATTTTGTTTATTGCATTTTTTTGTGTTTTATTTTTTTTATTTTGGAGGTCGTAGGATGGATGGAAATTACTGAGTGTTTTAAGTTTTAAATTTTAAAACAGCAATGCCACTTGCCTCCATAAAGTCATAATACGTATATAAAAGGCAAATTGCACAGGAGCCGTAAGGAAACCAACCAGACACTTCGTGAAAACCGCAGCAGCTCTCCGTGTTACGTTTTCCACCGGCGATGTGTAAGCGATTACACAGAGGCAAATGCATGACTTATTGGGTTCAAGTGGATAAAATTCTCTTTCAACCGGCTTATTTCCTCTGTCAAAAGTAAGCAAGAAAGAAAAAATCAAACAAGCACACAAACGGAGAAATGAGTAACAATGAAAAAGGAAGAGTAAAAGAAAGAAAAAAATGTGAGAGGAATATAATGAAGAGAAAAGGAAAGAATGAAGAATATTAATAAAAGAGAAAACAGAATAAGAGAGAATATACCTGGGCAAAAAAGGAAAAAGAAAGCAACTATGTAAATGAAGAATGAGGAAAGAAAGGGATGTAGACTGAAAAGATATAAAAGAGAATATTAGAAAACAAAACAATTATGAAAGGATGAATAGAAGTAAGTAGTGAAGAAAGAAATTGAGAAAGAAAACAAATAATCAAATATGAAAAAAAGAATTACAAATGTATGAGAAAAGCAAGTAAGAAATACAGGAAAAATAAGTGAAAAAGAGAATACGTAAGAAAAAAAAGAAAGAACAAATAAATAAATGCACGAGTGAATGGACAAATGAATAAATGAACGAAAAACGAAGGAATGAACTAATTATTTATTGGAATAAGAAAAGGTACAACGAATGAAATAGTTCGTAAGAGAGTTACCACGAAATAAATAATGTAAGTAGGAATAGAAGTAAAAAGATAAAAAGATTAGGAAAGAAGTAAGAATAGAGATGAAGACTGAGGGACATAAAATAAAGGAAAAGGATAAGAAACTTGAAGGAAACAATTAAGTATTACTGAATTAATAATTAATTCATAATTATTATGAAAAAAACAATGAATTTATGACTGACTGAATGAATGAATGAATGAATGAAATAATCAATTAATTAACATGAATAAAAGTGAATAGCGCACTTCTAATAACTTAGTACAGCCAGTACCAGCGTTTCCAGCGCATGTCCTTGAGTAAAAAGCAGTCAGTGAGCACTTGTTGCCAGTGCAGCTGAGAACGGTACCACCCAACACTGACTGCGTCAAAGGAAAGACACTCGCAGTTTGCGTGTCTAGGGTGTCTCCTTGAGTATACTGTCCAGTCAATGTCATGTTGCCACATCGGCTGAGAGTGGTACCACCTCCTAAACAGATGTGACGTCAACAATCTGCCAATCACAGTAGTTGTCATCTTTCACGCCCACAGACTCTGGCAAAGATAAGATACTCGTTCTCAACGTTCCCATTACTTATTTCACACGCCAGAAACGGTGGCTTTGGTTATATGGTACTATTTGATAAAACTAATGTTTAATTTTTAATAAGAGAATAAATTATTCTGATTTAATGTTCAACTGTTGTAATATAATATCTCTTAAACCTGTTAATTCTTGTGAATTTATTATTCCTGTAGTGGACACAAATTTAAGTTGGTCTTCGCATCTAGAACATATCTGCACCATACTTAAAGTTCGTTACGGTATTACTCTTAGAACTTCAAGGACGTCCGTTATTAATGTTTATAATGCTTTAGTTCAATGTGTTTTGTCGATAACATCCGATTTTTGGGCCGCACATAATTCATTCAGTGAATATTTCTCATCTTGATTCACTACTTTTAACACTATATCATTTAGTAATATAATTTATGGTGATAACTTTTATGTACTAATGGTTGAACTAAGTTTATAAATACCTGGTTGACTAGTTTCGGCTTAGTAGGAGCCATCTTTGACTAGTTCTGAAACTGGCTCGTACTAAGCTGAAACTAATCAACTAGGTATTTATAAAAATTCTTCACCATCAACAAGTGAAAGTAATCACCATAAATTATACTTCTAAAAGAATATTTATTATTTTGAAGAGATTGCTTGAGTTATGTTTAACTTGAGACCAAGGGATTCCTTACGGAACGGGTTTCTAGGTGCTAAAAAAGAGAGATTTAAGACTTTTAGAAGTTAATATAAAATTAACAGATAGTAATTTTAATTTTAGTAAGCATCCCATTTTAGATGGGATTTATGTGCACAGAACTGCATAACGGGAGTGCATTGACGCGAAAACTAATTTGTAAGCTCTCGCCTAACCTGAACAATCTACCACTCTTTATGCTAGGATGGACTTTTCCAAAAGAATTTCTGTTCCAGGAAATTAGATAAAGTCTTGTTCCTTCCCTTCTAAGACCAATGTAAAACGAACTTGCCAGACTAGTGTTTTTCTGTAAGATATATATATATATATATATATATATATATATATATATATATATATTTCATATTAAATGGAATTTTTGCATTTTTAATGCCGGTATTTTTATTTTAAAATATAAAAAATACTAGACAGGCGCTTTTTTTTTTTTTGGAACGGATATAGTTTTTTAGGAATGTAGGCTATAAGACGTTATGTTTCATTTTGGCGTTTTAGTCCCAATAGAATTTTAATAAGGGGATCCTGTGTACATGAAACGTAGAGATATCTTAATAACATACGTCTAGGACGTAGCAAACGAAATAGTTGCGGAATTAGAAAGCCTTTCCTAATGATATGTAAAGAGTGTAATATTTTATCTGTAACTGATTTTTCAGGCCTATGCAGTATTTACAAGACTGTTTTATTCTATAAAAATAATGAAAACTTCCTAAGCTTATATAAGAGAAATAACATGCGTATTTCCATAAATCCCTTCAAATAAGCAAGTATCTTAAATCGATGCTTCATCAGTTATATTAAAAATAAGCCTCGTGTTAGACTTTGAAGAGTTACCAATGTCAAGACTTTCAAAATAGATTTAAAATATTTTCCTATGAGTTGTTTCCATAGTTCTGAAGAGTTTTTGACCACCTACTTATGTGCGTAATGTTTCATTTTGTGATACCTCATGACGAATCTATCTGTACTCTGCGGTTTGGACAGTAAAACATACCATACCATACCATACCCCACTGTATCATACAATATCATACTATAACATACCATACCATTGTACGCTCCTGTTACACACATTCTCAATTAAAAAAGGTTCTGTGTGTGATTTGAACCCAGAAAGTCATGTAAATACTAGTGACACATTCTATCGATTCAAGAAAGATTCCGTACCGTATTTGATTTAAATCTAGAAGGCTATGTAAAACCCTGTAGCACGTCCTCTATTCGAAAAAAGGTTCTACATATGATTTAAATCCAGAAAATTATGTAGGCCTACATCCTCGGGACACAACCCTCGATTCGGCGAAATCAGAAATCGAACTGCTCGCTTTGCTACCTAAGTCAGAATTTCCAAATCTACGCTTACTTGCCTCCTGTCTAGTAACCATATTTGCTTTCACATAATGCTTCCCAATTTGAACCAGATTTTAATGCAAGAAAGAAATGCCAAACCTCTAAACGTACTAAAAAAACTCAGGAGTAACATTATTTTATTTTCTGTGACACGTAAAACATTTTACTTCTTTGAATTTGTGATTGTTTAGGAATATAGGATAATATCTTCTGAAAATAGAGGAATATTCTTTAATGTATAAACACTTGTAAACTCTTACATTTTATGTTCAAATAAGACAAATTATAGAAAATGTTGTAATAATAAATAAGTGCCGCAGTTACCCGTGTATTTGTTGTATCTTGAAAAGGTTGTGTTCAATTTATGTTTTCAGCACAAAATAATATCCTATTCTAAGAAAGCTTGGCAATAGTAGAATTTTAGTTTGTGTGTTTAGCTATAGTCTGTATAAAACTACTATAATTATTGTACCATGCGTCATTCTGAAATACAAATCATGGATTAGACATCATGACCACCTGCATGAGCCGTCACAGCGCACCGTGGCAGTGACCTGCATCTACAGCGTAACTACAAACAACTTGTAACTGCTGCGCCTGACTCCGTCTATTTTTCTTTGCCTCAAAGTTTTTAACACTTCGTGAGCACGATTTTCCCATCCATGGCCTTGGCGACTGCGAATATTTCCCATCAATAGTATACACATATCCTATATTTTTTATCGCTCTTCTGCGAATTAGCATACCGGTGCCATAAGTAGTCCTATTATATTAACAACATTAATTAGCATGGCGAGTAACAAACACGCGATGAGAGCGGTATTATCGCCATGTGTGGGCGCATATTTTCGCCCAAGAATGTTTATGAATAATTAATTGAATCATTCGTTGAACAATATAGCGAGTGCATCCGGTGATGAAAGGACGTAGCTTGAGTATCAAAGAGTTCCCGACGTTAACCGTTTCAGTGGGACGATAACTAATTGGCTCCCAGTTATCTTGTCTTTAAAGTTAGTATGAATCTTCTGACTTGCAGATGTCTGGAGCTGTAACTTACACATTGTATATACTAAAGACGAACACAACTTATTGACGCTCTTTCTCGCTGTGTTCGTTGTATTTGTCTTTCGAGTCTCGCTCATCATTCTCGAAATAGCATTTGGTCGGCATGGATAGATTTCGTAACTTTGAATAACATACATCATTGAAATAAATAACATTATAAATGTTTAAATGAGACAAAAAGACAAAACAGAACAGTATCTTAGTTATCAAAATGTTCTGGTTCTATTATATAATATTACCTATATATAAATAGAAGAAAAAACAATTCTCATATAAATTTACATTTCTAAGAAACATAAAACATAACGTTAATATCTTTTTACTTGAGATTGCACACTTGATCTCAATCATATGGAAAGAAAATTCTAGCCTTTTAATAAGAGACTAGTAATTAAATAAAGACTGAGGAACGGATTATTATACATGGAATGTTAGAGATGATGTTTCAAATAGGCTACTTGATTTTTTATACATATATAACAGTTGCCAAAGTAGATAAAAGTTCAGTAAGGTATAAACTTTTGGCGATTCAAGGCTGCTTGACGTTCGGGACTTCGGGAGTGATCAATCTTGGCGACTCGAAACACTCGCAGCCGGTCTTTACGTCAACGACGCGACGTATAGAATATTGTCGTGCGGGTTTTCGGCTTTGCCGGTGCTGTTAGTCTTGCTTCCTCGATCGTTGTTCATCTCTAGTATGTACCTAGCTACCTACATCAGTTGTCATCATCGCTGTCTGTCACATATCGGTCGCAGATGGTGATTTCTCGGAGCTGTGATTTTCGAACTATAGTGACGATCGGAACCAGCGAAAAACCTGTCACAGGAACAAACTCAAAGGTCTTCAAATCACACCCCACCATTACGATATTATACATAGGATTATATTCAGAACCGCATACGTTGGTTTCACATGAGATGAGCAAGACGTGCCATATTGATTTGTACATGAAAACTTGAACGTAAACGCAAGCTTAAAATGAGCAGGCCTAATGTAACCTCTCTTGTCTCCTGGAACGTTCATTGAACTGCCTTAACATTGTACTGTATATTTAAACTAATACAATGGAAATGCTGTTCAAACACGGAAAGCAGGTCGATTAGGTTACAAGCTCTCTTCCTTGAACATGGTTGTGAGATGTCATGAATCATTTACACGTGTAGGCGGTCCCACCTGCTGGACTCATATTGAATACCTCTTATCTTGTTTATGATACGCATTGCCTAATATGTGAGTCTAGGGACCCACCCCGCGCGGGAATATAAACAATGACGATCGCTTTTATCTTTATTTATAGTTCCCGTGAATTATGCGGCATAAAAAGTTATTGATGTTCTGTGACGAAACATGGCGCCCATCCGGTGTACGGTTCTGTTCCTTCTCCGTCGTCTGTTTTTTTTCTTAATGTGGCTTGCTCGTCCTAGGCTCGCGAGCGTGATAGAGGACGTTACGACCAAAATCCGAGGGTTATTTCATTACCGAGTAAGCAACGAACTGCATAAAGAGAAGGTGATCGAAATTTTTATAATTTTAGGACTTCTCGAACTACACATAGTGATTAAAATTCTTGAGAAAATGTTCCTGAAAAATTTTTCTCGTTATTAAGCAATGTTTTTAGCTCATTGATTTAGCTTATTTTTATAATTTTATTGCACTGATGCGAGTATAAATTTCCTAAAAATATTGTCTTAATACACAACTTTTTTTCGCTAAGTTGTGTAGGTATTTGCACTGACGTAATTATGAATTTTCCTCAAAATATTTCTAAGTAATTCTTTTAGCTTTCAATTCTTTTAAGTTTTACCATACTGCATAATTTATTACGGTGATAGAATTACAAATTTTTCTCTAATTAAGCAATTTTCTTAGCTTATTGATTTTGTTAAGTTTTACAGTATAATATGACATGGCATGACATTCTTCTTTCTAGCTTTTTCCAGTTGTCTCCCTGGCGTGCTACTTTGGACCATGCTCCTCCTGTAGTTTCCTTAAACAAGTAGCACAATCGTAGTGTTGATCTGCCTCGGCCTCTCTTCCCTGTTCTTAGGTCCCATTTGCATGTGGAACTCACATTCAGAATATTTAGAGAATATAAAACTTTCAGTGTTTGTCTTTCAAATGACACTAGTTAAACTTATCTAGATTACAACAAATTAAATGTGCATCAATCATTTACGAACATGGAGCATTCTACATCTTCATATTTTAAATTCCTAACTATACATTTTAAAAACAGATGTAAATGAAATCATATACTCATGTCTATACCTAGCTAGATAAGGAGTCGACCTTTCCTCTCCCTCATTAAAACCAATGACATTCTTTTTGGCATGAAGTTTTTCATTTATTGCGAGCAACAATGACAATAGAAAGTATGCGACTATTGTTGACGACCCTCCTGATACATTTTAATCCATTTAGACTTCTCATTCTGAATCTTCTTCGTGCCCTGATACAACTTATAATATAATTATATAATATTATTACATTCACAGAAGTCTATTTGCGTTTGCAGAGGCAAGACCATTATTTTCTGATGTGAATTTGGAAATTGAAACATTAAATTAACCCACTCGAGTATATCTTGAATTTTTGTTTTTTTAATTTATTTAATTTGCCACAACAACAACAACAACAACAACAACAACAACAGCGACACCGACGACGACGACAACAACAATGAAACATTTGAAACAGAACGTTCTCTAAAAATAAACCTAATTTTTATAAACAAAATTGTATTATTATTTTTTTTCTATAAACTTAACTTTTGACAAAATTATGAAACTTTAAAATCTTTTTCTTCAGCATAGTTGTAATAAAATTAAGATCTAGGTATCTGAAAATTTTATTCAGTTCTATTATTTTATTATTTATTTGTTAATATTATTTTACCTTTCATTAATTATGTACCTAAAAGGCCAGTACTTTTGTTTTATTTCTGGAAGTAATCATGTTATATTTTCTCATTACGTTATAATTATATAAAATGTATATATGCATACTGAATTAAATTCTTTTTAGATCGTCCAATAATCGCTTTATCAACAGCTAAAGTAAGGTTGTTAAGTCTACTCCGTCAGTTTATTATTAATCTGATCTTCAAAGTAAATTGATATTAATTCTTTAGGAGATCGTCAATACATTAATTAAATAATATTGGAGATAGTGAACATTCTTGATTGATGCCTTGATTAATCTCTAATGACTTGTCTTATTTTTATGTATCATTTGTAGTTTAACCCCTTCAGACCTGAATTTATATTAAAAAAAAAAATAAAAAAACTGGTCACATAATCATTCTGGGGATTCAAAATTCCCAAATCAAGTCTTCACAGAAAATCAAAATTTGGAGACAATTTTGACCCCTGGGGCCCCAAAATTTTAAATTTTATTTTTAATTCAGGTATAGAAATGTTTCAAAAATAATATTCTCCATTTCTATTCCATTGGATTTTTCAAAATATTTAAAAGTATCGAAGACATTCCAAAAAAGAAAAAAAAACCGTATACACTATAATGTACATCAGGCCTGAAGGGGTTAAATAGTAGCAATTCTATTATTTTGCAAATTCAAAGTACTTGGGTCCGATTCCCTTAGAGCAGGGATGCAAAACTCGTAAGTAGGGGTTAGATATAATTGACATCTAGCATGAGAACAAACCGTTGGCTATGTCGTCCCCAGTGGCGTATTTGAAGGCTAGTTTGTAAGTAACACAATGCAATACAGAACACTATAATAATATAATAGAGACAGTCGCATAATATTATTATTCGTGTTGGACATGTTTCGAAGAGGAAGGCTGATACCTTTTAGCTTTCACCAGTTTATCAATATCGGGCTAAATATCTGTACATAATTTCAATTGGCACACTAAATGAAAATCAGTTAATCTGCTGTGTACATCGCTTTTAATGATATTCATCTTTGAAAATAACTGTTCGCATAGATGGGTCGAGCCGAACATTGAGCGTATTGCGAATCTCAGCGCTGAGCAATCTGATGGCATCACGGTGTTCCGAATTTCAACGATGACGTCACTGCTGCTCCACCGATGTCGCACCAATTCCATCAGCGTTCAGAGGTGGTGACAGTCTCCATCAGTGAATCTGATTGGTTCTTGTATAGGGCGGGAATTAGCTGACGAATGACATCGTGCACTGTTGTGTCATGGCGGTGTGTTCTGCTGTATTGTTTGTAATGAACACAACGTAAAACAATATGTTAATGGCTTATGAGCGAATATGTCAACGGACTAGTTATTACTACTGAATCGAGAAATAAATTGTTTATGTTCTCTTTTCTTTGAACGAGATGACAGTACGGAAATTTCGCAAAATCTTGCCAGTGTAGTACAGACAACAACTTGTGCAACTGCCATGATAGCCATAGAACCTTCCAGCAGTTTTGTTCCTATTTCGCTGCAGCGTGACGTCATTATTGTCCACTGGTCCGGTGAGATTCGGAATAGGCTGATTTCCATTAATAGTCCAGCAAACAATCGTAGTTTTGGAAACTTCTCTTCTGGTAAAAAGGTAAAGGTATCCCGTAACATGCCATGAAGGCACTTGGGGGGCATGGAGGCAGAGCCCCATGCTTTCCATGACCTCGGCACTAGAATGAGGTGGTGTGGTCGGCACCACGCTCTGACCGCCTTTTACCCCCGGGAAAGACCCGGTACTCAATTTTATAGGAGACTGAGTGAACCTCGGGGCCGTTCTGAAAGTTTGGCAACGAGAAAAAATCCTGTCACCACCTGGGATCGAACCCCGGACCTTTCAGTCCGTAGCCAGCTGCTCTACCAACTGAGCTACCCGGCCGCCCCTTCTCTTCTGGTAGACTTTTATAAATCTCAGGACTAGACATCCTGAACATCGGATAGCTATATTATTCTGCAATTCAGATAATTCTAAATGCAGTTCAGGAGGAGCTTCAATAGTAGCAAATGTGAGAGGGCAGGTAAACAGTTGCACCTCTTTGTCAATAGACGTTAACATCTGCAAATTTATTTTCAAATTCAGTGATAAGAGTTTTAAGTATGGTTTCATAATTTTGTAAGAAATGGGCATGTTCATTAATTACTTGGCCCAGACACTACCTCCGCCACAGACAGTGTATAGATACGTACTGCCGTGTCTTTGTATTGCATTGGGACGGGCGGCCTTCGAGCGTTATGGAAAGATGAAGGAAGGGGAAAGTATGCGTGACTCTCTGGATCAGTGTTTTCCAAACTTTTTTATATGGCGATACCCTAGTAACTCTAAAAATTTAGTGCGTCACCTTATCCCTCAAATTAAAGTATCCCACACATTAATAGGCTACTTGTACATCCTTCATAAAATGAATAAAATTAACACACATATTTCAGTATTGTTAACATATTATATGAACATTCACATGGAGTTCTAAAACGAGAAAAACAATCACAATTGGTTTGAATAATTTTTCCCTCGAAATTATTCAATTCAACTTTACAGGGAGTTATACCTGAAAGCTTGATTTACATAATACACGTCACTGTTCGTTAACAGAAAACCACAATTTAAGTCACACAGAGTTAGTGTGGACTCAGTGTTGGTTGGTTGACGGTTGTCAGTCTAATTTGAGGTCTGTGGATATAGAGGGAAAAATTGGATCGGTGTCTGGTAGAGTTCCCGGGTAGCTCAGTTGGTAGAACGTTGGTACGTTAAACCAAAGATCCTGGGTTCGATGCCCGGCCCCGGAACAATTTTTCCCTCGAAATTATTCAAATCAACTTTACCTGAAAGCTTGATTTGCATAATACACGTCACTGTTCGTTAACAGAAAACCACAATTTAAGTCCCACGGAGTTAGTGTGCACTCAATGTTGGATGCTTGACGGTTATCAGCCCACTTTGGGGTCTGTGGATATAGAGGGAAAAGTTGGATCGCTGTCTGGTAGAGTTCCCGGTTATCTCAGTTGGTAGAGCGTTGGCATGTTAAACCAAAGGTCCCGGATTCGATGCCCGGCCCCGGAACAATTTTTCCCTCGAAATTATTCAAATCAACTTTACACAGTGAGTTATACCTGAAAGCTTGATTTGCAATCACACGTGGTTTTAATTTTTTGTGGCTCACATGTGCTTGGCGAATCTTACAAATGTATTTTATGTTTGGACGAATATGGGATAAATTCATCCAGCATTTTTTGCCACGTTTCACTGTTTTGATATTGGTCATCATAGAAAATCCTGCTTCAGAATAATATGTGGTTGAAAACTGCAACAAAACCACAAGAGCCCGTTTAGCAAGATGCGAAAAATCTTCAAGTGAAATCCAGAATCTGTCCAAATCATCTCTTTGGTGATTTAACTTCAAGTTCTATCATTTTTAATCTCTGCCAATTCTTCTTCTTCTTCTGCTAAGGAAAGTCCACTGACTTCAGATAACAAAAATGTATTTCTTATCCAGTCATAAGCTTTTGTGTTTAGATCTGAGAAGTAACTTTCGAGTTTATCTGTGAGTAATGTCAAATAGTTGTAAATTGAATCTTTTATTTCGTTCTTCGAATCACAGTGAGATGTATTTGGGAACATTTCGTAGCTGCCCTCTTTCACTTTCCGAGACCAAATTGCTAACGTGTCTCGTAAGACAGATATTCTGTCTGTTGCAGTTAAGATATTCTCATCCTTACCTTGCAGACTAGAATTGTACTTGTATACTACAACTGTACGCACATCTATGCGCCTGTCAAGGACACGTGCCTACAAGGCAGCTAGGTAAGCAAGAGCTGACCAGCGATTTTCTTACTTTATTTCAGTTATCATGAGTTAATAGCTTAAAATAATGAAATATACCAGACAGTTCGCGACACCCCAAAAACCTTCAGCAGTTTGGAAAGCTGTGCTCTGGAGTCACAGTATCAGGGAGGGTATTATTTACCTCTTTTCCCCAGAATCTTGGATTGTGTTCCTCTCTTTCCATCTTGCCTTGAATCATGTGCACCAAATGACAACGGAAACTAGCTGTTTATGGATATCTATTGTAGATGAATGAACCGAAGCACATACAGGTATTGGAGCTGCTATAAGTGCAGCAAATCATGAAGAAAATGGAATTTTAAACTCTTTTAGTTATAGTTGCTGATACTACAAGAAAATAAATAATTTCTGTTTTCAAATCCTTATTTTAGTAAAACCGAAAAGTTCATACTTAAAAGCAGATGGCGACCAATAAAACATAGGTTAATAAAATGAGACCATTTTTCTGTTAGCGTTAGGATTCTGATGTAATATACTCTTATACAGGCTGATTCACGAGGATTTGCTGTCCTTTACGGAGCTTATTTCCGAAGATATTTTGAGCAAGAAATGTCATAAACAATGGGTCCTGCTCTCAATATTTACAGAATTACGTTTCGTTATTGGAACGCATTGCTGTGAACGCGTGATCTTGGTCAGCGTGCAGTCAGCAGCCAGCGCGAGCGCTACGGAAATCAAAGATTGCCGTATGCAGTTACGTAGAGCGACGAGTGCCGTTCACAAGCGTGCGGCCAAGTGTACTCAAGCGGACGGCGACATTTTTAAATGTTTTGTAAACTCTCCAAGACTGTAAATTAGGATGCAAAATTGAACTGCAAATAATTAAGTCGGTGGAAGTGGTGTGATATGTAATACTTGTTGTGATAAGTGCGTAAGAATAATGCAATTTTCTAGTTAAAAATAGAAGCAAATAAGAAGTTCACAGCACATTTTTAGCTTCGTAATACTCGTCAATTAAAGAAATGATACTTCTGAATGGTTCATTCTCTATTTGTATTATTCTTCTACTTTAAAACTAAAGAAAAAACGTATTTTAACTCTGAAAATATTGAGAATATGATCTATGTTTATATGACATTTTTTGCTCAAAATTTCTTCAGAAATAAGCTCCGTAAAGGACGGTAAATCCTCGTGAATCACCCTGTATAAATTAATTGAAATTATAATACACAACTACTTCTGATAGTATCTGAAGTTAAATTTCTTGCAAGTGTTATCCTGTCCATCCAAGTGTAACTAACTCAATTTGGAGTGTGAGTTTTTTTGCAGGTGTCTTTCGGCGACTAGGAAGCGGGTATTAACAAGAAAGACGGAGGAGACCATCATGAATGTTTGCTAATGTTCATTCGAGACCCAACATTACGAAGCTAAATGAAGAGGTATGCATTTCTACAGATGTAACACATGTAATAAGGAAAATAAAAGGTTGTATTGACAAAAAGGTGTCTTATAGTCTTATTTATTACGTAATTTGAATCCGAAAGTAATTTAATTCTGTGAATGTATGTACCGTATACAAATTTATTTCACGAAGCTATCCCAACATTTACGGACCATCTTCCTGGAATTGTTTTGAGTGAAAAAGTTTATGAGAACATGAATGTAATCTTCAATAATGTCTGCAACGGGCTCAGTTCTCCCCCAAAAGGTTCCGTTACGTTCCTAGTAAGAATTTTAGGTACACGTCTAGGAAACTTGAGAGATTAGAGTTCTCGTCCATAAGTCATTAGTTAGATATTCACAAAGACTTTAACGCAATATTAAAACAGTTGTTTGAATGTGAAATAAATGTAAAAACAAACATATTCCAAATTGAAACAGTTGAAAAATGCCTTAACAACAAAAGAATACGAAGCAAAAAAAAAATATATATAATCACTCGTAGAGCCCGGATGTTTGGCAAAATGCCTTTTCTACTGGGTGAAAGTTAATCATGATTTGCATAGGCATAAATGTGATTTGGAGTAAATCTAAGTGATAGGACCAATTTTTATTTTGCCTTTTTAAGGTGTTTCTTACTAATAAATGCCTTTTTTTGTCATTTCAAAGCAATATTTCTTGTTTATTTGCAATTTTATAATTAATTGTAATGCAATGTGTACGAAATTTAAATATTTGAAACAAGACTAACTTTACTAACAACAGTAAATAAAAGCAATTTATTTCGGTGCTTAATCTGCTAATAATCGTGCTTTAATAATATTGGTGTAATATGAATAATGATCGACAATCCAGAGTTACAAATATAATGCTGTCACATCTTCACGGTACCAGCTTTATAAAAATATTAAGCTCGTTTTCATAGACGTTGTCATGTAGCATTTCCAATAATTGTTTGCGTTCATATTTTCAAATCTTACCGTTACAATTTTGTTACACGTGTTTATTATTGTAGGAGAAGGAAATTTTAGTGAGGAACAGTCAGTTATTATTGGGTGACAGGAGGTTAGCAAGAATGCCTGAATTCAGTAAACCATTGAAAAGTAAACTTCATGCTTACGTTAGTGAATTTGATGCCCATGTGATTTCGACCGATGGAACAGTTTTGTTATATACGGCTTGTGAAAAGACAGCTAATCACGAAAAAAAAGCATTTTATAAGTCAACATGTGTCACCTACGAAGTAAATATGTGAGTTATGTTAATATAATTTAAATTTATTGCTAAATTATATTATCCTTTTTAAAATTTATAATGCCTTTTCAATGATTATTGTCTTTTTTGCCTGCCTATTTTAACTGTTGTAAATGCCTAAACATCTGGGCTCTAATAATCAGCAATGGAAATGTGAAAAGAGGATGGATGCTAGGGTAAATAAGAGTGCTAAATTCAGATTTTGAAGTAAATAAAATAATAAGCATAGCGAGAATCAAAATGAGAATACTTTTGTGCAAGGTAGTTCCTATCAAGAAACTAACTACTGTAAAGTTATCGTAAGCAAAGAACGACTAACGACAGTTCCGTAACGCCTCACTTGCTTTTCCGGCGCCATAAGGCAAATGACGAGGAAGTTGTCACACAATTCCTTAACTCAGTTGTCTTCGTAAAACACTTTCTTCTGCACTTAACAACAATAATGTCCGCCTATTGTCTGCCTCTGGGGAGCGGAGAGGAATGCTGCTAGCTGTAACGCCACGTTCTGGCTCTGTATGTGCTTCACTTGAATACGTTAGAAGTCGCTTCTTTGGCTGCAACAGCTGTAGTGTCCAAGACGGACAATCGCAATGAAGTGGCAGCAGGCCTTTTCGAATAGACGACCCAATGAATCGATGTAGGAGTAAAGTAAGAATTCTGGAGAGAAAAAAATGCCGTGATCTAGAACAGAAAGGAAAATGTGGAAGAATTACGCTACAATTTGAATTTTTAGAAGTGATGATTGTGTTATATTTTCAATGAAATAAGAAAATACAAGGTACAAGAACATAAAACACAAGGCTGGGAGTATAATACTCGCATGTCTTCCAGTATTATTATTATTATTATTATTATTGGTAGTAGTAGTAGTAGTAGTAGTAGTAGTAGTAGTAGTAGTAGTAGGCCGTTAGGCCTTCTCTGCCCCTCTACCAGGGGATTACAACTATAATATGAAGAATAAAATTACAATTAGTATTAAATTTGCAATTGCACTTACAAATAAAATTACAATTAGTATTAAATTTACAATTACAATAAAAATCAAAGTACGAAAAGATTACCTGATTAATTAAAGCTAGATAATTTATCATAGGAAAACAAAGAATATTTTACATTTACTGAATTACAAATTAAACCTAGAATAACAAAATTGTATAGTGATGAAATTACTGGATATTGAAATATTTTGTGATAGATTAAGGAAAGTATTTACAAGAAATCAATTACCGACCAAGTGCCTAGTAAGTTTGCGTTTGAATTCAATTTTATTTCGACAGTCCCTGATGCTAGCAGGTAGCGAATTCCAGAGTCTTGGCAGGTCTATTGTGAAAGAGAATGAGTACGAGGAGGTGCGATGGGATGGTATTGTTAGTATTGTTTCATGGCGAGAGCATGTGTTCAGATTATGGTGGGAAGAAAGGTAAGTGAAGCGAGACGACAGGTACGAAGAAATAGAAGAGTTCAAGATTTCGAAGAGAAAGAGAAGTGAATGTAAATTTCTTTTCTTATCTAGTTTAAGCCAACCTATTGCTTCCAGGGATGGGGTAATATGATCATATTTACGAACATTGCTTACAAAACGTACACACAAATTATGAGCACATTGAAGTTTCGTTTTATTGTCGCTGGAGAGGTCAGTTAGTAAAATGTCAGCATAGTCAAAATAGGGAAATTCAAGTGTCTGCACAAGGGACTTTTTTAAGCAAGAGGGGAGATGAACATTTATCCTTTTTAGCACATGGATAATAGAATATACTTTTCTGCAGGTTTATTATTATTATTATTATTATTATTATTATTATTATTATTATTATTATTATTGCATATTTTAGTCTGAAAATTGAGCTCCTGTAATTGTAATTGTTTTTCTTGTGTTTTATTTCACAGAATATAGAAACATTTGTTTAATGAATGTTAGAAAAATATGTTTGTTATAAAAAGCACATTCACATACAGACTTATTTAAAAATAAATGTTTCAAAGATCACACACTCTTCACAATAATAGATACAGACACGTCAAGGAATTAAAAAGCTACTTTCTTTCTCCATTCCTTTCCCGCTTTTTAATTTGAGGGAGAGGTCTTGAGCCCTCTTAGTCTCCCACCGTGGGAGGGCCACTGCAACAATGAAGTAATTTAACAGTATTTAACACTTTTAAATGTTGATGCACATTGAATATAAACAAGTATCGCCCATTCGTTATCTCGTGAAACCTACCTGCGCGTCAGGGGAAAAAGAAAGTGGACTGAGAAGCTTTCGTCCCTCGCTACGGTTCCACTGGTACAGTACGATTATTTAGTCCTGACAGTCGCCGGAGATGTGCGCCTGGGTCAGGCGAGTCCATTTAATTAGGCTTACGTCAAGGGGTGTTTGGGTTAGTCACTCGCTTGTCTTCGAAGCAATCGGATGTCATGCGTGCGGTAGAGCGGTATGTTTCCAGTACAATTAAGCTGTACTGCATTCCTTTACCGACCGCTCGCCCTTATCTCTACTACGGAACTCTCCCCACTACTCCTATTACTTCCCCTCTTCCGCGTCGCTGAGATCTCAGGACTAAATAATCGGTCTGTAGCTAGCGAGCTCACTTACCCCCACCATGAGATTCTTGGTATGAGCTATGGCGCACATAAGCATTTAGTTTCACTGGCGACAAATGACCTTTACGAGTACCATCATCCACTGTTACCTTGGCCAGCGTCTGTAACAAGGAAGTCGTAAAGCTGGAGTTGTACGGATTGATCAGAAGAATTACAAGCTGATCTAAGGCAAAAACAACTTGCCTTGCAGTTACACAGGTAAGTTTGCTTTACTGCCATTAGTACCAGGAATTAAAATGTGCTTTCAATACTGGTTATCTTAATTATACGCTCGTGTGTAAGTGCCATGTCAATGTGCCCGCAAAGCTAGAGTACGATCTGAAGAAACTCTGTTCTTAACGATCTGTGGAGTGCACTCGTTATGGCCTTATCCGTCCGATAAAACTGGCAACATGAGTATTGGAAATTTATTTCACAGTACCATAGCGATCCTTAGTTGTCAAGAATCAGAGGGAATTATGATAGCGTTGACTTTTTGTTCTTTAGAACTAGCCGCCAGTCGAATAGCTATTCTAGGACGTTGTCTTGTATCTACTTCAGTATTACAGGTTTAGGCTTAATTTTGTAAATACTACTTTGTATTTTTACAATTCTATTATACAGAGTGTAAGGGATATAAGTGCCGTACTTTTAACGGTCTACAAGATCAAAAAATGTCCATACAACATAGGGTCAAAACTTGATAGTTTTTCCAGAAAAAAAAAAAAAATTATTTTTTTTGCGTTATACTGCTTATGTCGTTAGTAAAATTACGAAAACAATTACATCAGTAAGTATATCTGGCAAAGAGTTAATATTAGTTTAAATAAATATTTGTGTGTTCTATCACATTTTCGTGAAATTACACTGACTGACAAAAAAAATCACGCACCAAGAAGAAGTTGTCGTTTTGCTGTAAACCTCGGCATACAGTTACATATCAGTGAGATTGTCAAATGATTAGCATAGTAACGTAATTTGTTGAATAGTGTTGCCACCAGAGGTCGTGAACCTGCTGTCATTCGTGGCCTATAAAAGGGCTTGCACAGGCTACTCGAACGTATTGGACTGTTGTTTCCGGTTGCATAAAAGTCGTCGATCATTCGACATGCCTCTACGACGCAATCGAAGAGACTTTACCCAGTTAACGGAGTTTGAGAGGGGGCGCATTTTTGGAATGCGCGAGGCTGGATGGCGTATCGGCGAATCGCCAGCTACCTATGCCGTTCTGACCACACCGTTAGGACGTGTTGGGATCAGTGGATGCGTGAGGGCACGCACACACGGCGACTGGGCTCAGGACGCCCTCGACTGAGCGCCAGGAGAGAAGAAAGTCGAATCCTCGGGCAAGCCCGAACAGATCCAGCTGTTTCGTCACCCGCCATCCTAAGACAGGTAGCACCATTATTACAGGCCCCTGTGTCTGCCCGAACCATTTCCAGGCACTATGCTGAAGGAAATTTGGTCTCACGGCGCCCATTACGTGTCCTGTCATTGACACCCGTCCACCGTCGCCTCTGTTTGCAGTGGTGTCGTGAGCGACAAATCTTGACTGCTGAAGACTGGAACCGGATTGTCTTTAGTGACGAATCCAGGTTCTCTTTGAGCTCTGACGACGATCGTGTTCGTGTCTGTAGACCTCGTGGTGCACGCCTCAATCCTACATTTGCTGTGGCGCGACCACCGCAGCCACTGCTGGCGTGCTGGTTGGGGGGTCATCACGTATGTCAGTCGGTCACCCCTAGTAATGATACGAGGGTCAATAACAGCGCAGCGATATGTGCAGGACATCCTTCAGCCACATGTGTTGCCACTCATGGCAGGATTTCCAAAAGGTCTTTTCCATCAGGATAATGCTCGGCCGCACACAGCAAGGATGTCACGGGAATGCCTCCGCAACGTTGTCACACTTCCATGGCCTGCACGATCGCCAGAGTTGTCACCAATCGAACATGTCTGGGATCACCTGGGACGCCAACTTCAGCGACCTAGGAGTTTACAAGATACAGTATAGAGAACCAGTTGCGGCAAATATGGACAGATATGCCGCAGGATACCATACGAAATCTGTATGCCTCCATACGCGCCCGTATTACAGCTTGCATCCAAACTAGAGGTGGACAAACAGGGTACTAGAGCCTCAATTCAGGTGGTCAGTTTTCAGCAATAAAATTATTATTTTGCTCTAATATTGTAATCATTTACATACATCAATGTTACGATCATCCACATCAGGTTTCATGCAATTCCCACAACTCCTTCTTGGTGCGTGATTTTTTTTTGTTAGTCAGTGTAAATAAAATTGCATGCTTAAATGTGTTAATATTCTGGTGTGAGAGATGTGGCAACATGTTCAGCAGGCAGTACTCTGCACAGATGTAAGTACGAGTCAGCTGAGTACAAGCTCCTTCTCCAAAGCTCTACTGCTGAGCGGATGGCAGTTCAATACAGGGTATTCAATAAACAACTTACAATGTCATTTACAGTTTAGGAATATCATATGTTATTAATTTATGAAGAAATTCGTCGTAATTCAAGTGAGACAAGAAGGATGTACCGTCAGTGTTTTCCTCAAAGAAGGTTACCTAATCGGCGAACTTTTGTAGCAGTTTCTCAACGATTATTAGAAACTAGGAGTCTCTTACCTCGTTTCGAAAATGACACAATTAGAAATTTGTTAAAAAAATGATACGCTTTACGGAAGCGAGAAAGATTAAAATTTTGCATTAGAAAAAAGTTCGTGTGATTTTATGCAGAAAAACATTATTGTTTATTTTGTAGACATACAATAAAAATGGAGCAATATTGTTACATAAAATGTAAATTTGCCATAATGTTCTATTAATGAGATTGAAAGTTCGTATTTTCTGCTCATTTTATGTAAACAACAGTATTATCATGGTCCGCTCCTGCATTAGAACAGAGCATCTGTACCCGCTTGAGCTGTACGGTGTACTTATAAACCCACTCCTCCCTATCCAGCAACGTTGCAAAAGTCTAATATTGTAAACTTTAATAATTAGTTAAATATTGCAAGTAGAAAAAAAATTGTAAGGACATTTTTTCTTCCTTATGACATGAATAATCACCAGTTTAAATAATGGCACTTATACCCCTTACATCCAGTATATTTTGATTTTGACTTTATTTCTATTTTACTTCAAGTTTTATTTAATTTTTCTTGATTTCTTATTGTAATTTTTCTTTACTTTGATGAAGTTGTTTTCATATTAAATATAATTTTAAATATGAGAAATTAGTTTTCAATTTTATTTTATTTTATTTTTTTATTTTTTATTTTTTTTATTTTTTATTTTATTTTATTTTTTTTTTGCTACACCGATGAAGTGGGAACGATCCTAAAATAAATACCTCGCGAAGTTTTTGTAAACATCATTCCAACTGATTCAGAAGGTCAAGGTACAAAATAAATTGCTGCTGGGATGGTAGAAAGCACTGGGGCACTCAGCTATGAAGATAAATTATGCGGACAATACTATTACAATTGCCACTATAAATTTTACTTTGTTACAGAAATAGAGGATTTCACTTTAAGAAAAAAGGCATTGAACATATGGAGGGCTATTCCATCAGCTATTTGTAAGTCTTGTGTTGAGAATTTGGAATTAATTAGTTTTCTATAATTCACTAATTACAATTTCATGGAGAACTAAATCGATTTCATGTACAAAATATTGTTACACCTCTAAATTTACCATGTATTTAATTTGCGAATAACGGGATAACAGCTAAATTGGTGGAATAGCCAATCGTTTTCTTGGCAAACAGCCCTGCTGTGGAACTTAATAGACAAGTAGGGGTGGTACAGTTGAAGCTAAGATTTCATACTGTTAAAACACGTAGAACATTGCGTTTATTATTATATAAAGTGCACAACATTTGACTATCAACAAAACAATAAAGGCATTAGGTATGTAACTTAAGTTCTTGTTTGATTATAGTGTGAAGTTAACGGAAAACGTGTGCTGCATATAATATTAAATCTGTATAATCTCAAAACAGGAAATTTAGATCTAGATAATCATTATGTCATGCAAAGCCAATTATGAATGTGTTAATAGGAAATTAATTAGTTTTTAACTGTAGTATTGAGATCTATGTATCAGCAGCCATAGAGAGCAATGAGACCAATGAATTCATTAATGATAAGTTAATTATTCATAATTTAAGACATAATAAGAATAAAATTCCTAACCACAATAATTTTTCTACTGTCTTTGTCACTGTATACCTTACTTACTTACTTACTTACTGGCTTTTAAGGAACCCGGAGGTTCATTGCCGCCCTCACATAAGCCCGCCATTGGTCCCTATCCTGAGCAAGATTAATCCAGTCTCTACCATCATATCCCACCTCCCTCAAATCCATTTTAATATTATCCTCCCATCTACGTCTCGGCCTCTACAAACGTCTTTTTCCCATCAAGTCTTCCGACTAGTAATCTATAGGCATTTTTAGATTCGCCCATACGTGCTACATACCCTGCCCATCTCAAACGTCTGGATTTAATGTTCCTAATTATGTCAGGTGAAGGATGCAATGCGTGCAGCTCTGCATTGTGTAACTTTCTCCATTCTCCTGTAACTTAATCCCTCTTAGCCCCAAATATTTTCCTAAGAACCTTATTCTGAAAAACCCTCAATCTCTGTTCCTCTCTCAAAGTAAGAGTCCAAGTTTCACAGCCAAACACAACAATCGGTAATATAACTGTTTTATAAATTCTACTTTCAGATTTTTTGACAGCAGACTAGATGACATAAGCTTCTCAACCGAATAATAGCAGGTATTTCCCATATTTATTCTGCGTTTAATTTCCTCCCGAGTGTCATTTATATTTGTTACTCTTGCTCCAAGATATTTGAAATGTTCCACCTCTTCGAAGGATAAATCTCCAACTTTTATAGTTCCATTTCGTACAATATTCTGATCACGCGACATAATCATATACTTAGTCTTTGCGGGATTTACTTCCAACCCTATCTCTTTACTTGCTTCAAGTAGAATTTCCGCGTTTTCCCTTATCGTTTGTGGATTTTCTCCTAACATATTCACGTCATCCGCATAGACAAGAAGCTGATGTATCCCGTTCAGTCACTGTATACCGTAGTACTTCATATTAACTAATTATTTTCATCGTTATACTTATCGTAGTTTGAGTAGGTAAAACTATTTAGATGCTTAAAATCATATAGCTGCCTGAAATTGTAGTTTTATATGCCTAAAACTGTATTTTATGCTTATTTTTTATTAATTTAGAGCCTGGTTGAGGTGCCCAAAAGTAGGTTATGGCCTAAATGTTCGAAGTCTATGTAAGAAATAATGTATATGTTTTTGTAGGAATCATATAATTAATAGGTTTTTTTTTATTATTTGAGTGGATTCGACTTACCTATCCTTTGCGATAAACTTGCGAGAACACTGTAAGTCAGCGGTGATCAAAGCGGGTGTCGTGATTACGTCATGTAATCACAGACATTCAAAAGGGTACGAGGAGTTTCCTATACATTGCTATGTATTTTATTCACGTACTGAAGGCAAGCAGTGGCGGTATCATGTCGCTCTACAAGCAGTAAGAGGTGGTTTCGTAAAGAATGAGTAGGAAAACTTTTTTTGTTGTTCTGTCGGACAAAATGTAGCCTAATATGTTTACTTTGCTCAACGGTTCTAGGAGTATATAGAAACGTTATTTGCCACGCTGAATAATGTATTATTATTATTATTATTATTATTATTATTATTATTATTATTATTATTATTATTACTGATCACTAGGTATGTGTTTCTATAATTCTTATGTACTTATATGAATATTGCTATTTTTAGATCTTCTCCCTAGAAGGATCTCAATTTTAATCTTCTTAATCTTTAGATGAGGATAACTATTTATTAGTTATTCATTTAATAACAATACTGTAAAAAAACTGATTCAATATTATGTGCCAAAACTGTTAAACGCCAGGAATTGACATGTCTTAAATCATAGCCAGGAAGAGAAAGATGACGTAACTAAATGTAAGGAAATCCGCTACTTAATGGGGTTTGAAATATTTCGTGCTGTAAAGTCTTTTAATAGAACAGAATTTCTCAAAAGAATAATGATTAAAATAGCTTAAATAACTTGTCCATAAGAAGTTTTTAATTTTGAAAAACTACGAATTTCTCGACCAAGTATCGAGAGAAGAATTTAGAAAATTCGTGATTATATTCAAGAGGAAGATTAAAAAAGAAGCAAGAAAAATCGTATATTATTCACTGGCTCTTGATGACAGCAGTGACATTACTGATACAGAAAAACTTGAGATTTTTATCTGCGGGATTGATGAAGAAGTTAGTACATGACCGACCACTGGTTGTAGTTTTCATGCCAACTACCTTTCCTCCGTCTCCTTACTCCATAGGCTGTCTGTCGCATGTAATCACTGCAGCTCGAGTTTTGGTCACCGCTGCTGTAAGTTTAGGAAGAGATGAGACAGAGATACTATACCTCATTCTTTCTTCTAATGGAGTCATTTTGTGGCAACAGTGTACTAGTCAAGACCCATAAGACCAATGCTTTTTTCTCAAGCTGGAATCCTTTATAGTAAAATCACTTGATAGAAGAATTCACGAACTAGAAGGTCCCGGATTGAATCTCGAATATTTTTCTTGCTGCTTCCATAACGGCTCCAGAGCCTACTCACCTTCCTGTCAATTGCCGAGTTTGAGGAAGCGTGGAGCTCTACCTTCATGTCTTTGGAGTACTTTCATGGCGTCGAATTCTTTTATTGCCATCACAACTAAAACAAAAGGAAATAACATTGGTGAAAAGTAACAAAGAATTTTATTTCAGTTTAAATTAAATTCATATGGATAACATGCTTAATAATGTCAAGAATGAACAAATCAGAGGAAGAAAACCATTTCAAATCCGTATACGAGTCTGCTACCATTACACTTACTACTACTAATAACTAATTACTAGAGCCAGGATTTTATGTAATATGAAAATAAGAAATATGTAGAAAATATGCAATAAATAAAAATATGTAACTTAAAATCTATGCTTTATTAGATTCATTTTGTACACTGATAAAAAAAAAATTAAAAAAGTTTCAGGTGCACATGTGATTCAAACTCATTGAATTATTGTTTGGAGGCTCAATTAATAATTAAATATTTTTCCATATTTTCTGCGGTCATTGATTGTCTCGTCAACGGCAAGCCATATGTAGGAATCGCCAAGTTAAGCTCTAATCATTTCCATCGTGTCCATGTGGCAGGAGTGCAAATGCTGTAATTTTTCCGGAGTGTTGATTCATCCGGAATATTGAAGTAGGAATGCTTGAAACTTTGGTACTCCAAGTTTATACCACGGTATGCTTATAGCAACCATTGCCACGCAAAAATCTTATTAAATTCACTCGTAGAAGACGAAGAAGATTCCAGCACCACTTGTGTAAGAAGAACTTGTTTTTTCGAAGGAGCACATTTTTTATTTGTGATATGAATCTAAGTACGTGCTGTACAAGGTGTACGACAAACTTCATATAACAATAGTTATTATGTTCTATATGCGCAATAAAAATGGTGAAAAG
This sequence comes from Periplaneta americana, assembly GCF_040183065.1. Classification (NCBI taxonomy): domain Eukaryota; kingdom Metazoa; phylum Arthropoda; class Insecta; order Blattodea; family Blattidae; genus Periplaneta; species Periplaneta americana. The sequence continues at coordinate 79,628,786 of NC_091123.1, read as the reverse complement.
TTATGTGTCATTTGGTTGTTCAGAAGAACAAAATATGGGAAGTGGTATTCAGTTTAATATGTAAGTTTATTCTGCTTTTGTTACTAGATAAACAAAAGTAAAAAGAAGCGTTACTGTAGGCCAGGCTCGTCATAATTTGTTTAAGTAATCTTGACCATTAAAATTATTACATCTTTTAATTTTTAAGAGCTTTCCGCATTCTCGCCCTGAAATCCTGAAACAAAGGGTCCAAGCTACACGGAGAAAATTGGTTGCCTTCCAAAGACCGTTGCATACAGCAAACGTTCAATAAATGAATGTTGTCATGTTCGCTCCGGAGCGCAAGTAAAATTACTGAAACCACAAGCTGTTCTATCAATATTCAGGTTCCCAGCACACTTGCAGAAGAAAATTTCTGTAAGGAGGAAACTACTACATTACTTTCCACTGACTATTCAAGTGTGTTTCATTGTGCTGTTTCTATTAGATACTTTTATTTATTTTTTATTGTTTCTATACTTATGTAAGTTTCATTTCTTTTATATTTTGTATATGTTATTATTTTAGTATCCTGTGATTTTGCCTGGATATTATTTTTACCAGGCAGTCTTTTTAAGACGTTTTTGTATTTCTTGTTAACGTTTTGAATTATGGTGTATTGTATTTTATGTATTTTGAGCTGGATGTTCTGTACTCGAGATTCAATAAGTCTTTATAATTACTTTTTTGTACCATTAGGTCTATTATTAAACAAGATGTAGACTATATTGATCTGATAATTAATTGCAGAACCTATTTCAGTTCCTGAAATGTTTAGCCTATCTTTTTAGTCACTTCCTCTTTCCAGGTTTTACATCTGTATAGACTTTAGGGGTGCTATTCATAGACATTTCGCTAGTCCGCGCTACGAGAGTGCTAAACAGGATTCATATCATATCATATAGCTAACACTGGTTTATGAATACGAAAAACGTTAGTTCGCTGATCATCCACCGAAAGCCCGCGCTAAGAATGTCTATGAATACAGCCCTATGGCTCTATGCCATTGGCATGGGAAATTTTTAGCTCTTCCCAGAGGAAAACGATGAAGAAAGGAAGACTGATATTAAATTCAGTCGTCTTCATCACATGCAACTTCAATCTCCGATATACGTGATGTTCAAGTAATGTGAGTAATATTGTCCTTTATAAATTCTGTTAATAAAACATAAGAATGAAACGTAGTAGGAAAACAATGTCATAGCAAAACTTTTAAGGTCTTGTTTGGGGTTGAAATGCATCGACAGGTATAGACTTATACTTACAGGATTAAGCACAAAAATCTGATCTAAACCCTTGCTCTTCAAAAGAAATCCTGCGTACACCACTGCTTTTGGCCACATATTTTCTCTTTGAGAGTGTCGTGTAAACATTATGCCAGGCTTTCCGTGTGGTCAATATAGTACTGTGATAAATTAATGGCAAATCCAGCGTCTTGAAAGTTTGCCGAGAGTGGAACTCGTGAAAGCTAGGTTTCGTGGACACTAGGCTACTTCATTAGAATCATGTTATTTTTCAGCATAGACCTACCGGTATTTAATACTCCCTCCATTCCAAAATATGATATAGTAACAAAGAAATAAGTTTGATTTATTGCACATGTGCGCACGAAATGTTTCGCGGTGTGGTATTCTCTTCAGTAGTGAAGGGACTATCAGATAGTGCAGTTGTGAATGTTTCTAATCTTCTGTAGTGCATCAAATTATAATATTTAAATAGTTCATTATGAACAGAAAAACGGGAATGAAATGGACACCTGCTGTGGTATTACTATTGCAGAAAATGTAACACCAACCCAGTCAATTTTGAATAGAACATCTAAGGGTCAACAGTCGTACAAAAAGGATTATAATTTATTGCAGTTTTTATGTTAATTTGCCTCTCTCGAAGCAATGTTTGTTTTTTCTTTTATTAATTTGATTTCACACAGAATGAAATGTATCTAATGTTTACGTTTTTCTTATGTTAATTTATTAAACAAATAAATATCTAAAATATGTATTGAAGTTACATTATATTACTGAGAACTTTAACAAATCTATACCATATTTTGGAACAGAATTAGTTATATCTTTCTGTATCATATTTTGGAACAGAGGGAGTATTATTTTTGTGTTTTCATTTACTCCAATTCTGATAACTTAGTTTACAATATGTGCATTGAAATAATATAGAAAACGTTAATAGTTTGGTGTTTCTCAAATAATTTCAAAGATTACGACGAGCTGATATTGTGTGCGATAACATTTACTGTAAGAGAGACAAGGGCAACACTATGTTAGGAAGAGATAGCAATATCTCAGCACTCATGTCACACCTTTAAAACAATGAGTAGGCCTAGTGTCTCCAGTTTAGTATATAATCTTTTCGATGTATGAATAATCCTACAGTAAACCATGGAACGTGACCGAAGTGGGGCTTGATTGGCCGCAGTTTGGCGCCAGAGATTCTCAGTAAGTGATTCCACCCACTCCTGTACATTCTGTTTCATGTTAAACATTTCCCGTTACTCGTCAAAGTAGACCTAACCTAACTACTATGCATTCGTTTGCTTAGGAAACTGTTACTTTACAATGAATTAATTGGATTCAACTCGCTTTACTTATTATATACATTCGACGCTATTTGTTTTTCACCGCTTTTGAGAGGGTTTCCACTGTTATGTGTAGTAACCACATACACTGTGGATGCAGAAGCCATAAGTTACTATCGCGTGCTTACGAGGACAAGCTCAAGTGGCGCCAGCGTATTACAAGAACAGATTACCTTGGTATTACTCTTAGTATTCATCCGCTGTCAAAATAAATAACACAATATTAAAGTAGCTTTTCTTTTACATAGCGTTTTATATAAGAGTGAAGTTATATGTTTCATCGTTTATAATAAGTAGAATTAAATTTTTATTTTCAAATAATACAAGATTATGGTTTCCAATTACGGAACTATATTTTCCTGCGTCATGCGAGTGTTTCGACCGGGAGCCAATCACGGATATGACATCCATGTGCTTGTGTTTGCATTAGGATTTTTCTTACAGCAAAAGAGTATAGAGCTCACTGTTCTGAACCTCGACATTAGAAGATGCTGTGATCATTACTACGTCACTGCTTTTATCATGACTAGTGTAATAATAATAATAATAATGATTTATTTTAGCTGGCAGAGTTAAGGCCGTAAGGCCTTCTCTTCCACTCAACCAGCAAAAAGTGTATATACATATGCATGAACTTACAAAGAATCCAACAATTTGATTTAGATGAGAGTTACATGTATACAAAAGTTATTTACAAATTAAACAACAAAATACTATGAACTATTAATTAAACACTGAAATAAACTGTGTAGCAGAATTAAACTAAAATACATAGAATGTTAATATATTTCAAATAATATTAGATAATAGAAAGAGATTATTACGAGACAATTAAAATACAGCACAATCAGGATGATGTCTAAAGAAATAAGTAACAATGTAGTCAGTGATAGTTTAAATCAGTATGATTGGAGTGAAATGCTAATAAGGTTATCTTTTAAGCTGTTCTTAAAGGTGTTTATTGTCTTGCAGCCCCTAATACTTTGTGACAAGGAATTCCATTGACGCGAGGTGGATATTGTAAAAGATGATGAATAACAAGATGTTCTATGAAGAGGTATACTTAGCGTGCCACAGATAAGTGATCTGGTATTTACGTCGTGGTTAAGGTACGGTCACACATCGCTACTTTTGGTGCGCAGTTTTTTTTTAATACATGTGCAAAAATTGCGCATTTTTTTTTCACACACAAGCCAAAATTAACGTGCAGCGCGTAACTTTTCGTGCTGTGCAACCCGCGATCTGCAAAAGTTGTGATGGGAGGTTGCAAGCTTGTTCACACATAAGCCCAATAAGCCGTTACTTTTGCAGCCCAGTTTATAACTGCAGCTTTGCATCTCTGTGTTGACTCTTTAATACATATTTTTCTAATAACCAATAGCAATATATCGCAAACAATTTTGGAAATTTTCTTGCTTTGAAATTATGTTATGAAAAGTTAAAAAATAATTGTATCATCTCGTATACCCTAAATTATACATTTAACAACTGTCGTTATATAATTTATTTTATCACATCAAACACTGAAATATATAGGAACAATACAAAAAAAAATTCTGTGGTTGCAACCCTGACACGTTGCTACTTTAGAGTTGCGCGCAGCATGAAAAAGTTGCGATCACCTGATTCAATAGCTACTTTCACAGTTGCAATGTTGTTCACACGTCGCAGTCCTTGAGTTGCGTAGTATTTTGTACTGCAGCACTGCAAAAGTAGCGACATGTGATCGTACCTATACTATTGCTATCCCATGACACTTGTAGTATAAAGAACATTTACAACTACGAAGGTCATGCAATTTCTTCACTAGGTTTGTTGATAGTAGGCCTATTGCAAACAGCACAGGCGAAATACAGTTCATTACATTCAAGAAATCCCAATGGGGGAAAAAGAACAGGTAAGTAAAGCAAAAGGTAAGTGAACGAGTAACATTGGTGGCTTATAATTTACCTGACATGGTGCTCCAATATCACTTTTAGTCTGGTTACCGAAAATTAAACAAGTTTTATAAACGATCATTGGTACATATTATGTGCATGAGTCGCGTCTGTGAATGAGCGCAATCTTTTCTTCCATTGGCCAGGTTTCGATCCCAGGTGTAGTGATGGAATTTGTGGTGAACAAAGTAGACGTTGTAGAGCAGCGGTCATCAGAACACTGCACTCTCGGGCTAGCGTCTCTTAGGCTCGGTACATACTTGAAGAGATCTCGCTAGCGAGAAATGTGTTGCGAGAAAGAGGCGAAGAGCCTTCCTACACACTCTTAGCGAGTTCTCGCTATCGCAGATCACATCTCGCTATGATCATCTATGCACTGCCTTCATGCAAAGAGCATTTTTCTGATTATAGTAATCACTTATTGGAGAAAATATGACAAGTTATGTATTTACGTATATTGTCGTACTTAAATTTGTAACCTTAAGTATATTGTCGTACTTGACAAATTATGTACGAACGCTATGTTAATTCTCAATCGTCAGATGATGATTAAATGATATGAACATATTTTGTTAATGAAAAGAAAAAGTAGGCTTAAAATTAAAGCCAGAAATATCTGGAAATCACTTGTATCTCCCGAAGATAAGGGCGAGTTTCGGACACTGATTTCGATATAGATGTTTAGATATAGTTTTACGTTTAGGCGTTATTTCAGGTCGAATAGATCTCAGTTTTTTGCCATTCATGACATGATAGAGGATTCTTTGCTACGTTCTGGTTAAAATTATATAAACTGTTAAGACATATAGATACATTAGGCCTATTTCAAATGTTATAATTAATATGTCTGCTATTAAATTTCATAAAAATTAAATATAGCCTAACTTATTTTCAGATCATCTGATACTTTTCTCCAATTTCTTCTTTAAATTTCGTGTTTTTATAGTTTTTATCCCGTGTATGATATAAATAGGCCTACGGGTGACATCATACGAGTTCGACAAGTTTCTCACTGCAATTATCAGCCATCTTTCTTCATTGTCAATAAAAACAACACAATTCATCGCCACCTGTGATATTACTTCTTCATCTTTTTCTACATTCAATCGTCATAAAGAGTATAAATGTCAAACATCTTTGATAAATGTGTCAAGAAAATTCGCTGAGCTACCGATTTCAGCGAGAAACTCGCTCGAGGTTTTCGCCTCGAACGAGAATCTCTTCCAGTTTGTGGATGTCCATTTGAATCCATGTTATCAATCTTTGAATTTTCTCGTAACACATTTTTCGCTAGCGAGATCTCTTCAAGTATGTAACGCGTCTTACCCTCGGACAAGACACTGCCCTAGCTTGCAATCGTCGCTGCTGGCGAGTATGCTAGCTCCCTATCCCTCGTGCACGAAGGAGCATATTTCCTTACTCTCCATGCACTTTACCCATTTCAGCGAGTGCTGACGACCACTGTTGTAGAGGATTGCAAATGAGAAGAGTATGAATAATCATCCTCTAGTTGAAAAAGACTACATATTAAGTTAGAGATTATGAAAACTTTTCTTAAAGCTTTGTTCGAAGATGGTCAGTGTTTTGGGTATTTGAGAGCAATATTCTGAAATCAGTGATTGTAAGGTAAAACAGAGGGTATATTTATTGGGCACCATATTCGTGAGATCACTGATAATAACATTTTCGTGAACCTGCTAATGAAACTGAGAAACTCGCATGATTAGCATTCGGAAAATTACGCTTAAATTTTTTTTATGCTGAATCAGTTCCCGTGATCATATCTAAAGTGTTCCTTTATAATTGCAGTACTTCAGTCAAATTGCGGTACAAATTTTTACAGCGTCATAATAATTCACCATATTTGATAAAATGAGTAATTAATATTTCTTGTTTACTGAATATGAAATTACAATGGGTCTAAGAATTATGACGAAACTTTGTTCGACGTACACGTGGAATGAGATCTATAAATGTAAGATAAAATAATCTTTATTTAAACAAACATTGTTCTCAATGACGAAAGGATGCCTTCTCCACAGTTCCAACATCTTACGTCCACAGCCTAACACTGATCTTAATGCCACACTTCCTACTGATTTTAGGTCTTTTGACTGTAACTATAACATTTTGACCTGTTCAATCAGTTATCTTAGCAGCACAACGCTGGCAAAAGTGCAAAACCTCTTAAGTCCTGAGAACCAAAATGTTTAGGAATGCAATAAAATTGCTCTGAATTAAATTTTCTTGACATACAAGTATGAACGAAAGTAAGATTAATAAAATATGTGAAATAATTGTGAGATAATTTTATGAATCATACTTTTCTTCGTATATGAAGCAACACAGAACAGTTTTATTGCATTCTTAAAAATGTTGGTTGTCAGAACTTTCGAGCTTTTGCATTTCTGTCAACGATATATGTATTACTTTTAAGATGAAAATCAGATTCAAATTGAAGCCAAATATGGTTAAAGCTAGGAGATGGGTTCGAATCTTGCTTTGGCTGATTATGCGGTTTCGTCACAATTCCATTTCGACATAACCAATTCCATGGACAGTAAATAACTTCGTAGTTGATATAGACTCGTTAAATAATTCATAGAAATTAAATATGGTTAACAATAGTATAAAAAAGTTCCAAATACTAATACATAGGTCATTCTAAAATTATTGGCAACACTGCTAGTGTTCAGCTCCCCTGGCGGTCACTAATGGAAGCTGATAGTATGAGAAGAAGTGGTGCCAGATAGGTGTTATCTGTAACTTATATCATAATGATCTCATTTATACTCTGTAATTCTGTATATGTGCAGTAGTTGCAGTAATAAGACTGTTATCTGTAACGACCTAATGCCAAAAGAATTGGGCAATGATAGGAATCTTTCAAAATTATGCCAATTGTTTTCGAATATGAAGGTGTGCCACTCATTCTGTTCCAATTGGAATATGTGCGAATACTGCTCACTTCTTGGAACACCATTTGCGACCAGCAATGTGAGAGAAGAGCCGAAATTATTTAAATACCCAACCCATTGTGTTTCGTGATGGTGCTCATTGTCACTTGGCTGATAAAACATTACATGACACAAAACGTAACAACATAAAACATAACAAAACATAAAACGTAACAACATAAACCAGGTATGCTCAAAATTTCAAAAGCGCCGATTACACGGATGATGCTGCACTGCATAACATACACAGTGTACGGACTGGGCTCCGCAACTACATTGCAGCACCGCCCGTGTCATGGCTCTCATACTCTAACAAATACGAATAATAAACTGAATTTGAAAAAGGAACAAGTATACACTGTAATATTCAGTTATTACAGTATTATTATTATGTTTAATATAGTTATGATATTATTATATAATAGATAATGTTATTTTCATATTCCACCGTACATTGCGGTCTGTTCAACATGTGCATTCTTTTATGCAAGTGATCGGAAATCTATTTCCAACGAATTTACTCAATGCGCAGCTGGCTCAAAAGATGTTCATCTGTTGATAGGGATCTATGTTTCTATTTAGCAACCTCCATTCTCAAAAATAATCGTTCGCACACATTATGTCGAGGCGAAGGTAGCTAACATAGTGGCAGCGAATAAGCTGATCTCAAGATATTTCCTTTTGTTCATTTTTTTAACACTTCTAATCTTGTCAAGTCATATTCTCTGCATTTCTGAATTCTACGTCACTTTGCAAATCAATTAACGCATTCTGGAACTGCAGTCTCACTGATTGTACATTTACTATGAAAGGATTGACAAAAAGATTAATATCACTCTCCATACATCTAAAACCAATAAATCTATGTTCTGTGAATTCACATTTGAGCTGTTCCAGTACGGAGATATAATTAACTGTATTTTATTCAGGCACTAATTGTTCGACTTTCTTCAATATTTGACCTTTCATGAAGTGCTTTCAATTCTTGAAACTGTAGTGCACGTTGCACCCCTGAAAAAATTATTTTATCATAACATGTATTTCTTTTGGAATGAAATCAAACAGTAATAGTAGTAATAATAATAATAATAATAATAATAATAATAATAATAATAATAATAATAATAATAATAATACCGTTGGTATATGAATACATATTACAGAAAACAGCTTCCCTGTTACTTCGACATGTTCTGGATGACAGAGCGTATAATGTCGTTTTATGTTGCTCAGTAGTATTTCTGACAGTACCTTACAACGTAGTAAACAGTTCACGTTTTCACCGAACGCACAATAAATAGTCTTCCTCCCACACGGAATGATCGTTTCTATACAGAAGCTTTTGACTCTGTCATTGTCCTGCAATGTTCGTACGTTACTAAGTACTTGAACTGCCTTCTGCAGTCATCCGTCGAGCTTCGAACGAGGAACAGCACGCTCTACATTGGAAGGTTGCGATTACAGAACGTAATCGCGAGTCAGAGAATGAGCATACCTGACATAAACTATAACATAAAACATAACGTAACATACATACATACATACATGCATAAGTGTTCTGCCCATGGGAAGGTCTTTCACTGCAAAACCAGCATTCTCCAATCTTTCCTTTTTCTGTATTTATCTTATTTTCCGCGTATGATCCACATATCTTAATGTCGTCTATCATCTGATATCTTCTTCTACCCCGAACTCTTCTCCCGTTCACCATTCCTTCCAGTGCATCCTTCTTAGGCAGTTTCTTCTCAGCCAGTGACCCAACCAATTCCTTTTTCTCTTTCTGATCAGTTTTAGCATCATTTTTTTTCACCCACTCTTTCCAAAACAGCTTCATTTCTTATTCTGTCTGTCCACTTCACACGCTCCATTCTTCTCCATATCCACATTTCAAATCATTCTATTCGTTTCTCTTCATTTCGTCGTAATGTCCATGTTTCTGCCTCATACAACGCCACACTCTACACAAAGCACTTCATTAGTCTCTTCTTTAGTTCTTTCTTCCAGAGCTCCGCAGAAGATGCTCCTTTTTCTATTAAAAGCTTCCTTTGCCACTATTATCCTCCTTTTGACTTCCTGGCTGGAGCTCATGTTACTGCTTATAGTACATTCCAAGTATTTGAAGCTGTTCACTTGCTCTACTGCTTCGTTTAGAATTCGCAAGTTTACCTTCCTTATTTTTCTTGCGACAACTATGTTCTTGTCTTGTTTGCATTTATCTTCATTCCATACTGCTCACACCTGTCATTTAGCTTAATTGAGTGGATTTGACTAATTGGGCCCTCCGAACTTCACTGCAATTCACCGCAAGGGTTAAATATCAGTTCTATCAAGATTTTTGACCCGATTGAAGACCGGAAAATCCCAATTATCCTTTGCCCCCCAACGTAATATAATGTAATATGACCTTCATATTTTGATTTAAAATATAATCCCATCCCATCCTCATGGCCCCACTGTACACACTTCCCTAGATCCTCTACCCATCCTTAACCCATCTACCCTACCATGTCATTCCTTATTCGTCTCGCTTCTCTGTGTCTTGTCTGCTCAATTTTGATCGTACACCAAGTATTCCAAGTCTCGTATCTGAGCTCTATAATACGAATATGTAGTATAGGAACTTCAATGGTAATACAATTCGGTGACAGCATCAGCCAGACTGAAACAAAGCAAGAGTGAAAGATAAAAAGAAAGAGAGAACTGTTTGTTTCAATTTAGAGATAATTCATATCTCTTAACTATTTCGTAGCGTAATAAATTTGTTTTCAGAGCAAGGTATAATTGATTTCTTATCAATAATAATTATAAAATACTATGTCTGTCTACAGGCCATTAGACAGACACACTTCTGTTAAATATGATATTTCCGGCAGTTATAAGTTTCTGGTATTTGTAAAAATCTACTCTGTACACACAGAAATGTTTAAGTTACAATCACTGCTTTTCCGGGTAGAAAATTTAGCTTAAAGTTTTTCAAGACCTGAGAAATGTTCTTACATTCTAATTTTTCAAAATATGGAGGAAAACATATAGTGATGCTGTAAAACGTAGGTTTCGATATATTTATGTGAACAAAACACACTCTGTACGTACCGAAAATTCTGTGCAGGTGGTTTTTGGCATGCAATTTGTACTTGTAGGCCCTACTTGTACTTGCAGAACAAGAAGCGAATGTCTGCTTACAGATTAACTTACTTGCAGGGTCTAGTGCCATTTAGTAGTTAGGATACTGTATGTCTCGTTTCTCGTACAATTCATGAAGTTCAGGGCAGGCGGTTTGGCTGATTATAGATTTAGAATGAGCATTATTATTATTTTATATTTTTTAACACGGAAGTAGGGGTGACAGCAAAGATACAGAATTCCGAAGTGAGAATATTTTTATTGAAAAAGAAAGAAGCTATAAAAATACGATCATGAATGATTTTGTAGACGTTTCACATACATACATACATACATACATACATACATACATACATACATACATACATACGTGTTTAGCCCATGGGCAGGTATTTCACTACAAACTCAGCATTCTCCAATCTTTCTTATTTTCTCCCTTCCTCTTAGTCTCCGCATAAGATCCACATAACTTAATATCATCTATCGTCTGATATCTTCTTCTGCCCAGCACTCTTCTCCCGTTCACCATTCCTTCCAGTGTATCCTTCAGTAGGCAATTTCTTCTCAGCCAGGGACTCAACCAATTCCTTCTTCTCTTTCTGATCAGTTTCAGCATCATTCTTTCTTCACCCACTCATTTCAATACAACTTCATTTCTTATTCTGTCTATCCACTTCACACGCTCCATTCTTATCCATATCCACATTTCAAATGCCTCTAGTCGTTTTTTTTTCACTTCGTCTAATGTCCATGTTTCTGCATCATACAATTCCACACTCCACACAAAGCACTTCACTCACTAATCTCTTCCTTACTTCTTTTTCCAGAGGCCCGCAGAAGATGCTCCTTTTTAATTAGAAGCTTCCTTTGCCATTCCTATCCTCCTTTTGACATCCTGGCTGTAACTCTTGTTACTGCTCATAGTATGAGTACATTCCAAATATTTGAAGCTGTTCACTTGCTTTACTGCCTGATTTAGAATTCGCAAGTTTACCTTCTTCATTTTTCTTGCGACAACCATGGTCTTCGTCTTGTTTGTATTTATCTTAATCTCATACTACTCACAGCTGTCATTTAGCTCCAGTAGCATATCCTTTAATATCATCTCCTGTTATGCTAATAACGCCATATCATCAGCAAATCTTACATACTTTATTATTCTTCCTTCTAATTTTACACCTCTCATGTTCTGAAAACAGTTCTTCACCAAATCCTCCAAGTAGATGTTGAACAGGGTAGATGGTAAAGGACATCGTTGTCGTACTCCTCTCTCTATTTCACTTCCTTCGGACATTTCTTCTCCTATCCTGACTTTGACTCGTTGTTTCATATACAGGTTACAAACAGCCTCCTGTCTTTCCAATCCACACTTATTTTCTTTTAGGATGTCCATCAGTTTGTTCCAATCCACGCTGTCAAATGCCTTTTCTAGGTCCACAAATACTATATACACCTCTTTATTCTTCTCTAGGTATCTTTCGCCGATTGTTCGTAGTAGTTAAATGATCTATTGGTTATTATATTTTTTACGTATGCAATTTCATAACACATAAGTAGACCTACTATCACTATCTCACATGTTTTCTTTTCCATTTTGTCTAAACTGGTATCTTCCGTTACGCTTATCTCACGTCTATCGTCATCGAATTGTGTCCTTTGAATCCTCATGTCTTCACTTTTGTTAGAACTTTCACTCTTATCTAAACATTAACAAGCAAACTTTCTTTAATTTTAAGGGACGTTCAGAAGAATTGATGCTTGTGGTGGAAAACCGATCTGTAATTCAATCATTACCTCTGGTCATTCATAAAACGTATGTGCTTGTTTTAAATTGCACTTGCCCCCTAAAAGTTCTTCGCGTACCTCTGGGGATACTCGCATACAGCTTGCAACAATTACCTTCAAAACGTGTGTTTTCTACAAGTTGCATTCACTTGATTTCATTCTAGGGTATTTTCAGAGTTTAATAGTAGTATATTACGATACAAGGTTGGGAAGTGCTTTTTACAAAATCGAGAAGAAGTTTTAAAAACGAGCAGAGCGAGTTCTTCAATTTCCGAGATTTTGTAATGCACTTCACAAACGTGTATTGTACAGTCTTTTTGCAAGATGGTATGTTTTGAAAATCATATTTTTAAAAATTTAATATGCAGGCTGTACATTACACTATGAAAACTGACTTAAGGTTAGCAGTCTGGCCAATGTTCAAACTTCACCATCAACTTCAATGTGAAGGAGTAAAACTGATGCAGATACTTGTAATATATTGTGTTCAATTGGAATTATTTTTATTTACTTTGTTAAGTGAAATCTGAATTATTGTTTAAATAAAGTTCAGTACATTTCAAATGCAGTGATTTGTTTCGTATAATGTATATTAATTAACACTGCCTTTTGCATATGAATTTTACATGCATTGTAGGATTGTAGCATACCGTACATAGAAGGCAGTGGTGTTCATTACAAATCTAGAGCAGTTATTTGTAATATTTCAACATACTTATCTAGGTTGATAACTGAATTTAGTAAAATCAACTTTCAATCGTGGCGGCCGTTTGCTATAACGAGAAAACACATTATCATGCAAAAAAGAAAAAAAACCGTACTTGCACATTTTGATAACTATCAAGTGATCTTCAAGGTCTTTCCTTTCAATAAATTGTTACATACACGGTAGATTCAAACCAAGTTGGATCGATAGAGATGAAGGTTAACTGATAGGCAGTGGTCGATCTGTGTGTAGTCCCAGAAAAGAAATGGCCCGACTCTTGAAGATCCTTACAGAGCATGATTTAACAGCAGTTTTCAACCCAGTATTATTTGAATAGGCCTAGTATTGGAGGAAAATATTTCGCAACTAATGCAAAAAGCACTGAAGTAATCTGAAAATAAGATCAAATTAATGCCTAAGAGTCATTATGTAACAAACACAATAGGCCTATATATGCAGTACGGCAACCCCGAATATGGAGATTCATGACAAGCATTCCAATAGTTCTGTGCTAGCGTGCTTGCTCGCAGACTGCAAAGTTCAGTGTTCGGATACTGTTTAGGAAAGTTTTTTCTTATTTTTGTAATCGGTTATTTTACAACGCTCTTTCAACTGCTATAAAATTTCCGCCAGATGGCATTAGCTGCCAAGGTTCGCTGAGGAATGTGTGTATGGTTTCTTGTACGATTATACTAAAATATTGTGCTTCTTTCTACTGGTGAGTTTATTGTGATGTGATTCAAAATGACGAATTGTTGTGTACCATTGGTACTTCGAATAGAAAAAAGAGTGGAGGAACAATACCATTCTACGAATTTCCGAGTGATAAGGAAAGATGCGAAAAATGGCTTAAAATGATTTTACGCCTAGACTTCGTTCCAAACAGCAACTCCCCATTTTCAGTCGTTTGTAGTTTACATTTCAAGGAAGAAAATTATTCTAATAATGGAAAATTTAGACGATTAAAACCAAATGCTGTGCCAACAATATTCCATCATTATCCCAGGTATAAAGTGACAAATATCAAAAGACCAGACGAACGATTACTAAAACTGATTTCCCTCCACCAAAGAAACGCAAATATTTTAGTAATACTGGTTTTTCACTATTTGGACAAGATGTTCCCGAGTGGCTCAACATCAGTTAGTGACATTTCCTTCTTGCCAGTTGAAAATGACCATAAAGCCACGCAAACAGACGCTGTCAACATTGACGAGCTAAACAGAAATATTAACAGATTGCGTGTGAAAATTACACGACTTAATCGGGTGTTTCAAGAGAAGCAAGATGAGATAACGAAAACAACCGAAAAACTCCAACTAATTGAAAGAGATCCGTTACATAAGGAACTGGAAAATGTAAAGAAAGAGGCAGATGAAGGCAGTATTCATGCAAAATTTATCCTAAATCAGCTGCTTAATCATCGAAAGAGAATACCAAGGTGGAATAGTGAGACAATCAGAGAATGCATAATACTGCAATACATAACTCCTAAAGGTTATTCCCATATTCGATCAAGAGGTTTTTTTAAACTGCCTTCTAAGAGAACACTCACGAGATATTCTGGCTCTACTGATTGCTCGTCTGGTGTCACTCCATTGATTAAAGAAAGGTTGGTCTTAGAGGCAAAAAACCTCACTGTAGTTGAGCGTTTTTCATCACTTATTGCAGACGAGGCTGCAATCAACCCCAAGATAATATACGATCGCAAGCTGGATACTTTTTTGGCTATAAGGAAACAACAGAAGCACAAAGAAATGAGGATGAAATACTTCATATTCCCAAGAAAGACGTAGTGGCTAATCGAGTCTTGTGTTTTGTTTTAAGTGGGTTCTCGACCAGCTACCGTATACCGTGTGCATTTTTCTTCACAAAACAATTATCAGGGCAAGAGTTACTTGCACTAACATTGCAAGTGATTAGTGAAGTCGAGAAATGTGTTTTATAGTTATTAGAATTGTTTCTGACAACCATAAAACCAATACTACAATGATGAAGCATCTTTCAGGCGGTTCATTGAAACCCGTGACCACACATCCTTGTGACGGAAACAGAAAGTTATTTATAAGTTTTGACCAGTGCCACATATTGAAAAATATCAGAACCCAATTCCTGGAACGTGAAATGTCTGATGGTACTGGAACAATCTCAGGGAAATATGTGAAATTGTTACACAAACTCCAAAAAGACAATACAGTGAAACCTGTCAGATATCTCACGAAAAAACACGTTGCGCCTACTGGATTTGAAAAAATGAACGTTCGAAGGGCAAAAGAAATATTTTCTCCATGTGTAATTGCTGCTATAAGAACATTGAAAGAAAATGCAAGCTCACACCCTGAAGCCCACAAATTCAAAGATTATGATGCGACATTGACTTTTATGGAAAATATCAACAAGTGGTTCGCAATGCATGATATTAGCAATACACATTATCATGTGGAAAGTAGAAATCATGATAAGCAACAGTTCTTCTCTTTGGATGATTATCGTCTAGACTGGCTAGAAAATTATTTCCTTTCTTATCTCCATACAAAGAAGTGTACAAGTAGCACACGTAAAAAAGTTTTCCTGACTAAGGAGACATATGAAGCTATCACGTTGACAACAAAATCAACTGTTATCTGCATTAAATATCTTTTAGAAAATGGGTACCATTATGTTCTTACTAGAGCATTTTCAAGTGATCCTGTTGAGTCGCTCTTTACTACATTTCGCCGTATGTCCGTATCAAATGATATGTTGGATGCAAGGGCAGTGAACTTCAGTTTACAAAAGATATTGAAAACGGGTATTTTGTGTATGTCAAACTTCAGCAGTGTAGAGAACCATCCATCTGACATCACAGATGGACAACCTATTCAAGAACTAGATATGCCAGATACCGCTGCTGCACCATATAGTATTCCCGAGTCAGTTTTAAACATCCTGCAACAGCTACTAAACCAATCAGGTAAGCTATAGGCATATTCAGTGACAATTAGTCATTTGATTTACTAGTAATTGTTACAGTGTTTCATTAAATTTTTCTGTGGTTCTTATTACTTATTATTGCAATTTTTTTGTAAACCAGGAATGGATTTTTTTACAGACATTCCATTACCAACAATGAAAACAGCAAGTTTGACATATATTGGTGACTGTATAGTACGAACAGTGTAAGAAAGGGTCTCCTGCATGGGATGCTTAGATTGTATAGCTCAGAACACTAATAGCTCTCCATTGATGAGTCTTATTGCAAATCAAGATTTAGGAGCCCTGCGATATCCGAAACCTTCCTTTGTTTCAGTGTTATCAGTCATTCATCGTTTTGTTGAACGGGCAGTACCATTCATACAAAACAAGAATGTATTAGGAAATTTGTGTTCTGAAATTGAGCCGTTACTATGTAGATGCCCTCTCTTGCAATGCCCGATTTGTGACGAAGACGGGCAAAAACGACTTGCTAATATCATTACTGTGAAATTTTTTACGCCGCTTCTAGATAACATTGAAGCAGCTTTAACTGAAAAGCTTGTTCCTTCGAAGAATGTGGCTTATAATCCACTGAGTCGCAAAATCTTGAAACTATGATTCTTGAATCTGCAATATCAAGTGGAATGTACCAGTGCAGTGAGTGAAATTATAAAACTTAGTAAAGTTATGGTAAATGTCTGCCCTAAATGATTACTTAGAAACATCGCAGTTTAGCCTAGGGGTGCTACTCAGCAAATGAACTACAAAATTACGCCTCTGTCATCATGTTACTCAAACTGAAAAGGTTACTATGTGTTATCTTCCCTGCTTTTAAACTCTCGCTTTTACCATAATTAACAGAACTAAACATAATACTTATTATTTTCTTATTTATTATTTATAAGTGTTATTATTATTCTTTAATCATTTATTTTAATTCATATTGAGTATTTCTTCTGTGGACACCAGAGCTTGGCAGACAGCGCCTCGTGGTGGAATTGAGAAATTATCCAATTTCAGGAAAATATTACTATTGTCAAGGCCGTATACAAAAAAGCGAAGGAAACATCAACTCGGCCGTGGATGGATGTCTTTAGTTAATGTTCTGTCCTGTGTGTATCGCTTTTGAGACCTCAACTCTCTGCTGCTGTTCATAAATCATTCCTTCCCCCAATCAACATAACTTTTAGCCTAAATCATGTAATAAAAAAGGACAATATACGAAACTATATCAAATTTGTAGGACTTTTTATAGACTCCAGTTGAACAAATGAAAAACATATTGAATATATGCACAAAGTTATCAAGAGTTATATATTTATTCAAGAAATTAGTGACTTGTGTTTTAAGAATTATTTAAGATGTGCCTACTTTTCGTTCTTTCAGTCGATAATTCGGTATGCCTTAATTTTCTGGGAAAATGGTAGTAAAATTGGTAGTGTCTTGATTTTGCAAAAGAAAGCCATTAGAATTCTACGTCAATCAAACTATCTTGAACATTGTCGACCACTTTTCAAACAATCACAGATATTAACTGTCATAAATTTATACACGATCTAGTCCTTTACACTCGACATAATATAGACAATTACTCATTAGTAGCCAATATACATGATCATGAAATTAGAAATAGTGAACAAATTAATATTCCATACTATAGATTACATATAACTAGTACAAATTTGTCTGTCATGGGGATGAAATTATATAATAAGCTTCCCAATCAATATTATAAGTTACCAACCAATAGTTTCAAAACTAGATTTTGTAATTGGCTTTTAATTATTCCTTTTTACTCTGTAAATGAGTTTCTTAACATAAATTCATACGAAATCGTTTTTTAATAAATAAAGTTGTTTACATTTAGTTACAAATAATACATTAAGTGTGAAGTGTTTTCATTAATTTTTAGAGTTTCAAAATGTTTTGTGTTTTCATTCTGATTAAACTTTACTGTTTTCAATTATAGGCTATGTGTGTTTTCAAATAGCCTATATGTTCCCCCGCCTTCTGTATTTGTGACGAAGCCTATCACTGAGTGTTTAATGGCTTAATAAATTAAATTGAATTGAATTGAAAAGGAATTGGTATGTAAGTCCTACAAAAATGGGCAAATATCAGTATACCAAGTGGACAGCTTCAAATACTTGTGGTGTATTATAAGCAATAACATGAGCTGCCGCCAGAAAGTCAGAAAGAGGATATCAATGGCCAAGGAAGCTTTTAATAGAAAACGGAACATCTTCTGCGGACCTCTGGAAAAAGAATTAAGGAAGAGACTAATGAAGTGCTTTGTGCGAAGTGTAGCATTGTATGGGGCAGAAACATGGACATTACGACGAAGTGAAGAGAAGCCAATAGAAGAATTTAAATGATGATATGGAGAAGAATGGAACGTGTAAAATGGACAGACAGAATAAGAAACGAAGCTGTGTTGGAAGGAGTGGGTGAAGAAAAAATAATGCTGAAACTGGTCAGGAAGAGAAAAAGGAATTGGCTGGGTCACTGACTAAGAAGAAACTGCCTACTGAAGGATGCACTGGAAGGAATGGTGAACGGGAGAAGAGTTCGGGGCAGAAGAAAATATCAAATAATAGACGACATTGAGATATATTGATCATATTTATTTATTTATTTATTTATTTATTTAAATCCACCACCAACAGAAGCAATAATAGGTGGCTTACATAGATACATACACAAAATACATAATAAGAAAAAAAAAACAAACAACATAAACGAAAGAAAGAAAATATATAACCGTAATAGATGCTGGAATATAATATTACAGTTAATATAGTGCCAAACGTCAATATAATGATGCAAAATTATTTAAAAACTAGAGTAAAAATATTATAATACACTTATTCATAATTTATATATCTAAGGAAATACAATTCTTTTTAATATTGTATGAAATTTTGTATGCAGAGACTAAGAGGAAGGCAGAAAAACAGGAAAGACTGGAGAATGCTGGTTTTGCAGTGAAAGACCTTACCCTGGAGGAGAACACTATGAATGAACGAATATTACATAATATTTTTCATTCACATATTAACCGCCTGAGGTTCCGCACTTTCGGCTAATGTATGGGATTCACTCAACATCGTGATGAAATTGGGGCGCTACGATTGATAGCAAAATCCAGTTTCAGAAACCAGATATAACGGCTGGGGGAGCTTTCTCGCTGACCACACGATACCTTCATTCATGTTGGATGATGGTTCACCTCTACTGAGGCATGTGAACATTAGAAGAGTAGTCGGCTGTTCGGCCTTGGACCTTCATAGGTTGTTCGCACCACGATTTATTAGTAACCAACTGAGGTGATTTCATAGCAGCCACAGTAATTCTGTGAAGCACGAAATTACTCCATTTCGCTATCGCCCATTATAACAACGCTAGAAAATCTTATAGTTGATACAGCGACGTTCAATAACCGATACTGATTCTGTGACTGATACAACATGAAACATTACATACAGTACATACATACGAGTAATTACTACAAGCGAACATAACCTGGACAGCATTTAAGTTTGACTTTAGTTCCTGCGTGTATCAGATGATTAGTCTAAATGGAATTTGTGTGTTGATAGAGATTTCCTTGAAGTACTCACATTTACGTATTTGTCATTCCAGTTATTCATACCTCTTATTCTAAAAATTAAAGGGGAAACTATTGCTTCATACAATCTTCCCAAAGATACCAAATCAATGGGATGCCTATGGCAAACGACATTCAGTACAAGCAAGCCAGAGAATATTAATGTTGCTTTTACATCTCATACTGAGTACACTGATTTATCAACTAATTTACTTAGTGTGGAGTTACCATTACAATCTTTATTAATAATTTACATTAATTGAGTGATGTCATCTGTTCCAACGTCATTAAGGAATATTGATATCAACACTTAACGTCTTTCATCTTGTGGTCAGCATGACGCAAAGCCAATACTGGGAACGGAACAGAACTGGGGTCTTCTGAATGTTTAGTCTGTAAACGCTAGCGTAGTATTGATAAAAAAAATATGTTAAATTTATGTCCTTGGTTTGTTTTGTAACATGATATACGTATGCTTTTACCAGGACTTCATGGGTTATTCCAAAGTATTAACATAGGATACACCCAAGTTTTATCATACGAAATATTTTACTGTTACTCTTATATTATTATCATTATAGACATACTCATCTGCATCCTTATCTGAGGGCCAGGTATAGTAAATATTACATTTATTTGCGTTTGCGTATTAAATAGGAGAAACAGGGAGGTTTTAGTTTATTTTGTGATAAGAGCTGGTTTTCTTGTATGGGGCGTTTTTACGGATTTGTCTGTCACCAAACACGCTCTGTGGCTTGTGATAAGGCACCTGGACTTTCTGTTTGTAGTCATATCAGCTAATAGGAGCGTTCGACAAGCATCTCCGTGAACAGTCGGATATCAACGAGTTCAGTGCATCTATTACCGATCCCCGCGCTTCTTTTACCGACATCAGAAGTTGGTTTGTCAGTATTTTGTTTTTATCAACTCTTTCCTATTCAGTGTCAGTGTACTATTAGAGTGGTTGAAGTTTGGCAGTCATTTACCCAGACTGCACCGGAGACAATATTGTAGGAAAGAAGTGCTTATTTCGGGATTTGTTTGGAAGATTTTTAGTAGTTGTCTGTGTAAATTATAAAAAAAAACTCGTGTGAAAAAACTATCTTACACTGATCGACTGTTTAGAACTTTTGACATTCATTAACATGATCAACTGTGAATGTTCTCGAAGGCCTTGGTTTATCAGTGGTCACTATATTTCATATAAATCGTAATATAAACAACCCAGTGTGGTTAATTGTGAATATTATCGAAGTTCTTGGTTCCTTAGTGACTAATTGTGTACAAATGCATAAGTTTCTTGATTTAAACAACTGTAACCTTAGTTAATATTAAGAAATAGGACCTCAGAATGCGGAAATACTGGTGACTAAACAGATAGCTTCAGTTTATTCTTGTGCACTGTTGCGTGTATAAATCGGTTATTCAAGATAAATATGTGTGGACAAAATTATGTGACACCTTTTTAATAGTGCTTCAATCTTGTGAATAATTTGTTTTTAGTTTTAAATCGTGAGTTAGTATCTTTATTGATAATCACACGTAATATAAGTTATAGGACATTGACATTTCTTTTCTTTATCATTTAAAAAGTGTGTAGAATAGTGAATGTGAAGACCAAACACGAAATTCTGAGAGACTGAAGAGAAAACAACAAGCAGGTAATTCTGAATTATTTTATTTGGCATAAAACGTAATATGTAATATGTTATCAATAAGTACCAGAAATGTCTCTTACAAAAGTCCAAAAGTTTTAAGTTATTAGTACTTTAATATTACAACGCTAGGCATAAGTAAAACTAGACATAGGCTTACACTTGTATGATTATTGCAATATATATTTACAAAATTGCTGCTGAATGACATAAACCAGTAGTTAGCGTCTTTTTTAAGAGAGACTATTTTTGAAATATGTGGACTCGATGGGAAGCAAATTTACTGATAGGCAGGGCCGGGTATTTGTGGAGATCGCGAAAATCGCGACATAATATACAATAGATTTTTACTAACATTTACTAATGAAGTGATTCTGATTAATAATATGCGGATAAAACAATCACGACAAATCGCGAAATAGAGTTCTAATAGCGAATTATAACTATTGCGTCGCTTTGTAGCAAATTTCAATATTCTGAGTTTTTTCAATTTTTTTTTTCACTTTAATTTGTTATATATCCAAGCAGGCTACATTACATGGCATTCCAGGTGTTCTGATTACATTAGTGATCTCAAAGACGGAGAATTCAACATTTCACTAATGATTTGAAAGTGTTAATTTGAGGGCTGCAAGTTTTTCTTTCTTTCTTTTTCTTTTCTTTTTTTTTTTTTCATTTTTAATGAATGTGTGTTAAATACAGTCTCAATGCAACAAGTATTGTCTACTGGCCATACTGCACCTTTACCAGAATCCAACGAACCTTTAATTTTAATTATTTGGAAAGTAATATTCATACTGAGTTAGGCCTAATACTACAATTCCAAAATAATTGTATTTTCCAAAATTTCCATTAATCTCAACCGACACAAATATTAAAAAATACAAATGATAAAATTAATCTCCATAAATACCTGCCCCTCTCAAATGTGAAGCATGCATTCTTTTTCTTTCCAATACAATTTACTTAACGTAAAGTGTATCTGGTGTATGGAATAGAATTTTCGGGGGGAAGGGGAGGGCATTATGACTCAGCACTGTGACCTTTTACGATCTATTCCGCTAACTCTCAAGCTAGGCGCATTCCCAAACCCACACCGGCTGACTACACTAAAATTCGCTGCGTACCCAGGTTTGAGCAAGCGACCACACTCGTTCCCAGGCCAGTCCTCTCCAAGCGTCTCAGCCGGCGTCCAGGGACTGCTATGGAATGTTGACGAAATGATGTAGATGCCCAAAATATAGGAAAACCGGAGAACTCCGAGAAAAACCCCAAATGCGACTTCGTTCACCATAAGTGTCACTATAGTTTTTTCAATGAAAAAAAAAATCCTAGGACTGACTGTGTACCTGGTGTAATTTCAGTTTAACTTGTTAATATCTTGGCATTTTCATGTCACGCTTTGATAAACGTTAGGTTTTGAATTATTGACAAGTTCCATTTCGATAATTAGGTTACACTGTTTCCTCTGTTATTATCATCCACGCTGCGACGCGAACAGTTTGCTAGCGTAGCCAATGACAATTTACTTCCATGCGGTCCACCAATATTATTTCTGCAGTGCTTGGGAAAAGTGACATAAGTCAGTTTTCACAAACCTTTTTTGGTAATTTATTGACAACTTACACTGGTTTATGTCGATTTGATTTTTTTCTGTATGAATAATTGTAATGGGAGGAATATCTATGTATTTTTTTTCCAAGCGAACAGATGTTCCGTAAGTTGTCAATAAATTATCAAAAAAGGTTTGTGGAAACTGACTTGTGTCACTTTTCCCGAGCACTATAGATTTATAACCCTTCATTTCATATACATGGCGACACCGAAAAGCGAGTATTTTCCCTGGACCAAAAATACAACATTACGTGTGAATAAAGACGAATAGGACCAAATTTTCCTAGCTTGGGTTAACTTTGTTTACGTTATATGTTACGCAAATGATTGATATTGTAGAGCCTACGCAGAGCAGAATTGTTGCTAATGAAGAGGGATGTAGGTTCAAATCCCTTGGACTGATTGCCATGGGATGACCTGGAATTCGTCTTACATTTAGGAAGCCTGAAAAAACATAAGGTTAAGAGGGATTTGAACCCACGTCTGAGCGCATTCTCGCAAAACTAACTCAATACCATCTGAGCTACGTCGGCTGCATATTACTATAAAAAGCCGCATCGCTGTTATATCCGGCGTGGCCCTTCCTCTTTGTTTACGTCTTAAGGTGGCCGCATTGTTCACATCCTATATACTTGCTTCCGCGGGACAGATAGTATAGGCTATTAATTAACAATTGTTTACTAAATGTGGCAGCAGTGAAAGTGGATAACGTCATCAGCGGCCAATGGCATCATGTTATGATGAGGTTCAAACCGTCTATTTTTTTTTATCAAGTTGAGGTTATAAAAATAGTTTAAAAATATCACTACTGTAAACAAGCTGAGCTAAGGAAAGGTATGTTGTCGACTCTTGCGCATGTGCTTAAAATATGCAAGATAAAAATTCTGTGCTGTGTATCTTTACGTAGAACTACGTGTGAGTGCGACTACCTGTCGTGCGTAACTTTACGAGCGGTTGCGATCATATGCTGCAGCTTTACATAGAACTGCGGTATATTGAGCAGTCTCTTATGATAATAAATGATTGAAAGAATTTTAGTTTTGTCCTTTAATGTGCAGAAATTTGATCCGAACAAATGCAACTTTTCGATCTTCAAAGCGATTTTTCAGTGTTACATTTTTGTTCGGATGAAATTTCTGCACATTTGAAAGACAAAACTAAAATTCATTCAATCACTTATTATCATAATACATTGCTCTTTTAAATTGACTGAGAAGATTGGGAATTCAATCAGTGGCTTTCCCAAAACACGCTATGAAATATTTCATAAAATAATTTTTACCTCGAAAAGGAATCAAACACGATCAAAAATGTATTAAACGTTTAGTTTGAAATATCTCAAAGAATAACTTTCTAAAATTAATAGCATTACTTACGGTTCACTCTATATAACGTATGTATAGGAGATTTCACGATTTAAATTTGCGTAAGTATACAAGTATTATTAATGACGATGACATTGTAAATTCTCAAGTTGTTCAGTTTTGTGATTTGAGATTGTTTGTGTGTGTTTTTTTTTTATTTCGTGGCATGTGTGACTACCGAGCTGAAGAAATGTTAGGGAGTTAAATTCGAAGAGCGTATTCGGTCACAAATGGGATTAAGCATGATGTCATACAGAATGACACGCTAACAGCTGGACGTGTAGTGAAATGCGTACAATTGTCGCAGTGCGACACAGCGAACTCCTCCTAGGTTCTCAGCAGTCTCGCTTCATCGACGACCTCAGAAAGTGCAGTCATTTCTCAAAAATCCATATCAATACTCAAGCTAATACCACAGTCTGGTATATACAGTCACGAAGCTTGAGTTGTGAGGGTGCTAGGAACAAAATAAACTGTGCCGTACTATTTCGCATTGTCTGTAATGAGGCGATCGTAGCGATCCTAGTGGTTAGCAACTATCTATGGATGCATATTTACTACGTATTGAGCTTCGTGACTGTATATACTAGACTGTGCTAATACGCTGATAAATCTAGAAAATTGAGGTTGTAAATACTTCACACTACAAACAATGTTCATTTATTGGACATTTATCACTAAGAAAATGCATTTTCCTTATGAACTAGAGAACACTGTCAGAGTTGCGCGGAAATTGGAGACTTTAATGTCTGATATTGTGTTAATTTGTGTAACATTAAACTTAATAGTTCTGGGTATGGCACTAGCAATATTATTTCAGAAAGTCTTGAAAGCTTGATTGTAGCCAAGTCCATTTCTTGCCGAGGAAACAAGGATTTGGTTTGCTTGTATGCTGAACCATTTGTGTGTGCTAAACGAGGGAAAAAGGAAACACCGTTAGCCGAGCGATTAAAGCTTCAGCTTTCCAAGCAGGTACTGGAGTTGCAATCCCGATGGATTCAAATTTAATTAGTTTAGTGATAGGTTTTTTCGAGGCACTCCAATTTCCGCTGCCGTCATTTTACCATTGCTCCTTTAATCATAATCTCATTGATGCAATATAGACCTCTCATAGTGCACCAAGAGCAACTTTATAGGAAAGAATATAAAATCTGGTGTGTCCGTCCTAGATAGGAACGCTTGGTTGAATGACAGAATAAGAAAACGATGGAGTGATAGGATTTTAAAATTTTACTGTACCATTGCTTTATTACCATGCGATTTTAAATCTATTTTTCTGAATATTCTCCTTTGAAAATTTGCAAAGTCTTCTAGAAAATAATTTTTTGATGAAATTAAGCAGAATTAAGCCTATTTATTGTTTTTAGATGACAGATGTTAGAGATAACTCTGGAATACCATGTACAATACCTGTGTATAAGCTTCGCGAAATAAAATGGGACCGAAATAGTATGCACTCATACGTTTCACGAGAAAACTGTACAAGTGTTCGATTCCATACCCTGACATACT
Organism: Periplaneta americana; assembly: GCF_040183065.1. Lineage (NCBI taxonomy): Eukaryota > Metazoa > Arthropoda > Insecta > Blattodea > Blattidae > Periplaneta > Periplaneta americana. The sequence goes on along the minus strand of NC_091123.1, from coordinate 79,602,960 downwards.
TTTCTGTCATGGAGCATAGCCGTATTTGATATCGTACGAAATTAAAATGGGCTTAATTTCAGTCTGTAACTCGATTACAATATTGTAAGTCATATTCATTTTCTCTATCTCAGAAAAAATCTAACTCTGTAACTAAATGGGGACTATTACACAATTTAAGAATTACTGACTTATCCTTGATGCTTATCTTAATCTCATATCTTCTGACGTGAATAACATCTGCATACTACGATGTGTTGTCGATAATGAGCGTGTCTATAAAAAAAAGCAATCAAGTAAGTACTAACCTCGAAATGAAATGACAAACAACCCGACGTAATATTTCTATAGAACAAATTGAAAATGTTAAAGTTTAGTAGTTACGTAGACCTATGATTAATTTTGTTAATATACAGTCTGATACGTTTGGCATGGATAATATTAATTTATTATTATGAAGCTCATATTATAGTAGGAAAAATTTCTTGCTGTTACATTATAATTAAAAGAAGGAAGTTTCCACAAATGACAATCAGCAATGCATAATCTGAAAGGACAAATGAAAATCATAGATGATTAAAGTAGCTACTATGGTATGCTAAATTTGAGAGTGTTAAGAGAGTTCAAAGGGAATTTCGACGTGAGTATGGTGTGCGTAATGTACCTACATACGATTCCATAATGTTGTGGCATCGAAAATTTGTAGAAACAGGTTCTGCGTTAAAAAAGAAGAAAAAAAAACATTAAGTAGGTCGCAGGCGAAACCAAGTACGAGAAGCAGCTACCTCTTGGCTTGGTCCCCAAGCTCCCCAGATATAACCCCTCCTGACTTCTTCGTGTAGGGCAGTCATATCAACTGATGTCCATAGGTGCAAGCGCGCGCTTTAGAGCTCAGGAAAGTCTGAGCGCTTTACAGCGGAAAGGAAAAAGACAGACGAAAGAGGTAGTATATGCCGCTTGGTCGAGCTATATACAGGGATGGCCAGCAATGATTCAATGGATAAAGGGAAGAGAACTTATTAAAATTGTATCCATGTTAATTTTTAGATTTGTCTGAGAAGTATAAGTGCATTATAAGAATGTAAGTTTTAATTTTAATGATCAATTTTCACAAGCTCATTTTTTTATTCAAAAGGAATACTTTCTCAACTTTTTTTTTACAGAAAAGTGAAATTTTCGGATACCGGTATGTTTATTTTCTAATCTTACAGGTATTTAAACAATGTTTTCGTAAATCTAATATATCATAAATACGTATTACTGAAGATAGTATATTGAGAAATGCTACGGTTAAAATTCTTACAGTGATCATTGATTCAATATGACAGTATTGGCTTTAGTTATCACACTGAAGATGGTGTATTAAAATTTTTGGAAATATTTGCATGGGAAATGTTTGTAAGGAAATGAATTAACAAAGGAACTACTGTTACATCATAAACAAAACATATGTGCCCATGTGTTGTAAAAACGTCAGCTCTATAGCTTCATCAGATTTCGAAAAAATAATTTAATAGTTTGGTGACAGGAAGTTGAGCACCAATATCACCTTAAAAGCATAATGCGATATGAGTTTTGTTATGTAATATTAGTTACAGTTAAAACATATATCTAGGTAACTTTGCTTTGTACTATAATATTCTTTTGATTAGTTTATTGATTACTTTTATAAGGCTAAAGACACCATGAATATTAATTCCAACTTATCATGTCATATTCAATATCTTTCTTTGGGATATCACTTTATTTATGAATGACGTGTTTCATTCACTTAATACAATATAGTTGTACTACTATGGAATTTATGTGAATATTCCTTCTTAACTCTTTATTATGTTATTAATGTTTGAAACATAACAGAAATATTAAGAAAATGGTGTTAGTAGGCTACTTTTGTTTTACAGACAATATAGATAATATCAATAGAAAGAAGCCATATAAAAATAACGACACAAAATTTCACGTTCCGTTTAAAGTTTGTGCACCACTGTTGTCTTAGTCCAACAGGCTGCTTATTCATATACATAATCCTTCTTCCTTCCATATCTAGCGCTTGATGCCCGCGCGCGACGTCAAGGTCAGAAAAATGCGCTTGCTTTGACATCACTGGTGTAGAGTTTTGTTAAAGATATTGCCTATTCACAGAAACCTAGGAACATTGATGATCTGAGAATAAAAATTACTGAAACTTTTCAATAAATCATCCCTTCTTATGTTACAACGGACATGGGCTGAATTGCATCACCATTATGAGATGTGCAGGGTGCGCAATGGGGGTCATGTTGAGCTCTGAGGAATCTTCCATTTTTCAGTGTTGTATGCATAAAGTTTCAACAAATAAAATTCAGTAGTAAATGTTTTACGGTGTTTTTATGTTATCCGTGGATCACCCTGTATATAACATTGGTGCATCTACTTTACGGTATATATTGTGTTGAAATAATGATATTCCGTTTGATTTCTTCAAAAGTAATATTTTAAATCAAAATTCATTTTATAGACTAGCGCAATTCAAAATATCAGAATGTAGCTATATCCGAAATAATTACAAGATATTGCAAGTGACTAATAATACTTAAAATACAAGTAAATTTGAAATAGGCTAATAAATACAAAATTGGGTTAAGTAAAATGAAAAACATAGCGGTGGAACCAACGATTCCGGTACATACTGAATTAAGGTAAATACGTTTTTATTCCTATGTTTATTTTAAGGAAATTATTTGTTACACTGGTCTGCATTTTCAAACAGTTTTCTGTTGTTCTGCACCTCTTAATTTTGCGCTGAATTTGAATATATCCCTAACTTTTTCCAACACGTCAGGTTTTCATACAAAGTATAAAATTGTGAATAAATGCTAAGAAATTAATTACTACCTAGAAATGAAGTTGTAGCTTTGTGAAACGTCATGCAAATTACTTTCATCAAGCAGTTATGAGAAAAAACTGGACTACAATAATTGCTATTAACGGTTAACAATCACATTCATAACTATACCTCAATATTGCACTTCAAATTTCCTCCTTTTTGACCTCGGATGCTGTTCAGAGCAGTCCCTTTTCAACACCCAGCAATCAGACACTATCTTACCACTTCACTTTAACCTCATTTTGCATTTTTTGATATCTTGGTGAAGTCTTTCACCTTGTTGCTAGATAAATTTCTTAAATTTTCAGGAGAATAATTTGGATGGGAATGTAATTGACTCTCATGTCGCAACCAATCTGTTTGAAACTTTGTAACAACATTTTCACTATTTTTCTGTAAAATAAGTTAAGTACAGTCCCCGACTTGTCTTTCCGTGCTCTGTATTCTACTAAAATGAAATAAGTCCGAAATGTTGCTTGCAGGCAACAAACCAATTACTTTATTTGAAGAATTTATTATGATTTTTCGTCCATTAATAAAGTCTTAATTCCTATTTTTACAAAACTTGTATTACTGGTCTTGACTGGTTTTACTAGTAATAGGGCGATAAATAAATTGTACGTTAATAAGTGAGTGATAGCTATATGATCGGATGTCAATGCTGTCATTCAACATTGTAAAGCACTCCAGCCAAATAAATAAATATATAAATAAATAAAAAAGAAAATAAATAAATAGATAAATAAAGAAATAAAGACATAAAGAAATAAATAAATAAAGAAAAAAAGCAATAAATAAATAAATACACAATACGCTTACTGCAGTTTGAAGAGAATTGGAACATGGCAAAATCTAAACCCGTGAAGAAATACTACTTCCAAAGGAAATGGGAATATGATTATTTTGTTGTTGAAGACGGAAAGAATTGCTTGTTAACTGTGTCCCATCCGATTTATTTCTACTCGTCATTTCAATATTAAACCACATTTCAATGAAGCCTATATTAAAAATTATGGAATGCACAAACTTTCGGGCAAGTTCATTATTACGAACTGTATATTGATTATTTATTTATATACTGTAAAATTAAGGACGTCACTCGTTGTGTTCATTTTGAATTGAAATTAATAGTGACGTTCAAGGTTCATTACTCAAATGCTATAAATTTATGTTTCTGTAGGTGATAAGAGGAAAGTTTTCGAAAATCTAAAGCAGGTTAGGTGCAAAGAAATCTCAAAGAAACTATCGACAGGAAATCTAGCATAATTGTAAATCTTGAAATGAGATAATGTATTATAAAAACTATGAATTTATTACAATCCTTTTTGAAAATTACATGCCGCCACTGATGAACCTTAGACGGCCAGAGAATGTAAACAACTCTACTCGGAAGTCGATTATCCCCAATGGAAGTGGAGTGAGGCTGACGTCATATTTGCCCTACTTGCGAGTTCTGCAGACCACCTCTATACAGGGTGTTTAAAAAATACGGGGCATAATTTCAGGTATGTATTTCCCACATGTAGACAATCAAAATAGTTCATTACAACATGTGTCCGGAAATGCTTCATTTCCGAGTTATGGCCTTCACAACATTGAAATTCACTGGAACGTTTTTCTTTCCGCAGGTCGTTGTCATTACAGACGATGTTCAAAATGTCCACCTCCTGCTTGAATACAGACCTCACATCGATGTCTCATAGACCTGCGAACACGATCCCAAACTCCAGGAGTATTGCGTATGTCCTCAGAACACGCCACAATTCGATTCCGAAGGGATTCCAAATCAGGCACCGGAGACGAATAAACCAATGATTTTAAATGGCCCCACAAGTAGAAATCGAGAGGGTTCAGATCAGGTGAGCGTGGAGGCCAAGTAATTGGGCCACCTCTACCTATCCATCGATCAGGAAAACTTCGATCTAAGTACCGGCGAGCCGTACAACTGAGGTGTGCAGGAGCGCCATCATGCAAGAAGTGAATGTGTTGACGATTGATCAGTGGAGTGTCTTCTAAAACATGAGGTATGGTGTTTTCCAGGAAGTTTGTGTACGCCTGCCCCGTAAGTCGATCACCAATGATACCGGCCCACATGTTGAGGGAGAACCGCACCTGGTGATGAGATGGAACAGTTGCACGTGGGTTTTCATACGCCCATACATGCTGATTGTGGAAATTTGTTATGCCATCTCGTGTGAACTGTGCTTCATCTGTAAATAATACTAAGGCAGGAAAGTTCGGATTTACACCACACTGCTGCAAGAACCACTGACAGAATCTAACTCGTGCAGGGTAATCTGCTGGTGACAGGGCCCGTATACGTTGCAAATGATAAGGATACAATTAATACTCTTTCAACAGTCTCCAGACAGTCGTATGAGGAACATTGACTTGCAACGCTACCCTTCGTGTGCTGATAGAAGGAGTCATGTTCACAGCCTCCAGAATCTCCCCCTGTACTTCTGGAGTTGTAGATCTTGGTCGTCCCCTTCCCAAACCAGGAGAGTTAAATTTTCCATACTCGCACAGACGGTAATGGAGACGTACAAATGTCTTCCGATCTGGACATTGTCGCTGTGGGTACCTCTCCTGGTACAAACGACGAGCCAGCGCAGCATTGCCGTCCGCCTTACCGTGCATGAAGTGTATCTCTTCCAGCTCTTGATTTGAATACATGTCGCACAGTCTAACGCCTACACAACTCTGAATGTAACCTTCGCCTCGGAATGAACTCTCAGGGTGCCCTCTTAATGTCTCCTTTGACGGCAACGACCTGCGGAAAGAAAAACGTTCCGGTGAATTTCAATGTTGTGAAGGCCATAACTCGGAAATAAAGCATTTCCGGACACATGTTGTCATGAACTATTTTGATTGTCTACATGTGGGAAATACATACCTGAAATTATGCCCCGTATTTTTGAAACACCCTGTATATTTTATTCATCCTTTCGTTTCATATTCTCATACTTTTGCTCCCACTTCTAAATAAAAATTAAATTATGATTTATTTAACGACGCTATTGCATATTCTTTAAATATAAAGTGAAAGTTTCGTTTCAAAGTAATTAGTGCAATAATAATTATTAAAGTTTTAAAATCGCCCGTTTCATTGGCTTACCTTGTATCTAAAGCGAATAGTTTTCAACTGCATTTTGTATATAGTTTTTATTACCATCTCCTTATTATTTTCAAGATATCAGTGAGTTTTTCTACAGTTACGCAAGTTATCGTGTGTGAGGTACATGTAGGATGTGTGTCTTACACCTTTTCATTATATTACGCTAACTTACATATAGATCCATTTACGTCAAAGGAGACAATTATTGTTTTGTTCCACTAATGTACTCAGAATAGTAATTAAGAAAGAATTACAAAATAAGTGTACGTTCTTTAGTACGTTTCTCTTGCGTGAAACTAAACAAGGACAAAATACTAATGAATTTACATGTAAGTTATACAATTAGAAGAGCGGAATAATAAAATCAAATGTGTGTTGCAAATTGTAATATTCCTTGAGAACCGGAAGTACAATTCCGTCTTGTCATATCATTCTCTGAACCGCAGCCTTCTTAAGCTCGTTTTTGTGTGACGCATGCATTAATTACACACACTGTCAACCAATATTATGCACAAGAGAATAACATGTACAAATACACAGCCTGCTCGTAATTACACATGTAAATTATAACATTGTTGCTACTGATTTCTTAAGTGAGTCTCATTACGAGATTGAGGATGGCTATTAACTAAGTTTCGTGTTCCCTCAAATGGCACGCACGTAGTTGTGACGTAAACTGCAGTATGGTGTGTATGAAGTCTGTTATTTAGTATCCTGAATAAATTTGTGATGCCCGCATCATGTTCTCATTTTTAAGATGTAAGGAATTAAAATTATTTGTGTGTACACAGGCCAAATAGAAATCATCGGGACTAAATTCAAATGCAAATTGATGAGCCACGTATACCGAAACCCACACTTTCTGAAGTCGAAATTGCGATAGAAAATCTGAAAAAAAAAGTACAAGTTTCCAGGTATCGATCAAATTCGAGTAGAAAAAATACAAGAGGGTGGATGCGCATTATGTAGCGAAATTTATAAGCTTGTACTTACTATTTGGGAAAAGGAAATTGTACCAGAACAAAGGAAGGAGTCCATAATTGTACCTATTTTTAAGAAGGGGGACAAGACTAACTGTAGTAACTTTCGGGACATATCACTTTTGTTGAAGTCGTACAAAATTTTGCCCAATATTCTTTTGAGAAGATTAACTCCATATGTAGATGAAATTATTGGGGATGATCATTGCGGTTTTAGGCGTAATAGATCGACTATTGATCAAATTTTTTGTATTCGACAGATATTGGAGAAAAATGGGAGTATACGGGTACAGTACATCAGTTATTCATAGATTAAAAAAAGGCATATGGCTCAGTTAAGAGAGAAATTTTATATAACATTCTTATTGAATTTGGTATTCCCAAGAAACTAGTTCCATTAATTAAAATGTGTTTCAGTGAAACGTACAGCAGAGTCCGTATACGCCAGCTTCTGTCATGGTTTTCCAATTCACTGAGGGCTAAAGCAAGGAGGTGCACTATCACCTTCACTTTTCAACTTCGTTCTAGAAAGTTCAGGATAACAGAGAGGGTTTGGAATTGAACGGGTTACATCAGCTTCTTGTCTATGCGGATGACGTGAATATGTTAGGAGCAAATCCACATACGATTAGGGGAAACAAAGAAATTTTATTGGAAGCAAGTAAAGCTTGGGTGTAAATCCCGAAAAAACAAAGTATATGATTATGTCTCGTGACCAGAATATTGCACGAAATGGAAGTATAACAATTAGAGATTTATCTTTTGAAGAGGTGGAAAAATTCAAATATCTTGGAGCAACAGCAACAAATACAAATGATACTCGGGAGAAAATTGAACGCAGAATAAATATGGGAAATGCCTATTATTATTCTGTTGAGAAGCTTTTATCATCTTGTCTGCTGTCAAAAAATCTGAAAGTTAGAATTTATAAAACAATTATATTACCGGTAGTTCTGTATGGTTGTGAAATTTGAACTCTCACTTTGAGAGAGGAACAGAGATTAAGGGTGTTTGGGAATAAAGTTCTTAGGAAAATATTTGGGGCTAAGAGGGATGAAGTTACACGAGAATGGAGAAAGTTACACAACGCAGAACTGCACGCATTATATTTTTCACCTGACATAATTAGGAACATTAAATCCAGATGTTTGAGGTGGGCAGGGCATGTAGCACGTATGGGCGAATCCAGAAATGCATATAGTCTGTTAGTTGGGAGATCGGAGGGAAAAAGACCTTTGGGGAGGCCGAGACGTAGATGGGAGGACAATATAAAAATGGATTTGAGGGAGGTGGGATATGATGATAGAGACTGGATTAATCTTGCACAGGATAGTGACCGATGGCGGGCTTACGTGATGGCGGCAATGAACCACCGGGTTCCTTAAAAGTCATTTGTATGTATGTATGTATGTATGTATGTATGTATGTATGTATGTATGTATGTATGTATGTATGTATGTGACATATGAGTATAAATAAACAAATTTGCGAAGAACAAATAGTTTTAAAGCAAATGACATATGAAACAATTGCAAGAAATAGCTTTACGAGAATTTACGTAGTGTGAGAGTCATGAATAACCGTCTGAATCCCTCTTCTGGAGTGGAATTATTTGTTGATGGGATGTTCCGTCACATTTGGCTCTAGAGCAGCGGTTCTCAAACTTTTTTAGTATTGAAGCATTTTCTAGAAGAGAGATTCGCTCTTATAGGAAAGGCACGTGTTGACATTATTCATATTGGCTGCTTTTACCGGACTGTATTTTTCAACTTACTAGTGAATATTTTATCGTACGTCATAAGATTAACTATTTGAATTTAATCGATTACTCGAGTTTTGATCGAGTTGAAAAATGTTTTAATATATTGTAATACACAATTATTGTTAAATTTAACTTGTGTTTGGTGATAAGCATAAGTATTAAATGTTGTATATCTGTATATATTGTATTGTTATATTACAAAACAACTATTTTAATTACTAACATATTTATTATGAGGCTTATAATTTGTGTCAATTTCTCCGGTAATTTTTTAGACAAACATAAATAACAAAAAGTATGAAGACTCGCTTAGTTAATACTGCTTCATCCATGTTTTTCAACATGTGAGTGCATTCACATGCTCCAAATTAAGTGCCGCTCTACGTTTAGTAACAATGTTTCCTACATCACTAAACACGAATAATTTTTTTTCTGTCAAGCACTTCTCTATGATCGTTAAATTTAATTCCAAACGTTTCACCGAGTTTATCTCGCAAATTCTCATATGACATAATGGAGATTACACTTTTCACAAACCACAGGAAACTGATTTTTTTCTTTATCAAACTAAACACACAAGCTTCATCTACAAACTCAGCAACTGTGGTACAGCGGTCGAAACAGAAGACTGGCCCCTATTGTAATCGAATTACTAGATTTTAGAAAGAGAAGAATGTAGTCACGCACTCATTTGCACACAGTGTAGACATGGTTATTTTATAAGGGACGAAGGAGACAAATCCTAGAAAAGTATATATTTCATATGCTAGGAAGATGAGCTGACAACAAGATGGAAGTTTTCTTGGAAAACCATAAAACTCAATAGGGGTTTCGCATTGTGTTTCAAATTTCAATAGAGGTACACTAGGTCACTGTCCTTATGTCTCCATCTCTTTCTGAAGTGTTTGTGCAAAGATTTTCCCTACTCTACCTGCTTTGCAGTTAGAAAGTGACAGTACTACTGTGCTTTTAAGTAAGCAATTTCCGAGAGAGAAATAGTGTCGGAATTTTTAGTATGAGTTTGTATTTACAAAATAATAATTAATATCAACTACAACCGATTAATTTTAATAGACTCAATTATTCGATTAAATATTTTTGATCGATTAATCTTACAAGAGAAATTGATCGATTAATCGTTTAAATCCCACAAAACTAATATGTAAATAAAATAATAAATAAATAAAATAATTAAATAAATATATATATAAATTGTATACCTACATTTTCAGTTGAATATATGTTTTCAGTACTTTTTTATTGGTGCACATTTTAGTTATTTATTTCTCTTAATAGTGGATTTTGTTTATTGGGGGTTTCACTGTTATTCATGGCTTATTTCACTCCGTTCATCAGACACACTTTAATCTTACAGTTAATTATATTTTGAAAACTATTTTCCTTTCTCTAAGATTGGAAAATACTTCTGGACGAAACAATCCGACAGATATCATTCGTGATGTAGATATTAATTGTCAGTATAGAGGAGCAGCTTAAAATTACGGTAGGCCTACATGGTAGTATTCTGTAACAATTTCTATTAACTACGTACTTTCGCCATGAACGTTTTAAATGTGTTAAGTTAGCGTGCAATATGCTTATAAAAACCGTGTTAAAAGTTTGGCTGAGCAATCGCTGCATGTGATCCTTTGTTATAGAGAAAGATTTGGAAGTGAATAGAACTGTGACAAATACAGCTGTGCTCCAGAAATAAACTATGTATGTACAGCAGGTTGTATCTCCCGTTTCTGTGTATGGTAGTCATGGCAACGCAAAGAGTTTCCCTCCACATCACCCCAGAAGCTAAGTCATCGTCATATTTGTGTGTTTGTGAGTACATTCGCAACAAAAATATATGCAGACCAGTTACTTTTCCTTGCTATTGGTCCGTACGTTGCCCAATAAGATTTAAATTTTCTTGTAGAATGAATACGTTCACTTTTTGAAGTTTCTGAAAAAATAATAATTGAATAGTACGATGTGGAACAGATTTTCTTAATATTAGAGTATTTGAAGAGTGGAAAAGCTAAAGGAGCTAAGCGCCAAAAACATGTTTTCGAGATATTCAATAAAACTGTTTAACGTTTGTATTTTTTTATGAAATTGTTTAAACAATTGTTTTGGCTAAATCAACTTCGGACTAAGTTACTTTGACATATGTTGCTTATAGAAGCTTTTTTCAAAAGGTCTTTTAAGAAAAAATATATTGTGTAGGTCATTTGGAAAAGAGTTAAGTCCAAACTGTCATTTCATATCTAAAAGAGCTATGTTCTTTTAACCAGAGTATGGGTTTTCAATAGGTGTTGAGGTTAAAGATTGTTATTGTACGTATTATACTCTTCAAAAATGTTTATTCATTACAATCTTGCTAAAAGGACTGAATAATACTATTAATTTGCCTTAAACTTGAAACAAAATGTCAACAACATTCCGAGTTTAATTCCTTAGTTGGTTATTTAAGGACGCTGTATCTACTACTAGGTTATTTAGCGGCAATGGAATTGATGATAGTGAGATGGTAGGCCTATTTGGTAAGATGAGGTCTAGGTTTCGCCATATATTACCTGACATTCGCCTTAAGGTTGGGGAAAACCTCGGAAAAAACCCAATCAGATGAGTCCAAGTGGGAATCGAATCCAAGCTCGAGCGCAACTACGGATCGGCAGGCAAGCGCCTCAATCAACTGAGCTACGCCGGTGGCAAGTGTCTTTAATATTCCTTATGATGTAATATAAATAACTTATGAAAATACAGAAAAGAATAAATCAGTCACTATAAGGCCAGAAAAATAGGCTCACTTTTCACTCCTTTCTTACTAATACTAATGTGGCTGAGGAGTTAGCGAGTCTAACTCCGAACCCAGCGGTCCCGGGTTCGATTTCCGGTCAGAACGAGTTGCCTGGGTGAGGTTTTTTCGGGGTTTTTCCCTCACTCCTATGGATGAATATCAGGTAACTTTATCAAGCGATTGGAATCCCACTCATCTTCGCCACTTCCTTTCCTTCCCCATTATCCTTTCCTCCTCATCCCGTTTCTGGTTTTTCAGATCACTCTACCGGCGGCGGCCTCCCGAAGCTGTTGACTCTCTCGAACGGCCTCCGTGGAATGTAGTTCAGCGATGTTGGATGGCTTCTGCAATGGTACCCGAGGCGGACCTACTCGGGGGAGGAGTTTCGCCTCGGACCGACAGGGGGGCCTTGGGGGAATTTGCCGAAGCAGGAATGGTATATGGATTCTGTCGGCTGTAGGGACCGGTCGTTAAGGGAGCCATGTGGTTGGGGCGGTGCGCGTAGGGGTTCTGTGGCATGCAACTCATTCCATATCGAGGGTTTGCGCAATAGATCTCAATAGGTCGCAGTCCTGGGCCATCCGTACCCCCATCAGTTAAATTCCATTTCATTCCATTCCATTCCAATACCTTCATAGAATCCAATATCCACAATCAGGTCTGCACCTAAAATGAAATGAAATGAAAACCTAATTCATAGTTATAACCAGCTCACACTTAAAATAGGTCAAAATTTAAAAAAAATCAGATGTATGTCTTTTAGATGAGGGTTCATGAAACTATAAAACGTATAGTTTCTCTTCAGATGTTGCTTCCTTTTCAAATTTTTCATGCTTAAAAGCATCACTTGAAGATAAAAAATTATTTAAATTATCATTCATCATTGTTCAATGCAAACTGCACTAAAATCAACACAGCCACGTAGAGATGTTCATAGAATCGCTGTATAATAGATATAGCCAAGCTTCTTGGCTAAATGCACTTAGCACTTTCAGGAATTCCAATGGATCTACTCATAACAATCAATGCAATCTTATGACCTCCGCCGAAGACAATAGGAAAGAGATGGAAGCATAGCTTATGTAGCAGGTGTATAGCTTTTCTAGATATGAAAATCACAATTTTTCTGATTTTGGCGCTTAGTTCCTTTAGTTTTTCCACTCTTCATTTCATATTATAGAACTCTACGCCTAATAAAATTGAAGTTAAGTAAATTACAACAGTGACGAGAGATTTGAGAAATTCCCTGTGATTACGCGTAACATCTATACAGCATTTTTTGTCCACACCTGTGGAGTAACGGTTAGCGCGTCTGGCTGCGAAACCAGGTGGCCCGGGTTCGAATCCCGGTCGGGGCAAGTTACCTGGTTGAGGTTTTTTCCGGGGTTTTCCCTCAACCCAATACAAGCAAATGCTGAGTAACTTTCGGTGCTGGACCCCGGACTCATTTCACCGGCATTATCACCTTCATATCATTCAGACGCTAAATAAACTAGAATTTGATACAGCGTCGTTAAAATAACCCAATAAAATAAAATAAATATACAGAATTTAGGATAATGGGATGAAGGATAAATAAATACAATTTTCTGCAATAGACCTATGTCTAATGGGCGGAATGAATAAGATATGAACTACAGTCAACTCTTATAATAATAATAATAATACTAATAATAATAATAATAATAATAATAATAATATTAATAATAATAATAATAATGTGGCCACTGGCGTAGTTCAGTCGCCAAGGCGGTTGCCTTCAGATCCGGAGTTGCACTCTGGCGTGGGTTCGATTCCTGCTCGGGCTGATTACCTGGTTGAGGTTTTCAGAGGTTTTTCCCAACCGTAAGGTGAATGCCAGGTAATCAGTGGTGAATCCTTGGCCTCATCTCGCTATCATAAATTCTGTGGACGCTTAATAATCCAGTAGTTGATACAGCGTCGTTAAATAATAAAGGAAAAAAAATGTTTTCTTATCCTTACACATTCTGTCATTTTGTAAAGTTACAATATTCTCGATTTATGAGTTGCCTACCTGCTGCAACTCTGTAATAATGTAGAAACAACGCAGTGGATAGCTAGAGGATGTAAAAAATCACAGCCTGTTCCCTCCCCTTACGAACCAACCATATTGGAGGTAAATAACATGTGACCTTGCTTGACTGTATTATCTAGCAATCCATAGTGCCGAATGTACAACATTGTTTCTCAATGCTTTCTTAAACAGTGACGCCTTGGCTTTATTATTATTATTATTGTTATCCAAATATTGAAACCCTATTTTACCTTTGGTATATTAGGGTTGTAGTTTTTTACATGTGAAATACATTATGTAGTGATAATACATCAATATACAGTAAGTTATGATAAGTTCTTCATAGTAAATATCATAGTAATGACATACATATTTTAATATGCAACAAGTATAATAGAAATTTGTATTATAAAATCAGTAATGTAATAATAATGATAATAATAATAATAATAATAATAATAATAATAATATAATTATTTATTTATTCTAGCGAAGTTAAGGCCATCAGGCTTTCTCTTCCACTTAGCCAGAAACAAAAGAAGCTGATACAATTTGCAGTAATACAAGTTAATAAAAACAAAAATGAAATTAATAATTACAGACTGTACTGTCTGCTATTAATTTTGTAGTAATGCAGGGAATCAACTGAATGAATAACAACATATGAAATGTGGATTTGACAAGTGATTTTATTTGTTTAAGTTACAGAAAGAATTTTTCAGTAATGATATTTAAAAATATAGCTACATAAAACTAAATGAGAGCCTCGCTGAAACACTATACAAAGTAAAAAATTATTTGAGGTCAAGAAATATAAGGGTGCTATTGAACAAATTTTCTTAATAGAAAAAGTGAGTTTGTTTTGGTAAAGTGTCGTCGTCGTCGTCTAATGTGCTGCATCTAACATTGAAGTCGTTAGCAATCTTGTTCTTCAATATTATGATAATTTATTGTAGATATCCCAACCCGGATATCCGATTGCAGGACTATTTAATATTTAACAATTTAATATTTAGCTACCTAGCTAGTGAGTACAAATTAAAATTATAAAACAAAAATGTTGTAGCTACTATCGTAACAGCCAGGCTCGTGTACGATGTGGTCACAGTCTAGTATATACAGTCACGAAGCTTGAGTTGTGAGGGTGCTAGGAACAATAGACTGTGCCGGTACTCCTTCGCATTGTCTGTAATGAGGCGTTAGTAGCGATCCTAGTAGTTAACAACTATCTATGGATGCATATTTACTACGTGTTGAGCTTCGTGACTGTATATACTAGGTCTTAGCCAATAATATAACATAAAATTTACAAGGACAGTTTACTAAATACAGTGAGTAACTTAATTCAAATCAATAAATACCGTAACATACAAGAGAGAGAAAAAACACATTTAATATAAATTGACAATCAGAAGCCAGTGATATTCAATAAAAACATGAATATAGTCCACAGAAATAAAAGGTAAAAAATACACACATTTGTTAATATTATATTTGTTACTATTACTCCGGATGTTTTCGTAAAGTAACGTGATGCATTCTCAGCTTAATTGTATTTACAACTACAGTGAAATAAATAATTTTCTAGTTACAAACCGCTTTGTACCTTAATTATCAATTGAGTTAAATGTGAAAACCGGACTCACGCCAACACTGTAATATAAAGGCAACGGGAAGAAGTTCCCGTCAAAGGGATGTCCCAGAGCTCCAGATATTCATTTCTAATATTTTGCCAGAAAGTAGACACATCTCTCAGACCTCCCCTCTGCAGATATCTCAACACTGTATCGCTGGTCATTTCGACGAGTTCCTCTTTCAGATTTTCCGGAATTTCAACTTGTTCAACTATCCTTTACGAAAAATATTCATTATCCGCACTTTTATTCACATTCTCGTCTTTCATTATTGGGAAATATTTCTCAAAAAATTGATTCCAATTGATTCAGGTGCCGGATAATAACTAATTTATGTTATGAACTCCAACAAGAAGATTAATTTTCCTCTGTAAAGTGCATAACAGACAAGAACCAAATAAGATTACTCTCCACTATACACAACCTTCTGGAAGGATGTCAGCCTTATCTGAGTTAAAATTTACGATAGTAAAAAATACTACGTTATCATATATTGGCACATAGATTAATTTTCGAATGATTTACTCGGAATTGCCTCATCTTAATCCCTAATGAATATTTTATATTAGCAATGTACTATTGTACAGTAGTAGTAAAAAAAACCGGACCGACCCTTGTAGCTGATTTCAGAATCTTGTTCACTCCAGAGCGCGATAGACTGGTAACTAAGACTTTCGTGGTTCGAATTCTGCCTGGGAAGGACACTTTTTTTGTTCCTTACTCAAATTTATTCCCAATACTTTTCGATTGCTGGTAAAATTCATGTTCTGGGAATAATAAGTTAATTAAGTAGTAAAATTTCGCTGCAATCGAAAAGTATTGGGAATAAATTTGAATAAGGAACAAAAAGATGTTTCCTTCCCAGGCAGGATTCGAACCACGAAAGTCTTAGTTACCAGTCTATCGTGCTCTGGAGTGAACAAGGCTCTGAAATCAGCTACAAGCGTCGGTCCGGTTTTTTTTTGCCACTACTGTACACCTTTGGTTGTATGGAAATGCCTCAGAGATACGTGTTGGTTGAGAGGCACTGATCTACAGCACACAATAACAGAAAGTGGCATGTTGTATTTTTGATCCTCCAAAATTTACGTCACTCCTCCTCAGAAACTTGGTGATACAAAACCTAGAGTTAAAAAATAAATAAATAAATAAATAAATAAATAAATAAATAAATAAATAAATAAATAAATAAATAAATAAATAAATAAATAAATAAATAAATAAATAAATAAACAGGTAAATAAGTAAATAAGTAAATAAATAAGTAAATAAGTAAATAAATAAATAAATTGAATGAATGGAATGAATGAATGAATAAATAAATAAGCAAAAAATGTAATATCTTGTAACTTGCATAGGATTCTGTAACATATGTCTGTAATCACAACGAACCTAACATATTTTAATGCATAGATCTATAGAGATAGGCTATATTTTGAAATATCATTACTGTGCAATGAAGATTTTAAAAATAAAATAATTACGGATAGCATCTAGTCGCGACATTATAAAAATAAAAACCATGGAAACGCTTTGAGATAGTACAAAATGAAATCCATGGAAGCATTTAAAATGAAAAACCATGGAACTATTTGAAGCACTTTAAAAAGAAAATATTTTCAAAATAAAAGCCATGGAAACGTTTTGCAGTAGTATAAAATAATAGTTTTGAAAATGTTTTATTTTATAGTATCGCAGAGGATTTCCATGGTTATATTTTTATAATCTCGCAAAATATTATACGTAAATGGCTTTTATTTTTAAAGTAACTGAAAACATTTCCATGGTTTTTTGTACTGTCTCAAAACGTTTCCGTGGTTTCATTTTTATAGTATAGCACAACATTTATTTATCCTGGATGAACTGGAAATTATTGCAAACAGATATATTAGAATTAAATGGCGAAAAACACGTATTAGTCTCCACATATGCGGATACTAAGAGAAAGGCAGATAATAGAGATTATAGAATGCTGTGTTTTCAGTGAAGGACAGGCCTTTGGTCAGAAAGCTATATGAATGAATGAAAATACAGTAGTTATTCTTGTGACGAATGTGGGGCTGTGACGTATCGTTCTTCTGTGACGAAAAGTTCTGCGACAAATCATTATTTCGACGGGAAGCTTGGGACAAAAAAACCCTAGACCCGTTTTCAGTAGGTATCACTTAACCGAGAACTTGCTTTTTAGCATGGCTGTCCATGCACATTAATTTCTCGTTTTTTACATTCCGTGCATATGAGTCAATTCAACCGGAGAAATAATAATAATAATAATAATAATAATAATAATAATAATAATAAATGAACGCCTAAATAAAATAAAACAAGTCCAGTATTCACACAAGACGAGACATATTATAATTACGTGGTCCCAACAGAAAGGAGTGAATCCCACATATGTGTACCTAGTCTGAAATGCAGTCACTAATACAGCAAAAGTATTTAGTGTAAATTGGGCCAAGTAGGGCTATTATTATACAGAGTGTTTCCGAGGTGGTGTTACAAACTTTCAGGGATGATGGCGAAAGGGCACATGTATCAATTTGAGATAAGGAACCCTGGTCCGGAAATGACTGAGTCGAAAATGACAAGCAAAAATAGTTGTGTCGAAAAGAAATAATTTTATTATTCTGTACACCTTATCTGTACATCTTACACATACTGTATTCATCTGATGTTGTTTACGTTGTATACTCACAGTATTCCATTCAGTGCTCTGTTTGAAGGGTGGGGACAGGAAACTACACTAAAGCAATGCAGACAGCGTAATGTGTAAGGTCCGTAATGGTCGGTCCTGATATGCACGTCTGTAGACATGCTCACAGATTGTATCGGGACAAGTACCCACGTAGGAGACATCAGGCCCATACCATCTTTCCACGACTGTTCCAAAGGTTAAGGTTAAGGGAAGGAGGGCACGTGGTGCGAAATTACAATTCCATTTCCACACAACTATTTTTGCTTATAACTTTCGACTCAGTCATTTCCGGACCATAGTTTCTTATCTGAAATTGATACCTGTGTCCTTCGCCATCATCCCTGAAAGTTTGTAACACCACCTCGGAAACACCCTGTATAAAAATTGAGTCTGATGTAATTTTTTTATGAAAGCATTTATACAAATTTGAAAAAATTAAGACATGTGCTACTTTAGACACACATGTAGGATTTGGAGTTAGGCCAATATTTATTTTTTATTTGTAATAATGGATAAAATTTAAAATAAGACCAGTGTATAATAATAGCCTTCTGTGTGGGCTATTGTATTACACCTATAGCGCCATTCTGATGCAGTGCTATAAATCTGGCCATATTAAACAAATGACTGAAGTAAGGCTATTGTGATACACAACAGATGCCCAATGTATTTCCTGTAAAAGTTTGGTTGAAATCACATTAAAATTGACTAAGATTTTACAACTTTCGTAATGACATCTTTTTGCCATAAAAATGTAACGGCAAATAATTTACCGAAACTTTAATAGGTTTCAGGTTATTACGTCTAAGGACAGCGGGTCTAATGGACAGTAGGTCTAATAAAACATGAAGTCTAATTAAAAAATCCAATAATAACTCAAGTCTAAAAGAAAAATGTCTGATGCCTGAATGTCTGAATAAAATTTATGTCTAATATGTAAATTTCTAAATAAAATTTATGTCTAATGTGTAAATTTCTAAATAAAATTTACGTCTAATGTGTAAATTTCTAAATAAAATATAAGTTATGTATAAATTTCAAATAATTTTAACAATACTTACTAAAAAGTTGATATTGTTACGATAATGACAATACATTTCCTTAATAATACGTACCTTCTCAGTTTCAGAACATTTTTAGCAAAATGAATACATACTATTAATTCGCCTAAAGGTAAAAAAAATCTTGTTCATAATAATTTCGACTACCACTTAAGACTCCAAAAAACTATAAATAGTACTATTGTCATTGCTCAACTATTTCAACATTAGGCCTACTGTATTTTATTCCTGAGTTATATGTGATAAACAATAATATACAGATAACAAATGTATTTTTGTTATAATTTTGGCATAATTGTATTAGAAGTCATTGCAAGTTAGACTGTGTAGTATTAGACAATTTTTGTAGATTGGACTAGATTGTATTAGACTTGGTTGCACAGACACAATATTGCTAGACTTACAAAATTAGACCTTCTGTCATTAGACTTAAAATCCTTATACCTACTGACCTCTAACCCTTTAATACGTTGCTGTCAGTGCTAGAAAATTTCTATATGTCCAAATAACTTTTCGTGTGTAAGATAATAGATTGACAAAATTATGATACATTTTGTATTCTGAAATAGATTAAAATAAGTTTTTAAATAATGATGAACGCATTTTCCAAAGTTGTGTTAAATTTTGGCAGTTCGAAGAAATATTATTAAGCAACAATTGTTAGGTAAATTAGTAAAAATAAGTGTATGTGAAGTTTTTTTTTTTACTTATACTGTATTGTAGGTTCCAACGTGTTAGTTCAAACTTCCCTCAAGAGCTGAGAAATTATGAAATACCCCTCAAGAGGTAACACATTAATTTAAGTTAGAAAATTGACCAATTTGGTCCATTTCTTTAATTGTAAACATAATACCTTGATATCTCTTCTAGCATATCATAATAGCCCTACAGTGTGTGTCATAATAGCCCTTCTCATTCATACACTAATTACTGCTAGAGTGATCGACATTCACAGTTTTCTTTAGACAAAAATAAAGCTGACACTATTCTGAGAATAAAGGAAAATTTAAAAACTATTCTATCTTTATTCATTTAAGAGCAATAACTAAAGTAGCTGAGTATCACATCAAACTTTTTTCAAGAAACAAAACTGTCTTTTCTTTTAATACATTTATGAGGTTGGTAATGATTTATTTAAACTTTGTTCAATATTGTTCCTCAAATGGCATACAATTTACTCCCATAACAGCAGTTTTAAACATTTTAAAACTGAGCCTTTGATACACTTTAAAGTCTGTATCAAATTAGCCCGACTTTTTACTGTATTATATTAGTCCTACTTTACCCTACCCCGAACAAAATCGAAAACATTTGTATATGGCACTGTTCGTGTGGTGATTTGACGAGTAGGTACAAAGGAACTGCAGTCTTGATGGTTATGGCCAGCGCGCATCATTAAATCTGTTGTTAAGACTAGTACAGGCATTCGAGCATAATTTTCAACACAAATTTAGTGTATAATGAGACCAAATTTGTAAGTTGAACGAAAGATCTTCCACGCTCACGGCCAGCCACACGCCCCTTGTCAAGTAATTACTATCGGAACTAGTTTTGAAAGGAGTGCCAGAAAAAACTCATTAGGGCTGTAATGATTTAACCTCGTAGAGTGTACAAGGTGTTTAAGAGTTTCCTAATAGAACTTAATGTGTAGTGCTACAATTGTCGTGGAACGCTTTTGTGAATGTTGAAATTATTTGTAATCTCAGTAATGTCTTACTGCATGAAATTATTAACATTCACATTTCGTTGAGGTGAATTATTTATTATAGGTCTTGGGAGTCAGAGTTTACTCCATATATCACGAAAATATCGTCAGAAATAAATTGGATAGCCAAATTCAAAGGAAAAAAAAATACGAAATAAAACAAAACAAGTGAGTGTGTTGCCTCAACACGCGGCGTAAGTGAATCTTCTTAAGCTGTAAATGTATAAATAATTTTTTTATTTGAATGTTCGTACAATCAGGGACAATAAATTAAGTTTGAATTTGACACTTTTATACTCAATCACCTTTAGAATTTAAAAATGAAATAATTATTGTTTTATGATAGCTAAAATAAGAAATAAAACTGAAGCACACAAAACCAAATTGATTGTTTATTAATTGCTTTTCAGCACTATAAATCGATTTAAGTCTTTAGGGTGCTATTCATAGAGATTTCGCTAGCCCGCGCTACGAGCGTGCTAAACTATCCCCGGCTATTGACTGGTTACTTGTATGGGATTCATATATCATATCATATCATATCATATCATATCATATCATATCATATATCATATCATATATCATATCATATCATATCATATCATATATCATATCATATCATATCATATCATATCATATCATATCATATCATATCATATCATATCATATCATATCATATCATATCATATCATATCATATCGTTAACGCTGGTTTATGAATGCGAAAAATGTTAGTTCGCTGATCATCCACCGAAAGCCCGCGCTAATAATGTCTATGAATGCGGCCCATGGTGAACTACAATTTAATTCAGCCTCCACGGTGGTCTAGTACAGGGCTAGGCACCAAGAGCGAATTCTACTCTCTCACGGGGAGCCATATGACTTCTCTTTAACCCCTTTCTTCCCCGCCGAACACCGCGCAGCGTTGATTCGGTGACGGATGAATATTAAGCTTCCCCGTTTAGAGTTTTAACCCTGGCCTAGTGGCTAGAGAGCTGGACTTATAGTCCTTTGGACCCGTGTCAAACCCGTGGTCCAGATAACACAGGGGCTTTCTCCGGGAGCTCCGGTTCCCCTGTGGCATCTCATCTCATCTTATCTCATCTCATCTCATCTCATCTCATCTCATCTCATCTCATCTCGGATGTTGCGTAGATCAGCCTCCAATGGCGCATCCTGTGCAACGACTCTGTCGGTAAATTGGTCTACATAACTGGCTTCCTATGGGTGAATGATGATTAGTCAAGTACCCGCCATTTATATGTATATAATTCTAAAGCACTGTTATTTGAATCAGGAATTGTTTTTTTTATTGTTCGTTGATTGTTGGCGGTGTAGGAACATTCACTAAACCATTGTCACTTTGCAACTGAAGTGCAGAAGAAAGGTTATAAAATGTCTTATTCCTTTCCTTGCATTCTCGTACTCGCTCTAGCCTTTTCTTGTATTGTCTGTTTTCGGCGGTTCATTATTTGCAAGTTTTCTTTCACGTTACGCTCTGATTTCTAGCGAAACGTTTCTGAAGACTACAATTATTTTACTTGCTGGTTTCAATTGTATAACGTCACAACAGTGCCCGACGTCACTTCCATTCCCACAAACTTATGCATTAAATTGTGTAAATTGATAGAAAACCGCAAATATCAACAACTATATTTACGATAAAACATAGCAACGTACACAATCCAGTAGAGGTGGGAAAAGTTGTTATTTTCTCGTAACAGTTCCAACTGTTCCAGTTCCATGAAAATACTAGGTTCCAAATAACAGTACCACCATATATTATATAGCCTACGCCGAAGTTCGCTCCACAGCACCGGATCGAATCCCTCCTGCAGTGTTTTTCTCTTTGTGGCCTGACTCCATGTTATTACCATAGGATCATTCTGTAGGATCAGAAATTAATTTTTACATTATATATATATGTATATATATATATATATATATATATATATATAATGTGGAAACTGTACCAAAATAAAACACACCAGGAATGAACGAAACTCCTCCAGAGTCAAGTCCCTAAATTCAGTTCTGTCATTCTGTGAAGCGTGTGACACAATTTATTTTTGTTAAAACCATTTAGTCAAAGTAGTTTATGCAAACATT
Source organism: Periplaneta americana (assembly GCF_040183065.1). Lineage (NCBI taxonomy): Eukaryota > Metazoa > Arthropoda > Insecta > Blattodea > Blattidae > Periplaneta > Periplaneta americana. The sequence continues at coordinate 79,580,223 of NC_091123.1, read as the reverse complement.
TGGGTAAAAAAGGCAATAGTATAAGTCGAGGGCCATGAGAAAGTCCAGAAGTCATACTGACAGTATTGATACCACGAAACCAGTTACGTTATACACGTATTAATGCAAGACGCCAGTTCAGGATTAAAAGTTGGTATTGATTTTGTCCCTGAAAATTGTTAAAAGTAGCCAGATCTAGTGACAAAGTCGGTAAATTGATAACACTGCAGCAACGGCTGTCATAATGTAGTTCCATACACGGCCGACTTGATGCTAGCTTCGCTTCAACTTTGAAAGCGAAGGTATCATCAAGTCGGCCGTGTTCCATAACATCGAGTATATTGTAACATGTAACAACAAGTATTTTGTATAACAGGTACAGTACTACTAGTATGCAATGTAACAGTGATGGTTTGCAACAGGCCGTTACGTTATTTTATAGTCATGACTCATAATGTAGTTCCATAACATCGAGTATTTTTTGTAACAGCAAGTTATTTTTTGTAACAGCAAGTATTTTTTGTAACAGGAGTATTTAGTGTAACAGTGGAGGAGCCACGTACTACTAGTACGTAATGTAACAGTGGTATTTAGGAACATGTACGGACGCTAAATGGTCACATACTTGTGATGCAGTACGATGTCATAATGAGTCGAGATGTGAATTCCTGGAAATGAAATCTTTTCTAATGCTAAATTGAATTCGTAGATCAGGTTTGTTCGAAGCAGGAAATGTAATGTAATTTTAAATTATTTGTAACTTGGTCACGAAATCGAAATGAATCCCAGTGGTAAATAAAACCTAACCTATTCTTCCTCTTCTGCTAACCTGAAGGTCACAGTAGTGTTCAGTTTCTCCAAAAATGCGTAAATAAAAGCTATAATAATTTTGGCCGTGCTAAAATTCATATTAATAATGTATCGTCATGAAGAATAATAATCTCATTGTAATGAAATATGAAAATTTACCGTTGTGCTTTTTTTTTAACAAAAGAACTTCAATAATAGTCATGTTTCAACAGACTTTAGTTTAATTTCAAGAATTGGTAATGAAACTAAAACTGTAAAATATTTGGAAATAAAACATAACCTATATATTTTCATCTCCCATGATAAAATTCACAATGTAGTTACTATAATGCAGGCATTATGTTATTTGATAGAATCCTATTCTCAATTAACATCAGTTCCAAGATAATGTGTACATTTTTTAAAGACTATCTTCGTATCTTTACTATTTATCTATTACTTTAGTTTCCAACATTTATTTCAGTACGACGAAAGGATTCCCAATTTTGCTTTCAAACAGTGGCGCCAACTTATATGGGCTCGTGGAATCGTGTTGTGAGATTTCTCGTCAAATGTTTGAGCCCACCCACTGTTTTCCAAAAGTTGGCGTCACTGCTTTCAATAGTACGAAACATGTTCCGTTCTGTGGAACAGGCGTTGTCATAATGTAGTTCCAAAGTGGAACGAGTATTTGTAACCGCAAGTATTTCGTACTAGCTCAGAGCAACACTGTTATTTTGGAACATGGTGTTCCAAGGTGCTGTTACTTTTTGGAACAGTTCCAAACAAGGAACGGTTCCAAAATAACTGTTACGTTATTTTTTCCCCATCTCTACAATCCAGTAACATCAGCACATAGGCCCTATATTCCTCTGAAACTATCCTTCATGCCAGTTTAATAGAGATGGTGGAAATAATTTAAATACCGATATATTGATATTGCAATATATTGCAAACCTAATTTCGATAAACGATATATATTGCAGAAAATATATCGATATATCGAAACGATTCGATATATCGCTATTCCGTTAGCAAATTAATAGATACTAATGCAATTACATTTGCAGGTGTACATTTATTACAATAAACTTACTTACATTTTAATAGCCTATTCCTTATTAGCTTTTAAATTAACATAACAGTCAAAAGATTAAATGTAAAATTGAAACGATAAACAATACATTTTCAATACCATAATTATTATGTAGTTCCTAACCTAAATCAAAATGATATAGGAGGTAAGATGAGCTTAAATGATACAATGGGAAAGTGTTAAGTGAACTCTATATGGGTCAGTATTTGATATTGAAACATTCATTCATTCATTCATTCATTCATTCATTCATTCATTCATTCATTCATTCATAGCGTTCTGTCCAAGGGCAGACATTTCATTCCAAACCTAGCATTCTCCAGGCTTTCATATTTTCTGCCTTCCTCTTTATTATAGGCCTATAGACCTATACACATTCATAGTATTCTGCTCAAGGGCAGACTTTTCACTGGCAACCCAGCATTCTCCAGTCTTTCCTACTTTCTGCCTTCATCTTTGTCTCCGCATATGATCTATACATCTTAATGTCGTCTATCATCTGATATCTCCTTCTGCCTCAAACTCTTCTCCCGTTCACCATTCTTTCTAGTGCATCCTTTAGTAGGCAGTTTCTTCTCAGCCAGTGATCCAGCCAATTACTTTTCCGCTTTCTGATCAGTTTCAGCATTATTCTTGCTCTATCCACTCTTTCCAACACAGCTTCATTTCTTATTCTATCTGTTCATTTCACACGCTCCATCCTTCTCGATATCCACATTCCAAATGCTTCTATTCGCTTCTCTTCACTTCGTAGTAATGTCCATGATTCTGTCCCATAAAATGCTACACTCCACACAAAGCACTTCACTAGTCTTTCTCTTAGTTCCTTCTTCAGAGGTCCGCAGAAGAAGAAGAAGAAGAAGAAGAAGAAGAAGATGATGATGATGATGATGATGATAAGATGATAGGGATAGAATTTTTATGTACTAAAATATATAATAAGAACAGAATGTCAGTACTAGGTTGTGCATAGAAATCCTAGCCGTAAACGAATCTCAAACCAGTATTATATTCTTGTTTCTCTTTCCATTTAAAAACATATAAATAAAGGTTTTGAAATCAGACGGTTCCTTTTCAGAGTGGCAGTTGCTGCTGCCTTGGAGAACATTAATACTAAAACAGTAGATAAACCTCCCGTCTCAGTCTCATGTTCGCTTACGTTGCATTTTTGAATTTGGTAAAGTAAAGTAAAGTAAAATAAAAGAAAAGTTAATCCATGGCGCTACAGCCCATGAAGGGCCAAGACCGACCAGCCGGCTGCTGGCCTCACGTCCACATGCCGAAGCAGAGGTGGACGATCATCCAAACAGAATGGAAGTATCGTATGGTTAGCACGATGATCCCCTCAGCCGTTATAGCTGTTTTGCGAAACCGGATTTTTGCTATCTATCGTAGCTCCCCAAGTACATCACGATGCTGGGTGGGCACCGGTCCCATACACTGGTCGAAATTTCATGAGAAAATTTCTTCCCACATGAGGATTCGAACCAGCGAGTCCTAGGCATGATGCCTTAGACCACGACGCCACGGCGCGGGACTTTTGAATTTGTTACTCCATATTAAACAGTTTGAATTCGCATTCCAGACCAGCCAATTAGAGAAAGGCATTGAATGGATTGGCTATTTCAAGGTTGCACAATTATGTAACTGCCCACTTTCATTAACGCCATCTCTCAGGGAATTATCGGAGTTAACTAGTGTAGATTTTGTTGTTCATAATAATTCCACAAAAACAAAAACAAATACAAAAAAAAACGATAAATTTATGAGAAAACAGATATTATTATACGATATATTGAATTAAAATTTCGATATCAATATATCGATATATCGAAACGAAAATATCGGTATTTCGTAAAAACCGATATATCGTTCCCATCTATATAGCAAGTAGAATTCTGTTTCACAGCGTTTGACTCGTACTCTTCCGAAAAATGTTCCACTTAAAATGTCTTAATTTTAGGCTAGATATTGATGTGTTTAGTTTTTTAGTTTAGTCATCCTAAAGCCTGTTGAGAGGTCAACATTCGGAACGACATTTGGTTCAAAATTTAGTTTTCTTCTTCTTTTTCCTATCACGTATTAAGCCTGATGGCCTGTTGCGGTCTCACTCCATCGTTTCAGCGACAGCCAAAAGACCTTGTTTCTTAAGGGCGGTAATTTAGTGCCTGGCGTGGTATCCTTGTTCCAGACATTCTGAGTATAGAACACCACAGAATTGCAGTCCCACTTTCATTTGCATTGCATATGCCTCGACATTGTGAATTATCTCTCTTCGCTGAATTTCACTGACTAATTTTTCCGATTTAACTTGTTGACTGATGATTATTGCTGAATTGAGATTGTAGGCTGGTTCGTTGCGAATCGTTTTGACGTCATTACAATTGTCCTATGAGATTTTATTTTTCTGATTTCGAAACTATTTACTTTATCAAAACTTTATCTGGTGTTTCATTTTGGAGATGCCGATAAGCTTAATATTTTACAATGTCAATTTTTTTATTTTCCACCTTTGCTTATCTTAATGTTTTTGGATTTATATTGACGTTTTCGATACTCAGTGTGTATCATCTTCAGATATGTATGTCAATACGTGTTGTGAAGACCTAGCCTCTTATTGTGTAGTGGGTTATTCACGTGCGTGTGACCTATCATGGTTTCTTAATTTAGCTAAAATTACTATAAATGTACTTGATGCAGTGTGTGGTTGCTTGTTATGATTCTGTTAAAATTCTTTCTTTTGAAAGCACACATAGGTAAATAGGAAATTATGTTAAAAAAATATTATGACATTTAAATATAAACAAGTAAAATATACACTATAAAAACACTATAAAACACTGTAAACACTATAGCACTTTTATCATATTTATGATTGGCTGTGTTAGCCTGTTATGTCGTAAAATTGGGTTGTTGTTACTGTTCTTGGTTAAAAACACTGTCTTTCTGACGCACTTTCACTGATTATCTGTAGTATGGTATTGTATGTTGTTGGAGTTTTTTGTAGGCTTATTGTTTTTTAAATTTTGTTGTTCATGTTGACTACTGTGAAAATCATTGATGCTGTAACTGTATGTAAGTACTTAGGCGTATATGATACATATAAACAACCTAAGCAAAAAATTCAACTTTAGTATTTACGCGAGATACGTCGACGATACATTAATACTATATGAAAACACTCAAAACATAGACAATCAAATATTAAATGAGTTCAACAAACTGCACCAAAATATAAAATTCACACTAGAACAAAGTAACAATAAAAATAGTCTCAATTTTCTAGACCTCAATATAACAATAGAACCCCCAATAATAACATTCAACATACACAGAAAACAAATCTCAACCACACACTCTATAAACAAACATTCTACGCACCCCATTACACACAAAATCACTAAATTCCGTTTTCTTATTGACAGATTGCTTACAACCCCACTAAACAAAGATAATTATAACAAAGAACTAAATTACATAAAAAACTAGCTAGTGAAAACGGATATGAAAACCAATTAATCAATAAATTAATACAAAAAAGAAAATTAAAACTAAATAAAAAAGACTCCACTACACTCCAACCCGCAAAAATAAGAAACAAAAAACATTGGCACAGTTTGACTTTCTACGGGAAAATATCAAACAAACTCTGTAATTTTTTCAAAAAACAAAACATCAATATAGCTCCCAGCACCAACAATAAACTAAACAATATAATCCCGAACAAAACCAACAACAACGAACCATTACTAAACAGCGGAATATATCAATTGAAATGTAAAAATTGCCCCAAAACATACATAGGTCAGACTCGACGTAACTTCAAAATTAGATACCGTGAACACACCTCCGATTTCATTTACAATAGGAACAAATACAAATTTGCACAGCACCTCATCGAGGAAAATCATGAATTAACAAATATAAATGACACATTAAATATATTAAAAATCATAAATAACTCCACAATAGACACCGTGGAACAATTCCACATTACAAAAGAATTTAACTCAGGAAAACCCCTTCTCAACGAACAAATAGCCAATACAAATAACCCACTTTTTAACTTATTTAAATTATTCCCGCCAAAACAAACATACACAACAACCACACAGGTCCCACCAATACCCCCTCCACTTCCTATTCCAGATGACGTACATTAAGAAAATACTGTAATTGAGCCCGCCATTCTATTTTCAGCCATGCACCACACAGGAACACTCCGACATCAGCTATAATTGTAAGTATTTTCCATGCATCAGTTTTGCGCGAGATAAATTTCAACTTAACAATAAAACAAATTCGTCTTAATTCAATCTATTAATACAATGTAAATTGTTGCAGACACGCACGGCTGAACTAGATATACGGACTCAACAAAAATATCTTGTATCATATACGCCTAAGTAGGCTACTTACATACAGTTACAGCATCAATGATTTTCACAGTAGTCAACATGAACAACAAAATTTAAAAAACAATAAGCCTACAAAAAACTCTAACAACATACAATACCATACTACAGATAATCAGTGAAAGTGCGTCAGAAAGACAGTGTTTTTAACCAAGAACAGTAACAACAACCCAATTTTACGACATAACAGGCTAACACAGCCAATCATAAATATGATAAAAGTGCTATAGTGTTTACAGTGTTTTATAGTGTTTTTATAGTGTATATTTTACTTGTTTATATTTAAATGTCATAATATTTTTTTAACATAATTTCCTATTTACCTATGTGTGCTTTCAAAAGAAAGAATTTTAACAGAATCATAACAAGCAACCACACACTGCATCAAGTACATTTATAGTAATTTTAGCTAAATTAAGAAACCATGATAGGTCACACGCACGTGAATAACCCACTACACAATAAGAGGCTAGGTCTTCACAACACGTATTGACATACATATCTGAAGATGATACACACTGAGTATCGAAAACGTCAATATAAATCCAAAAACATTAAGATAAGCAAAGGTGGAAAATAAAAAAATTGACATTGTAAAAAAAAATTTATCTGGTGTGTTTCGTTAACCACGATATATAGGCCCTAAAACATGCAGTAAAATTTCGTGTTCTTAGCATCAACATTGTGAGAGCCTTTACACTTCGAACATGATGAAATGTGCTCAAAAAAGTGTGAGAAAGCCGCAATTTAAATGTGGTGTAATTTTTATGCTCACAAGCTCCGCTGAATCTTGCTCAACGTATAAATAAGAAATTTGTGATTCATTTCTTACAAAAAATGCAACTTTTGACTGAAAATGACTTCACCCGTCTCCCCCCTTAAAATTGTTCATCATTTTTTTATTGGGTTATTTTACGACGCTGTATCAACATCTAGGTCATTTAGCGTCGAATGAAATGAAGGTGATAATGCCGGTGAAATGAGTCCGGGGTCCAGCACCGAAAGTTACCCAGCATTTGCTCGTATTAGGTTGAGGGAAAACCCCGGAAAAACCTCAACCAGGTAACTTGCCCCGACCGGGATTCGAACCCGGGCCACCTGGTTTCGCGGCCAGACGCGCTGACCGTTACTCCACGGGTGTGGACTTGTTCATCATAGAGATATGGGCCGTATTCATAGACATTCTTAGCGCGGGCTTCCGGTGGATGATCAGCGAACTAACGTTTTTCGTTTGCATAAACCAGTGTTAGCGATATATGATATGGTATGATATGATATGATATGATATGATATGATATGATATATGATATGATTCTCATAAAAGTAACCAGTCGATAGCCGGGACTAGTTTAGCACGTTCGTAGCGCGGGCTAGTGAAATGTCTATGAATATCACCCAAAGTTTCTAACACTGTCTTTTTTCACTTCTAAATACGGAAGTAATTGGAACTTGTTTTCATAATTTGGAAAACTTGCACTCTTTCATCATCAGATTGGTATTAAATATATGATGGAACAAAGAAACAGAGAATTCAGAGCATCATTTGATTATAAAATTTGATGATGATAATGATACTACTACTACTACTACTACTACTACTACTACTACTAATGAAGGTGATGATGATAATAGTGGTTGTAGTAGTGGTAGTGGTATTGTTAAAGGTAGTGCAATCCCTTGACATGCACGAAGTGAGACAAGTGGCCAACAGGCTTGGAGCTCACATATTCAGTTCCTTTCAGCCTTGAACTCTTTGCGAGGACGCGTTTTGCGTACTTTTTAAATTTCTCCTCCCACTCCTCCTCTTTCAATTCAATTCAAACGTGACGTGTAGAATTTTATTTTGCGATTTTATGTGTCTCGTTTAGGCTATTGTCACTAGCATGGAAATGATATCAATGTTAAGAGTTATCTTAAGTTTAGTCGTATCTTGTTTCATACTTTCCCACAAGAGACATTTTAATTATTTACGTGGTTAGTGCCATGAAGCTCATAAATGATCATAATGCAGTGGCTACTGGAAACAAGTTCTTGTCGGTTGCTGATGCCGTGTCGTTACAGGTCTAAATCTGTGGAAGCTCCTGACGTCAGAATATCCTTGCAATATTGCGCCCATAATTAATGTCATAAATCCCATATTCTTTCATGTCCTCCCCTCTTCTCTCCTATTGTTCCCCCAGTCGCAATATGGCCGACTGTCAGTTTCTTTGTTTTGGGGAAAAGAGAATAATAGCTACAGGCAACTGCACGACCAAACAACGCAATAAGCGAAAACAGAGCAGAGTTTGAATATCGCCGATTAATCTTCTGTTTACTTCATTTCCTTTCCGTGTTTCGCGATTTTAACTGTCAAATCACTGAAGTTACCGCTAATACCACTGACGCAATAAACGTAATGTCACTTATTATTTTCATTGTCACTTGTTTTCATCACCCATAAGGCAGCTAGGCCAGGAGATAATGGGGTAGGGTGTCCAATTCTTTTCCCCCTTCATTGTACACATCGCTGCCTATTATACTAAACAGACTTCGGATGTTTACAAACTTAGCTATTTTTCTTCTTCTGACACATAACGTAAAGTGAGATGTACTGCCTAATAAGATGAAGCTACATATCAGCCAGAACCTCAGAGATGAGTTTTATATCATGTCCCATTATTTAACAGTCCTCTATGATTCAAGTGATACAAATATTGAGATCTCGAATTTCAGGAATGAATTAGGTATAGTGCGGATCACGTAAGGGTAGTTCCTAAAAGACTAATTTGGCCGTCTCGTCAGTGTTGCCAACTAATACCAGACATCGCTAAAAAGGGTGAAATCACAATCATTATTTATTTATTTATTTATGCCTATAACAGGGCAAAGCCCCAATTACAATAGACAGTACAGATATTTGTTTAAAAAACATAGATTTGCATATAACATGAAAAAAGAGATGAAACAGATACAAATTCAGGATACAAGTGTAAATACAAATTAAAATGGAAAATGAGAAAAGGAAAAAAAAAGAACAGACAAATAGATACTACCTAAATAAAAGACACAGATATAGATATAAATGAAAAATACAAAATAAAATAAACGGAAAATAGTTAAATATAGATATCATAGCCAAAAATGTAAAATGTAGCTATAATTGGCAAATTACAGAGTAACAAATAGCAATATTATATAAAATAAACTACCTTCAGTATATTAATAAGAAAATGTTTGCATTCCATGTAAGAAATGCAGAAATCTAGATCCCATGTTTTACATATTTCATTGAAATTTGAACACATTTTTAACACTGGTGTATTTTTATGTGATGAAGTGTTTGGTTTTTTATTGACGATTTCTTAAATGTGATGTTCTAGCGTTACTCTGGATTTGTGATCCTATTTCGCTGTTATCTAGCAGACTGTTGAATATTTTATGTAATAAAAGTTGCTCAGCAAGTAATCTACGACATCCAAGAGACATTAAATTAAATTCAGCAAGTAGATCGTTGTACGAAATTTTGTTATGGAGGGCTGAACAATGATATCTTCTATAATACAGATATCTAGAGAATCGTTTTTGAATTATAATTACATATGAACTATAGATTCCTGAAGGGTACTCTGAATGGCACACGTTTTCTTTCTTGGAGGAGTCACTGCCATGCTATTTTCTCTCTTTGACATTATTTATTGTAATAAAAATCTAAACAGAAGAGAAATTAATTAAATTGTGAAATGTTATGTCTGTCGATCAGCCTACCCAAGTGCGTGTATCACATCAAGAATTTTATATTTATTTACACTTCTCTGACTATAATCTTGAATTGTAACCACTTAAAACAAGTATTATATATTATTATTATTAATACTGATATTAATTAATTATTAATATGTTCAAATTTCACTGGCTTCCAGTAATAGGCTCTGAAATCTAGAACAATTTGAATTTTCAGAATTTACACTACCGACAACTGCTGTCACTGCTGCCAACATACAATTACAAAGTCACTACCAGTTGTATTTCTCAGTACCGAAATTCGAAACGAAGTTGGCAAAATAAAATTCAACCTGCAAACTAGAAAATCACCATAATCCAGCAGCATATGTAGTAATGGGGGGAAAATGATTAAGTTCCATTCTTAGGGTATTAAGTGAGCTGATCCAGACTATATCTCTGTTCCATAGTGATTTAGTTCTTTTTATTGTCTTCCCTTGTGCTATACTGACATTTCTTTAATGATGATCTAAAGCCCGGATTTCTAAGTAAAATACATATTCTTTTCCACACTTTTAAAGGTAAGCAGAAAGGTTATACTTCGTAAGACACACCTAGATAAGCAGTATAACTATGTTTGTTAGTGCTTATAAATGCTTATTTCACAGGAAAACGTTTTTGCTTACTTATTTTACGATTTTTAATTAAAACAGCATATTTTACCCGAAACTGTAATTTTAAAAGTGCTTATTTCACTCTAGCCGTCACTTATCACTGATTCTCTCTTTTTTTTTATTGGCTAATAAACAATTAACTTCAGTCGAATGCGTAAGAAACCAATGCTAGGGTATGACCCAGGGTGTTGTGAAATAATACTGCGTAGTTCTAATGAGGAGAGAACCTTAGGATTCCCCGCCAAAACACTGTGTCAAATTTCTAAAAAGCTTTCTGGTGAAGAAACAGATATTGAAGAGGAATTCACCGAAGAACTGCGGTGTTTTTCACATGCGCCTGTGACGTCATGCTAGGTCGAAAGAACATTTTCACTGTACAAATCATTCTTCCCTGACAGACGCAGGAGATTCACACAGGAAAATCTCAGGATTACCTTCCTTGTGTACTGCAACAGTCTTCAATAAGATAAGAGTTCTACAAAACAAATAATTTATCATATTTCCGTGTAATGGTTTTTGCTTATTTTCACCATTTTTCCTGCTTAATTTACTGTTTCCATGAATTCGTTTCTGTTTATTTTGCTGCTTATTTTCACCATTTTTCGTGCTTATTTGCTTGCTTAGTTTGATTTGCTTAGAAATCCGAGCTATAATGATTACATAATAGTGACGATTTATTTATTAGAGCTAGGATACATAAATTTGTTGAATTCTGACTTCCAGTACTAAATAAAAATGGAAGTATATTCAGTTATATGTAACATATGTTGCAATTATTTTTCTTCATAGACGAAAAATGTAACTAATGTTCATGAACGTTGCGGAAATAAAGCTCGAAAAACAAACGTAAAATCTGTAGCCAAATACCATCTTGAAACAATCTGTTCTATCTGTTGAAGTTCTAAAACTGCAGTAATTTGTGTCTGATTTTACAAGACTTCTGAAGTCCATACTGATGGCTCTGTTGATTAGTTAACGACAGTAATACCACAGTCTAGTATATACAGTCACGAAGCTTGAGTTGTGAGAGTGCTAGGAACAATAGACTGTGCCGGTACTATTTCGCATTGTCTGTAATGAGGCGATATTAGCGATCCTAGTGGTTAGCAACTATCTATGGATGCATATTTACTACGTATTGACCTTCGTGACTGTATATACTAGACTGTGATAATACTGTTCACATTGAAAATATCTATAAATTGTGTCGTGTCGTGATTGTATTTGTTTATACTACACAGGCAGGGTACCTTGTATTTAAGCCGTGTCATTGAAACTGCTCAGCATATTGGATTCAATTTTTTATAGTACTTTTAAAGCAGCCATCAAACAACGGCTAGCTTCCAAGCGTTGTTTTATGATTCTATAGTCTCTAAGAACTATTAAATAATAAAAGGGTAGCGCCTGTGCTGTAGTCGGTGGGACCGTGTTTAAAGGTCGCATGCAAAACCATTTTTCTGAACGAGTAATTTGAAAATTGATTTACATTCATTCTATTCTCGGACGGTCGAATATGCGAACCGCCGTCGCCGTGAAGTCTTACCTCTGTTTTAAGTTCTTAATTATACCCTCTCAAAAAAGTCTAGAATAAGCGGGTATAGTCTGTTTATTTACGAAATGGAGCTGTGTGTCTGCTTCGTCGCTTGAAACAAGGAAATCATCTCAGTTTGATGGTCCATTCACCAAATAACACCTATGAAACTTCTGCGATACCTCAATATAGGCCTACTGTATGTTCCTAAAGTTTCAAATTTGATTGCTGAGACATCATGTTTATTCTGAATTGATTTTACAAGCCCTGCCTTATACAATTTTGCTCATTTTTGCTTTCTTTTCAATGTAATAATAATTATATATTAAATATTTCATAGTGTATTTTGGGAAAGCTACTGAATTAATTAATATGCTCAGCCAATTTAAGAGAGCAGTGTATTATGGTAATAAATTATTGAAACAATTTTAGTTTTGTCCTTTCAATATGCAGAAATTTTGTTCTGAACAAATGCAACTATTCGTTCTGAAAAGGAATTTTAAAATGTTACATTTGTTCGGATCAAATTTATACACATTTAAAGGAGAAGACTAAAATTCTTTCAACGTAATCTCACTAGAGATTTTGATTTATCTAGAGAAAATCAAAACTCGAGTGGGGTTTAATTGACTATTACACGATTAGAAGAAAGTATATAAAGATTAGAAGAAATAAAGTATTCCAATACAATAAAATATTAATTGACTTACTGAAATTCTATTTCACTAATACTAGTTTAATAAAAACGTTTGAACTGAGCTGCCATTTTCAGTTGACTGTCTACGCTGTAAACAAATGACGATCACAAAACATGTTTTATAGTACCGTGAGTCGGCCTGGGTAGCGCAGTCGGTATAACACTGCCTTTCTGTGCTCCGGTTGCGGGTTCGATGTGGCCCAGATCGATGGCATTTAAGAGTGCTTAAATGAAACAGGCTCATGTCGGTAGATATACTGGCACGTAAAAGAACTCCTGCGGGACAAAATTCCAGCACACCGGCGACGCTGATATAACCACGGCAGTTGCGAGCGTCGTTAAAAAAAACCATAATTTTTTTATAGCACCGTAAAGAATTTGCAGTTTGAAATGTTAACAAACAAAGAAACAAATGGTAGTGAGGTGATAAAAACAGAAGAAAATATATAAAATTTGGAAGGAATAAAGTACTCTAATATAATAAAATAGATATTAATTGACTTACCTACTAAAATTCTATTTCACTAATGTTACCTTCACCAAAATGTTTGAACGGAGTCGCCATTTTTAGTCGAGTATCTATGCGGGAAACAAATTACCATACAGAATTTGCAGTTTGAATTGTTAGCAAACAAAGAAACAAATGCTACAGTAGTGATAAAAACAAACAATTGCTAGGGAAGCGATAAAATTAAACAAATGCTAGAGAAGCGACAAAATTATGCGATAAATAGCCATGATTGGTTGAAATACACCGTTTCATATCATTTTGTCAAAAGTGGTATGACGTAGTAAAAAGTCATCATAATACCCTACTCTCAAATTTACTATGCATATTGGCAACTAAATCAAAGACTTTCCCAAAACACGCTATGAAATGTTTAATATAAAACAATTTTTATCTCAAAAAGTAAGCAAAAAAAAAAAAAAAAAAGAAATTTATATTACTTTTTTTTTTTTTTTTTAATACCTCAAAGAACAATCCCTTGAAATTAATGACATTACTTACGATTCACTCTGTGTAGGCGTTTTCTAAGTGGATATCCCCCCCCCCTTTGAAATATAATTTACAGTGAGTTATTTACGGTACATATTTTCTAACGCGTATAAAATTATAGAAGTAAGTCTATTCCATTTATTTGGTTATTGTAAATATAAATAAACTAAAAAATAAATCTGTTTGTAAGCAATAGAGTATCCATGTTTGAAGCAGCGCTTAATTACAGTATTTAGATTTACTTCTGTTATTTTATATACGTTAGAAATACATAAATAATTTATTTTATTTATATTAGAGTGAGGGGGAATGTCTGCTAGGAAGTCGCCTATAGCCTATAATCAATAGTATTTTCTACACTCCGAACGCTCTATAGAGACGTCACTTGCTGTTCGTAGGATTCTACTGCAGTCCATTCAACTCACACGTGAATCCCATTGTCTTCATTCTTGGATCCAATCGTTATTGGTTTTATTTTACATATTTTTCTGATATGAGGGTGTCAGAAGCAGTGACATTTCTAAGAATATGAGTTAATTACGTCCAGGGCAAGCTAAAGCATATACAATTTTAGTGGCAAAGGGATATATCTTTTAATTACATCACACACTAAAAAATCCTCTGATTGAAGTTCTGGCTGATATTTACATCTATTATCAAGCAGTACATCTCACTTGACGATATGAGTCAGAGGAAGAATAATTGTTTATATGCATCTGAAGTCTGATTAGTGTAATATGTAGCTAATCGGCAATGTATGCATTGGAGGGGGAAAGGAACTATCTACCCTATCCCATTACCTCCTGGCCTAGTTGCCTCATGAGTGATGACTTATTGGTGTTACTTATTAGGTTCAAACCTGTCTTTGGACAGTTAATTAAACAACAGCAGCAACACACTAAAACTGAAATAAAAAAATTCATGGAATTTACGAAATCTTAAGTACTTTCAACCACATTTTCTAAAAAAAAAACTTGTTTGCTTATTCCTCGTCTACACCTGTGGAGTAACGGTTAGCGCGTCTAGCCGCGAAACCAGATGGCCCAGCTTCGATTCCAGGTTGGGGCAAGTTACCTGGTTAAGGTCTTTACCGGGGTTTTCCCTCAATTCAATATGAGCAAATGCTGGGTAACTTTCGATGCTGAACCCCGGACTCATTTCACCGGCATTATCATCTTTATCTCATTCAGACACTAAATAACCTAAGATGTTGATAAAGCGTCGTAAAATAACCTACTAAAAAACTTATACCTCTCTGCTTTTGACTCCCTCATATCTAATCTGGTTTCCCTCTAATTCTTAGAAGTCTTCATTTCGGAAGTTTCCAGTATTTGTTAAGTTCTTGCTGTGTTACTTCGGGGTTACAGAGCCGTAAGTTAATATTTGTCGTAAACACTTTTATACAGTAGAGATGGCTTTTAGTTTCATAAATTAGATATTAATTTATTGCGTCAAATAACGTTGTGATTATGAGATTTTAGGCTTTCACGGTGACTGTGACCAGAATTAGACCTTTGGATAGTCCACCGTATCCTGGAACTTGGTATTTACAATGTTTGGAACTATTTACAGCAGCGGTCGGCAAATGAAGTACATTTAGTACTTGTAGAACGCGACTTCTCAACCCCTACCCTCCAGTTCACCCATATCGGCAGGGTTGGTTGACGTCTAGCATACGAGATGAATGAGTTAGGTAGGTTTGCTGTGATCGCTGTAGAACGGCTGAAGGTATAAAATGCCGACCGCTGATGTACAGATTCCATCATCAGGGCAGATAGGTAAAACCAGCGGTCTGGATTAGCTTGGCGTAACAAGCACAAGAGAGTAGGCAACTCCTCTTGTCTTACATATCTGCCCTGATGATGAAACCTGCATGTAGTTCCGAAACGTTGGAAATGTCAAGTTCCAAGAAACGGTTGAATACCCAAAGGTCTAATTATTCCGAGTCTGAATGTCGTGATATTTTGATTGCTTTTATAGGCTGGTTGGAAACTTCTCCTTTGGTGAGACTTTAGCTTAAAATATTAATTCCCAGATACTTGTGGATGAAGACTTTTTCTTTTATGAAGGTTCAATTTTTAATTTACATGTAATTGAGTCCTTACTTACCATCACTGATTTAAATGTTGTTGTAGATATCTTCATCTCATCTGATTGAAATTCTGGCTGATATGTACATCTATAATCAGGCAGTACATTTCACTTGACGATATGTGTTAGAGGAAAAATAATTGTTTATCTGCATCTGAAGTCTGATTAGTGTAATATATAGCTAATTGACGATGTATGCAATGGAAGGGCAAAGGAACTGTTCACTCTACTCCATTATCTCCTGGCCTAGTTGTCTCATAAGTGGTGCCATGTTGCTATTACTTGTGAGGTTCAAGACAGGTTCGGACAGTTGACTAAACAACAAACAAAAGTATGTATTATTCGACCAAGGCCAGTGGAGTCCTGCAGCCCGGAGTCGTGGCGCTACTGTTCCTGCGTTCGTAATACCGCATCCCGATAGTTCAAACTACGCCCGCGGCTCCACTCGCCTCGGTCGAGTAATAGTAGCTGATGTAGCCTATTATCTTCTAATTCAGCCAAAAATAGCGCATCATCTGCATTTAAAGCATTTATTGTTTTAATTTCTTTTATTATTTCATACACAATGATATTAAATAATGGACTTATATAGAACTCGAGGAGTCTCCTCGTCTTGTGTTATTAGTTACAGAAATTGGTCTCAGCCTTTGTCATTGGCTTTGATGTGGATCTTGTCTGTGTGGGTGTTTTATATTGGCATAATCAGGCCGTCAGAGATGTTGTGTTGTAGTAATACTTATATTCTTGTATCATTCACTGTCGAATACTTTTTCTATGTCGATGTGCATAAAAATTCTGGTGTGTTGAACTCTTAAAATTTTTTAACTTGTTTAAACATCAATCTGTGCATGTTCGCCCTCTTTTAAATCCTTGTTTTTAAAACAATACAATAAGTAATAATGTTAACCAGAAACACTTCTAACAACAATTATATAAACGAACCAGAAAATGAAGTTTATTAACTTCAGTTGTATACGAACTACATTGTACCCTTAAATGAAAATCTGTGACACTATGGATAAAAAGGAACATAGGATAGATAGAACTAATTGAGACATGGACAAAACTGGACATGGTTAAATCAAGAAACATAACCTGTGATGCTCTTCTGAAAACAATTCACTATGCAGCACTATGCACTTAGTGTTCTGTTTAACTGTCTGAAGAAGAAAACTGTCATAAATTTATTGGAAAGTTCTGTATTTTTACAAAGGAACTACAGAGGGTTGTTTCCAATCTCTGATGACGAATTTGAATGACGTCATGTGCGTCAGGAATCACACCGACAGCTGAATTGCAGCGAAAGGTGACAGACCAATAGTGAATGATTTCATAATCAGAGTGCACGGTGTATCACAGTAGAAATGCCCAAGAAAATCGAGCCTTTTTGGGAGGAGTAGCTACATATCAATCCTTTCCGATGCCAAGTACAGTTACGTGAAAATCGTAGGAGCCGGCAAAAAAACCTGGTTTCGTTATTTCCAAGAAAGGCACTTTGTACCTGATAAAACTGGCAAAGCTCGGATGGGATTAATTCCAGAGTGGAAAAGGCAAGCAAATCCACCCCCCTTCACAAGTTGCTGCATCCCACGAGATGATACAAATTAATTCCATTCGAGCTTTACCTATCTTATTAAGTACACAGAAGATGCCTTTCTTGGAAATAACGAAACCTCCTTTATTGCAGGCTTCTTTTATTTTCACTTAACTGTACTTGGCATTGGAAAGGGTCGTAATGTACTGTACCCCTCCCAAAAAGGCTCGATTTTCTTGGGAATTTCTGCTTTGAGTCGTGCACTCTGACTATGAGATCACTCCCTACTGGTCTGTCACCTCGCGCCACAGTTCAGCTGTCGTGTGACTCCTGACGCACATGATGTCATCCAAATTCGTTATCAGAGATCGGAAACAACCCTCTGTAGAACTGAAACTACACAAGTAGGAAAAGGGATTTGCAAAGGGACATGATGGCTTACGTGTCGTAGTGCACTTAATACTTCTCCTTACAAATCAATCTAATAAATCTTTGAGTAGATGGGAAATTCCTGAACTGCACATCTTAATGATGACAGAAATTTTTGCAAGACCATAACTCTTATTTAGGGAGTATGCTTAATTTAAAATTTCCGATCTACGCCGAGCAATGTTATGGGCTGTTCTTGTATCATATTTCACGGAAACATTCCGGTCTGAGGTTCGTGCCATGCTTTCACAACCAGAGGCGTAACGCTTGAACTCCTACATGCCTGAAATTTGCAGGCAGTAATTTCCACATCTTACAAATGATTAACTACTGCGAACGTTGCATTGAGACTTAGCGGGTTTTTAAAGTATACATAAACTGACATTTGTATAATCGTAATAGATAGGAACAGTTTTAAAATGTTTATTGTGATGCTTCGTGCCACAAATGTAGAAACAGAGTGCAATTTTGGTTCGAGGGTTTTGCGTACTTGAATCATGTCACAGATGTAGAAATTATCCAACGTTTCAAGGCTATATATCGACTCCATTGGACTTGTAACGGATCCAACAGATAGGTTCTCTTTTCCCTTTTCTCCCAGATGATAAAGCTGATAATGTAGCTCCTGAACTTTGGATGCTTCTACATCTCTAACAACTTTCACCATGTTGAATAGCATGAAAATCTCAAATCATAATCATGAGAGTATGATTCATCTTCATCGGCTTGGTCATAATTGAGAGTCACCGGTGTAGCTCGGGCGATAGCGCGTTTTCCTGCTGATCCGGAGCTGTGCTCGTGCGAGGTTCCAATTTCTCTTGGGCTGATTACCTGATTTTTTTCTGAAGTTTTCTCCAATTGTAAGACAATTGTCTTTGATAATCACATGGCGAATCCTTGCCCTGTTATCACCAAATATCTTCTCGCTGTAATCAACTCCAGTGGCACTAAATAACTTTGTAGTCAATACAGCGTAGTTAAGCTACAAGGCTAAATATAATTATTGAGAAAGTCATGGAAATTTAAATTGAAAAATATAAGTTACGTCGTTTTCATTAAGACCGACAGTAATATCTCAATGTGATTTCGATAGTTCTGTGATCAGCAGACTTCGAGACTTCGGACTCAATAGAGCAGTTCAGTGGGAAATCCGCATAACGGCGTACTGAGTATAGTGGTAAAGAGTAGGCTACAGTGGGTGGGGGCACTGTAGAATGAATGCCAACACGTATGCAAAGACGAATAATTTGGTTTTCATACAAACCTATTTTCAAACTGTGTCTGAAACTATTACACGGTTAGAAAAGTCAGAGCAAGAGGTGCCGGAAGCCCTCAAATTAATTGAGGAAATGACGCAGAGAATTAATGAGGCACCAAGTACACAGGTTATTGAATGTGTAAAACAGAAGTGGAAATCAATTTTATGTAAAAATAACGGATATGGAACATTGTGTATCATGAACAGCAAATTAGTGGACATAGAGTCAACCGAGAATAAAGGACTGTCTCTTAGAGACTGCAATGATGTTAGGTTTTTTCGTTTTGCTCCTATCACGTCATGCGACGTAGAGCGCAGCTTTTCACAGTACAAACTGTGTTTGGCAGATAACCGAAAAAGATTTACTTTTGAGACACTGAAAATGTATCTTGTAGTACATCGCAATTCGGTCCTGTAACTGCAATTCCTAAATACGACCAATAGGATAGATGAAGATATTAAAATTGATACATGTATATTTTCACCATTAACACTGTGTATAATTAATCACAAATGCTTATAAAGGACAGGAGAATAAATGCTTTTCACATTCTTTTGACATTGTCATTATGTAATGTATATTTACTTTCAGAATGTACTTATGTGTGTGTTTCCCCATACTACCGTACTCTACTCTAAATAGCAACGTTGTTACTTCAACACATCTCTACCTTTCACTACCTGCAGCGAGTCAACAACCTATAGTACAAGCACAGTAAACTTATTGTATCGGGTCCAAAGTCTCGAAGCCTGGTGATCAGATCATCAAGTTATATTATGCAATGAGAATATTAATGTTTTAGAGTGTCAGTTTTCTTACTTATTTCCGTTTATTTCTTCATTTCATTTATTGTATTCCATAGACCTTACATTGGCATTGATGCTTTAAGATGTGGAACAAGTAAAAATTTTATAAGATTACAATTTTTTTGGCGAGATGAAGTGAGGTGAGGCTGAGGATTCTCATAGATTACCTGGTATTTGCCTCATGGTTGGGGAAAACCTCGGAAAAGACCCAACCAGGTAATCAGACCAAACGGGGATGTAACCCAAGCCCGAGCGCAGCTCCGGATCAGCAGGCTAGCGAGTCTGCCGACTGAGCTACGTTGGTGGCTCTACAAAAAATATAAAGTACATAACAATCAGATTATCAAATTTAGAAACCTAAACAATAATTATTCATCAGTAGAGCTATAAAATATAATACATAGCAAGTAAGTTAATTCAATTTAAGCATAAACAATTCAATCAGTAGGAATTAGTGTGCTAGAGGCACGATTACAAAAAAAATTAATTTCTGCAATTAGTTCAATCTTGAATCCTCTTGTGGCAGACTGTTTCTTTGACAGCTCTAAAATATTCAATTATTCAATCTATCTTCTGAGAAATCACATATATAAAATAAACTAATAACACAACAATAATAATAAATTATATTTCTCACGAAAAAAATTACGCATTTATTAATACTTGTATATTTGGTAAACTTTGTCCTTCAGGACAACCCCTATTTTAGGGGAAGTTTGTTTAAATTAATTATACAAAAATTTATAATATACTGTATATCATGCAAATTACGAGTACTTCAATTTACAAGCATAAACAATTCATCAGTTGAGCTGTACAGATTACTTGTAAATTTAAAGCATATACAATTATTCATCAGCCAAGCTATACAAAAATATAGAATATATAGTAAACAGTTTAATTCAATTTACAACAATACTTTTGTTAAGCTATACAAAATTGTACAATTCATATCAAGTAGAATAATTCAATTTACAAGCATAAACAATTCATAAATTGTGTAGAAGGTATGAATATGTAGAAATTTGGTTATGTTAATTCTGTTGCAAACTTTTTCTCATGGTCCTTCAAAACTTTAAGATAATTAGGCATTGCATTGAAAACTGTAATACATGAACAGTGAACTCCTTTTTTTTATAAAAACTTACCTGACAGAGGGTAGATGAAGATATAGCGGGGTAGACTACGTACTGAAAGAGTCTCAAAAGTTTCATTACTACAGCCTCAATTTTTCGAATTTATTTATTTTTTTTTTTTCATTTTCCGGACCCCAGAGCCATGTCTCATAATGTATCATCGTTATTTTATAACATTTATTTTAAGTTATGATTGTTCTAAGCATTCTTAAATATTAAGGTCTCCCTTGTGTATACCTTGAATGCGGTTGATAGAACTCCATGCTTTCTTCACCTCTGCACTAGAATGAGGTGGTATGGTCGGCACCACGCTCCGACCGCCTTTTACCTCAGTCAAAGACTCGGTACTCAATTTGATAGGAGGCTGAGTGAACCTAGGGGCCGTTCTGGAAGTTTGGAGACGAGAAAATCTCGTCACCACTCGGGATTGAATCCGGAATCTTCCAGTCCGTAGCCAATTACTCTACCAACTGACAAGCAAACATTCTGATGGGGGCAGATAAAAAAGTTAATTTTTTCTTCTACCATGTTAATAATGTCAAAAGAAGTGCTTATACAAATTTTGGCCACTCAACCGCAATTATGAGGCCGTCCAGAAAGTGATTTTCCCTGAGGTTGTTTTTTATTTTTATTTATTTTATTGGGTTATTTTACGACGCTGTATCAACATCTAGGTTATTTAGCGTCTGAATGATATGAAGGTGATAATGCCGGCGAAATGAGTCCGGGGTCCAGCACCGAAAGTTACGCAGCATTTGCTCGTATTGGGTTGAGGGAAAACCCCGGAAAAAACCTCAACCAGGCAACTTGCCCCGACCGGGATTCGAACCCGGGCCACCTGGTTTCGCGACCAGACGCGCTCACCGTTACTCCACAGGTGTGGACTGGGGTCGTTTAGAGGAAAAAAAAAACACAATTGCATGAAAAAATTTATTGAAACAGATACAGCAATTGTTGCGTTAATTGTCAAGATACCTCCACTGGAATTGGGACATTTGTTATACCATTTTATTGAAACAGATACAGCAATTGTTGCGTTATTTGTCAAGATATCTCCACTGGAATTGGTACATTTGTCATACCATTTTATTGAAACAGATACAGCAATTGTTGCTTTATTTGTCAAGATATCTCCACTGGAATTGGGACATTTGTCATACCATTTTATTGAAACAGATACAGCAATTGTTGCGTTATTTGTCAAGATATCTCCACTGGAATTGGGACATTTGTCATACCATTTTTGTGTCCTTGTGTCGTAGAAGTCAGGCGGCTGGGATCGGAACCAGCGTTTGACAGCTGTCTGCATCTCTTTGTCGATCCCATGACAAATGTCTCAATTCCGGTGAGGAATATGTTGAAAAATAGCTCAACATTTGCTGTGTCTGTTACAATAAATTTTTCCAATGAAATTGTGTTTTCTTTCCGTTAACCACCCCTGGCGAACTTGTTATTTTACGGACCTCGTAATTACGGTCGAGTGGTCAAAATTTGTATAGCCTAAACACTTCTTTTGACATTATTAATATAGTGAAAAAAAATTAACTTTTTTATCTGCCCCATCAGAATGTTTACTTGTGAGCTATTTGGCGTCCTTCTAAGCTTCCTTAACGATGATATATTAATACTTGTGGCAGAAAGTGACTGACAGTTATTATTGTGCTATAAGTAGGATATACATATATTTGCAAGTACTTAATGCATTCTTGAGCATTATTGTTGCATAAATTACTGTTATTTGGCATGAACTACACATACAATTTCACTAGGAATTGTAACGAAACTTTGAACATACTATGCAGAATTAATTGTACGTGTTTATACAGAGTTACAACATATTGAGGGAATGTGTACATTAGCCCATTAAAAATCTAAGCTGTGCACGAGGCTTATAGAACACCGTAAAATTGTTATCGATAAAGTCGGAGTGTCATTGTGGGTCACTGGAAGCCGCGTATTTATACCTCTCCATTATTCAGCGGTCGTATTCTTTTATACGTATTCCAATGCGTATACGCACTGCCGCCCCCTCCCACCTATAAATACCACCTACTAAGAATAACAGCCATCACAATGGCGCATATAATTTCTTCTCGGCACAACTTTTAGTGAAAAGGCGCTACATGATTTTTTAATGGTCAAAAGCCCTCCATTCCAGTCCACTAACTCGTCATTCAAAATGCTCCGCGTTGGTAATTATGAAGCTCTTAAAAAACAGTGGAGCCATTTTTATATTCTTACTGGGAAACCGTAAAAATGTTTGTGGTACAACGCTGAGCGAGATGTTTTGTTGGCTGGCAGGCCGCATGGAAAGACCACTGATAGTTTCCTAATGCTCCCGGCACTGAGGAGCGAAACTGCCGTGAGAAAGAATTCTGAGCACAAAATCCACGTGACACTCATTCTGCCTAAACTTTGGTACTTTTAGTATTACTCTGTTTTGTGTTGCCTTTCGCTGTGGTTTAATTTGTAGTTCTTCTGCTAAAGTCCAGCAAATCTGGGTTTGATTCTCGTAGGTGAAATGCAAATTAATGGACATCTAGTTCCCCCCTCTCCCTCTCTTATTGTATCGAGAGGAACATAGGTTAAGGGTGCTTAGGAAAATATTTGGGGCTAAGAGGTATGAAGTTACAGGAGAATGGAGCAAATTACACAGCACAAAACTGCACGCATTGTATTCTTCACCTGACATAATTAGGAACATTAAATCCAGACGTTTGAGATGGGCAGGGCATGTAGCACGTATGGGCGAATCCAGAAATGCATATAGAGCAGTAGTGTCAGAGTTGTAAGCTCCGCAACCGGTTGTGGTGCTAGAGACGTCCAGTCGGAGCGTGAACTTGCTTATGTCTGTGGAAGCACCGGAGCTCGCAACGAGTTATAGTGGAGCGCTCCGCTCCGTTTAGGCTGTGTCTGACAACGCTGATATAGAGTGTTAGTTGGGAGGCCGGAGGGAAAAAGACCGTTGGGGAGGCCGAGACGTAGATGGGAAGATAATATTAAAATGGATTTGAGGGAGGTGGGATATGATAGTAGAGACTACATTAATCTTGCTCAGGATAGGGACCAATGGCGGGCTTATGTGAGGGCGGCAATGAACCTCCGGGTTCCTTAAAAGTCAGTAAGTAAGTATTGATTAAAGAAGAACCATGTGGGGGTAGTCTACTGTATTGTAATACTTACTGTGTTTATGATTGTAACTGACAGGTTATTACATGACAAGAAATGGATAAACATTAAACAGTAGGCTAATTTATTACGAAGTTACATAATTCAGCAGTGAAATATTTTCTTTCATTATAGAAAAGTATTTTTAAAATGATATATTGTTTATTGCCAGAAAAATACAACACAAAGAAATTTTAAATTAAAATAATATATAAAAATTAATGATTAGTCATAACAAATTGCTTACTTACATTCTTAAATTTCAAACTGTTGGAGGTAAATAGATGAGGATGTTTATTTATTAATTTGTTATAAATTCTAGGGTCGATATCAGTACTATGGATAAAAGCAGTGCTCGTTAAACACTTGGTTTCGAACAAACGTATTACAGTATATTCATGCCTTTGGTTTTGTGTTTATGAATATGTGTGATTTTCATGTATGAAATTTAATAATGCATTGATATAAGTTTGATGTATTTTAAAGACTTTAAATCCTAATACCTTTTTTTTCAAAACTAAATTAGAAAAAAAAAAGAGGGAGGTAGTTTGAACAATGAATTATTGTTTTTAAAGTAACGTACTGATAGCTTGAGCTAAGATCTCAGGAGTAAAATTTGTTGCAAAATACAGTGTTGTCACATAGTTTAGTTAAGAAGTGTTCAGACGAATTTTTTTCTTCTTTATTTTCATCCAGGATTCCCACTGTGCAGTTCGTGTACACGAAGTTTGGTACATATTGCATAAGATTTCGTAATTACGTTTATTATTATAATTATGTAATAAGACTTTTGAATGTAATCTTCATCATTACGATGTTTGGTGACGTATACACGTCCGTTACATTTGTAAAAGTTTCTTTCAACCCATAAGCAGTGCTGACTAGATCAGACGCTATGGACAGTACTCTATAACAGAGTCGCCAGTATGAAAGTATAATTCCAAGCCTTTGGCGTGAGACGAACTCGATAGCTCAGTGGTAGAGCGCCTGACCGGAGAACAGGAAGTCGCAGGTTCGATTCCCGCTCGAGGTTGTGAAACTTTTCTTTCATACCATGGCATGATTGTGACTATCATAGTATTTAAATTCATTAAGACTTTTGAAGTTCTTAAATACGGTAACATGTACATTTGCATAAGGATTCGTTGATTGTTCTTAGCCATTCATTACCCACTTTTAACTCTTGTGTATCACGAATGATATTGTTGAACTTGTTCAATTAACTATTTCAATAACCTCAGTGTGAAGCTGTAAAAGTTCTTAATTTAACAAGTTTAAGAATATAGTTAATGATTGTTTATATTTTGTTTCCGGATTTTATGTAAATTAAAATTAAAGAAACGAATGATTAAATGAATGGATATATGAATACACAACATGTGTCGAATGAAGAAAAATTGTTTGTATACTTCTCAAGTCTGATTAGCAAAGCCCGGATATTGATGACCTAAAAATAACTAAAAAGATCTATAAAATGACATAAAAATAATAAAATGGTCTAAAACGACTTAAAGATTTTTGTCTTCATTTTACGGTATGGCAGTACAGCACAGTTCTTACTTCTGTAACGTTAGAATTGAAATTAAAAACTAATATTAATTTAAAATAGCGAATTTGTATGTTATAGGAAAGAGCACGTGTAAAAAAATATCTTATTCATAATTATTGCAGAAGGTAACCACCAGCATGCGCAGGTTCTCGAAAGTTAGGGAACGCCTGTTGTCGGAAAGCACATTTTTGTACTGTGAGAAACTCTTTTCCACATCCGCTAATCAACTGCAGCATACTTGAAATGCGCTAAATCACTGACAGTGAGATCTTCTTCAATGCGGGAAGTATCAAATGCTTCACAGAAGTCTCTGTAAAAATCTGATGATTTATTCTCCTTCATGGATACACTTTGTTGCAGTAAAAGTTGCGTGGATTTCTTCTTACTTGCGAGTTGCACGGGCCGTATATGCTTATCGTGACCCACACGTTGTTGAACAGTGAATTGCTTTTCGGCTGATACCTTTGTTTCGTACAACTTACAAAATAACACTTCACCGTTCGTAGAGAAAAAAATCAACTCCAAATTCAGATACAATCTGTCTTAAATGACAAGATTTAGACGGCTTTATTTTAGGCATGGCTGAATGAAACTATGAAAACTGAACACCAAACATTCATCTCCGAAAATTTGTGAATCTGGTCGCCCTGGGTGGTAGAGTTGGTATAGCGCTGGTCTTCTATGCCCGAGGTTGCGGGTTCGATCCCGGCCCAGGTCGATGGCATTTAAGTGTGCTTAAATGCGACAGGCTCATGTCACTAGATTTAGTGGCATGTAAAAGAACTCCTCCGGGACAAAATTCCGGCATACCGGCGACGCTGATATAACCTCTGCAGTTAAGAGCGTCGTTAAATAAACCATAATGTAATTTTAACTAAATCTGTGACAATGAAAACAACGAATCAAGCGTTTGCCGCGACAAGAAGTAGATAAAATAACTACTTTCAACATATATTTACATTGTCGAACGGCATCTTTTTTTCTTGCTGCAGGCAGGTTGGAAATAGGAGAATTGGTTACAGCGACAAAAATAAGTATAGCTTATCATTGTACATTGTCGAGCCACTGATCAAACTTCCATTTATGTAGTTAGAGTACAAATAAATTTTAAATAATTTAAGAATTTAAATTAATTTAATGATTTGCTAAAAAACAGAAAAGGAAGTAAAATTCGAAAGTAATGACCAAAAAATACTTCAAAGTAGAAAAAATGACCTAAAACTTCAAGAATAGAAAATGTGACGAAAAAATGCACAACAGAATTAACATTTTTATAACCAGAGGTTCGTGTTCACTATTTTAATACTTGAGAGCAATGCATACTGCATGAGGAAAAAAAAAATTACATGTCATTAAAATCCGGGCCCTTCTGATTAGTGTAATATGTAGCTACTCGGCGATGTATGCAATCGAGTGCGAGAGGAACTGCCACTCTACCACATAATCTCCTGGCGTAGTTGCCTCATAAGTGATGCCATGTTAATATCACTTGTGAGGTTCAGACTTGTCTTCGGACAGTTGACTGAACAACAAAAATGCCTCTGGTTGAGGTTCTGGCTGATATGCACATTTATTATTAGACAGTACATCTCACTTGATGTTATGTGTCAGAGGAAGAATAATAATGATTGTTTGTAGGCTGTACATCTGAAGTCTGATTAATGTAATATGTAGCTAATCGGCGATGTATGCAATAGAGGGGGAAAGGAACTGGCCATCCTACCCCATTATCTTCTGGCCTAGTTGCCTTATAAGTGTTGTCTTGTTGGTATCACTTGTGAAGTTCAGATCTGCCTTCGGACAGTTGACTAAACAACAAAATCTAGGTATAGATGTTTATTTTGTTTTATTTAACGACGCTCGCAACTGCCGAGGTTATATCAGTGTCGCCCGGTGTGCCGGAATTTTGTCCCGCAGGAGTTTTTTTACATGCCAGTAAATCTACTGACATGAACCTGTCGCATTTAAGCACACTTAATCTAGGTATAGATAAATGATATATATTAATATGTAAGATAATATATTAATTAAGAAATTAATGAATAAGTGGATAAATAAATGAAAAAATGAATACATGAATACATAAATAAAAATAGTAAATAATAAATACATTAAATTGGTGTATGAATAAACAAATAAATACTGTACATTAATGGATAAATAAATAAATCACCAGTTTATCTAGGCCTTAGCTGGACGAATGTACGAGGATGTAAATTGAGATATCTGCAGTTATGTGAAACTCTTCATACCAATACAGATAGAGATGAACGACTGGTGGGTATGTGGGTGGATGGATGTAATGATGGATATGTAGGTGGATGTAAAAGGAGATGAACAGAAACCCTTAGATGTACAAATGAAAAAAAAAAAAGTAGATGGGCGGGTGTGTGAATGGAGAGATAGGTGGTTGGATGAGTGGAAGGGTGGGTACATGGACGTGTTGATGAATGAATAATAAGAAAATGAGTAAATAAATGGAAAGGGCGTGACTAGATGTGTGAGTTGGTATGTGGATGGCTATGTAGATGAATGGAAATATAATTTTAATGTATTGAGGGATGTATGAATGATTCGGTAAGTGGATGGATGGGTGAGTAGTTGGTTGATCAGATGGATTGGTTGCTAGATGGTTAAATGTTATGTTTTATTTAACGACGCTCGCAACTGCAGAGGTTATATCAGCGTCGCCGGATGTGCCGGAATTTTGTCCCGCAGGAGTTCTTTTACATGCCAGTAAATCTACTGACATGAGCCTGTAGCATTTAAGCACATTTAAATGCCATCGACCTGACCCGGGATCGAACCCGCAACCTTGGGCATAGAAGACCAGCGCTATACCAACTCGCCAACCAGTGCTAGATAGTAGATTACAGGGATCGATACATGATGCCTGACTGGATGGGTAGGTAATTGTATGGTTGTCGACCTGAATTGATGCGTATCGTTCTTGGAAAATATGTATATTAATTATTGTGTCCTTACCTAAAAATACTGCAACAATTGTCACTAATGCAAAAAAAAAAACAGAAAAAGGTGGAGACATAGACGGAGTTGTGGGGGGGGGGCATGGGGGAGGGTACTGCCCCACCCCAAACTTGGCCGAACTTTTTTTTTTTATTGACTTCAAAAGATTTTTCTTGCTTTTATTTATGATTAAGTTTCTGTGCTGAAATTGACGAATTGATATCTTCAGACCATGTGTCTGGACTTAATATTTATTTTAAATTTCTGAATGTTAAGAATTTCTATACCTCATTTAAGGAATGGAAGTACTGTAATGTTTTTGTAACAGCCTATACTGATGTGTTAGATGTTCAAGCAGCCACTTGGAGAAATACAGTATGCATAACATACTGAACAACAATGCAGAAAAAAGAAAAGTGTTCCCGGTATAATGTGTAAACTTAAAGACGAGATTAAATAAAATAATAATTATAATTTACATTTCATATGATATCTTCCTTTTTTAAATAAACAGATAAAGTCAGTGTAAAATTGGTCCACTGCTATAGAGTAATGGTTAGCACATGGGCCATGAAACAAGCTGGCCCAGGTTCAAATCCTTGCTGAGACAAGTTACTTGGTTGGATTTTTTCCGGGTTTTTCCTCAACCATTTGAAGCAGAATTGCTGGGCAATTTTCGGTGTTGGACCTCGGACTCATTTCGCCATCATTAATTCACATATCATCATTCATACAATAGCCTGGGTTAAGTTCACGGTATGGCGTGCTGCACTTGTACAAGAACGCGGCCGTTCGACTATCCAATCATTCACAAGAATAGGAGTGGTAAGCACAATAAGCCTCAGGCTGCAGTGCAAGCCTTCGGGTCCCTCCTCCGTACAAGATGAAAAAAAAAGTAAAATTGTTTGTATATTTTGTTACAGTTTTACTTTACTTTACAATACCTTCATTAAATGATCAAATTCCCATATCTGTACCACGGTCAAGCTATAACGGGGGAGGAGGTAAATGATGTACCTCATAATCTCATTATATGGGGATTCTATGGTTTTGCTTTGTCCCCACAAGAAAACGGTTTTCTCTCCGCATATGGGCGGAGATAAGTATGTCAAAATAACAGGTGCAGCGTTCGAGATCTGAAATGATCTTTTCAAAGCATTAATTGACTTCTAAATGATTCTAGTATCTTAATATGAGTTATACTTTAACGACTGTTAAAGAACAAAGCCTTGGTTCTTTTTTCTCACGCTGGGCATGTATAGCAACAAATATTCATTTGGTCAATGACCAATTTCTCTTTTAGTACACGCATGCGCTGAGCAGCCACGTAAGGACCTCTGACCCTCGGCTTGAAGTAGCGGACGGTAGCATAGCAATAATTGGCAGTCAGTCGCTTGATTTATGTGCGCATTTTGAAACACAGCCACCACCATCACCGGACGTAAGTATTCCCGGGCCCCACGCGATTTATATCCCCATCGTCCGGCTGAGGAGGGTCACAATCCAACCCTTGGTTGCTGCGACGATAAGATACGGGAAGTCTCTGCCCTTAAATCAAATCTTCTTTTCGTTGGTATTTTCTTTCTCTCTCATGCTACATTGCTCTTTTTTGTTTCACACCCTGCCTTCTGTAACGTCTTGTTAGATTCCATTTCCCGCTGGACGGTGATACTCCGGTAGGTCGAGTACAGCACATGACTCGTAATAATTTTTGTTTCATACTATATCGAATTTTACTTCTTTCCGTACTCCAAACCAGTACGGAAAATGAAACTTTAGGTTATAGTTACTTTCCGGACTCCAGGCCTACCAACATATGAATGCACCTTGATAAACCTAGTATGAGAAGACTCAATTATTATTATTAGCCTTTTCCTTGTTTTGTGGCATTATTTCCTGTTTCTATATTCATTTTACATTATGTATATATGATATAATTTTTTATTTTACGTGTTGTCATAAGTCAAACGAAACGACGTTCCTAAAAATAATTAATAAATTCTAACTTTGGCATACATTTTTGGACGGATCTGTGTTATTAGATGTTATTCCTATAACCACAACTATGACTTCTACATGTAATATTTAAAAATAATAAAGTAACATAGCACAAAACATATACTTACCTACTTACAAATGGCTTTTAAGGAACCCGCAGGTTCATTCCCGCCCCCACATAAACCGCCATCGATCCCTATCCTGAGCAAGATTAATCCACTCTCTACCATCATACCTCACCTCCTTCAAATTCATTTTAATATTATCCTCCCATCTACGTCTCGGTATCCCCAAAAGTCTTTTTCCCTCCGGTCTCCCAACTAACACACTATATGCATTTCTGGATTCGCCCATACGTGCTACATGCCCTGCACATCTCAAACGTCTGGATTTAATGTTCCTAATTATGTCAGGTAAAGAATACAATGCATGCAATTCTGCATTGTGTAACTTTTTCCATTCTCCTGTAAATTCATCCCTCTTAAACCCAAATATTTTCCTAAGAGCCTTATTCTCAAACACCCTTAATCTCTGTACCTCTCTCAGAGTGAGAGTCCAAGTTTCACAACCATACAGAACAACGGGTAATAAACTGTTTTATAAATTCTAATTTTCAGATTTTTTGACAGCAGACTAGATGACAGAAGTTCCTCAACCGAATAATAACAGGCATTTTCCATATTTATTCTGCGTTTAATTACCTCCCGAACGCCATTTATATGTGTTACTATTGCTACAAGATATTTGAATTTTTCCACCTCTTCGAAGGATAAATTTCCAATTTTTATATTTCCATTTCGTACAATATTCTGGTTACGAGCCATTGCCTAATCATATACTTTGTCTTTTCGGGATTTACTTCCAAATTTATCGCTTTACTTGCTTAAAGTTAAATTTTCGTGTTTTCCGTAATCATGTGTGAATTTTCTCCTAACATATTCACGTCATCCGCATATTGCTGTGGTTGTGCCAGAGAATCAGTTCCATTCCGAGGCTTATTGTATGGATTCGTAATAAGCTGTTTTTACGGTGATGGGTTGTTAGCCCTTCGCCCAACCCCCAAGCTGGACGACCACCCCTTATTGGCTGTCTACAACTGCTTATGCAATATATTCCAGCTATTCTCCATATCTGGAGGCCGTCTTCTCTATCCGCAACCTGAGGACGGGCCATGCCGTGGTGATAGGGATCCACAGTACATGGATTATGTGTCCATATGTTAAGAAAAATTCAAGAAAATAAGTTTATATTCATACGTCTAGCAAACAACATTTCAGTGCAAGAGTATGATCCGTTGCTAAGCAAGTGACGTCAGAATAGTGTGATATACTAACTCATTACCCATGGTAAGCAACTGATGTCAGATATTGAAATTTATGCAACGTTTCGTTCATTTGACACTCGAGCATAGAAGTTCCACGTTAAAAAGAATTACAGTTTTGCTCCATTTAGCCTAACTGTTTTGTTATGGGAATACCGACTGTAACATTCTAAAATATCTCTTCTACAAGGAACGATGGTACATTTCGCACTGGCAGTAAAATAGTATCGTAACTCGAAAATCGTGATTTGTAAAGATAATATGCTGTTTCCTACTAAAATACTGCTGTAAAAATATTTGTATAAATAGATAGCAAAACCTTTGATAATTTACTATTTTATTATTAGAATTTCATACCTCCAACTTGTAAAACAGCGTTGTAACTAATTTACGAAAGTAATATGTGATTTTCGATATACGACAGTATATTCTGTTTTCAGAAGATGGGAGGAGACATAATAGGAGGAAGAAAAATAAAGTGCATAAGATTTTGTGATGATATGACATTGTTAGTAGAAGAGGAAGGATATGCTACTGGAGCTAAATGACAGTTGTGAGCAGTATGGGATGAAGATAAATGCAAATAAGATGAAGAGCGTGATTATAGGAAGAAAAATACAGAAGATAAACTTGACAATAGAGCAAGTTAACAGCTTCAAATACTTGGGGTGTACTATAAGCAGTAACATGAGCTGCTGCCAGAAAGTCAAAAGGAGGATAGCAATGGCCAAGAAAGCTTTTAATAGAAAAAGGAGCATCCTTTGCGGACCTCTGGAAAAAGGATGAGGAAGAGACTAGTGAAGAGCTTTGTATGGAGTGTGGCATTGTCTTTGGCAGAAACATGTACATTACGACGAAGTGAAGAGAAGCGAATTGAAGCATTTGAAATGTGGATATGGAGAAGAATGGAACGTGTGAAGTGGACAGACAGAATAAGAAATGAAGTTGTGTTGGAAAGAGTGGGTGAAGAAAGAATGATGCTGAAACTGATCAGGAAGAGGAAAAGGAATTGGTTGGGTCACTGGCTGAGAAGAAACTGCCTACTGAAGCATGTACTAGAAGGAATGGTGAACGGGAGAAGAGTTAGGGGTAGAAGAAGATATCAGATGGTAGACGACATTAAGGCATATGGATCATATAAGGAAACAAAGAGGAAGGCAGAAAATAGGAAAGACTGGAGAAAGCTGGATTTGCAGTGAAAGACCTGCCCTTGGGCAAAACACTAAATGGAAATGATAGTATATTACTGGGTGTGCGATTTGCTCCATGTCTGTTAATTATTTTCTTCTTTGTCTCCTGTACCATTTGCATACATTTATGTGAATTAAAACTATACAATGTACACTGTTGCGTCCAACTCTCTACGAAAACAAATGGGCTGCACGTGGTTTGACAAATATTGCAAATAGTGTAGGGTAGGGCTTGGGTGGGAGTTCGGTTACTGAGCATTAAGTAAAATCGGAGAAAGCCAGGAGGCGCTGTTGAGTGCTTTTCTCACCAGGGAGCTCTTGCGTCAGTACTAAGTGCTGCTTCGTGCCAATGACGGCGTCGTTGTGACGCAACACACAGTTTCCTGCAGCGAGCATCGTGCCTTATTGAGTGGCACGATTGTTCTGTGGTTTGTGAATTCTTGATTGAAATACATTATTTTGAATAGACATTTGAATTCAGACAGATATTACACTCGGAAACCTTGTAAGTCCATTCTGAAAGCTCATTTTTTCTGATTGACGATTGTGACTCTGTTTCGTAGCAACCTTGTGCTAAATGAAATGGACGCACAAATTCAAGATTTTTTTTTCACGATTTTTTTGCTTTTTTTATTGAACAACATGCTCTATCACAGAGTAATACTACATGTTTTTAGGGTTTTCCCTTTCCTAAAATAAATATACATTTAGATTTGTATTGTTGAATACGCCTAATTTAGTCAATTTTGCCTATTTACATTTATCATACCTAAGCAAGATACGGAATTATTACAAATACATATGGTTTAACCTAAAAAAGAAAAAAAAAGTACACAAATTCCACAATTTGGACCATCTGGCCGACATTACGGCTGACCACTAGGATCCAGAATACAAAGCAGAAGTTAATTAAAAATACAATATGATTGCGGAGAGAATACGGAACAATGATCAATTTAAAAATAAAGTACAATTTGATTTCGGAGAAACATGAGATGAAAGTACATTGAAGAGTAATGAAATGAAGTAATATATACTATAACGTAGTGTTATACAAGTGATTGTGTAAAATGGATAATGAATCTCTCAATACCATTAGACAGATTCTGTTAATGTCTTCATTAGAAAATTTAAGAGAAAGGAGAATGGTTTTGGTTAACTTAAATGAAGTTCCCCTAGCGCCAAAAAGGAGTCCTTTCACTTCCCATGTATTAATATTCATTTCGTATCTCTCACTTAAGTGAGGAATACATGGATTTTAAATAGACTTCTTTTCATCGCTAACGTTATTGGCTTGTTGATCATCCTTCTCAAAACGGAATATGAATATATTACAATTGTGAATTTTTAAAACAAATAGTTAAGGCGAGGTATAACATATTTAGATTTTATAATAAAGTTGAAAGATAAATATGTATAGCCTAACAATAATTGCATTCCTACAATTGTTCAAAGTCTATTGAATTGATGAAAGTAATGAATGGTTGAAGATGGAATTTTATAAGCTGATATTTGGTAGGTGGCCACTTTGCTATCTCCGAAATGCTGTTTCTTTTTGTTTCCTTAATATTGTGCAATCATATAGCAAGTGATCTACAGTCTGACTTCCACTATTACACGGACATGTTGCACTCTCCAGTAACTTGAATCGATGGAGGTAGGCTCTATTCACCCCGTGTCCTGTCATCATTGACGTGAAGATGGCTGTAATATTTAATTCCATCTTAAGCCTCTCTTTTACATTAGGGAAGTAGGATTTTGTTATCGCTGCCTTTGTGGTGTCATCCCATTTTTTTGCCATTTTAGTTTCCTTCTCCTTCTACTTCAGTTTGAATTATGCTTTTTGGAATTTTGTCAAAGCATACTGCTGCGTCCTTGTTTCGTGCCGCTGCCTTCGCTAGTCGATCCGCAAGTTCATTACCGTATGTTCCGACGTGGGCCTTGATCCAGAAGAATTCTACCGTCCAGTTTACCTTCTCCAAAATTAAGACTTTCTTCCTGATTTCTTTTATAAGATATTTGTGGTTGTATTTGTTCTTTAAGGAGTCTATTGTTATTCTGCTCTCTGTGAGAATTGCTTAATTTGATTTATATTTGTTCCTACATTAAGAACAATAACATTATATGTTCACTGAACTTCTGGGTGGGAGGAGCAATATAAATGTGATCCTTTCGGGTAACTTTACAGCCTGAATATAGATGCTTCTAATTAGTTCGGGGTTCGCTTGTCCAAATCCAGCTGACAAGCAAACATCATGGGGGCATATAATAAATGTTATTTTTTTCTTCCCCCATGTTAATAATGTCGAAACAAGTACTTATACAAATTTTGACCACTCGAGCGCAATTACCAGGGCTGTAATAAACAAGTTTCCCTACGGCCGTTTACAGAAAGAAAACAAATTTCATCAAAAAAATTTATTGGAACAGATGCAGCAATTGTTGAGCTATTTTTCAACATATTCTCCACTGGAATTGAGACATTTGTCATACCGTGGGATCGACAGACAGGTGCAGACGGTTGTCACACACTGGTTCAAATCCCAGGTAGCAGACTTCTACAACACAGGGATACAAACGTTTATCCCACGGTACGACAAATGTCTCAGTTCCGGTGGGGAATATGTTGAAAAATAGCTCAACAATTGCTGTATGTGTTCCAATGAAACTTGCCATGAAATTATGTTTTCTTTCTGTAAACGGACAAAGGCATCTTATTTTTACGGTCTTCGTAATTGCGCTTGACTGGCCAAAATTTGTATAAGCACTTGCTTTCACATTATTAACGTGGTGGAAAAAAAGTTATCTTCCCCAATGAGAACGTTTGCTTGTGATACCGATTAATACTAAAGGACTGTAAAAATCCACAGTACTGTATGGCTTTCTTCGGGAGACAAATGAAGCGGGTGTCTCATGTAAAAGACCTACGACAATGAAAGGAAGTTTTTTTCATGAATGTAAGGGCAACAAGCAAATTTACCAGACAATTTGTCTACGTTCAAAGTCGATAGTAGCGTAATGAGTCCATATCAGTTGCCTAAGACCGCGTGGGTTTGTTGCACCCACTGCCTTTCATCATTATCAGTCTGGAGGTATCACAGAGCTATCCTAAACGGACACAGGTATAGGGTGATTCAAAAAGTTGTGCTTAAACTGAAGGAATTCATAGACTGGGTGAAATATAAAAATTTTAGAATAGGAACTCACGGTCTAGGAAGTAATCATGAATCATCCGTGAATATCAGGGACTACATGATGGACAAAATAGGCCTACCAAAGGAGTAATAATATTAACTTGTGCAAAAGTTTAAGGGCAAAAATTACATGAACTTAACGCAGAAGTTATTGGAACTGGCTACTACCACATTCAGTGTAAGCATTGCATCGTCGAAAGAAACTCTGGCACGCTGGCCTAATACACCAGGAATCTCTTTAAACACACAAAATGTTGCGAGTATCTTGGTTAAAAGGTTTTGTGAGTCTTACGCATGCATTTTGGAAGTGAGACTGTTGATATGTTCTCCTTCTCAAATTAGTGATTAAGAGACATCAGATCAGGAGAGTGGGCTGGTCATTAAACTGGACCATCTCTTCAGATACAATATCCGGGATATTCGAGACTTAAAAAGTATCGAGATTAGTCGAGCATTTCAGAATTACAGTATCTTCGGAGATGTCAAAATGTATTGAATCACAAGGAGAATACTTTGAACACCTCGTGAAATAGGCAATTCATTTTTAAATTGTATATACATTTTTTTTTCGCTAAATAGGGTTTAGAAACTACGGCTGGTTTCGCGGTAACTGGACTAGGTGTATAAGAGAAAATGCCTATAAGCCTGCGGTGTGAGAGAAGCGTCATATATGGAGGATTGTATAATGAATAAATGGTATAAATTAATTGTTTGGGACATATTAGCATGATGGAAGCCGAAAGGTAACAGAACTATCTACGGTCAGGTAGACGAAAGAAATTCTGGAAGACAGGAAGAAATTAAATTATGTAGGAAACAATTTGAACCATAATGGTGTGGTGCAGGGTGCGAATTAAGATTTCTGATGAGGGAGGGATAGAATCTTAGATAGAGAATACCATACATAAAATTATTATCCTCATTTGATACGGCTCAATGCTTGGTCGCAGTGAGTTGCTTGTCTTGCATCTTGATCATAATAATAATGATGATAATAATAATAATAATAATAATAATAATAATAATAATTACATCCATGAGCAGATAAGATTTGTAATTCCTAAGCTATTGATTGTTGTCAGCTTGCCGGTGATGATAATATATCAATTATTTTCTTTCCCCGTTAATTCGCACCCTGGTGTGATGGTATAATAATTGCAGTTATAAACCAGAACAGAATTCGTTATCTGCTCTCACATTCAAACGGAATTTATTTAATAAAGCCATGTCGTATGAGTTAGTATTTATGACCTGAATTGTCCCCAACGCAGGACAGTACTAATTTGTAGAAAATCGCCGCTCAGTCTTGTTACAGTACACTGCTTCTAATTATAATCGAAACATTACTCGATGACACTTTAATTGGGACCGTAATGCCAGGACATTGAACTAGAATGAATAATTACACATTCACTGTTCAGCGATTTCGTACACTGAACCTCAAGTTTTTTAATTGACCATATCACTGTAACAACGAACATGAGATCACAGTTCGAAGTAGTATCGTTTATTTAACGTATGAAAAATGTATGACCATAATATTCAAACTATGTTTTTTATGTATTACTTTACGGGAAGATTATAAAATATAGCCAAATAACTGATGATGATAATGGTATAATTTAATACAATAATAATTGTGATAGTGATAGTGATAAAGATTGATGATGATAATGGTAATAATAGGTGGCTATCTTGTAGGTGGAACGTAAACTGCGGGCAGCAATCTTGAAATCTTGTGATGTGACTGCAGAAAGGGAAAGGCATTGTTTACCGTACAGTCTGGTTCTATTATAAGTGATAATGTTTCCGGGAATAAAATAACGTGACACTTGTCCCTGGTATAACTACATCACAACAATAGGCACTACTAAAATGTCACACTGGAATGAGATATTGTACTGCACAGGCGCTGTATAGGCCTGTTAGTACAAAACACTGCCGTCCTCGAAAAGAGAATGAATGGTTCTAAGTAGCACTAACAGCAAATAATAATAATAATAATAATAATAATAATAATAATAATAATAATAATAATAATAATAATAATAATAATAATAATAATAATTTATTGCCAGAAAAAAGATAATATTGATTTTTTTTATGTAAGAACTCTCTAGCCCCCCAGAAAGAGTAAGTTGCTCGTGCTATAATCTGTGCATTTCGAACTGGCGGCTCAAGGTCACGTGCAAAAGTGCAAACCACACATGAGTCACTGAACTGAAAACTATGAACTGAAGCAATGGTAATTTCGGTTGTCCCAGCTGACTTACAGTAGTTGAGGAGAATGCCCCAGGATTGAGGTAAACACACGTGGCAAATGCAGTCCATTGCTTGATCTTGAGCCGCCATTTAGAAATGCACAGATTATAGTAGTAGGATGATGATGATGATGATGATAATAATAATAATAATAATAATAATAATAATAATTTTAGGAATCCTTTTGTTCTTTTCCCTCCTCCAAGATTACGTATATTCTGTAATTTTATATTTATTTTTGTCAAAAATCACACTTTTCGTTTTTTCTAAAAAATGAAGCTATGATACCTAAGTTATGTGTATATATATATGTATATATTATTTTTTTCTGTAGAGTCTAGCTGCTACTTTTTCTTTTAATATGGAGTAGTTCATGTCTTATTGCGATAAGTTATCTATATACTGTCTATAATTTCGTTGCTTATGCAAAATTTTGAGAAATTATAGCTCCTATCACGATGGGAAATGTGTCACTCGATTCGTTGTTAACTCAAGAAATTTGCAAAAATACTAAAAAAACTTGAAAGATTTGTTTATACATTTTAGAATTTAACAAATACAGAATAAGAGATGAAGCTGTGTTGGAAAGAGTGGGTGAAGAAATGATGCTGAAGCTGATCAGGAAGAGGAAAAGGAATTGGTTGGGTCACTAGCTGAGAAGAAACTGCCTACTGATAGATGCAGTGTCGACCTGGTTGGCGAGTTGGTATAGCGCTGGCCTTCTATGCCCAAGGTTGCGGGTTCGATCCCGGGTCAGGTCGATGGCATTTAATGTGCTTAAATGCGACAGGCTCATGTCAGTAGATTTACTGGCATGTAAAAGAACTCCTGCGGGACAAAATTCCGGCACATCCGGCAACGCTGATATAACCTCTGCAGTTGCTAGCGTCGTTAAATAAAACATAACATTAAACATAGATGCAGTGGAAGGAATGGTGGAAGGGAGAGGAGTTCGGGGTAAAAGAAGATATCAGATGATAGACGACATTAAGATATATGGATCATATGAGGAAACGAAGAGGAAGGCAGAAAATAGGAAAGATTGGAGAAATCTGGGTTTGCAGAACACTAAATGAAATGAAATAAGAAATGCATATAAAGAAGGCTTATGTTTCGTTCGTAAAGCTTCAGTTTTCTTAGTTACTCATGATGTAATACGTATCAAAAAGGATTTCGTTTCGTTCAACGCCATTTTCTATGACGCGGGATTTTAAATATTATCGTTGTTATTACGAGTAAACACGTTGTTTGCTAGTGTAGTGGTCTGCATACTGGCCCTCTGCAGAGGGCTAGTGTTCGAGTACTGGTGTGTGAAATTTCTTTATTGTTAAATTTACTGTACTTTAACCTTATTTAATAAGACATTTTGTAGTATATTAATTTGATTTATTAATTACTGCTGTGTTTAATGATACTAGGTTTTTCAAGTCATAGCAAGTTAGCTGGTATGGATGGCTTCATTAGGGGGTTAGAGGTCCTGAATGGTATCAGCGGGGCTTCGTGTAGGCCTATAGAAAAGTCTGTGGTTCAAATAATGAAAGTACGCTTTGGACCTATTTATAACGATGTTCAACTGTTGTTCACAACCAAGATTGCAATGTGAAATAAAAAGAGTTTGTTACTTTCATCTAAATAGCTACAGCTTTCATTTGAAGCGTTTTTTTTTATTGGAAGGTACTTTTAAACCTCAATTTAGTTTATATAAAGCAGAGAGACAAAGAAGGTCATATGGTTGTTTTACATCAGTTTTTTTTTAAGTGTAGTGCATAATCCATTTCGAAATGTGAGAGATCGACAACATTATGAGAACAGATACAGGGCTTGGAATGAGACAACTTTAACTCCAAAAATGAAACTTTACAGGAGGAAGGAAAAAAGATGAATACCGTTGTTTATTTAATGATTGCTTTTTTATGAAGGTAAACTTTTTATATTTTAAAAAATAGTGATTCAGAACAATAGCACTGATTTTCTTAGTGAAAATTTGTACTTTTCGGAGATAACGTTCTCTGACTCTTAACTAAAGCAGAAGGTAATAGGAATTAACGTTGCATCAGAAACTGTTGTACTGATAGAAATAACAATTTCAATTTTATTGTAATAACGAAATTATGAAGTATTGTAATTTCCTTCAAAAAATTAAACATTGAAGAATGTACTGTACAGGGTTGTTTCCGATCTCAGATAACGAATTTGAATGCCGTCATGTGCGTCGCCGACAGCTGAATTGCGGCGAGAGGTGACAGACCAGTAGTGAGTGATTTCATAATCAGAGTGCACGATGTATCACAGTAGCAATGCCCAAGAAAATCGAGCCTCTTTGGGAGGGGTACATAACAACCCTTACCGATGCTAAGTACAGTTATGTGAAAATCATAGGAGCCTGCGAAAAACGTGGTTTCATTATGTCCAAGAAAGGCATCTTGTGTGTTCCTAATAAGACTGGAAACCTCGGATGGGATTAATTCCAGAGTGGAAAAAGCAAGCAAATCCACCCCCCCCCCGTCACAAGTCTTCGCACCCCACGAGATGATAAGTTACAATTTAATTCCATTCGAACTTTATCAATCTTATTAAGTACACAGAAGATGCATTTCTTGGAAATAACGAAACCTCGTTTATTGCTGCCTTCTTTTATTTTCATTTAACTGTACTTGGCACCGTATGTACCCTTCCCAAAAAGGCTCGATTTTCTTGGAAATTTCTGTTGTGAGTCGCCGTGCACTGGCTATAAGATCACTCACTACTGGTCTGTCACCTCGCGCCACAGTTCAGCTGTCGTGTGAGTCCTGACGCACATGACGTCACACAAATTCATTACCAGAGATCGGAAACAACCCTGTATATTGTATAAAAGTCAATAACAATGTTGGCCATCGGCGTGGATCAGTCTGCTGAGGCGCTTGCCTGCCGATCAGGAATTGCGCTCGGGCTGATTAAGTGGTTAGTTTTTCCGAGATTTTCCCCAACCGTAAGGGAAATGTCAGATAATTTTCCTGTTCCTATAACATCTTCATCAGTTTCTTGCATCAAGGCTATCTCTGAAAGAGTTAAAGTTTTACGTGAAGGATCTATGATTC
This sequence comes from Periplaneta americana, assembly GCF_040183065.1. Taxonomy (NCBI): domain Eukaryota; kingdom Metazoa; phylum Arthropoda; class Insecta; order Blattodea; family Blattidae; genus Periplaneta; species Periplaneta americana. Next base: position 79,538,362 of record NC_091123.1, on the reverse strand, counting down.
TCACTGATGAAGCAACGATGATCCCCGCTGTAGCAGTTGACTGTGTGGACCGTTTGCTAAGAGAGATTATGAAATGTAACGATCAATCATTAGATAATATTCCAATGGGTTGAGAAGTTATTCTTTTCTGTGCTGATTTGAGGCAGGTATTGCCAGTGGTGCCAATGTCAAGCCGAGTTCAAATCCTGGAATCCTACATTCAGAAGAGTAAAATTTGGAACTCCTTTATTATTCTTCATTTGACCCAAAAATATGCGAGCCAATGTCAATGAACGAGCATTTTCTGAGTGGTTACTTCAATTAGGAAATGGAACACATCAATCTAATAATCTTGGTGAAAATATTATTAAAATACCAAATGACGTTATATGCAAGGAAAACTCGGTTGTCAGCCACGTTTTTGGTATTACATTAAATACTGGCATCGTTGATGAATATTCGACTCGAGTTACTGTGTGTCCTGTCAGTGACAATTGTTATGAAATCAATATGGAAGTGATGCATTTAATTGTAAGGGATTCCAAGGAGTATTGCAGTGTCGACTCAATCACCACAGTTAAAAATATATTTTACTTACTTACTTACTGGATTTTAAGGAACCCGGAGGTTCATTGCCGCCCTCACATAAGCCCGCCATTGGTCCCTATCCTGAGCAAGATTAATCCATTCTCTATCATCATATCCCACCTCCCTCAAATCCATTTTAATATTATCTTCCCATCTACGTCTCGGCCTCCCCAAAGGTGTTTTCCCTCCGGTCTCCCAACTAACACACTATATGCATTTCTGGATTCCCCCATACGTGCTGCATGCCCTGCCCATCTCAAACGTCTGGATTTAATGTTCCTAATTATGTCAGGTGAAGAATACAATGCGTGCAGTTCTGCGTTGTGTAACTTTCTCCATTCTCCTGTAACCTCATCCCTCTTAGCCCCCAGATTTTTTGATAACAGACTAGATGAAAAAAGCTTCTCAACCGAATTCTGCGTTTAATTTCCTCCCGAGTGTCATTTATATTTGTTACTGTTGCTCCAAGATATTTGAATTTTTCCACCTCTTCAAAGGATAAATCTCCAATTTTTATATATCCATTTCGTACAATATTCTCGTCACGAGACATAATCATATACTTAGTCTTTTCGGGATTTACTTCCAATCCTATCGCTTTACTTGCTTCAAGTAGAATTTCTGCGTTTTCTCTAATCGTTTGTCGATTTTCTCCTAACATTCACGTCATCCGCATAGACAAGAAGCTGATGTAACCCGTTCAATTCTAAACATATACCTGCCATTAGAATATCTAAATTATCCAATACACAAGCAGCTATTGTTGCCTCAGGCTACTAGTTTATTCTATTGCCTTTTATTTTATATAATTAATAAAATTAGCATTACCCCAAGTTATCTGATCATCTCCGTTCTAATCATTATAATGTTATGCAATAATGATAATGATAATGATGATTATAATAATGCTAACTAAAATTTCTTTGTTTCGGATAGTAGTTCGAAATTATAAATTTATTTGAAGTTTCTAAATCATGTGATTTGTCATTTGTTGCAAATTAATATTTACTAATACATCTTATTAAAGAAGTACACAGTAAAGCCACAACAAGAACACATCATCATACGCTTCAATGCACACACATATAATATAATCACGTCAAACTTTTTCATCTCTTCAAATACTAAACATGTGTTGACCTTTACGTAAGTTCATCGCATGTACACACTGATTACGAATCCAAAACGATCAACATCAAATTGGCATACTAAAACGTACCAATATGAATGAACACTGCACTCATCCCACACGTACATAATATAAGTCAAGAATCATCTCATAAAGAATCATACATAGAAGATTCCAACAAAACAAATTGTATTACATATAAAACATACATTATTACAACATTGTAAATATTAATTACAACATCAGCAATACTTAGGCCTACATAAAATACACGTCAACTATATCACATATACATAAGTAGAAACTTTATATTTTTATCAATTTTATATATTAATAATGCTATGCAACAAACACGAAATATGTAACATGAGTTCTATGTATTTTATATTAAATTTTATGTTTGCATATTACATTTTCCGGCAAGTCAGCAAAACCATACACAAATCAGTCAAATTGAACACATTCCTTACAACGAACGATATTAGACTCTTATTACATGATTTTAATTATTTTAATTTATTGTTATGTTTATCACAGTGAATACTATATTGGACTTACGTTTTATATATCGTTGTAACATTTGAAATCTGATGATGCCGTATAGGCGAAAACGTTAATGTATTTTCTTTAGTAAGATGTATTAGCAAATATTAATTTGCAACAAGATAAATCATATGATTGAGAAACTTTAAATAAATTTATAATCTTGAACTGATTTATCTGAAAAATCAAAATGAATGGTAAGATAGTAGTGCGAACAAAGCGTAATGTACCTTGTCTAAATCATTGGGGGAGACGATGAGTGAAATTTCTGTTTTGTTTATTTTTTTGAGCTAGAGACTTTATTTTTTGTACAGCTCTGTACAGATACTCTTATTTATATAAGTAATCATGTGTTTAAGTTTCATGTTTATAGGTTTAGTAGTTTAAGAGTTGTTTAAAAAAGTAATAATTTGCATATTTAAAAAAAATTCATCTCTCCAAATTTTAAGTATCACGTCTGGTTCTTTTCTTACAACGCCTTTGATCTTTTTAGAAAGTTCCTATGTTCTCACAGTTTTTAGTTTTACCTCGTAAAATAGGGGAAAGAATTAATCCTAGTCTATTCAAATGTATAAAATTACGGAGTAGAAGCACTCATTTTATTTTTATTAAAAATTATTTTAAATTTTGAAAATGTACACTTTAAAGAATATGCAGTAAAATTTCAGCCTTCCAGCATAAAATTTGTGAAATCTTTAGCATTGTGAATGCAGAGAAGAGGGAGGGGGGAAGTGCGGGAAAATGAGTTAAAAAATCTGCATGAATTTAAAACTTAATGAGCACGGCCTTTTTAAAGAAGGCGTAATTAGTGGCACAAGCACCGTAGAGTTATAAATCTTTGCCAGAGTGTGAAGTAGGCATCATAGCTTCATTTTCTACAAAAACGAAAAGTGTGATTAAAAAAAAAAAAGAAAAACAAATTTTCACCCGTCTACCCCCTTAACACTGAGAATGTAAAATACTATATCTCTACTTTATGTAACTCCATGACATTATTTACTTACTGGCTTTTAAGGAACCCGGAGGTTCATTGCCGCCCTCACATAAGCCCGCCATTGGTCCCTATCCTGAGCAAGATTAATCCATTCTCTATCATCATATCCCACCTCCCTCAAATCCATTTTAATATTATCTTCCCATCTACGTCTCGGCCTCCCTAAAGGTCTTTTTCCCTCCGGCCTCCCAACTAACACTCTATATGCATTTCTGGATTCGCCCATACGTGCTATATGCCCTGCCCATCTCAAACGTCTGGATTTAATGTTCCTAATTATGTCAGGTGAAGAATACAATGCGTGCAGTTCTGTGTTGTGTAACTTTCTCCATTCTCCTGTAACTTCATCCCTCTTAGCCCCAAATATTTTCCTAAGCACCTTATTCTCAAACACCCTTAACCTATGTTCCTCTCTCAAAGTGAAAGTCCAAGTTTCACAACCGTAAAGAACAACCGGTAATATAACTGTTTTATAAATTCTAACTTTCACATTTTTTGACAGCAGACTGGATGATAAAAGCTTCTCAACCAAATAATAACAGGCATTTCCCATATTTATTCTGTGTTTAATTTCCTCCCGAGTATCATTTATATTTGTTACTGTTGCTCCAAGATATTTGAACTTCTCCACCTCTTCAAAAGATAAATTTCCAATTTTTATATTTCCATTTCGTACAATATTCTCGTCACGAGACATAATCGTATACTTTAACTCCATGACATTAGAAAAATTAAATCTCATATGGTTACAAAACTTAAAATTTTCAGAACTCAGTCATTGTAGAAGTCTGCGATCTTGTATTCAGTCCGTATCTTATTAAAATCCGTCCAGAGTGTAACTATAGTGAAATATAACCCTTTAATTAATTTATGGCTCTGCATGACACATTTTGAAAGTTCTACACATCTCAGCGTAAGTTATCGTTTATTAAGGTTCCATGCCTGCCCATAATGAAGGGTTAAGCTGGGTGGCGTTTGCAGCGGAGATATCTGCATGCTGATATGACAAAGGCAATAGTTCTTCTTTGACTTGCTTTGCTTCTCCAACAATTAAACTGGCCTTATCCTGAAGCGAGTAGGAAAATTGTGGCACGCAATCTATTATACAAGTATATCTCACGATCAACTTTACGACGTGTTTAGTGTAGATGATACTTTGCCAAGTTGTAGCGTTGAGAAGGCCTGTGATGAATGGTTCTCAGTTTAGCTCAGGGGAGTATGAAGCTCTTGCATTGTACTGACTCTAGCATTAGTTACCGGATGTCCTACCAATCGCAACATTCAAAAACACGTGATATTATTTTATTTTTTGCATTATTTAACGCCTTTAAACAACAGACATCGTTCAGTATTAATGTATTATACTGGTGCAGAAAGACGCGCAGGAAACTTGTCACAAATACTGCCAGATATAGTGGCGTCGAAAACTGCACTTCTCAACAAACTAGGGTTCTCAGATGATTCCAGACCAATGTCGCCAACTATACACCAACAAGGCGCCAGAAAGTAGCCAGTTATCTCTGAAGTTGATAGTGAAAGGAGTAAAGAACTTTAAAAAAACCTTAGAGTAATTATGAACATAACCATTTATATTCTTTCATAAATTTGTAATAATTTTATTGTTAATATTATTTAATACAAAGATACCGGATCATTAAATGTACGATAAATGGTGTGCGCTTCCACATAAAGGAAAAGGTGTTATTTTTATTTCAAGAATATACTCCCCGAAATAAATGGATTTTTTTCTAAGGAGGGTCTGTCTTCCTCTGAATGGGGGGACGCAATTAAGATGAATGCTAACATAGCATCAGTGAAAAGTCTTCATGGGAGATCTTTGGACGGTTTCCGTTGCAGATACTGCAACGAGATTGAAACCTTAGCACACGTCCTAGGATCTTGGCAGCATGAAGAACTCCTGAGAAATTCATGCCATCATAATATCCGAAAACTAATAGCACAGACCCTTAGAAAAAGATCCTTCGAGGTCCATGAAGAGGTGCACTGCGTTGCGTCTGAAGGCGGCGGAATTAGAAGAGCGGATATCGTGGCTTTAGACAAGACTAATAGTAAAGCCTTTATACTGGACCCAACTGTTAGATTTGAGATGAGTCAGACCCAACCATCCGAGGTCAACAAAGAGAAACAACATATTTATGAGCCTACTATTCCGTATTTTCGAGAAAAATATCATATGGAAGGCACCTGGGAAGTACATGGTTTAATGATCGGAGCGAGGGGCACCATCCCACGATCAACTGTAAACACTATCAAAACATTTGGAATCCATGATATCGTTCCAAAAATAATTATTTATAGCATTAAAGGGTCTGTGGCAATTCTGAAAAATCATTTATACGGAATATCATAATGCCCCCCCCCCGCTTTCTATCCGTTACTGTGTGATTGTTACAATATATGTACAAATTATTAATTCTAAAATTTAAGCTCTAAGTTCACATTTCAATTTGACTTATCTATTTACTGTAATCGTTATTATTCGTATATGTGTATTATTCTGTGTTTTTTGGTAACCCAGGATGCCTGAGCAGACTATTTCTTGGAAATAAATTATATATCAGCTATGATGTATATCTTTGATACTTGTATTTTGCTGTTTGTTCAACCTGTATTCTGCTGTTTACAGATATTACATACTTTAAAAATTGCTTCATTCGATTTTTTCTTAAAATCTATAGCTCCTTGAAGCCAATCTGAAAATATTGATTTTTCTGCATTAGGTGAGTCTGTAGTCTGATGGTGCATTTTTAAAATGGTAATGATTTTGAATTATGACTAAATACCAGTACCAAATTTTGAGGCTTGAATATATAATTTTAATTAAACTACAATTATCTTTAGCCCATGCCGGTTCTCCCACTTCTTGTACCAAGTGAAAGAATATGATAAATGCTAATAGTCCCGCTAAATCGCTGAATTCCCGCTATTATTAATTAAAGGCTTACTGCTCAACATAGTTTCTATTAATTATTGAAGTTTAGAAATAAAGCATAGAAATGAATTTCATGTAGGCCTATTTTAAACTAAAAGTTTAATTGATAATATAATCCACTTATTTAATCCATTAATGCATTAATTCCACTTAGTTATGTGATTAAAACATCATTGTAAATCACAAATCATACAAGTTGTAGATTCCCGTGCCAAAGCAACCTTGAACGTTACTCTGCCTTCTTTTGAAAATGAACGGAACTACAATAACTGATCAATATTTACGTTCTGAAGAATATTACGTACAATGGATCTCAGTCTTGTGAAAAAAAAGTTTTAGTTCTATTATTTTCATAATTTTAACATTAAAGATGCCAGAAAAGTAGCCAGGTCGCTTTTAACATTAAAGATGCCAGAAAAGTAGCCAGGTCGCCAAGTGGAAATTTTCGTCTCCACAAGGAACATAAAAGGCGCCAGAATGGCGACAAGTAGTCACATTTGGCAACTCTGCAACTAACCAAACATTAATAAAGAGCAACCTAGAAGTTGTCGGTTACATTTACTATTAACAACGATGTGAATTGCACCTAAACAATACACTTTAAGACTGCTGTGCTGAAATAGACCAGTCAGAGCATAGTAAATAATATCAAGCAACGTGATCATGTGGACTGTGGACCAATAAGAATCTCACCCCATTCCATAACCACTTGTCCAACGTAACAAGGAAACATTCTTAAGGGGGCAGATGAGAAAGTTATTTTTTACTTCCACTATCATAATAATGTCAAAAAAAATGCTTATACAAATTTTGGCCACTCTAGCGCAATTACGAAGGCCGCAGAAAAAAGTTTTCCTGGGCCCGTTTACAGAAATAAAACACAGTTTCATGGAAAGATTTATTGAAACAGATACCGCAATTGTTCAGCTATTTTTCAACATATTCTCCACCGGAACTGAGACATTTGTCACACTGTGGGGTCAAATTTTATATCCCTGTGTCGTGGAAGTCTGTCGCCTGGGATCGGAACCAGTGTGTGACAGCCGTCTGCACCTCTCTGTCGTTTCCATGGTATGACAATTTACGAATGTACACAGTTGTACATTCCAACAAAATTAGTGACACTTTAAGTACACCATTATTATTTAAAACCTATCACAATTTTCTACAAAGAAGAGAATGAAGTAAATCGCTTTCGTAAATATGTGTTATACCCTATTTGTTTTAGTCACCTGATTATACCGAGCAATGTTTTCATTCAAGCATATCAGTGCTCTGTACAAGTCCCTGTACTACTCTGAGTTAATATAGACAACATGACTTTTATAACACGCGACGTACTTAACTTCATAGTTTCGGTGTCCGAACTTCCATCCCTAGTGATCAGGGCTTTTAGCTAGCAGAATACGACTTGCTGGCGCCCGGTGAGATGATTTTTAAACCTAGGTAGACCATATAAGTAAAACCAGAGACTTATATTCCACTATAAACTCAATTTCAGACAAAATATAACATAAACCAAAATGCTAAAAATTATGAGTATTGCCCATTTATCTGTCCTTCTTGGGACTTGCAAGACTTGTTATGCGTAACATTCAAATAGCTGTATTTCCACACCCATTGAAAATTGGACTTATTAGCTTTGTTTATATGAACTTTTTTTTTTTTTTACTCAGAATAGTCCACGCTACCTCCCACTAAAGTACTTGCTATTCTTCCTGAAGCATCATGTATAGGTCTACAATCTACATGAACGTTTCTATTTAAACTAAAAATGTGTGATTGTTATTATTGGATCGTGTCATTGCAGATCTGATCCTTGAGAATAGATTGCATTATGAATCCAAAAATTTGAAATCCTTTTATCCTCTGATTCAACCGTTATTCTGCCACTCCTGATCATAAACCAGTTTGCCGAGCCATACATCAGTAGTGCGACAACTACTACGTCGTAAAATTTCAACATTGTTTCTTGTTCTTGTTTTAATGTTCTTTCTATTGTACCACATATTTTTGGGTTGACTTAGTTTTTATGAAATGTTGTTGTGACTGTAAACAATAAAACAAAAGTATGTTGCATCCTAAATATTTCGAATGTTATTCTTTGCTCCAAAGTTTATACATTATTATTTTTTCACAACTGAATCATGGATTGAAGAAACCCCACATGTCCATTTGACTAAATTTTTCGGAAGCACAAAAATATTATCTTCAAAAGCCTTCGCTATTTTGAAGTGACTATTTTTTATTAATAAGTTTTAGTGTTTTATCGGGATTAATATTTTTATTTTTCTTATTAGCTAGTTTATTCTGTATTAATTATAAAGTTTTACATAAATATGTAATTAATTAATCACTGTTCCATGACAGTTACACTGTACTTGTCATCGTACGTTTCCAGGGTGTCAGCCAAGTGCTCGTTGTCTCGCGGCTTCTTGAGCTGCTTCTTGCGCTGGTTCGGTTTCTTATGCTTGTGGAGTGTCGCCTTCTTGGGTCTATGATCTTCCATGGAGCGGGTTCCCTGTTTCTCCAGATATGCCTCTATCTTCAGATTATCCGTGCTCTCAACTGCCACAGAACGCCAGAGTTTCTGGAACTCATCGTCCACAGGCAGAGCTGCTGTCTTGTTTGTGAAGAACACAATCTTCTTCTTGTCAATCGGTCGCGAGATGTATAATGATCTCATTCTGCAAAGCCTTGAGAGTTTTATTACAATGTGGCAAAGATTCCTGAACGTCTTCCAACAGAATTCCTTCAGACTCTTCAAGTCTTGTTGCGTCAACAAACGCAGTTGATTCCGGTATTAGGCCAATATTTTGAATTTTAAAAATAAAATATTTCCTCCAAAGCCAGTGTTTGAGGAAATGTCCCCATAACACTGGCAGCATTCCCAGTGTTTGACATACATGAACTTAACCCTTAACTTGGCAGAGCTTCATTTCTCACACTAGTTTATTAAACCTTGTCGAACCGTAAAGAAAACAACTATCGCAATGTCCATATTTTTATATGTTATACAATATTATAGTATTGTGAAATTTTAATTTTCTTACCAATTTTTATCTATTGTTCTATTAAAATTATAGTATATAGCCTATTAATCTGTTGTATCCTATAGGATACATTGTCAATTTAAGGGTTAAATTTTTTCTTTAGTATTTTCTGAATTGTCTGGACATGTGGGACTGTGCACTTCACGAATAGTAACTATCACTACTATATATCTTTAAAATGATCTTAGGTAAAGAAGACGGAGAAGAAAAATATTTTTTATCTTATGAAATACTTTAAATGTGGTCTATATTTAAGCCAAGAAGGCTATTGCTATATTTCGCTTAACAACCGGACACGATTGTCTCACCTCTCATCTGCATCGAATTAATATCTACCAGCATCCACAGTGCACCCTCTGCAGAAATCGGAACTCCATCATGGATAAAGAACATTTGCTACAATGCCCGGCAATAAAGAAAATAGATGTTGATTTACCATCGCAGCTCACCAAATACTATTGGGAAGCCAGCAGGAGAATGGAAGAAATCCAAGATCCTTAGCATTGGTCAACAACAACATATTTAAGCTAAGAAATTTTAAAAAGTACTCGGACATGCAAAGAACGCAAAGTTATATGAATAGCATATTTAATTCTTCAAATTCTTTTAATACTATAAAAAACGAAGAAAAGCAAACTGATTTTTTTTTTCTAAAATATTCCATATGTCCTGGATTTGTGGTGTTCCTGCAATTTCCTGCAATACACTTTCACAAATTGCTGCTATGAAATGTACTGTACACTGAGCATTGGGCATGTAGGATTTCTGTACCACTTGAAAGGCCTATGTATGAATATTATAACCATATGAAAAACTGAATTTGAAAAAAAAGTGACTTGTGGGGTTTCTGCAATTCATGTTTCAACTGTTGTTGACCTATAAAGGCCATGTCTACATAATTTCGTCAAATTTAATATTTTGTCATATTCTGATGATCTCGCTTAAAATATTTGGACTAATGAAAATAAGCTCATAATTCTCATACTTTGATCACGTAATGTTTCCGTTTAAATCGTATTATTATGTCGTGTTTATTTTGAAACTAATCTTCTCACACCATTAGTGTAATAGCAGCCTTGCCTGGAAGAGAGCTTTATCTTGTTCTCTTTTGAGCGTACCGCTCATGTCTGCTCGTGAATGATAACGATTAATCTATTACAGCGCACCACGTGCGTTTTTAATATTCGTGAGGCGTAGCGCTGCATACCGCCACACAGAGCTCCCCCTAGGGGTCAGTTGTCGAGTTGGTTTTAGAAACTCGCAGCCCTCGTTAATATGTATCCGATACACTAGTTTGATTTGTGGAGTGTCTTTCATTGGAATTCAAGCGTACAAAACCCGCTTAATATGGAAGTCCTGCTATTTATATTCTCTAAGTAAATATACAAGGGAAATGTTGACAGAAAGCGTAATTAATTTTTTTCCAAGTCTGTCTTAAAATAGTGTTGGAATTCTTATAATGTATGAAAGTAGAAGCGTATATTAATTTTTTTAAATTAAGGATGTTTGTACGAGTTTATAACAACATATAGAAATTTTGAGAGTTTCTTTTTATTTCGATTTTGTTTTAAATTCCGGTCTTATATCATATTCGTCTTTGTTGCTGAGGGATTTAACGGATAGTGTAATACTCGCCACTACTACCTGAATTTACAATTTCTTCCATAAAATACACCACATGTTATGAGAAATATTAAGGCCGATTGTATGGTGAAGGATGGGTGGAACGGAGAAAAATTCTCTCCGGCACCGGGACTCAAATCCAGGTTTTCAGCTCTACGTGCTGACGCTTTATTCACTAAGTCACACCGCATTCCAGTTCCGATGTCGGATTGAATCCTCTCAGTTTAAGTTCCACTTCTTAGTTTCCCTTTAGTGGCCAACCCTCATGCACTGTCACAGATATGTGACCGTGGCACAATCTCCAACACACTATGTGCAGAGATGCACTCATTACGAGTGACTAAGTCTCGTTACACAATTGATGATATCTATCTAGCGAGAAATGTGTTGCGAGAAAGAGGCGAAGAGTCCTCCTCCACACACTTGGCGAGTTCTCGCTAATGCAGAGAGTATTCTTCTGATTGTAGTAAGCACTCATTGGGGGAAATAGTACAGGTTATGTACAGTATATTGTCGTACTTCACAAATGATGTAGCCTATGAACTCCACTACGTTGAATCTGAATCTTCAGATGATGGAGAATGAAGTTATATGAACATATTTTGTTAATTAAAAGAAAATGTAGGCCTAAAATTAAAGCCAGAAAAGTCTCGATAAGAAATCACATTATACCTCACGAAGATAAAGGCGAATTTCGATCACTGATTTCGGTCTTTCGGATTTGGATGATGATGCGTTTAGGTGTTATTTCAAGTTGAATAGACCTCAGTTTTTTGCATTTCATAATATATGATAGAGGATTCTGTGCTACGTTCTGATTAAAATTATGCAAACTGTTAAGACATATATATATATATATATATATATATATATATATACAATTTCAAATGTTATAATTAATACTATTGAAGCTCATCAAAATAAAATATAGCCCTATTTATTTTCAGATCATCTGATATTTGTCTCCAGATTTCTTCTTTAAGTTTCGTGTTTTTATAGTTTTCATCCCCTGTCTTGTATAAATAGGCCTACGGATGACATCATACAAGTTTGATAAGTTTCTGACTGCAATTATCAGCCTTCTTTTCTCATTGTCAATAAAAACAATACAATTTATCGCCACATGTAATATTATTTCTTCATCTTTTTCTATATTCAATCGTCATAAAGAGTATACATGTCAAACATCTTTGATAAATGTGTCAAGAAATTTCACTGAACTACCGATTTCAGAAGGAAATTCGCTCGAGGTTTTCGCCTCGAACAAGAATCTCTTCCATTATGTGGACGTCCGTTTGAATCCATGTTATTAATCTTTGAATTTTCTCGCAACATATTTCTCGCTAGCTAGATCTCTTCAAGTGTGTAACGGGTCTAAGCGGCCGGGATCCGGCGGAGCGAGCGCAGTCTTAAATCACAAAGTGTTTATTTACGCATATCATATTATTATGATGTACCAAAGTACACGTGATATTTCCGTGCAGGAATTCTGCATTAAATAATATGACGAAGGATGGGTGGAGAGGTGTTGGACATTGTGCCACTGTCACACATCTGTGACACAGTGCATGAGGGTTGGCCACTAAGAGGCGGAACTTAAACTGAGAGCATTCAATCCGGCATCGGAACTGGAATCCGGTGTGGCTTAGTGAATAAAGCGTCAGCACATAGAGCTGAAGACCCTGTATCGAGTCCCGGTGCCGGAGAGAATTTTTCTCCGCCCCACCCATCCTTCATCATATGGTAAAGCAGAATTCCTGCACGGAAATATCATATGTACTTCGGTACATAATAATACGTTTGTATGGCGTTATAACATCCTATAGAAATTTTGGAATTATTTTCTGTTTATTTCGATTTTGTTTTAAACTTCAGGTCTTAGGCTATATCATGTTCGCCTTTGTTACCGAGAGATTTAATGGATGCTATAATACTCTCCACTACTACCTGAATTCACAATTTATTCTATAAAATATGCCACAAATTATGAGAAATATTAAGGGAAAAGAGGGTATCCATTACATATAATGAGGACAACACCAATATAAAAAATACGCATTAACAAAGTTAATGGCCCTGGACAAATAAATGCAGAAATAGATATTGGTCTTGGACAAGGAAGTTCGGTCTCACCATTGCTTTTTAATATTTATATTGGCGACGTCGTCTTTAAATGGTAGAACATTTTAGATGATCATTTTATTATTGACGGATTAGTGAACAGTTTATTACTTGTTTGCTGATAACTTAGGAATTATTGCTAATTCGGAGGACCAGCTAAAGGAAGCAACATATAAGCGACATAAATAACAAACAAGTGAATGCAATTTAAAAATATCTCTTCAAAATACGAACGATATCTTTTTTAGAGTCTCAGCACAAAACATCGGAAATGGTAATAATATTCGATAAAGGCCTACTCGAAAAATTTAATAAGTTTCGGGAGTGAATGGTAATATGTTTGTAATACAGGGTGATTTACGAGGAATTACCGTCACTTACGGAGTTTATTTCCGAAGATATTCTGAGCAAAAAATGTAATATAAACATGTGTCCTAATCTCATGATTTTCAGTTACACTAAATTGAAATTGTTAGTAAAATACCTTTTTTCTTTAGTTTTAAAGGTAAAAAATTTTACAAATAGAGGATGAACTATTCAGAAATATCATTTCTTTAATTGGCTAGTGTTCTGAAGCTAAAAATGTGTTGTTAATTACTTTGTACAGATTTTGTTTTTCAATTTGTTAACTAAAAATTACATCGTTCTTACGCACTTACCACAAAAATTGTTAAAAATCATACGACTTCAGGAACTTGATTCTTTACAGTTTAATTATGCATTCTAATGTACAGTATTGAAGAATTTACAAGAGCGGCGTGATTTGTAACAACTGTTGTAATAAATGCGTAAGAAAATGTAATTTTGTAGTTAAAAATCGGAAAAAAATTCTGTACGAAGCAACTATGGAATTCACAACATATTTTTAGCTTCAGAATACTAACTAATTAAAGAAATAATACTCCCGAATAGTTAATTATTTATCTGTAATATTCTTTTACCCTTAAAACTTAAGAATAATGGTATTTTACATACAACTTCAAATTAGTGTAGCTCTGGAAATATTGAGATTAGGACAAATGTTTATATGATATTTTTTGCCCAAAGTGTCTTCGGAAATAAGCTCTGTAAGTGATGGTAAATCCTCGTGAATCACTGTGTATATAGATATGGAAATAAAAGTGAATAGATTCCAACAAATATGTAGGAAAAAAAAAAAACAAAAGACGAGAAACTGAACTACATTTCTATAAGACACTAGTGGACACTATATTACCCGACAAAGGCGAATAGAATCCTGAAGATGAGGTCGCTACCAGTACTGTATACATTGGAAACTGAACTTGAAACAGTACAGTCAGTCTATAGAGCATACGGAAGTGCTTACAATGCTTGCAGATGTCTTGAAATGAGGAAACGACAATTTTACATGATGACATTGATGATGATGATGATGATGATGATGATGATAATAATAATAATGATAATGATAAAATGCACTTGTGTCGGGTAACTGTTAGCATGCCTGACCGTGAAACGAGCGGGCTCGGGCTGAAATTCTGGTTGAGACAAGTTTTACCTGGTTGAGATTTTACCGGAATTTTCCCTCAACATATTAAGAGAAAATGCTGGTTTTATCGCCATTAAAAATGCATCCACCTCTACCGTGGCCGAGTGATTAAGTCTCTATGCTTTTCACCGTGGGGACCCGAGTTCGATTCCCTTTTAAGCCATGAAGGAATTTGTGGTGGACAAAGCGGGCGCGAGGGGTTTTCCTCGGGTTTCTCCCATTTCCTCTCACCATTATCATTCCATCAATATTTCACAACCACTCTCACTTTGCCTCTAATCAGGCCTCCAGAACAAAAAATGCCTTAGATTTGTACACAATTTGTTTAATAAAGGCTATTAAAAAGTAGCCTACATGTCTCTAAGCTCGGACTCACAAATATCTGTTAAAAAGCCATAATTATGGTCTATAACGAAAGTCGTTTGAATTATCTATTCTGTAGGAATAAACTAGCAACTCATTTGTCTAGGACGTCAGAGCTCTTTCAACACATCAATAGCGTCTCGTATCATGACGCAATTAAATTCTTGGGTAAACACGTGAATATATATTAGAAATAACAATTTGAAAAGTCCATTTTAATTACACTCATTGTCCTTCAAGAGCATTCATTAGATCCTGTACTAGTATAAATGCTTGCGAAACAATGGCATTCTTATACTAGGAAGCAGTTTATATTTTTATGAATGAAATATTCATTCATGCATTTATTCTGAGAAAAGAAGAGCTGTTGTTTAGTTGGTCGTATGCATGCCATGCTTTGTACTGCATCTAAATGTTACAATTAATATTGCGTGAGAGTGGGCACAACATTTTTATCTTCTTAGGTATCTAGATGTCATTGCTCAAGATTATATACAGGGTGTTAAAAAGTATCCAATATTTTAGGAGGTGCTAGTATGCATCAAAACAAGAAAATAATGTCTAATAAACATGGGCCCTACAACACATATTTTCTGAGATCTGAACACTTGTTTCATAGGAGGTGCTCTATGTGACGTCCATTCATGGCAATGCATTCTTCTGTCCTTCGGCGTAAGGAATCATGCACTCTTTGAAATTGACCTGGTTCCTTCATGTGTCCCTATAACCAAGTGTCTAAGGGATTTAGGTTGGGGGAAAGAGCAGGCCAAGGTGTGGGCTTCCCCAATCAATCCAGCGGTCCTGAAATGTTAGCGTCAGGTGTTCACACTCATTGCGGAGAAAATGTGCTGGTGTGCCATCGTACATAAACCACATCTTTAGTCTCTGATGATATGGCACATTCTCCAGCAAAGTCTCTGTGGTAGCACGTATGGCCCTATTAATCTATCACCAAGAACGCCTGCCCATACTTTGATTGAGAATCGGTGCTGATGCCTTGTTTCTTCAACTGCATGGGAATTTTCATCAGCCCACACATGCTGATTACGAAAATTCACATCATCATCTCTGCTGAACCTCACTCATATCCTCAACCAGACTTTTGTTTTTAGTATTTCTTACGACATATCATTATTCCATGCCAAGGGTGTCAACTACGGTATGATTATCTGGTAGTGTGCTGTATTGTAGGGCAGAGAACTGCATTGCCATAAATGACGTCACATTGAGCATCTCCTGTGAACAAGTGTTCAAATCTCAGAAAATATGTGTTCTAGGACTCATGTTTATTAGACATTATTTTCTTGTTTTGATGCATGCTATCACCTTCTAAAATATTGGATACTTTTTTTTTAACACTCTATGTGTATATATATTACTATGACTAGGTCTGAATGTGTATTTCGACTCCAGAAACATAAATTGTTTTTAGTATCAAATTGTATTCAAAATTTTACCCTTGAGAATAAATTCAATTAGGCCTACATATCTAAAATTGTAATGTCCTCCGTTTCAACAATGACCTTATCATTCCCAACCATAAACCAGTTTTCCGAGCCATACATTATTACTACTACAACCATTACCTCGAAAATTTTCATTATTTTATGCTTTCTTCCTCATATGCGTATTCTTCTTAATATTTTAGTTCCACAGCAAAATAGATCGAAGAGAATTCATTTGCAGATTAACAAGCGACGCGGCAGTAGATCTGCCTGCTTAGAAGATACTTGTGTAATATATTAGTGATTATAGGAATTTTTCTGAAGAAAATTACTAGTGAAGAGGATAGGCCTATGTTTCTTTAACAAAAAATCGTTCACGTAGGTAATAAACAAAATAGAGCAAAGAAATAAGAGAACCAAAAATCGGAGTACACGGTATCGGAAATAGCCGCAAGTTCCATGCGTGAATATATCGCTGATAGAATTGCTGTTAAGGTAAACGTCATCAGTGATAACATCTCTTCTTTCCAGATACCCTGAAAATCCGGTACATCTTCATTGTGCTGAGACTCCTGGGCGCAGCCGTCATGTATGGATTTACTTATTATAGTAACCTCGTGCTTTATCGTTTACTATTTGCTGTTTATATCCTCGCTTCCATCTGTACTGCATGTGCCTCGACATTGTGAATTTCCTCTCTTTACTCAATTTCACACGCGATTTTTTTCAATTCAACTTGTTGACTGCTCATTTTTTCCAGTTGAGATTGTAGCCTGGATCATTACGATTCGTTTAACATCACTGCGAAAGTTCTATCGCTTCGCATTTTCGAGTTAGATTGCCTCGGAAGTCGCATTATCCGCTAATTCCTGCCGTCAAAGTCACGTTGTTTGATACACTGATTCTTCTTCTGTCGATCGCAGTTTATAGGCCATTCGTTATCTCGTGAAGCTAACCTGCGCGTAAGGGGAAGAAAAAAAGTGGACTGAAAAGCTTCCCTCCCTCACTCGCTATGTTTCACTTGCAGCTATAGCTTGCTCACTTACATCCAACATAAGGTTCTTACTGTAAGCTACGGCGCACTCATTCATTTGGTTTTACGAGATAACGAATGACCTATACTCCATTGGAATAGGTAGTGTAGTTTAGAAATTATAGGCAAAACTCGCCTCAAAATGTGTCGGTCGACGTTCTGGGATAGACTCTAGTACTGGACCGAACTTACAGACGTATTCACATCAAAAAAGAAGAAAAGGAAGAAAGTAACAGAATGAGAAAATGGTAGAAAAGAGTGTGAAAAGCAAAGAAAGGGTGTCCATTGAAAGGAGAATGTGTTAATTAGAAAGAAAGAAGTAAAATAATATGAAAGAGGGAGTTTGTAAGGCAGATAGAGGGGTTAAGAAAAAGAACGGTTGGATGAAAGATGTATTTAAGGGAGAGGAAGAGCATATATGGAAGAGAGAGAAAACGTGTATGGAGGAGTTAGAAATAAGCCCTCGTAAAACAATTTATAAATTCGTTAATCTTAGATGCTGTTTACCCATTAGAGTTCTACGAAATGTTTATTCGGCCATTTTTCAGTCTATCATTCAATATGGCATTATTCTTTGGGGTGGAAGTCCGTTAAATTGACTACAAAAACGAATAATTAAAATTTGTTTCAAGAAATGTTTTGATTATCCAACTAAATTAATTTTTTTCTGAATTTAATGTATTTAATATTGAACAAATTTATAAATATTCTCTGTTAAAATTGTATCATAAAAATCGTAACAAGTTTATATTACAGGCACAAGACGAAATAATAATTCAACATTAGTAGAACCTAAATGTTTCATATCTGCTGGTCTAAAGCATAATATTCATTTTGGCCCTCGGTTATATAATTCTTTAGCTAAATTACACCCAGCACTTCTAACTTGTAACCCACTAACATATAACAAGAAAATTAGAAACATGTTACTTTCTTCAATTTGATTAAATAAATTTATAGCCTATGTGTATGAATTAATCAGCCTATATTATATTAGCCTAAATTTGTATTCTATAATTTCGGAATATATATTTTTTCATAAATTGTCCTACTTCATTCACGTACGATATTATTCTTCTCTATGTTAGTATTATATTATAGAATTTCATTGTAGCTATAATGTTAATTTTAGTTCCTATTTTATTTTCTATATTCCTCTTATATTAATATATTATATTATAGTACAATATAATATATAATGTTATATTATATTATATTACATTATATAATTTCACTGTAGCTATAATTTTAATTTTAGTTCCTATTTTGTTTTCTATATTCCTCTTATATTAATATATTATATTATAGTACAATATAATATATAATGTTATATTATATTATATTACATTATATAATTTCACTGTAGCTATAATTTTAATTTTAGTTCCTATTTTATTTTATTTTCCATATTCCTCTTATATTAATAACATATCTGAACTGCTGCTCATTCAGTTCTCAAATTTTGTTAATATTATTGTATCCTCTTTTTATATTGATTGTATTATTTTATTTCTATTTCTATTGTTGTAATTATATTCTGTAGTGTGATGTATTATTCTGTATATAAATTATGATAAAAATTATGATGTGCGGAAAAGAGGTACAGTACGGAGTTGTGTGAGAGGGGAGAGATGATTGGAAAGAGGAAGGATGTACGTTGATGAGGGAGAGAGGAGTGGATAAGAGAGGAAGTGGCGTGGATGAGAGAGGAAGGAGATACGTGGAGGAGAGGGGTGCGTGAATCAAAGAAGAAGGAGTGTATGGATAAGAGAGTGCGTGCACGAGAGAAGAAGGGCACGGGTGGATCAGAGAGAGAGAGTGAGTGAGTGAGTGAGAGGGAAAAGAGAGACGAGAGAGTGCGTGGAGGAAAAAGAGAAAGTCAGGAGAGTGAGTGGCGAGAAGAGAGAAAGGATGTATGGGGGAGAGAATATAATAAAAAGGTCATATAATAGGATTACTTGAAGAGAAAGTGAGGAATATAAATCAAAATTAAAGAGTACCGATAATAGAAGAGTAGAAAAAAAATGTTGTTTTATTTAACGACGCTCGCAACTGCAGAGGTTATATCAGCGTCGCCGGATGTGCCGCAGGAGTTCTTTTACATGCCAGTAAATCTACTGACATGAGCCTGTCGCATTTAAGCACACTTAAATGCCATCGACCTGCCCCGGGATCGAACCCGAAACCTTGGGCATAGAAGGCCAGCGCTATACCAACTCGCCAACCAGGTCGACTAGAAGAGTAGATATTAGGATAATATGAAAATGATGGAAGAGGAGAACAGAGATGAAAATGAATAAAAGAAATCACGAGTAAAATTATTATTTCATAGCTTGCCAACTTCTTGTTTGGCGTTACTTTTTTTCGAGAAGTGTTTGCGAGAACAAGTTCTAACATTTTCTGCCGAGAGAAATAGGTACAGAAAACAAATAGTATGTGAACATCCTTTATTAGTCTGGAATCCGCATGGATATCGTTCTTGCATCCGTACGCGTATCATCTGGAAACATTATGAAGCCTATGCCATATTTCAGGAATAGTTAGAAGACAAATAGAGAGCGGTTCCATTCTTCATATGCATTCCTGTTTATAAAATGAAGCAGAAGAGGAATAACAAGAGCACAAGTTGTTTTCTTTTTAGCAACTTACTAGGCTTTGCGATTCTTTTGAGATAGCGACTTCGGCGGCTCGCCTTTGTGAGCAGAACGGTAACTACAACAGAACTTTTCTGATGTGTTCCACTGCAATGAATCAGTTTTTTATTCTTCTCCATCTTCCTTCTCCGCCTCCCCCCTCCCCTCCACCAACTTTCCTATACGGGAGAAAACAGACATCACACACAAACTCAGCATGCAAGTTGCATAAACAATGAAGCTAACTATTATTCTTATGTATTTGTATGATGAAGACCTTAAAAAAAGGGGTAAAACTTCTTCGGTCTCTTTAAAATAACGCGCCGTGGTTGAAAACCGTGGGAATCTTTCAGAAGTCACCGCCAAATTTGTATCTGGAGGTAGCGAAACGAGTTCATTACTTTGACTTGATTATTTTCTGTAGCATTGTTTCGTTTTTGTTTTTGTTGCTCTAGTGTCGACCCTGGAAGTATAGGCATTCAATTTACAAAGGTTGTTAGTGACTCCCATGACAACAGATCAATGAATCTCTACCTTACGCTGGCCATATGTTTTGTCGAAACTAATATTAACTTCCATACGTTATGCTCTCACCATTATAAAAACGATAAATTTTATTGCAATAAATTTGAAGGAAATTTTCTTTTCAACGCAAGATGATGTAGCCATCGCAGGCATCCATTAACAGTTAGGAAGTACCGGAAGCTGGGAAGTAGCATCTGAACAAAGAGACAGGAATTCCATTCTCGACAGATTTTCTGGAATTTGGCGGGAATGCATCAAAATAAAATTAAGAAAGGAACGACGATTCTCAAATTACACTGAAGAACGTTATGTAATGTATTTGTAAATGTAGTTTACAATTTTATTTTTATTACAGTATATTCGCACATGTACCCGGCACGCTTGCTTTCGCGCTGACATAGCTTATCTCTAAATGACGTAACAATTTTCTTGCCTAAGCTTAATAGTTAACTCTTTCGCTCCCAGCGTAGCCTGTAAGCTCCATGTTCTTTGAAAGTCAGAAGTTCTTATGAAATCGTACGAATGTCAATCAGACCTAATGTAGCTTATAACTTACGAGTCTATATTCCTGCCAGTTTTTAAAAATAATCTAAAATCAATTTAAAATATTCATTCGATGCACAAATAGGCATACAGGTTGGATGAAAGGTCGCTTTCTCGGAACACCTTCCTTACATTTAATTACATTCAATTTACATTTGACTACACATTCCTTTACAGATTTTGTTCAAAATGGAGCTCTGTTCCTCGATACTCAATTCAAACGTTTAGACACTGATTTACAGATGAGAGAACATAACTCACGATTTTAATCGATTTTCACGAATGACTGTTCGATCTGTCGCAACTGATGGAGATCCTTCGGTTTGTGAGTAAAAACATCATTTTTCAGGATACCCCACAGCGAAAAATCATATGGCGTCAGGTCGCATGATCTGGATGGTCATTCTGTTGTGCCACAACGGCCAATCCATGGCTGGTTCAAGAAGTCCTTCACTCCTACACCAAAATGAGAGGTGCTCCACCCTGTTGCCATATCAACTACATATCGGAAAAACGAGGACTGTTTTCAAGATATGACATCGGAAAAACACTTGACGCATGAACATGGTTGCCAACCCACTATTTATTATACCAGGTATTCATTTGTTCAAGTTATGACATATGTATATGTGTACAAATATGAAACTTAAGAACGAATATTGGGGAAAGCGACTTTTGAACCACCTTGTATAGAAAAGTGATTTTTTTCTATCAACAAAACCTTTTGAGTGTGAAAGGGTTAATAAATTGTACCAAAACTTCTAAACCATAAAAGCTAGCTAAAGTCTGAATATAAATTCGGAAAGCTCGTGTTTACTTACGTATTTCACTTGTACTTTGGGCGTGGCAAGCTACTGAGGTTTAGAACTGATCCAAAAAATGTTGCATGTTTTCAGTAATTCTATAGTATTGTATAATATATGCATTATGATATGAAATAAATTACTTATAAATCTCTTTATATTTACTATTTAATTTACATATTACAATTTTGTGTTGTCTGTCTTTTACAGCTACTGATCTATTGGCATTTAACGATGTTACGAGATAACGTTACTACAGTAGGGCTGGCTGGTACATAAACGTTATTCAATATTAATAAAGTCTAATCGGAATTTGAAGAAAATCTGTGACATGAGAATGTTGCATAATTTTCTCGGTATACGCTTTACACATGTAGTGGTAGCCTAATAACACTGGGCAACAAGAATTTTGCTCCAACTTAAAACAATGTGTCTCTTATGGTTTTGTGTGCGCTGAATCCGAATATGCATCTCCTTTCTTCATATCACGTAAGGTTTTAAAGATATACTATGATTTCACTTTTCGATAAGTGCTCCCCCAGGAAACATCTGGCGCGGGTTGGAGGTTGTAAATCAAAATAAAAACCAATGCATTTTATGAGTTTATGAATTATCTCCGGTTTCTTATGGTTGCGGGCATATTCTTTTGTACTACTAATAAATAAACAGATATTGCTCCCTTCTATTCACTAAATTTCATAACAGTTCAAAGTGAGGTCTACGTAATGAACAAACAAGGGTGTGGTTTTCGGTATGTAAAAGAAAAGTTTACCATTTTAAATGAAGGCAAATTAAAAGAGAGCATTTTCATCGGTCCACAAATTCACAAAGTTATGGCTGACTCTTTGTTTGAGGAAAACTTTCAGTTACATAAAAAATAGTATGGCGCACTTTCAAAGATCTTTGCTCATATTTCCTTCTAGGGCAGACAACTGTATAAAACTTGTTGTGGAAACCATGTCAAGTGCATATGAGAAAATGGTGTGTAATATGTCTCTCAAAACACACTTTTTACATTCTTATTTGGATTTATTTCCTCCTAACCTAGGAGCGGTAAGCGACGAGCATAGGGAAAGAAATTTAAATTATGGTTTATTTAACGACGCTCGCAACTGCAGAGGTTATATCAGCGTCGCCAGTGTGCCAGAATTTTGGCCCGTAGGATTTCTTTTACCTGTCAGTAAATCTACTGGCATGAGCCTGTCGCATTTAAGTACACTTAAATGCCGTCGACCTCAGCCGGGATCGAACCCGCAATCTCGAGCATAGAAGGCCAGCGCTATACCAACTACGCTACCGAGGGCGACCATAGGGAAAGATTTCATCAAGAAATATCTGAAATGGAAAGGCGATATAAAGGAAGATAATCATCCAGCATGCTTGCATACTATTGTTGGTTCCTTGTAAAAGACAGTCCCAGGTCTAGTTATAAGCGGAAGTCATTTAGAAAATTCTTTTAAATAAGTTCAAATTCCGAGATTTTTCTCATACTCATGAAAAAATATTTTTATTATTATGTTTTAAATTATGTAACATCATTTTTGTATCTTGTACACATTTTTCTAGTATTATGAGACATTTTGAATCCGTAGTGTGTTGTAATTTTACAAGTAGCAGTGAAAAATAATAAAAAAAGATTTTTTTTTCATACAAAAATTCAATTCATTTTCCCCGGAAAATAGTACGTGATGGGGCAATTTGGATTTTAAATTTAGATTTAAGGCATATATAAGTAATATTCACCTATCTTTATTTCGGAGCAAGACAAAAAGTAAATATTTGTTGTTCAGTGTAATTCAAATATCCTGTCATTTGCAAATGAAATCAGCGGTCATGGATAATTTAAATTTTGTGTAGTGATTTCAGTGTAAGTTTGCCCTCTTTGGTTACACGACTGTGCAGATAGGGAAGGGTCCCTTATCTTCAAAGGATTAACGGTGACAAGTTGTAAACTATGTCTTGTGGTGGTAGTCGTCGTGGTGGTGAGTGAATCAAATAAGAATAAGTAAATAAATAATAGATATAGACATCATAAAGGAATGCAACAGTAGGTCTACACAGTGACCTCAAAATCAGTAACTTCTTTTCACAATTCGTTTCTTAGCAAGTTTCAAATGTCCCTCAAATTAGTAATTTTATTAGTTAATATGTCGTTAAAAGCTGCGTGTCTTTTTATTTGAAACATTCAGTTTTCTGTCATGATTAAGAAAGTAAAAAATATGGTTCACTGTTGGAAATAAGAGCACAACTGTCTTAATGGTCTTGTAAGAGCGTATAAGGCACATTGGTATTCAGGACCCGGTGAACAAATTCAAAGTACGACGCTCACATGGCAGGACTAAATCCTATGTCGACAGGCTGCGCAGTTCCAAGTGAACTAGTTACTCTGCCTTCTTTGATATTAGTGTTGCTATATACCCTGTGAAAAGTGTATGGTCGTCATATATTAAAACATTCGTAACAAGAATTAGGATACCGAAATAATGAAACACTGACATGATAAACTTAACATGAGTTGAGAATTATTTTTGGTAGTGGCGGTTCAAACTAGGAACATTAAATCCAGACTTTTGAGATGGGCAGGCCATGTAGCACGTATGAGCGAATCCAAAAATGCATAAAATAGAGTGTTAGTTGGAAAGCAGGAGAGAAAAAGACCTTTGGGGAGGTCGAGACGTAGAGTTGGTTATTTAACGACGCTGTATTAACTACTAGGTTATTTAGCGTCGATGAGATTGGTAATAGCGAGATGGTATTTGACGAGATGAGGCCGAGGATTCGCCATAGATTACCTGGCATTCACTTTACGGTTAGGGGAAACCTCGGAAAAAACTCAACCAGGTAATCAACCCAAGCGGGGATCGAACCCGCGCCCGAACGCAACTTCAGACCGGCAGGCGAGTGCCTTAATTGACTGAGTCACGCCGATGGCTCCGAGACGTAGATGGGAGGATAATATTAAAATGGATTTGAGGGAGGTGGGATATGAAGATAGAGAGTGGATTAATCTTGCACAGGATAGGGACCGATGGCGGACTTAGACCTTTGCGAGGGCGGCAATGAACCTGCGGATTCCTTAAAAGCCGTAAGTAAGTAAGTAAGTAAGTAAGTAAGTAAGTAAGTAAGTAAGTAAGTAAGACGGATAGAGTTTAAAATCCCTTTTAAAATTATATCTAAAGTTATGTGGTGCGATTTGAAATTCAAAAGTGCCGTGAAGGGGTGGAACTTAAAATCCAATCAACAGTCGTTTAGCTTCCCATTCAAAAACTAAATTTACCTTTTTTTTTTCATCAAAATCTTGTCCCCTGCACATCTAAAAATTTTAAAGATGGAAAGTTTTGAAGTGAATACATGGTATATACAAGCCCGTAATTATGCATGGGGCACATGGCCCCGGACCCGGGGCGCCAAATTCGTAGGCAAAATTTTGAGAAAAGGAAAAAAATCGAGCTCAAAATAAATTTAATACATTTCCTACTTTGCAGATGCGTACTTTAGATAGTAGCATATGATAAATTGTTAAATTTCAGTTTTTTACAATGTGACTGATATGCCTAAGATTTGCGTAAGTTAATGGTGAGAGGGCACATTTTTTTTCGGATCCATGGGCATAGCACTACTAAATACGGAGCTGAGTATACGCTTTGTGTCTACATAATTACTTTCAGGATTATTTCCTTATTCGTTCATTTCGTAATTTATATTATTTATTGTTGTACGCACTAAAGTTATTTTTAAATTTTTATTCGTAACGTAAAGGCTTACATTAGTATGTTATAAATATTAAATTCTGTCAATCATTTTGCTTTGGCCACTGAAAACAACAAATGTCACTGCTCTTGGAATGTATAGAATTTTCAGAATTCCTTGTCCTACTGATACAATCTAATCTTTTTCTTCTTACGGAATATGACGCAGATGCTACTCGGTTACAAGAAAGCAGGTACGACTTCTTCCCACCCGGTGCATGTCACAAGAACAGAAAGGAAGGAAGAAGTGAATAATTGTAGGATAGGCGGATGAAATATGATGGAAATAAAAAGGAAAAAGGGAAGGAGGAAAATAGAGGAGAAGAATGAAGGAAAAAGGGAAGATAACAGAAGAAAAAGATAATAGAGAAGAAGAAGAAGAAGAAGAAGAAGAAGAAGAAGAGCGGAGGAAAGAAACAACAAAGACAAGAATAGGAATGAGGGGAAAGAGAAAAGGAGATAATTTTAAAGAGGGAGAGGGAGAGAGAGAGAGAGAGGGGGAGATTATATTAGAGGGAGAGAGAGAGAGGTTGGTAAGAAATAAATTATCGCCAACA
This sequence comes from Periplaneta americana, assembly GCF_040183065.1. Classification (NCBI taxonomy): domain Eukaryota; kingdom Metazoa; phylum Arthropoda; class Insecta; order Blattodea; family Blattidae; genus Periplaneta; species Periplaneta americana. The sequence goes on along the minus strand of NC_091123.1, from coordinate 79,512,218 downwards.
TTGTTCTACTCCATAATTTAAGCTGTTAAACTACTCTAAATTCTGACCATAATTTTATTTGTATTTAATTGAAGTTAACATGCTCCATCCACAAAAGTTCAAATCTGATTGAAGTTCGATGTATAAAACCAGAATATTCGTAATGTGTTGTATTTCCAGTTTCTTAATAAAAGATCTTGTACCTTTGAGATTATTAATGTGAAATTGACAATTCTGTTAATAAGCTACTTACGCATCATAAACACACTGACCCGAAAGTGTTACGCTTCTCAAAACGCAATATTTTCGACTATTTCTTGATTATGAGGTATTATAATAATAACAATCCAGTAATCACTTTTTTTATCCTCTTTAGTACGCAAATAATGCACTGCTGTGTTGTTTTTTGATTTTGGGATTTGGTCACAATAATCGTCAAATGCAAGATTGATTTGGGACGGCATCAGGGTCTAATACTTGATTTTCGGATGCAGATGATGATGATGATGAGGACGATGGCGTTGACGATGACAACAACTCTGCTACATTAAGTAATGTATTTTTACTTCCATTGAGGAGAAGTGAAATTTATTTTAAAATATAAATATAGTGAATGATCTACATTAAATTTATATAGGCCTAATTAAAAGTGTACAGTAGAGCAAAGTTGAAATTATATCCAATGATAGACAAATTACAATATCGCAATGGTTGGAAACATAATATGCACAGAATGAATGAACATAACTTAGGCTACTTACAAATGGCTTTTAAGGAACCAGGAGGTTCATTGCCGCCCTCACATAAGCCCACCATAAGCCCTTATCCTGAGCAAGATTAATCCAGTCTCTACCATCATATCTCACTTCCCTGAAATCTGTTTTCATATTATCCTCTCATCTACGTATCTGCCTCTCTAAAGGTCTTTTCCCCTCACTCCAACTAACACTCTATATGCATTTCTGGATTCGTCCATACGTGCTACATGCCCTGCCCATCTGAAACGTCTGGACTTAATGTTCCTAATTATGTCAGTTGAAGAATACAATGCGTGCAGTTCTGCGTTGTGTAATTTTCTCCATGCTGCTGTAACTTCATCCCCCTTAACTCCAAATATTTTCCTTCGCACCTTATTCTCGATGAACAATGTTTTCAAAATTGGCATAACAGCACAAACTAAAGGTAAATGAAGATCAAGAAAGAAGTGGAAGGATGCTACGAATTCAGAACGACCACTTCACTTGACAAGCTACTGAAGCGGTATTGATTCTCTATAGCTTTTTTATGATATTTTCTCTGTTACCGAAGAACAAAGATATTTCTTAATGAAGATTTTTTACGACCATCGGCAATTTTAACAGCAATAACATAATAGAACAGCAGCGATTGTCTTCTTTTCTTTCCTAGCAGTAGGCTAATACCAATTGTATTCCACTATAGTTTAACTTAACCGAGACTCTGTACTATGGCGCGTTGGGTTACACTCTCGGTTAGGTTTAACTCAATCTTCAGATTAACCATATTTATAATACCGGGCCTTAATCCATGATATGTTGGAGTTAACAGGAACAGTAGGAGACTTAAGTTGAATCAGATAATGAATCTGTAATATAAAGGAACATCATTTTGTATTTAACGATTTTAGGCAGTATTACTGTGCCAATATGATCACTTTCCATACCAGTGACTGTACCGACACCGATCTCTTACTGCAAGTGTACACAATGTGAATTGCTAAGATCTGCACAGCTGCACGTATGTCTCTCTTGCACCATAGCGGCTAAGCTGCTCAGGACATATTTCAGGCTGACTGTACGTATGCTGGAATATCTAGTTGTACAGATTCTATTTAAACCCATGTTAAAGTCATGTTATGACTTCTTAATGCTTTTCGAGACATGTGTATGTGTTAGTACAGTCACTTTCGAATCAAGATGACAAGCGTATTCTTAGTAGACCTTTCTCTTCCAGTTTCAGTTTCGGTTTCGAGAGTACAATAATTTTATTACATTTTTTCTAGCCGCTTTATTTGCCAAGAAGGCAAGCCTCATGCTATAATTTATTATTTATGTACAATAATTTTTATGTGCGTGTTATTATTCGGTTGTCATCTAGTCTGCTGTCAAAAATCTGAAAGTTAGAATTTATAAAACAGTTATATTACCGGTTGTTCTTTATGGCTGTGAAACTTGGACTCTCACTTTGAGAGAGAAACAGAGATTAAGAGTGTTTGAGAATAAGGCTCTTAGGAAAATATTTGGGGCTAAGAAGGATGAAGTTACAGGAGAATGGAGAAAGTTGCACAACGCAGAACTGCACGCATTGTATTCTTCATCTGATATAATTAGGAACATTAAATCCAGACGTTTGAGATGGCAGGGCATGTAGCACGTATGGGCGAATCCAGAAATGTATATAGGCCTAGAGTGTTAGTTTATTTATTTATTTATTTATTTATTTATTTATTTATTTATTTATTTATTTATTTATTCTGGTGTAGTTAAGGCCATCAGGCCTTAGTTGGGAGGCCGGAGGGGAAAAAGACCTTTGAGGAGGTCGACACGTAGATGGGAGGATAATATTAAAATGGATTTGAGGGAGGTGGGATATGATGATAGAAACTGGATTGATCTTGTACAGGATAGGGACCGATGGCGGGCTTATGTGAGGGTGGCAATGAACCTGCGTGTTCCTTAAAAGCCATTTGTAAGTAAGTTAGTACATAATGTGAAATGTAATGTAATATGTCGTCTACAATACATATGTCATTCGAAAATTAGTGGCAAGACTGCTAGTATTCAGCTCCTCTATTGGTGACTAATGTAACCTAGCAGTATGAGATGGAGAGGTGCCTGATATGTGTTATCTGTAAGTTACGAGGTAATAACGTCACTTATACTCTATATCCAGTAATTATAATAAGAATATTGTTATCTGAAACATCCAAAGAAAATGTTTAGCATATACGAGCAATGGAGACAGAAGGAATATATTACAACGCTTTGAACGCGAAGAAAAATATCAAAACTTGGAATGGAACTTAGTTCCGTCACTATCAATCTAACAAGCAAACATTCTGATGGGGGCAGATAAAATAGTTATTTTTTTTCTTTAACCATGTTAATAATGTAAAAAGAAGTGCTTATACAAATTTTGGTCACTCGACCGCAATTACGAGGCCATCTAAAAAGTGATTTTCCCTCGGGCCGTTCACAGAAAAAACACAATTGCATGGAAATATTTATTTAAAAAAAGATACAGCAATTGTTGTGCTATTAGTCAACACATCTCCCATTGGAATTGAGACATTTGTCTTACCACGGGATCAATTTTTGTATCTTTGTGTTGTAGAAGTCAGCCGCCTGGGATCGGAACCAGCGTTTGACAGCCGTCTGCACCTCTCTGTCGATCCCATGGTAATATGACAAATGTATCAATTCCGGTGGGGAATATGTTGAAAAATAGCTTTTTCTGTTCCAATAAATTTTTCCAATGAAATCATGTTTTCTTTCTGTTAACGGCCCCTGGCGAACTTATTTTTTTACGACCCTCGTAATTGCGGTCGAGTTGCCAAAATTTGTATAAGCACTTCTTTTAACATTATTAACATGGCGAAAGAAAAAAAAATAACATTTTTATCTGCCCCCATCAGAATGTAAGTTGAAGAGACAATCGAACGAACGGCGACACTCAGGTTCCTCGGGGGAGGGGGATTAGACAAGAGCAGGACCATTCAAAATTGCATTTATTGCTGTTTGTGATTATGAAGGTATATTAACTCGTTCTCTTGCAAATTGAATGAGCGTAGATGCGACATATTACAGTTATTTTTTGAAACAACATTTACGACCAACGATACGTCGGACGCGTCAAAATCTCTTGAATAGCTAACTCATTGTACTTCACGATGGTGTTTGTCACGTGGCTGCCCAAGTAGTTAATTTACTTAATAGACAAACTGGGGAATTCTAGAGCATCCTCTTTGTTCTCCGGATAGGAGTCCCTGCGACTACTACCTTTTCCTGAAATGAAAGAACCTCTGAGAGGGGTACGCTTTAGAAATATACAGACAATAATAACAGTTGTAGAGCAGTCAATTAGAAGCTTAGGGTAAAGTGACGCTATGGGTTGCATACATACATCACCTTGGAGAGGTATGGTGACGAATACGTGATACTGAAAGAGATTATTTCTAAGAACTGCAGGCCAATGCCAGTTATGAATAAATAAGTTTTTATTATTAATTGAAGTGTTGCCATTAATTTTTAAAACCTCACGTACTGCAATGTTTGTGTGTTATTAGTGCATAAACACTGCCAAATTATTGGAGCAAATATTTATAACAGACATTAAAATTTAGTACTAGGGCTGTATATTAAAAGCTTGAATTTTTTAATTTCATTATTTTCACCAGCGTTGCTCGTACCCCAAAATTACTCTCAGGCACAGATTCGAATCCCGTTTGAGCTGGTTATCTGATTGAGTCTTTTCCGATAATTTCCTCACTCGTAAAGCAAATGTCAGGTAGCCCTTGAGCGAATCCTCGGACTCATCTTACCAAACACCATCTTGCTGTCGTCAATTTCACTTACTCCAGGTAACCTCACAAGTGATACTGCGTATAAAAAAAATGGCATTATATGTGTCACCTGAACGTAATTAGTGTTTTCTTTGCTGTAGGATGCTATCAACGAGAGATCATCTCTCTTGTTTTATTATTCCACATAATTTGCAACTTCAAATTGTGGAATATCTTATGAATAGAAATGCAACATTTATTTTGTATAGCCTTAATATAAATATATAGGTATTTTCAAACATATTAAATATTAACAATTAAAGTATTAATTATAATGCGGAATGTATATTTATAAAATTTAAAAAATACTCAGTGATGTTTACAGTATCTAACTGATTAAATTCATAGCCAATGCTAATAGAAGACACTAGATATCTTTCATGGATTGGCTTATTATGGAAGATAAACGAAGCTATCCTATCTTGAGTAGGAGGCCATGACCTAATAGAAATTTTCTGAATATCTTTTGCAATTTTTATATTTTAATACTAGCCGTACCCGTGCGCTCCGCTGCACCCGTTAGAAATAAATATAAAGTAATTACATAATTAAAATAGGACATTTGATCCAGGGAACATTCGTGTTTGATAGAAGGATAAATCGTTTAATATGTTACTTAATTTAAATTGCATCCAAATAATTAAAATGCGATCATTTTGGTCCAGAGACACTCATTTGGTGCAATGACAATTCCTTTAACATGTTTCTTAATTTTTATTACATGCAACCATAGTTTAATGAAGATTGACATCATTTAGATTTAATGTGTACATTTTATTTTACTTGTTATAGGTTTCCATTGAATTATGGTAATAACTTAATTTTAACCCTTGTTTTCTACGTATTCAGTAAATGGCGCTTGGCCCACTATGGTACTAAACCCTTCAAATAACTTAAATTATATTATGTAATATTACATATTATATTATATTATAGGCCTATTATATTATATTGTATTATATTGTATTATATTGTATTATATTATATTATATTATATTATATCATATCAGAAGTTACTGTAATAACATTATAGCATTATGTCCATCTAGAGAAACTACACTTTCCAGTGGTGAAATAATAATTAATTATACAAATCGGTTAATTTAGCTTCCGATATTACTTCATACAAACACAGAAACATTCTCTGTAGGCTATCTTTCATAGCTTTCGATTGTTGCTGTCCAAGGCCCCTTATAGACGAAGTCATTTGTTTTTTAATTCATTACACGGCCTTAGATGGCAGTTATTTTAATTTTAAAACTCATTTATCTCATTAAATATCAGTCCTATTAAAATTTTTTAAGGAATAAAACTTATAGAAACTTATTTTTAAAGAAACGTTTGTTATGTAACATTTTTCACAAAAATCAATAATAAGCGAGATATTTAGATTTATTTAATTCAGGCCCCCTTATAACCTCCCTTTTAAATAATGTATTTTGAATGCCATAAAGCCTAAAATCTAAGTTACAACGAACTTAATTTATATTCCAATTTTCATCGAAATCCGTTCAGCCATTATCGCGTGAAAAGGTAACAAACGTACAGACAGACAGACATACAAACAAAATTTTCAAAAAACCGCTTTTCGGTTTCAGGGTGGTTAATTATATATGTTAGGACCAATTATTTTTGGAAAATCGAAAATTACCAGAAAAATTTCGGCTACAGATTTATTATTAGTATAGATTTACTGTGCGCTGAATCAAATTAAAAGCTAAAATAAACGGATTGCAGCTTGGGACAGAGAAATTGTAAGGAAAGAGTCATGCCAGATATTTTTTGTATTAATATAGGGAGCTGCTTTTTGTCTACAGAATAATATAGATGTAATTCTTGCCAATGAATTGCAATTCTACTCCACAGCAATCACAATGAGATTTAATATAGGCACGTTACTGCAATATCAGACTTGGAGGACCCACGATGGTGAAGGAATTGCAGCTTTCCTTAGAACTCTAATTTTTTTCTTTATTTTCATACAAAAAGTTATATCTTCGGAACTATTAACTCCACATGCATGGTATTTTCAACACACATTCTTCAGGCGGTTAGAAAACTTTCCTCGTGCTAAAAATTATTTTATTGGATTTGAAAAACATGCCTCCATATTTCTATAAAAACACCTATAAACTCCATTCTTCAAAAATATTTATGTTACAATTCTGAAATCAGTATCAAAATTATGCCACAGATATTTTATAGAACGAGCTTTTAGGAGTAAAGTGCCATAAAATTTTGAATTATCTTGAAAAATAGCTGAGATATATCCATTTTAGTAAACCTGGAAGTCTCGTTTTTAATTTCGGCTCGAATTTTTAAAAAATCTCGAATTTAAATTGTTGCAACAATGGTATTTCTACATATAAAAAAATGAAAAAGTACATCAATTAGGCAAAAATAAAAAATACCATTATGTCGCCTTAAAAGGCGGTCGGAACGTGGTGTCCATCAAACATCTTCATTCTAGTATCAAGGTCAAGAAACCAAAGAGCTCAGAGCTCTACGTGCAAGCCACCTTCATATATGACATATATGATAGAAGTGAAATATGCCTGCAGGTTTTCAGAGCGAATAGCTCATATGTAGCAAAAAAGTGTAATACCATATTGGTGGAAAGTTCATAGTTTTCTCAGAAAAAAATGTTTTTCCTCAAATATTTAACACCCTCTTATTCGGTAACTATTGCCAGTAGGATCGTGATTTTTGTCCATATCGATAGAAAATCTAATAAAGAATCATTTATCTCTGGCGTATTTCAGTAGCGTGGACGGTTTTGGTTTAAATTTAATTTAAAAATCACTAATTTCAAGCCACTGAACGATGTGAGCAGATTGCAACGTCGTAGCGAGAGGGAAGTTCTCGTACAGAGAAGGACTTGAATTGACCTCTTACAACTGTATTGCGAGAAGAAAGAAGATTGTTAGCGGCGATGTTACCAGACTGCTGAAATTTCCAACTTAATTTTCTAATTAACCCTATATTTAATTACGAAACGTATTAAAAGTTTTCTGTTCTTTTAAGTGTAGTCTATCGTCCCTTTCAATCTGCAGGATTATTTCACTTCCATCCTATATAGGAGTTACCTTTATCTTTCCTACCCTTTTTACTGTAATATCATGTTACGTCTATAATTTACAAAACAAATTAATTTCAACAAGTAATATCCAACTAATATTACTCATTAAAATGGTAAATAATTGCTAGGTGATTTAATTGAGTTACCGTGATTAACGTGATAGGAAGAAAGAGAGAGAAAGAGGGAGAGGGAGGATACATACTAATATTATTGCAAGATGTGGACGAAAACCATCCAAAGCCAGGCAGAAGTTAGTTAAGATAATGTTTTAATTATGAATGAAATTAATGTTGAACGTGATGAACTTAGAGACGGAATTAATATTAATCACTAACTACTCTTATCTTTCGTGAAGTTAGAATACTAACAAATTTTAATGTTTCTCAGGACATATTAACCCTGTGAGGCTTAGTGGCTTCATTTGAATCCACCAGATTTTCTATTTTGTTTTAATGTCGTGAAGTTATGCCACAGTGGGTTCAAATAAAGCCACGTCCTAATTTGTATGCAAATTTATGAAAATACAAATTGTTTGCAAAGTTCATCTTGATTTCAGGGGAAAGTAGCCATCGATGAACCGTTGCTTTCAGTGGATCATATTGACTGCGTATACATGAAACGTCACCTCAAGGTTTCCCCCTTGTGTATATCACTCCTGAGTTGTCTTTGGTAGCAACAGAAAACACGTGAGCTGAACAAGAAGCTCCGATACGTTTTTGTTATTTTCACTGTAATTTTAAAGTAACTTTAAGTGCAAAGTACATTAGTTTAATGACATTAAGTTATGAAATGACATATATAGCTGGAAGCAGTGTTCAGTCTGCTTACTTTTTAGTTGTATATTCATAAATTTTGTACAACCTCTTCAGCGCTCTTGAAGTGTGATTAGAAAATGTCGAAGTTCCTATAGATGAACCAGCTGGATTTTCCATGAATGGACTGTATTTTAAAATAAATCATTTATGGAAACCAATTCTAGTCGAAATGAACTTGACAATTTCATTCCGTCTCAGCCTCTCTATTTCGCTTTCTTCCACTGGAGAAGAAAATTAAAGAAGCGAGCAGAAAAAGAAGAAAATGAAGAAACCTTCAGGAAGCAATCAAAATCAAGACTCCTAGTTTACTTTCATGTGTGAAGAAACTATCAAGGAAAATATGATTCATTGTATGACTTGCAGGAACATGAAACTTGTGTAAATATTAGGCGGAGTCAAAAGAAATAGTTTGTGTGGCATGTGTGTGTCTTGAAAAGAAAGACTGTTTTATCTATAATATAAGAATAATCGCAGACTCCAGAAAATAATTTTATATGTAAAATCACAGCATTATGTTGCTGTCTTCAAATAATCTAATTTAAAGTTATCTGCTAACATTTTTAACTAATGTATTAGCTAATTTGAAATACTCTAAAAATTTAAAATATTGAAATGACAAGGACTGAGTTTTGCATGATATTCAGTTTCAAAATACGGTTACAATGGAATAAAATTAAGTTCAACACTCATTAATCGAATCTATGTTTCTTCATTCTTATGATTTGTATTTGTAGACATGATTTTGAGATTATTTTTAAATGTTTCTGTTGTCCATTTATGGGAACATGGTGGTCCATTCATAGAACCCTGTCGCCTTCATTGAACCAATAGCCGAATTTTAAATGAGCTCATCTTTAAACAGATGTAAATAGAATGTAGCCCTGAAACTTCATTTTGTCATTTCTTATTTATTTACTTACTTACAAATGGCTTTTAAGGAACCCTCAAATAAGCCCGCCATCGGTCCCTATCCTGTGCAAGATTAATCCAGTCCCTATCATCATATCCCACCTCCCTCAAATCCATTTCAATATTATCCTCCCATCTACATCTCGGTCTCCCCAAAGGTCTTTTTCCCTCCGGCCACCCAACTAACACACTATATGCATTTCTGGATTCGCCCATACGTGCTACATGCCCTGCCCATCTCAAATGTCTAGGTTTAATGTTCCTAATTATGTCAGGTGAAGAATACAATATGTGCAGTTCTGCGTTGTGTAACTTTCTCCATTATCCTGTAACTTCATCCCTCTTAGCCCCCAGATATTTTCCTAAGAAACTTATTCTCAGACACCCTTAATCTCTGTTTCTCTCTCAAAGTGAGAGTCCAAGTTTCACAACCATACAGAACAACCGGTAATATAACTGTTTTATAAATTCTAACTTTCAGATTTTTTGACAGAAGACTAGGTAATAAAAGCTTCTGAACCGAATAATAACAGGCATTTCCCATATTTATTCTGCGTTTAAGTTCCTCCCGAGTGTCATTTATATTTGCTACTTTTGCTCCAAGATATTTGAATTTTTCCACCTCTTCGAAGCATAAATCTCCAATTTTTATTTTTCCATTTCGTATAATATTCTGGTCACGAGACATAATCATATACTTAATCTTTTCGGGGTTTACTTCCAAACTTATCGCTTTATTTGCTTGAACTAAAATTTCCATGTTTTCCATAATGGTTTGTGGATTTTCTCGTAACATATTCACGTCATCCACATAGACAAGAAGCTGATGTAACCCGTTCAATTCCAAACCCTCTCTGTTATTCTGAACTTTCCTAATGGCATATTCTAGAGCAGAGTTAAAAAGTAGAGGTGATAGTGAATCTCCTTTCTTTAACCCGCAGTGAATTGGAAAAGCATCGGACAGACGTTGGCCTATACGGACTCTGCTGTAAGTTTCATTAAGACACATTTTAATTAATCGAACTAGTTTTTTTTGTGAATACCAAATTGAATAAGAATGTTAAATAAATCCTCTTTCTTATCCGAGTGATATGCCTTTTTGAAATCTATGAATAACTGATCTACTGTACCCTTATACTCCCATTTTTTCTCCAATATCTGTGGAATACAAACAATCTGATCAATACTCGATCTATTGCTTATTCCTTATTAGTAATGTAATTGTTCAAGCCTATGAACGGAATTTTAAGGTATTGCTTTAGTTAGATAAAATAAGAAATCATTAGGTGGTGCATTAATGGGTACTTTCCCCTATGTATTTTATGTCATTTGGCCAATAGCCACCTCAGATTTGTTAATTAATAGTTCTTTGCTTCAAAGGGTTAATAATTAGAATAATGTTAGCTCTGCATTGAAAACAAATGAGTTCTTGGGCAGGATTTTTACAATAAAAGCAAGCATTTGAATGCAACATATGGAACTGCGAGTGAGTAGAGACGGGAAAAGGGAGAGGTCTCCTATTCTTGCACATAAAATTAAGGTCATGAACCCTAATTCCACACTACAAAGGCGAACAATCTTAAATAACCAGAGATAATGCAGACTCCAAACTAAAAATTTTAATATAATATCCATCGCTATTCTAAAAGACCCGTGCTTATATTGCAGTGTACTCTTTTTATTTGACTTGATACATAGACATGAAACGGCAATTAATTACATTGATCACGTTCAAAGCAAAGATAATCATCTCGTTATCTGGCCGGCAGAGTCTCTCTCACAGCGACCGCGTACTCCCTCTCTCACTCTCTCTCGCTCGGTTTAATGCATCTTCCTTCTCCCTCGCTGCGACCGCTAATTTGAAATAATAATCAGGGCTTTATACTAGAAGTACATGCACTCCGGATGATGCATGCTCTATACTCTTAATAGGTATGTATCTTACGTGTGGTTGGTTTTTCTTTTTTAATATATTGGTTTCCATCTCAAAGTAGAGAACCTAGAAAATCGAATAAGCAACTCGTTCTTTTTTAACCTCAACTCGAGATTCGTTAATTTAAACTCGTGTATTGCAGCTGTGAGTTCATTTGTACTAAATCTGATAAGCGTAAAAATAAAATAAAAGTTAAAATCAGTACTTCGAAAATTAACTCAATCAATTTGCATGCAAACAAAAACATCCTCTCTGTTTGCTCTAAAAAATATAACTTACCACGATTATTCTGACTGAAAGTTTCCACTTGCGAAATAAAATGTATGGCCTTTAAGAAAATGCATATGATTAGAAGTGGGATTAAACTAGATGAAGCTATTTACAAATTAGTTTGTGTTTCTTGATAATACAATAAGAAAGTTTCCAATAAAATTCTTCAAAATTACGATATTTTCTTTTCATGCATTGATGGATCAGGTAAAACTTATTGAATTAAATATATTTAATATAACAGAAGAAATGGAAGAACATCAAACACAACGAAAATATCATATTAGTAGAACGAAAAACAGTAGACTCCCAAAGAAGTTACTACAATATAAATCTGATTGTATTGTCTTGATTTTATAATAGGCAATAATCGTATAGAAAACATGGAAAGTGCTTGCTTAGGCGTGTGTCAAATTCGCTTCCGCTGCCTGTACTTGAAACACGTCCGGCGTCTTGTGTTTACCTTCAATCGAAATGAAACTGATACAAATATACCGATGTCACGGCCTTACTCATTACACACACATTTCCACCTACCAGACCACTGCTAGAATCGCATTCTTGAGACTGGCCGATTCGTCAACCAGTAGCTGTATTTCGTGGAAATTTCAATTTCTCTTGCCTTGAGAATTCAAGTCGAACGTCATTTGTCGTATATTTTCGTATTGTTTTCTAAGTGTATCCTACCCACATCAATTTCTTTCCTAATTTCATTTAGGATAGGTGTTGTGTCATCTTGTTCAGTTCTGAATTAGTTGTAAGTTTATGATACTCTGCTAGTATATTTTAAATATTTTCTTAGACAGCAATTTAATGCTTGTAATCTACCTACTTGTTATTTCTTCAGTTCCTAGCCAGTTCTCATGTGCGTATAATGCACTGAATTTACATTACTATTAAAAATGCGAATCTTAGGCCGTGTCTCAAAGCTACAATTTCAGCTGAAGTGAACTAGATTGTTGACTAAATAGCCGGATGTGACGTCAGAAGTTATGATCCAAAGCTACATAGTGCATAGCAATCAAGTCCGTAGTAGCTAGTAAACGAAAATGCTTGCTTGATTGTTGACTTGTTCACTAAACAAACATGGATACCTCATCAGCAATTGGGGTTATGAAATCTGAAAATGCTTTCGAAGTGAAATAATGTAAATATAATGTAGAATAACACGTTAATTTTGAACACTGACATTGTTAGTACCTTCTGTACAATGTTTTAAACATTATTGTAATATGTTAAACCCTCATCTTTTCCACATAATCCGTAATGAAACTGCATTAGGACACTGCCTTCTTAATTCAGTGCTGCACCGTGATGTCATGGTTTTTAGAGAAATAGTCTATGAAGAAGGCCATGTTTCAAGCATGCATTTCCAAAGCTCCCTAGTGTGTAGTTCACAAGTCACCTAGTTGCTAGTCATTAGTGTGTAGTATGGACTTGAGCTTTGAGACACGGCCTAAGTTTCCTTCGGCAGATGTGCCCGTTCCTCACTAAATGGGACATAGCGAAAGCTGACTTCCCTTATTTTAACATCTTATCAATATCTAGAGAATCTTAATTTTGGCTCAACTGTTATATTAAAATAATCTAAACTTTCAACTTCTCCCATAAATTATTTGTGGTTACTTTTTAAATTTTTATTATTTGTACTCGTTCATTTTTTAATGTACAGTAGGTCCGAAAGTCTTGTCACCCCCACCATTATTTGTAAGTTGATGTGCATCCATTTTGAACATGTCATAGCAGATGTGTGACAATGGTTGATACTTTACGTTCCAGCTTGTTTAGTGATCCAGAACATCAGTATGGGACCATCATTGTCGCGGCACAAAATGATGCGGCGCCATGTCCTGTGTGAAATTTTCCGCAGCAAAGGCGGTGTGATTTCTCTGAATGCCTCCCTAACAGCTTGCTTCTTATCTTCAATTGTCTGGTATCGATGTTTCGAGACATGGTGCTTAATTATTCCCCAAAGGGAAATCTCACAACCATTATTGCGGAAAATTTCATACAGGACATGGCGACGTATCATTTTGTGCAGCGACAATGATGTTCTGGATCACTAAACAAGCTGAAACATAAAGTATCAACCATTATTACACATCTACTGTGACATGTTCATAATGGATGCACATTAACATACAAATAAGGGGGGGTTGTGACAAGACTTTCGTACCTTACTGTATATTGATCCGATTTGTGCTTCATATTCCAAGTTTTGACGATTTTTAAACGTTTTTGAATAGTTTTCTGAATGTAATAAAGTCATTCGATAACATTATATTGTAATTTAGTAGGAACAAATGAAATGTCAAAGACTGGAGTTACTGAATTAATAACAATAAGCCCGTCTGAAGTTTACAAAGATAGCTGCTTGAAGTAGGTGAACACAGATTAGACTTGTTTTGTTTACTTCTCACGATATCCAAAAATTTACGGGGATTATATTTGGCAGCGATAACTACTGTGATAAAGTTTAAATGTGTTACTCCACATTGACTTCAAGGTATCTCAGTTCGATAATGGCTTTAACAGTTCCGGCGAAACCAAGAGCTCTTCCCAGAGATGCCAGGATCGATCCCTCAAATATATTACGGGAATAACATCTGTAGGCCTAATTAGAGAAGAAGTTAAACTTTGGCTTCGTTGTCGTTAAATCACTGATTTAAACGTCAATTTCTAAGTAATATTTTAATGAGACACCCTTTCGGACAGTCATTTCTAAAAATGTATTTTAATGCTAGGAAAACATGTTAAAAATTGATTTTTATAGCTCACAGTTTTGAGCGAAAGGTATTTTAACACTGAATTTTAACTGTTTGCGCCGACTGTCTATTGTTTCCTACCAATGTTGCAAGTCAGCAGTCACAATCGATTAATAGAGTGGTTTGAATCAAGAAACTTACACATATTGAATAAATTGCTTCAACAACTAATTGCATTATCGATAATCATAACTTTTAACACATGTTTTAAGAAATTGTTGTGTTAATGCTGTAGTTGTTGCAGTTGCTTATATAAATTCCTTATGTGGTATCATTACAGGTAACATAGGCCTACTTGTCAGGATTTACGGAAAGTAATGCTGTGTTCAGATAGCTTGACCGGTTATAACACTCTGCGCAGTAAACCAGGCAAGCCCATTCCATGCTGATAATGAAAAAAGGGGTGTATAAGTTAGTTGTTGAGCATCTTCTAAAGAGTTTACTTTTTTTGTACAAGTGCATAGTACATCAACTATTGCGAAAAAGATTAGTAAGGGGTGACTTCACTGAAAATCATGAAACTTAAAAAAATTATTAATTACAAATATGTTTAATTTTTTAATTAGGGGTGTAAGGGGGCGTGGCATTTAAAGAGCTGTCAAAATTATTTTTTCATTAAAATTATTATTTTTTTTTTTACAAATTTCTGCTTACAAATCTAATAACTTTTTGTTCTAAAGTTGACTCCCTGACGTTATAGATGAAAGTAGCGGAGGAGACTTTCAGTAGGTATGTGTTACATAAATATTAATTTTATTTACAAATTCATTTGTTTCTTGACTCAACACCAACTTTCTTACGACATATATTCATCAATCTGGATGAAATTTTTACTGCAAGTATTTATGAGGTAGCTGCATGTTTGTATGCATTTATTTTGTAAGAAATACTTTTAGTTTATTTTATTAATAATTTTATGAATCATAAAAAATAACATTTTCAAAATTTAAAAAATTGAAAGTGAATAAATGAGATATTTCATAAAATGAATGCATAAAATGTTTCTCCATGTCTTGTGAATGTAACCATGCAAAAAGCAAACTTAAAACTTGAGATCGTGTAGGTCTACTAAATTCTTGGGTTTGAAAATATTTCTAAAAATAATAATAAAAAAAAAAATAAAAATTAGAAAGCCAAAAACATTTGGGAGTTCAAAATTTGGATTTTGTTAGTCCTTTACATAGTAAACATCATTTCAAAATTTGGTTGAAAAAATGTTAGGAGTAGTATAGTATAGTATAGTATAGTATAGTATAGTATAGTATAGTATAGTATAGTATAGTATAGTATAGTAATAGTATAGTATAGTATAGTATAGTATAATGTAGTATAGTACAGTAGTATTATAGTCTTTATTAGTGATAACTACACTACACAGTATTCAGTAATTATGGTGCAATAAATTGAAATGCTACTATCTACCCTCATAAACAGAGCACGCTTCGTCACTGGTAGTCCATTTCTCGCTTACGTTGAATTCTGAAGCTGAATAATGTCTCTAGCTTAACGTGTCGTTAAATGACTCCACTGTATTGCGTTTCATCTGAAGCATAGTCTGAAGATACTTGCTCTGACTGTACAAGACATTTCTGGAAAAAGTAGGTTGATTCATCATTTCACAACGACTTATTTTATTTAAGCTGCTCTTATCACTAAATATTCTAGCGAGGAAAGTAAACAATCTTCCATTTTTTAAATATGACCGAAGTTCGGTGAACCTATCTGCTATACCGTAACGAAGTCTGGCGGGAGATTAGAAGCAGCAGCAGCAGCAGCAGCAGCAGCCTCTTTCCGACAGCGGCACCTGTGCAGAGTGGACGCACTGTGTGCAAGAATAGCATACGTGCCTATCATGCTGCCACATTCTGTGAACATTTGCTTTATAGTGAGTTAAGTGTATAAATACGTAGTTTACCTTCTTCTTCGGCTTCGTCTTTGCAAGGGATACTGACTATAGCCTACTGTAGGCCTATTTTTCTTTATCTCGATAGCGTGAGGCGATCAATGCATTTTACCCCCGAGAAAATACTTTGATCATCTTCAACTATGTTCAAGAGCATTGGTTTTGGAAATGAATAACCTTCAAGCTGTATTCATTTTACGGAATGCCAGCATTAGGCCTTCATAAACATATGTTACGCAATTATAGTTTATTTATCTTTCAGTAGAAAAGTATAGACACCCCTCAAATACTCCGTGAATGCTTTGTGGGGAGATGTTTTCTTAACCTCGGTACAAGAATGACGTTGTGTGATCGGCACCACGTGCCTATCGCCATTTACCTCGGGAAAGACCAAATACTCGATTTCATAAGATGAAGGATGGGTGGAACGGAGAGAAATTCTCTCCGGCACCGGGACTCGAACCCAGGTTTTCATGCTGACGCTTTCTCCACCAAGCCACACCGGATTCAAGTTCCGATGTCGGATTGAATCCTCTCAGTTTAAGTTCCACTTCTAAGTTTCCCTTTGTTGTCCAACCCTCATGCACTGTGTCACATAAGTGTGACAGTGGCACAATGTCTAACACATTATGTACAGAGGTGCACTCATTACGAGTGACTATGTGGCCGGGAACCGACGGAATGAGCGCCGTCTTGAATCACTAAGTGATTACTTACTCATATCATATTACTAGGGCTAGGATTTTGATGACCTATAAATCATGAAAAAAATGTCCTAAAAACAATGCATTTATGACCTAAAAATCTTTCAAAACTGCCCTTAAAATGCCCTAAAAATTGATCTTACATAATTAGCTTAGTAGGAAAAGAGGTTTTGCACTACTTACTATTTAGACTAGTAATTAAATTAAATTCTAGTAGGCCTACCAACATTTAAGTTTATTTAATTTTACATAATTCTTTCTAAGTAATACACTTTAATTAATTATTTTACCTGATGTAGTTTCCATGTAGTCCACCACAAGGCCACTCTTATCCGGAACTAGCAGGTATAGAGGAGTCTATATTGAAAGGGCGGTTGGACTGATCCATTACTTGGGGTATACTACGTTAAAATGGCAATATTTGTGTAGAAAAACGATTAAAATATTGCACAAAATAATGGGTATTAATGGACAAAATATGTAGAGAAAATATCGAAGGATATAAACATTATTTTACATTAATAATGGGGATTTATGGCCAAAATTAAATGAAAATGCCTAAAAAATTACCGAATAAAACAAAAGATGCTCTTATGAGTTGAAACAGGCAAAAAATGCAAAAAAAAATGCCCTAACAAATATGTCTTAAAACATTCAGTTTATCACAACATATAAATACTAAAGCAGCTATGTTTCTGGCTTACTAGGAAAAAGATGTAATTTCATCAAAATCCTAGCCCTACATATTACTATGATGTACCGAAATACATATGATATTTCCGTGCAGGAATTATGCGTTATCCACCCATCCTTCATCATATGATAACGCAGAATTCCTGCACTGAAATATCATATGTACTTCGGTACATCATAGTAATACCAATTTCATAGGTTGAGTGAACCTTGTGCCGTTTTGGAAGGTTTAGTAACGAGAAAAATCCCGTCACCACTCGGGATTGTACCTAGTACATAAGCGACTTACTGTTTAATAGATAACGCTTTTAATTTAAGAAGGTTTTAACATTTTATTTCGCTTTGGTCTTCTGATACCATGAAGTTCCTACTAAGTCAGAAAATATAAGAAGAACAAAATATTTTTGAACTATAGGCCTATCTATTATAAAAATATAATAATGCGTGAATAATGAAAACATGCGTCATACATGTCGAACAAGAATAATATTACATCAATATATAACTTCTAATGTCACTTATTTGTAAGAACATTTTATGAAGATTCATTTGAACTCTATGGGGTGTGCAACTTTATTTTCTCTCAACAAATTTGTTTGTTCTAACGGAAATAGAAGTTTAGGATTCCAAAAATTGAGATAGAAAGATGGGTTTAAAGCATCGATGAATGGACGCAACAAGCTGCAGACTTAATGCAAAAAGAAGAAAAGAAATTTGATATTTAGCTTATGTAAGGGAGTTGACACAACACAGAAATGTTTCAGCTAGAATATTTTAAATAATATAATGCGTTACATGGAAACTTTTCCGTGTTGTATCCGTTTTCTTTATAGTTGTATACTCTCAAGAGATATGGCAGGACATGATGGAATAGAATTTAGTGAGCAATTGTGTAGTTTGTGGTCGAGAGGACACAGAAAAAATGGTCGTCCCCAAGAACCAAGTGTTTTTCCTTGGGTCTGAGGAGGATCCGATTCTATTCAACGTGTTGCTTTGCCCTTTTTAACTTTCACAGGAAACGCAGATTCACCTAGTAAGGACTTACAGTTATAAATTCAAAGAATATTGAATTAGCTTTTCTTGTGATAATAGTCGATTATACATCTAGTTAAAAGAACTCTAGTCGGAGTTCTATTGATTCAGAGTTCAGGGGCCGCTGGTGCAATTTTTACTACCAACTTGGTTAATATGAAAAGACGAATAGTCTTCCTATCGTTTTAGCTCAAAGCGACATACATCAACTCCTTTTCTTTCATTTTTCTTAGTATTTTATATTCCCAAAACACTGTTAATCATTTTGAGAAATCCATCACAAATTGAATATGGTCGTAGTAATTCACACGAAAGGACTTTTTCCAGAGATTTTTTGCTGTTTTCACATCTTTGTTTAAGTACAATTGATGAGAAAATCTAACATTTTCAGCGTAACACAAAGTTCAAAAGGTCTCCCCTAGGCGCTGCACATGGCAAAACGTACAGTTGCTGCCATCTGTCGAATATTGCGTAATCTATTTGCAAGCGAATAAACGAGGAAAGAAAACATCAATCATGGAACAAACACATTAATTATCTTTGTAATAAATTACGTAAAATAATATATTTTGTTTTATTGACGAATTACTTGTCAATAATTTTATTACACACAATTTACTTAACTTTATTTCAATCAGTAATTATGTATGGAATTATAGGTTTGGGTAGCTTATTTCAATCCAATTTTAATCCACTTTATTTATTACAGAAGAAAATAATTAAAATATGTCGTCATAAATCTATTGTTTTTCCATCTCAAAAATTTGTCTTTAGACTTTAATGTTCTTAAAATAAGAGAAATTTATTATATTGTATTAATAAAATTCATACATAAAAATCGAAATAATTTTGAATTGTATTCTCATAGTTACGAAACAAAAGGTATGAATTCTTTAAGATTGTTTGAACCAAAATGCAACACTGCTACAGTATTTAATCATAGTAGTAATTTAGGCCAAAGAATATATAACAAATTTATATTTAAATATCCTAATCTTGTCAATTCTAATAGTTTTAGTATTAAATTAAAAAAAACTATGTATCAATTTTATAAAAATTGAAAAACTGTAAATTTAAATTTGCATATTCTTATTGCGTAGTAGACATAAGACAAATTGTATTATATACTTCTTAATTTCAGTTCAGGAATTCGCCCCTGAGCACGAGTTCTACTCTTTCAGGGGCGAGCTAAAGTTCTCCTGTTTATATTATGTTTTATGTTACAATTATTAGCAAAATAAATAAATAAATAAATAAATAAATAAATAAATATAATGCAAGAACCTCGAGCACTCGCGACCGACCAAGTACACACGCACATACATACATACATACATACATACATACATACATACATACATACATACATACATACATACATACATACATACATACTCGATGCGCCCAAGCATATCATTTCCCGGCTGCCTTCTTCACAACCGAGTACTGATCGGCGAGTTCGATCGGCCGTTTTCAAGAGAATGCAGAGGTCTTCTAGCGACCTACTGCAAATCATCATTATTTGTATCAAGTGAGGAAAGTGCAAAAGTTTAGCTCTTTATATAGCCTGATTAAGATTTCGTTACAAAAATGGGTTTGTTTTATCACTTTCAAACCGAGGGAAGAACGTAGTTACATATAAGTTATTTTTAGGTATAGTCGTTCTTATCATTGTACTTTCGCCGGCATTCTCGAACTGTTTTAGATGCCCTGCATTCCTGACAAACTGTCTTTGCAGTTGTTTCTGTATTTCTTGATTACACCGGATAGGTCGCCAGTATTTATCTTACATTTTCACTCCATACAGATTTACACACAATTTGATTACAGCTTTGAAGGACATAGAAAATTTATAGTATTTGAATTTAAGCAAACTTTATAGGAATTCTGAAATAAAAATATATTGAAGACTAAGAAAACCTGTCGTCTTATGTGTAGTATATTTTCTCTTAATGATTATACATAACAGTTCATTTATTAACAACTTACTTATTTACTTATTTATTAAATTTTATGTGTTTCATGCAGTGGTTTTCCTCACGGTTCTTGTATACGTTGCCACAACTTCCCTTAATTACGACAATTTTATATAAAGTGAATTGATTTTATTGTTCTGCGTTTTGCAGATGACTTCAGTGCTGAATTATAGATCTGAAACTAAATTAAAAGACGTTATTTATAAACTTCATAAAGTAGGAAAAGTGTTTAATACGAATGCATCTACGTAGAAAGGTAAGGTGAAGACTTTAATTTGGGAGCCTAACATTTCTCACACAGACAATAAAAATGCTCCCTTCACGATTAGAAGATTTAGACAAATTAGTGGAGATTTAAAACTGATAACGGTTTGAAGAAAATATCAAACGAGACGCTTATATTTCTATAAATAATTAATGATCACTTCAATATTGTTTTGTAATATGTGAAATTAGAACTATAATCTCTAAAGGATAGAAATGGCAAGGAAGTTGTTCTTGCGTATAGTAGCTACATGCAATTTATTTATAAAGTGGAATGGCAATATGAAAGATCTAAACACAAACAGAAAGAAATAGAACAATTTATTAAATAGCCTATATAATTTGAAGGGTTATCCACCACGAATTAAAGTAATAGATTATGAATTTCCAATAACGAGTCGCTGGTATAAAAAATTCCACCCAAGTCGGAACAGACGTATGTCTAATCTTCGATTATGGTTGATGGTGATGATTTCATTTCTGATACGGAAATCAGAAGCGTGCTACTGGTTGTATGAACCATGTTTCTACAACTTTAATATTTACTATTTGATTGGTTAACTTAATTTTTGGTATGATGTTTGCTGGAAGATACAAGCGAAACCATTCTAGAAACAATCAAAAGCAATCCTGTATTCTTGTAAAATGCCATTATTGTCATTTGGGATGTTTATGTCTTAATATCGTAAAGCGTGTGACTAAAATTCGACTATAATACATCCGTACCGAAAGTCCGCCGAGGTAGCTCTGTCTGCCTCCAGACAAGCCGGATCGGGCTCGATTCCCGGCGGGGTCAGAAACTTTCATGTAAAATTTCTATCTAGGCACTAGGAGAGATGGCGTTGGACAACTTCTAATCATTAGATTGTGCACCAATATTCCTGGGTTAAATCCCAAAACTCTCCGCAGTGCATATGAAGAGAAGACATATTTTATGTTACTGTTAATGGTGATTCCACCATCGGACGGGGACGTTAAGCCTGGCGACCCCCTTGGTGCTATTCGACAGTAGTAGGCTACGTGCCGGAAAATAGTTTCCCCCTTCTCCCTTCATCTTCATCATCATCATAATCATCATGCATTCCATACACTACACTTACACGAACATTTACACATAAGTTACACTCACCCTAGTACACAACATAACTCTCCACAGATGCACATCATAGTGGCCTGCCGAGTGGTATGCAACTTGAAAATAGGTCACAATCTTGCAATCTATCTGCAATATGCGGAACTCGAAACGCGTAAAGTGAAGCGGGTAGGCATTAGATACTTAGATACATACATACATACATACATACATACATACATACATACATACATACATACTGTACATATAGTCGTCCTCGGTAGCGTAGTTGGTATAGCGCTGGCCTTCTATACTCGAGGTTGCGGGTTCGATCCCGGCCGAAGTCGATGGCATTTAAGTGTGTTTAAATGCGACAGGCTCATATCAGTAGATTTACTGGCATATAAAAGAACTCTTGCGGGACAAATTTCCGGCACACTGGCGACGTTGTATAACCTCTGCAGTTGCGAACGTAGTTAAACCATAATTTTAATTTTACATGCATGCATGCATGCATGCATACATACATACACACATACATACATACATACATACATACATACAGTCCACACCTGTGGAGTAACGGTTAGCGCGTCTGGCCGCGAAACCAGGTGGCCCGGGTTCGATTCCCGGTCGGGGCAAGTTACCTGGTTGAGGTTTTTTCCGGGGTGTTCCCCCAAACCATATGAGCAAATGCTGAGTAACTTTCGGTGTTGGACCCCGGACTCATTTCACCGGCATTATCACCTTCATCTCATTCAGACGCTAAATAACCTGAGATGTTGATAAAGCGTCGTAAAATAACCTACTAAAATGAAACATACATACAGGCCACACCTGTGGAGTAACGGCTAGTGCGTTTGGCCGCGAAACCAGGTGGCTAGGGTTCGATTCCTGGTCGGGACAAGTTACCTGTTTGAGGTTTTTATGGAATTTTCCCTCAACCCAAGTCAAGCAAATGCGGGTAACTTTCGGTGCTGGACCCCGGACTCGTTTCACGGACATTATCACCTTCTCATTCAGACGCTAAATAACCTAAGATGTTGATAAAGCGTCGTAAAATAACCTAGTAAAAATAAATACATGCATGCATATGTACATACATACATGCATACATACATGCATACATACATACATACATACATACATACATACATACATACATACATACATACATACATACATACATACATACATACATACATACATACATACATACATACATACCGAAAGTAATATCAGTATCGCACAGCTGTCGTTTACGAATGAATACTGTTATAGGCTATTTGTTTTGTTGACAGAAGGTTTAAAAGCGTAGTCTACTGAACAGTCTTTAAAAATGGTAATGATCCGTTTAGAACAGTACCCTAAATCTGTCTCTCTAATCATAAGAAAGCATGAAAGAAATGTTGAGCACGGGTAATAGTTAACGGAAATTGGACTGAACTTGTACTGCTGTATGTACTAGTGCTACGCCCACGTCCGTAATAAAACTTATTTATTCCACCCATAGTTGGCATTTCAATCGAATTGAATAAGCTGTTGACTTACTCTTGCACCGCTCTCGGTGCCTTGCCTTAGCACGAACTCAGCTGCACGCTGCAATTAGATGGTATCGCGGAATCAGTATTTTCACCTCCGCCACCAACCGCTCAGCGGCTCGGATTTGAATTCATGCAACAGATGTTCTCTGTAGTGTCACTTCATCACAAGTCATGGCAAAGAGTTTGTACGCGTCGCTTTTTCTCAGAGAGTATCTCATTCCTGAAACAGGAGAAGTAAATTCTTGGAATTTTGTTCCATCGCTTTTGGAGGAGTTCAGTAGTTTTTTCCTTTCTTACTTTTAGCTTTTCCCTTCTCACTTTCTTCCTTGTTTCTTTCATACTTCTCTCTTTCCTTTCCTAAATCCATGGATTTTTTTTTGTAACTATATTAGCTCCTTACGGCGGTAGGGTAGTTTAGTTGTAGAGAAGAACCGTGTTCGATCCTGGGTAATACCTGGAATTTTTTCGTTACTATAATTTTCAAAATGGCCCCTGTGTTAACTAGCCTACTGTTAAATTCATTGCAGTCTTTCCCGGAAATAAAATGCGGTCGTTTTATTATACTGACCGTATCACCCCATTCTAGTACTTACCGAGCTCACGAAAGCATAGACGTTTACCTCCATGCTTCCCATATGCCTTGATAGCATGTATAAAAAGATACCTTTACTTATTATTCTGTTACTGTCTGAATTCAGAGGATTTGCTCAATCTTTTGAAAGATTTGCCAGAATTTATTTTGCCTTCAAGATACTGCTTTCGTGTAGAGATGGGAAAAGTTGTTAAATTCTCGTAACAGTTCCAACTGTTCCAGTTTCATGAAAGTACTAGGTTCAAAATAACAGTTCCGAAATAACAGTATCATATATTATATACGGCGAAGTTCGATCCACAGCACCGGATCGAATCCCTCTCCTCCCTTTGTGGCCTGGCGCCATGTTGTTACCATAACAGATAAATTCTGTAGGATCAGAAATTAATCTTTACAATAGGCCTATATATATATATATATATATATATATATATATATATATATATATATAATTGGAAACTGCACCAAAATAAAACACACCAGGAATGCACGAAACTCCTCCAGAGTCAAGTCCCTAAATTCATTTCTGTCATTCTGTGAAGCGTGTGATACAATTATATGCATATGTTAAAACCCTTTAATAAAAGTTGTTTATGCAAATGTTTAGGTAAAAGTATAGGTGGAAGGCCATGAGAAAGTCCTGGACTCATACTGACAGTATTGACACCATGATACCAGCTACGTTATATTTATGCAAGACGGCAGTTCAGAATTAAATGTTGCTACTGATTTTGTCCCTGAAAATTGTTAAAAGTAGCCAGATCTAGTGACAAAGTCGCTAAATTCACAACACTGCAGTGCCAAAGATATACCGCTCTGTGGAACAGGTGTTGTCATCGTTGCTTACGACAGTCGTAAGCAATGGTTGTCATAATGTAGTTCCATAACATCGAGTATTTTGTATAACAGGTACAATACTACTAGTATGTAATGTAACAGTGGTGTTTTGGAACAGGCCGTTACGTTATTTTATAGTCATACTCATAATGTAGCTCCATAACATCGAGTATTTTGTAACAGCAAGTATTTTGGAACTGCAAGTATTTTGTATAACAGGTAGTATGTAATGTAACAGTGGTGTTTTGGAACAGACCAGTGAGCATAGAGCTCACTGGAAGAGCCACACTCGACTAGTATGTAATGTAACAGTGATGTTTAGGACGCTAAATGATCACATACTTCCCTGTATGCCATGTGATGCAGTATGATGTCATAATGAGTCGAGTTATGAATTCGTGGAAAAGAAATCTTTTCTAATGCTAAATTGAATTCGTAGATCAGGTTTGTTCGAAGCAGGAAATGTAATGTAATTTTAAATTCTTTGTAAATTGGTCATGAAATCGAAGTGGATCCCAATGGTAAATAAAACCTAACCTATTCTTCCTCTTCTGAAGGTCACAAAAGTGTTCAATTTCTCCATAAATTAGTAAATAAAAGCTATAATCACTTCGGCCGTGCTAGAATTCATATTAATACCGTCATGAAGAGTGACAATCTCATTGTAATTTCAAGAATTGATAATGAAACTAAAAGTGTAAAATATTTGGAAATAAAACATAACCTACAGTAGCGTGCAAATTAATCCGAACACAACATATTTTTACATTTTCTGTCATTGTTGGCCTCACAGCTGCTCATACTGCTTTAATTGACATCTGTAGTACGTGTAATTCCATTGTTGAAGGTCTGTCATTATTTTTTTTATAATATGTGACATTTTGCCTGTCGTTTTGTACTTATAAGCATTTCAGTTGTGTTGAAGACTTAATACTGCAATCCTGTGTACATTCTGTCGTCTTCACAAATGGATACAACTCCACGAAAACGGTCTAAAATTATAACATTAGCAGAGCATTCTTCTATGACACAGAGGCAAATTGCTGCAGAATGTCACATCGGTTTGGCTACTGTTAATTCGATCATAAAACGATACAGGGAGACTGGATCCATCACACCCCCAAAAAAAGGAAACTGTGGTCGGAAAAGGAAGACTTCACCTGCAGATGATCGTTTAATTGTCAGGAAAAGTAAATTAAATCCTAGACTAACTGCTGTCGACTTAACCCGCGAGTTAATGGCTACCACTGGGGCGAATATTCACGTCACAACAGTGCAGCGTAGGCTTTTGGAAGCTGGACGAAGGACTCGTAAGCCTATTAAGAAGCAACTGCTAACCCCTGTTATGTGCAAAAAAAAAAACGCTTAATGTGGGCAAAATTACATCAACACTGGACAGTGAATGACTGGAAGAATGTACTTTTTTCCGATGAGTCCCATTTCGAGGTCCACGGCCACCGTGTTTCTTACATTCGGAAAGGATCCGAAAAAGTAACAGCAGCTCATCTCCAACAAGCACCCAAATACCCCGCTAAAGTAATGTTTTGCGGTTGTTTTACACATGAAGGCCTGGAGCATTAATACCTATCAAGGGAATGATGAATTCTGACAAATATATTCACTTATTGGAAACCAGAATCGTACCCCAGCTGCAAAAATCATTTTCGGATGGCAGAGATGTGTTCCAACAAGACCTGGCACCATGCCATACGTCTCGAAAAACTACAGAATTCTTCAACAAGAAGAATATTCAGGTACTCCCCTGGCCAGGCAACTCACCCGACATCAACCCCATTGAGAACTTGTGGTCAATTTGCAAAAGAAGAATGCAAAAAATGGATTGTTCTACAAAGGAGAAGATGATTTCTGCCCTCATTGGTGTATGATTTCGCGATGAAGAAATGAAGAATATTTGTGGGAAATTAGTGGAATCCATGACAAATCGTCTCAAAGCTGTTATTAGGAACAAGGGAGGCCACATAGATTACTGAGGTATATATTAGATCCTTCTTTTATCCCGTTTGAGTGTTTTTGCATAAGTAATTACGTTGTTCGGATTAATTTGCACGCTACTGTATATATATTTTTATCTTCCTTGATAAAATTCATAATGTAGTTACTATAATACAGGCATTATGTTATTTGATAGAATCCTATACTCAGTAACATCAGTTCCAAGTTAATGTGTACATTTTTAAAGACGATCTTCGTATCTTTACTATTAATTTTTTACTTTAGTTTCCAACATTTATTTCAGTACGACGAAAGGATTCCCAAGTCTGCTTTCAAACAATGGCGCCAATTTTTATGGGCTCGTAGGATCCGAGGTCACCCAATAATTTGTCGTGTTACGAGATTTATTTAACTTATACCTCAAAAGTTTGAGCCCACCCACTGTTTTTCAAAAGTTGGCGCCACTGCTTCCAATAGTGCCAAACATGTTCCGTTCTGTGTAACAGGCGTTGCCATAATGTAGTTCCAAAGTGAAACGAGTATTTTGTAATCGCAAGTATTTCGTATTAGCTCATAACAACACTGTTATTTTGGAATGTAGTATTCCAAGGTGCCGTTACTTTTTGGAACAGTTCCAAACAAGGAACTGTTTCAAAATAACCGTTACGTTATTTTTTCCCCACCTCTACTTTCGTGTTATTTTTATTACGCTACCTCATGTCATAGAAATATGTGTTCATTCAATTCTTGCCTTCTTGTAATACTATCTTCAATTTTTTTGGATTTCTAGAACGGCACCGAAGTTCACTCAACCGCCTATCAAATTGAGAACCGAAACTTTGCTGGGACTAGAAAGGCAGTGAGAGCATGATACTAACCACACCACCTCATTCTATACTTCGTTCCATAATGTCTGACAGGAGAAGTAAACACTGCCAGTAGAGGAGGAGAGAAGTATAATTGCTAGTCAACTAAAGGCAGGGGCTTCACTCCACGTTTGACTTCATATTGGGCGATCTGAAGCGTTCTACCCCAGTC
Organism: Periplaneta americana; assembly: GCF_040183065.1. Taxonomy (NCBI): domain Eukaryota; kingdom Metazoa; phylum Arthropoda; class Insecta; order Blattodea; family Blattidae; genus Periplaneta; species Periplaneta americana. The sequence continues at coordinate 79,484,281 of NC_091123.1, read as the reverse complement.
CAACTTCAAGACAAGCGTGGAATGAGACCTCTACTATTGGTTGATTAGCAATTATGCTTCTCTTCCGTTTGCTGGCAATGTTTACTTCTCCTGTCAGACCTTATGGAACGAAGTATAGGTCCGAGGTCAAGAAAGCATAGTGCTCTACCTCCATGCCTCCAAAACGCCTTCACGGCATATATAGGAGATACCTTTGCCTTACACTATTCTTGATGTTGTTACTCGGGATTTGGACTACTTCAGAAATGTCAGCTGTTTTCTTTAGTATCTCAGTTTTTGTTGTTGTCATTATTTTCTTTCAGCCGTGTCTCGCTTCGTTTCAGTTGTACAAGTTTAAAATGCGTTTCATAATTATTTTGTAGATTATTATTTTAGGTTCTTTATCAAGATATTCGTCTATATATGTAGTGTTATTACATATTTTATTGTTTGAAGTTTTACTTTGTTCCCTACGTCGCCGTAACTTGATAGTTCAGTTCTTAGATATTTAAATTAAATTTATTTAAATCATATTTAAGTATTAGAAACCAGGTAACTGAAATTCATAATCAATTTAGTAATATTAAAAATGTAAAATTAGGCGTGTTACAAGGTACTGTTTTAGGGTCAATTTTATTTTTAATATAGGCGCTATATAAATGACAGTATAACTGTACCCATTATTATGTATCATTGGCTTCTGTTTCTGTGAAAAAAATATTTCTGCTATGTTATTCATGACGTAAATTTAGTTCGTGAAACTCATTGAAACTGCAAATTTAAATTTGTGTTTGTTGCCGACTTACAATCAATTGAAGAAAATGTAACAATCAGTACACAGTCATATCACATATTTGTAATAAAAGACCATTAAATCAAATATCCTGGACCTTTTTAATATTGAACCCTATGGATTGACCGAGTACAGGTTGAGTCGCAATTTTGTACTATAATGTATTGCAGAGTATTCTGTACTAAAATAAAATATATTTTATTATATAAACTTATGGTCGTGTCCGTTTCATTATGGAGATAATGATTGGAACAATTAAAAAAAAGACAACAGCTACTTTTCTGAGAGTGTTATTAAATGACGTGGTTATTGTTGTTATTGTTATGTTTTGTTTAACGACGCTCGCAACTGCAGAGGTTATATCAGCGTCGCCGGATGTGCCGGAATTTTGTCCCGCAGGAATTTTTTACATGCCAGTAAATCTACTGACATGAGTCTTTCGCATTTAAGCACACTTAAATGCCATCGACCTGGCCCGGGATCGAACCTGCAACCTTGGGCATAGAAGGCCAGCGCTATACCAGGTCGACATGTGGTTATTTACATTGCAAGTTCAAGTTCACAGAAGATGCTCGAAATGTCCACCATTCACTTCACAACACAATTTTCGCCCTCCTCCGCCATGAATGTCTTGCTCTTTGAACAATGATCCGAATTGTATTTCCTGCAGCCACAATTGCTTTCAACAGATGCTCTCTCGTGGCGTGTCATTGAGAGTAAACTAGTTCCTTCATGTGACCGCACAACCAGAAGTCGCAGGGACTGAGTTTAGGTGATCGCTTCGGCCATGCTACAGGCCCGTTGCATCTACCTGGATACCATTCATTCAAATGACGATCACTGCACGACGGTAATGCGCAGATGCTTCATCTTGAAGTAGTCAAGTGTTCAGCTGTGTTGACACTGGTACTGTTTTTGTGGTAGTTCAGTCTGCAGAAAGCGCAAATACGCAGCACCTATTGACTGATTGTAGCGTTTCTCTCTCTTCAATAACAATAATTTTTCTTATTGTGTAATGCAGAGAGTCGTTTGAGCGATTGATGCATTAATATATTCGACGTAACGCCAAATCGCGCGTTCCACAGTGATGCCATATCTCGATAACAAAACCATCAAGGTTATATGTTTATTTGACAAAATCTGTTTATATTGGAGTATAGAATACTCTAAAATACTTTATAGTACACAATTATGACTCATTCTGTGTAACAAGTAAACCCAATATCCTAGATCATTTTGGAGATTGGACTACATGGATTGTACCAAATAGCCTATAACTATTAAACCCAATATCTTGACATTTTTCAAGATTTTACTATATGAATTTCTACTAAATATAACCATTATACCAAATATCCTGGTAGCCACCGGCGTGGCTCAGTCGGTTAAGGCGCTTGCCTGCCGGTCTGAAGTTGCACTCGGGCGCGGGTTCGATCTCCGCTTGGGCTATTACCTGATTGGGTTTTTTCCGAGGTTTTCCCCAAGCATAAGGTGAATGCCAGGTAATCTATTGCGAATCCTCAGCCTCATCTCGCCAAATACCATCTCGCTATCACCAACCTCATCAACGCTAAATAACCTAGTAGTTGATACAGCGTTAAATAACCAACTAAAAAAATATCCTGTACATTTTTCAACATTGGACCATATGGAGTGTACCAAATGTCACTTGATTTTTCTGTTTGTACCAAATGTCAATGGATCAGTACTGCTATTGGACGATATGGATTGTACCAAATGTCCGATAATCGTTCTCCATTATGTCCCGCTGGTGTCGACGTAGAAAGAGGGGGGAAAACGAGGTCATAAACAGGGGGCTAGAGCTTCTGTGGCAAAACACAAGGTCGGTGTGTGTATTTGTACTTAAAAATAAGTTTTTTTAACTTGGTTATTTAACGACGCTGTATCAACTACGAGGTTATTTAGCGTCGATGGAATTAGTGATAGCAAGGATGATATTTGGCGAGATGAGGCCGAGCATTCGCCATAGATTACCTGACATTTGACTTACGGTTGGGGAAAACCTCGGAAAAAACCAACCGGGTAAACAGCCCAAGCGGGAATCGAACCCGAGCCCGAGCGCAACTCCGGATCGGTAGACAAGCGCCTTAACCGACCGAGCTACGCCGGTGGCTTAAAAATAAGTTATTTGATGTGTTCTGTGTTGTGAAATTTGTGATGTTTGTTAATCTTACATAATATGTGTTTAATTTGTCTCCATTTTTTGACGATTTTTAAGATCTGTTAGTTATTAGACTACCACCGCGCAGGTACAAAATTAATTTGAAGGAAAACATTTTTCTTACAGTGACGGCATTGTTAATTTCATCGACAAAAAGGAAATTTAATGAATAAGCTCAGCCGTGTCAAATTAAGGTGAAGACAAGAAGATAGGAGTAAAATTTCTTGTTCAAGAATATACCTTTATAAAAAAAAATTCTGTAATTCCTGTGGTCCCGACTATAGGGAAAGAATAATTGGCAGACCTGAATAATGTGTCATAAAACTAGGAGAAAAAAAAAAGGAGAGGTTCTCCTGGGTAATAATAAGGGGAATATATCATGAACATAAGAGGGGGACAGAGTGGACTCATTAGAGAGGGGAAGGATCTTGTAAGTTACGGACCGTTTATTACCGTCGTTGCCAACATGCGTCTCGAGCAAGACATGTGCATAATTCTGTATAAGTCAGCTGAGATTCGCTATCGCTTACGCCCGTAAAATTAATGGTGTTCAATTTGTTTCGGAAACCCCAAGAAATGACATTTCAGAGCATACAATGAAGGTTTTAAAAATCTGTTTTTATTTATTTAATTTTAATACAGTAATATTACGAAGTACCAGATATTTATGACCGTCCTATTATTTTTTAAATTTCAAGTTCGACACCTATTTCTTGAAATTTGAGTTTGTTATGTCTTACGTATTTTGTTATGTGTGGGAAGTGCCTGTTATTATTCGGTTCTACGTCTCGGCATCCCTAAAGATTTTTTTTCTGGCCTGCCAACTAACACTCTGTATGCATTTCTGGATTCGCCTATGCTATATGCCCTGTTCATCTCAAAAGTCTGGATTTAATGTTCTTAATTATGTCAGGTGAAGAATACAATACGTGCAGTTCTGCGTTGTGCAGCTTTCCCTGTTTTCCTGTAACCTCATCCCTCTTAGCTCTAAATATTTTCCTAAGCGCCTTATTCTCGAAAACACTTAGCGGCATCTGTTCCTCTGTCAAAGTGAGAGTCCAAGTTTCACAACCGTGAAGAACAACCGGTAATATAGCTGTTAAGCAACCGGCGTGGCTCATTCGGCTGAGGCGCTTGGCTACTGATTTGAAGTTGCATTCGGGAGTAGATTAGATTACCGCTTGGGCTGATTACCTGTTTCGGGTTTTCTGAGGTTTTCCCCAACCGTAAGGCGAATGTCAGGTAATCTATGTCCAATTCTGGGCCTCATCTCGCCAAATACCAGTTCACTATTACCAATCTCATCGACGCTAAATAACCTGTTAGTTAATACAGTTTCGTTAAATAACCAACTAAATGATATACTTACATAAGTTAATTGAGCCGTTCAGAGCAAAAGTGGTGTCAGTCAAAATTGGGTAGTAAGGTTTAAAGTAAAAATTCTGTAAAATACAGCGCAAAGTAGCAATTAATATGTCCTTCTTGCTATCCACTGACTACTAATAGTTTAAATAAACTGACTATTAATTGCTACTTTGCGCTGTATTTAACAGAATGTTTACTTTAACCCTCATCACTCATTTTTGACTTACACCATTTCTGCTCTGAACGGCTAATATACAGTATGTCCCACTTATCTTGACAGCCAAAATAACTTTGTACGCAAGCAACAAATGAACAATTTTATTGTTTCATACAGAAGGTGTACAACTGAACGGGGGAAATACTACTGATGGAGAGGCAACCTTGTAGCATCATTTATTAATGAGATACGAATTCTATTATAACATTGTTTCTTTAAATGACACTATGTATTTATTATTCAATATTTCCATTAAGCTCGTCAAGACCTTTTCAAAAATGTATCACAGTGGCTCATTCTGATAAACAGAACGTTAATAAAGGAAACGTTACCGGTGCCTTGACGGCATGGTTCCTGTGCTTAATATGAAATGAATTAACTTTAAGTTAGTGTAAACAGTGCGTAGTACATTGCAGATGATACTCAGGGTCGCGTAACCCATTCCACGTAGCTTTGGTTTTATTCCGCTGATAGAGTGGTCTGTGTTATATTTGGTTTCATACGTTTACTGTAAATCAAAGCTACGTGGGTGGAATGGGTTACGCGACCCTGGGTATCAGCAGTGTAGGCTCATTACGTATTATTTGCACAAACTTAGTCGAATCACTTCATATTATGCACAGGAACCATGTCATCGAGGTACCAATTAACGTTCTGTTTATTAACGTTTTGTTTATTAGAATGATCCACTGTGATACATTTTTGGACAGGTCTTGACCAAGTTAATTGAAATACTGAACAACAAATACATAGTGCCATTTAAAGAAATAATATAGTACTCGTATCTCATTAATAAATAATGCTACAAGATTACCTCCCATTAGTGTTACTTCCCTCTTTCAGTTGTACACCTTTTGTTTGAAACAATTTTTCATTTTGTCCTTGCGCACAAAGTTATTTTGGGTGGTCAAGACAAATAGGACAGATGTAGGCCTATATACGTATAGGGACATCATTTTATTTTTACTAACATTTCTAATATTAACCTGGCTATACCTTTGGATTAACGGTTGAGAACCGGAAACACCGTTTACTACCCCCTTCCACGCTCTGGAGTTCGATGATACTGCGTAAAATACAAACAAATCACTTTACTAGGTATAGGAGGGAAGAAAAGTAGTTCATCCATTTACGTAAACTACGAAATATCGCGATTTTGAGTTTGATAATTTCCATTAGGCTTTTGTTTAATCAAAATACAGTACCTTATTAACAATAAGTGTTTTTACTCACGAACTGAGCTATCCATTCGGACATTTTCATTATGCAGTGTAGGCCTATATTATGCTGTCTACAGCACATTTGCGTGCAATATAGACAATGAAGTTAAACTGAAAAATAATAATAATATGGATATTTAAACACAATTTTTAAAATGGTGGCCGTTCACTTCGATACAGACTTCATTTCTTTTGTGCATATTATCGCACTATAGACTATTGTACCTAATTGCAATTACCAGTTTCGTCCTTCGTACTAGTAAGTCATGTTGAAATAATTCTTTAGGCCTACCTACTCTATAAAAGAGTAACTTACGTACTGAAAATTCAATCTTCACTTCTGCTCGATCCGAAAAGATAAAATTACTCACACAGAAATGAATGTTTTCAGAAAAGAGCTAAGACAGCCCAGCCACTAGCCTTTACTGAGAAGCGGGTGGAGGAAACCGGGGTGTGACGTAGACAAACGGACGATTCAATATTGAAAGCTCTTTCGTCACTGGAAAACGCGAACATATTTCTGGAACGTACTATACTCACTCAGTACTGTTTACTATGACCATAAGGCGACTTTGACTGCATACGCGGCCTTGGTTCTGTGTGGAATAAGGTTGGAACTTTACTAGTAGAGGGGGTGGGAGTGAAGTACGAGTACATTCAAAAACTCAGGTACAATAAAAATTGAAGTAAAAATAAAATGATGTTCCTGTATATGTATATGTATTTGTATATATGGGTATATATATGTATATGTAAACTGTTTCATCAATTCTGACTTTCAGTTGTTTTGAAAGCAGACTGAATGACAAAAGCTTCTCAGTCGAAAAATAGCAGATATTTTCCATATTTATTCTGCGTTTAATTTCATCTCGAGTGTCATTTATATTTTGTTACTGTAGTTCCAAGGTAATTTATTAAAAAATTATATATATATATATATATATATATATATATATATAATAAATTCTGATGTATCCTACAGTATACGTTAATATCGAATTGTATCTGGTTTCAATATCAGATCTTGATTGATGTGAATGTTAATTTCGGTTTTATTGATTCTATTAATTTTTACTTCAGAGTAGAAGTTTCAGAACTACGTATAAAGAGAAACTCAATATTCTATTGTCTACTCGTATTTCATTGTTTATTAGGATATTACATGTCTTCTTTATTTATTTTATAGTCAAATTTAAATAATTATAATAATATCATTAATAGCGATAAAACACGGCCCTACTTATATATGTTATTTAATGTAAATATATTTCTTTTCAGTTCTTGCTGTCACCACTTGCTCACCGGCTAAGGCAGTTGTTGGAAGTTGAAAGGTAAATATAATAATGAGTACTGAAATGTTTCAGAGTGAAAGATTTCGAGTAGACTTATGGTCCAAGCATAAGCTCAGTCTAGGACAGATTCATCCCAAACAGAGGACACGAGGACTCCGCGATCGTAGTCTCTGATTGATCGATTCGCACACGACGGACGCATCTCCAGTAATAAGCAATGCGCTTTTTTACGGGTTGTAATTCCTCTGTGCGCCGCTCCAACTCTCCCTGCATCTGACGCTCGCCATAAATTACTACGTGCTTACTACAGATCTGGTGTAGTCAGGATTTACATAATCATAATTAGTGCTCAGTAATTATAGAGTGGCTCTAGCTCCTCGAGTTCTGAGCGGGAGGAAGCAAATCACAGTGCTCTGGAGGAGTTTACATTGGGGTTACGAGCTCTATAGTCGAGGCAAGCTCAACCAGAGAATTCTCGCTTAATACCTTCCAGAATTCTGTCACGATATTAATACATTATCATTTTAAAATGCGTCGACATCATGGATTTTCATCCAGGATGAACACTGGAAATGTAATATTTATTTATTTATTTATTTTTTTTATTTATTTATATATTCTAATGACAGGCACATAGATAACTTATCTTTGATCTAATCACAACCTCAAGATTAAAACAATAAAATTGGATACAACTTAAAATTAAATCTGAAAAAGTAACTAAACAAAACCCTTAAAGAAGTAAGAACTAATCAGAGGCATGAGGTTTCTCGCTTGCCAGTATCTGGCACTAGAAATGTAAGCCAGTGCCACCGTTTCTGGCGTGTGAAATAAGTAATGGGAACGTTGAGAGCGAGTATCTTATCTTTGTCACAAAATGTGGGCGAGAAAGCTGACAACTGTGATGGTAGATTGCTGATGTCACGTCTGTTTAGGAGGTGGTACCACTCTCAGGCGAAGTGGCAACAGATGTCACTGACTGGACAGTGTACTCAAGGACACACCCCAGAAACGCAAAGTGAGAGTGTCTTGCCTTTGACGCTGACGTGGAGTGTTAGACGATACCGTTCTCAGCTTCACTGGCAACAAGTGCTCACTGACTGCTTTTTACTGAAGGACACGCGCCAAAAACACTGGCACTAGCTATACAGTTTTAAACTCGTTACAGCTCAGATTTACGAATGTTCTTTAAAACACTTCTTTCTTTTATTTGTTGAGTTTACACTGTGAGTTTATTCGAGACATTTTAATAAAAAAACAATTGTCGCAAAGATGACAGTAATTTGGCATTATACTTTTCAAGCGTTTCGCAAAACTTCAATTCTTTTTATCAGATTGTAAATTATATCTCTTTTTTATGGTTTAATTTCTTCTATTATCAGTTTATCATCCAGAAGACAGTCATTAAGAACACAAGTAAAGGGCGTATATAATCACTTCTTCTTCTTGTCACTGTTAACTATTACTGTTACTGTTATTATTACTAATAATAATAATAATAATAATAATAATAATAATAATAATAATAATAATAAATTATTATTATTACTGTGTCCACTGAAAAGATATACCTTAAAAATATTAACTCTGATAACTTATCTTGCCATTCTTATATATGTGATGTTTGCTAACTCAATCTTTGAAACTCATGATTCACTTTTCACTTTCATATTATGACTTATGATAGGGGGCGGATGTTGATGACCTAAAAATCTACTTAAAATGATCATTAAAATACCCTTAAGCTAATGGAAAAATTATATAAGATTAAAAGAAAATTACATTTAAATATTATTCACCATACTCGCACCACAACTTCTTAAAAATTAGTCATCTTGTTTCAATGACTGCCCTGCCAATCTCGGAGAAAGGAGGCAATTTCCTGGAATTTGGCTAAGATAAAGGAAAAGAACATGCAATAAAATGAAGGTTTTAAGGAAAAGCTATAGATTTTAATGAGGGTATACAATGTGTTTCAATCAGAGGTGGTCCATATCAGTGCCTTCATTCTCCGTCTCCTCCTCCTTCCGTGCTTCACTTTTGTTACCAGATATTCCAGATGAGTGAGTGTGAGTGACGAAACAAATTGTGGGCTCAGCGTGAATTCTTGAAATCTTTGTTTTAAAAATATTGCCTACTACAATAGACATCCCTTCCGAACCATGTCCAGGACATAGTGAAAGTTTCCCTCCTTCCAAACATAAATTCTAAAGACACCCTCGTACCGACAAAAGAACAGTAGTGATCAAAGTCCCCATTTAATCTAAGCTGCTGACAAGCATTTTATATTACTTCCGTTGTGTGAAGTGAAGCCTTCAGTGGAATGAGGGATGGACATTAGAGTCTGTTCTAATTTATAAAACTCAAACTTCACTGTTATTCACTTATTCAGCAGGTAATTACTACTGACCTATTTGGTTAGAAAATGATTTAACAGACCTATCGGTAAAGAAGAAAGTAAAATGCATTCCAAATGATTTAAAAGTTCTTCAAAGTATTAAAAATGACCAAAAAATGCTGAAAAATATAAAAATGACCTATTAGTTAAAAATGTTTAAAAATGCAAAAAATGCAATATAAGAAATTACTTTTTACGTTGATATTAACATAGAAAGGATTTCTATATTAATAGGCATCGTCCTAATGTGAAAAATAAGAAGATTACTTTTCATCAACATCCGTCCCCTACTTAAGAGAGTTATGAGTTATTACTATATACAGTGAACAATGGGGAAAGTATGCAGTGCCGTCATATGAGTCAAGAGAATGCTAGAGAGGGTAGTGCAGCTATGCGGTCGGTATAATGCTAGCCTTCTGTTCCCGAGGTTGCGGGTTCGATCCCGGCCGATATCAATGGCATTTAAGTGTGCTTAAATGCTACAGGCTCATGTTAGTAGATTTACTGGGATGTAAAAGAACTCCTGCGTGACAAAATTCCGACACACCGGCGACGCTGATATAATCTCGGCAATTGCGATCATCGTTAAATAAAACATAATTTGGAATTTTTGTAGTGCAGCTAACATAATTTATTTGTCTAGAGAAGATAGTGCAACCAACACATTGTTTAACTTAACGAAGCATGGATAGAACAGAGAAAAATTCTCTCCGGCACCGGGACTCGAATCCGGGTTTTTAGCTCTACGTGCTGACACTTTATCCACTAAATCACACCGGATTCCAGTTCCGATGCCGGATCGAATCCCCTCAGTTTAAGTTCTACCTCTCACTTTTCCCTTTGGTGGTTTACCCCTCATGCACTGTGTCACAGAATATGTGACAGTGGCACAATGTCCAACGCACTATGTACAGAGGTGCACTCATTACGAGTTACTAAGTGGCCGGGATCCGACGGGATGAGCGCCGTCTTGAATCACTAAGTATTACTTACGCATATCATATTATTATGTACCGAAGTACATATGATATTTCCGTGCAGGAATTCTGGGTTACCATATGATGAAGGATGGATAGAACAGAGAAATATCATAATTGCACTTCGGTACATCGTAATAATTTGATTTCAGTACAGTCAACATAATTCATTTCTTTTCATGAGTCACGTATCATGTTTGAACACAATTAGTTTCTTTTCAAGAATCATATATCATGTTTTGACTTACATAGATGAATGGAAGAAAAACATGTTATAACATAAGTGCCACGTTTCAGCTTCTGGCTGTTACTGTTTCTCTGTCAAATCAGATATCAATGAATGTTCTGACAACTTTGTGACTCTATTTCAATTTATACACTTCTCAGTCTATGACACATTAGCAAAGTAATACATAACAATAAAAAGAAAAAAAATCGCAAATATGCACATATCAGTTTATGGCTCCCCAGCACGGAATTCGTCTGTCCCTTCTTCTTAGCGTCTAGTTTTCATTACCATATGTTAATACTGGCACTGCCAAAACTTTATACAACGTTAAATTGTGTATAAATTCTTGTTTTGTTCTTTGTTGTTCTGTACATACCTTGGAACTTGTTTATTTTTGTATATGTATCTGTTTTTTGGATGTAGGAAAAGTTACAAACCAAATAATTAAATTTGACACTTGTTTTGTTATTCTATTATTGATTACTGACTTAGTTCTCCAGTGGTATATCCTTCTAAAAGCCATCACCTTAGATTTGATTTTAGAAATGTTTAAATTTTATAGTTTGCAATTACTTTAGACAGACGACTCATTCTCGGCTATTTGAAGATTTAGCTGAGAATCTGCTAAAACAACTTGATCGTCAGCAAATGAAATATAATTAAGATTTCTGTCGTTCACTTTAAAATGTTTGTTTAATTTTTATTTGCAATTCTCTGAATCTCTGTCAAAATAACAGTTAAAAGTTCAGACGATTTGGGACAGTCTTGTTTTACTCCTTGATTTGTTAAAACTTTCTTCACCATTTTGATCACCTTTTCTATGCCGATTTCTATAGATATTTAAATACCTTAATATTACGTTTGGGAAATTCAATGATTTCCATGGTTCCCCGTAACTTTTCAATACTCTATCAAATGCTTTCTCATAGTCTAAAAACAGTATTAAAACTTGGCGGAGCTCGCACATTTTTTCCTAGTATGAATGCTCGCTTCGGATCTGTCAGACCAAATCTAGATATTAAAAAAATGGATGATCTTAAGGCTATTATACAGTCTTTGTTTTTTGGTAAATGAGTGTTTAACTATGTTTTTACGTAGTAACGTAGTACATGTAAATTATTTATTAATTGTAATTATAATTGTATTCTTCGTATTGTAGTTGTAATCCCCTGGTAGAGGGGAAAAGAAGGCCTGATGACCTTATCTCTACCAGATTAAATAAATAAATACTAATATAAATTTGCTCTGGGTCTCAGAGACCCAGCGCGAACTTTACTGGATAAAGTAATATCATAGATTTATTAATTTGTCCTGCAGAATAATATCTGTAATATTGACAATTAATATTACAGATATTATTCTGTAGGACAAATTAATAAATTGACAATTAATATTACAGATATTATTCTGCAGGACAAATTAATAAATCTATAATATTCTCATAGCTGCAGTGCATATATTTGTACAGATTACTGTGCACGTAACTGCGGAATCCCGGCCAAACAAGTCACTCAGCTGAGTGCGCTCCTAGTATAATGACAGTTGTCATTGGACATATAGGCCTACGTCAACATATATGCCTATCTTGGAGTCAGGCCACAAAAAGAAACATTGAAGGAGGAGGGTTCGGTCCGGTGCTGTGGGTTGAATTCGGCATAGCTCAGTGGTCAGAGCGCTTGGTACGTAGAACCAAGGACCCGGGTTCGATCCCCGGCGCCAGAGCGAATTTTTCTCTCAAATATTAAATGGAAGAAGTAAGTTTGGATATTGCACTCTCATCTCTTTTCTATGAATTGCTTCAATACTACAACACAATCTGAGCAAGATCTACCCTTTCTGAGATTGCATTGTTGTTCTTGTAAAATCGTCTCACGAATAACATTAATCCTTCTTATCAGTATTTTCTCATATATAGAAGGCAATTACGCTACAACGGTAGTAATTACAACCATTCTTATTCCCTGTTTTTGAAGATATGTACAATATTTATCATCGTCTACAGGCTTGTGGAACTCTATATGTTGTCTAGGATAGGTATGTTATTGAAGTCTAAAAGTCACATTTAATTGAGGCGGAGCATACTTAATTCTATACTAACTTCGTCGCTACCTGGTGCTTTTATATTCTTAAATGATTGTACATGATTTCAAATTCACACTTCATTGTCATTAGGCTTACATACCTCATAAAATTTTCCGTGAGATAGATTTTCATACGACAGGAAATATTATTAATGACTTTTATTTATTAGAATGTGCTGATTTAAAAATAAACGAAATTGAAAACCAACGAACAAGTAGCGCGACAATTCAAAATCATACGCGCTTAGCACATGTTTTTTTATGTCAACGAAAAATTAAAGGAAAATGAAGATACATTTCTTTCTTTTTTGTTTGGTCTTAGAACACTATATAAGAAAATAGATTATATGATGTCGTTTTGTCAATAACATTGACATGTAAGTAGCTACGTCACTATCTTTATTTTCCATAACAATATGTGCTATAACATTAATAAATTGTTTTAAATTGATTATTAAGCTTGTTGAAAATTTTGATCTAGTAAATAATTTATGAAACAGTAATAATTGTATTATTATTGTTGTTATTATTATTATTATTATTATTATTATTATTATTGTTGTTGTTGTTATTTGTCTATGCGGATGACGTGAATATGTTAGGAAAAAAACCCATGAACGATTAGGGAAAACACGAAAATTTTACTTGAAGCAAGTAAAGCGATAGATTTTGAAGTAAATCCCGAAAAGACAAAGTAGGCCTATATGATTATGTCTCGTCACCAGAATATTTTACGAAATGGAAATATAAAAATTGTAGATTTATCCTTCGAAGAGGTGGAAAAATTCTAATGTCGTGGAGCAACATTAACAAATATAAATTACACTCTGGAGGAAATTAAACGCATAATAAATATGGGAAATACCTGTTATTATTCGGTTGAGAAGCTTTTGTCATCTAGTCTGCTGTCAAAAAATCTGAAATTTAGAATTTATAAAACAGTTATATTACCGGTTGTTCTGTACGGTTGTGAAACTTGGATTCTCACTTTGAGAGAGGAACAGAGATTAAGGGTGTTTGAGAATAAGGTTCTTAGGAAAATATTTGGGTCTAAGAGGGATGAAGTTACAGGAGAACGTTACGCAACGCAGAACTGCGCGCATTGTATTCTTCATCTGACATAATTAGGAACATTAAATCCAGACGTTTGAGATGGGCAGGGCATGTAGCACGTATGGGCGAGTTCAGAAATGCATGTAGAGTGTTAGTTGGGAGGCCGGAGGGAAAAAGACCTTTGGTGAGGCCGAGACGTAGATGGGAGGATAATATTAAAATGGATTTGAGGGAGGTGGGATATGATGATAGAGACTGGATTAATCTTGCTTAGGATAGGGACCGATGGCGGGCTGATGTGAGGGCGGCAATGAACCTGCGGGTTCCTTAAAAGTCATTCGTAAATAAGTAAGTATTATTATTATTATTATTATTATTATTATTATTATTATTATTATTATTATTATTATTATTATTGTATGATCATAATCAGACTGCCCTTTCATAACTCCATGTGAAGTTTTAAAGCATTTGACTCCTCGCTGCGACTGACATGCAATTACTGTTTCCTGTTATTATGGCAACAGGCGAGCTCACGTAGATATGATTTTCTGGGAGTTAATAAAAGCATTCCACAAATACAGCCATAAACAGTTTAAATATTTTTAAATTAATTATCAAAGCGAAGCATAAACACCACTTAAGAAACTGTAGTGTGACGCATGCTACAACTGAAAGGCTTTCATTCTGAATTTCATTTATATTTCATGAAGCTGCATTATTCCGATTCATAGACTCAGAATTAATAGTAGCCATATAAAATTACAGAAAAAGGCGCGCAATTGCCATGCCCTCTTATGACGTCTTATCTAAACAAATACCTGGAGCAATGACGCTACATACCTTCAGAGCTGAGCTGGAATGTTTGACGCAAGAGTGGAAAAGTGATTTAAGGGACAACACTTGTAATACAGCATTTAAAATTGATAATGTCGTTTTGTCTTCACATTGGTCGTAGGAAATTTGTATAAACTTAAAAATGACGCCCTCGGTGATCGGAATGTTTTACCAATTGTCTTCATAGGTTTTAAGTCAGCGGTCATCAGCTCCGTGCACCCTCGGGCTAGCATCTCTTACCTGCGGATAAGAGACTGCACTATCGTGTATCCATGGCTGTTGACGGGTATGTTTTCTCTCTCTCCCTTCTGCACGACGGGGCATATTCCGATACACTGTTTTTTTATCATCCAATTTAATAAACCCTATTTCACCCTGAGGTATATTAGGATTATAGTCCGCACCTGTGGAGTAACGGTCAGCGCGTCTGGCTGCGAAACCAGGTGGCCCGGGTTCGATTCCCGGTCGGGGCAAGTTACCTGGTTGAGGTTTTTTCCGGGGTTTTCCCTCAACCGAATACGAGCAAATGCTGGGTAACTTTTGGTGCTGGACCCCGGACTCATTTCACCGGCATTATCACCTTCATATCATTCAGACTCTAAATAACCTAGATGTTGATACAGCGTCGTAAAATGACCCAATAAAAAAAGGGTTATAATTGGCATCAAAATACATACTTTATAACCAATAAACAATAGTAAAGTTATAATATAAAATAGTGGTCACAGTTACAATTCACATGAGTTATGTAGAAGAATCCACCTTAATGAAAAATGGATCCTGTTAAAGATTAATAAGAAGTTTGAGGAATAATCTATGCAAAAGATATACTAGAATGTCTAACCGTTTCAGAGTAAATACAGGACCTAAAAAGAAAATCAATAGTAGATTAATATAACAAAGTTTGACTTTCACTTTCATACTGCTTTCCCGTTGCCCATTTCAGCGAACTGACGACAACACCAGAATTTGAACCCGGCCCCCCACGTTTCACGGCCAGACATGCTCCACAACGGTGGACTAAGGCGAAGACCTACTATGTACTAGAATTTGTACACAATAAGAGTTGGAATCACACTTGCATTATGATCTGCTTTATTTGGAGTTGTCCACTTGTGTACGCTTGGAGTATAGCTGTTTTCGGTGTGTCATTAGTAGAAGCAGGGATCTGGAGATGGAGGTAGTCCACATAACGTAACATAACAATAATAATTAGTGGCTTCATGACCACCTCAGCATGTGGAACAATGGAGCGTGTTCCATTTGTTTGACCGTCCCTCACACGCATGCCCCTTCTTTATTGCCTCCGTGCTGTGGACGCTCTCCAAGATGTAATAAATATTCAGACCAACTTAATTTGTGACCTAGGCCACCTGAGTGGAGACCCGGAAACTGCGTCACACGACTCGTGCTTTGTTACCTGCTGCAGAAGAGTTTCCATTTCATTGCACTGTTTTCTCCTCGTGGTCGTACTTTCCATTGATTAAGTTCTCGTTACTGTGGCAGTGGGTCAGCCCTGTGTCATGGTCATGATTGCGATGCTGTTGTCGTGCTTCTTTCGTTGGGATCCACGATTCCATCTCTTCGGGGATTTTTGTACACCTAGGATATTTATAAATATTCATGGGCGATTTTGGTTGTTTTAATTAAATCTTGATTGATGACCTACTAAGATAAAATGTGGCAGGTGATTAGAGAAAATCCCTATGATTGGGTAGATAATCTGTAAAGGAATTGGGGTAATGGAATTAGGACAAATAAATACAATTTGCTGTAAGATTTATGTGTCTAATGAATTGAAAGAAACAAGCTGTGGATCCTCCAAAACAATTATGCATCAAAACAGAATGTATTGTGTTACTAAGACAGCAAGTACAATTAACTAGAATACTGCATATACAGAGTGTTGAAAAAAGTATCCAATATTTTAGGAGGTGATAGTATGAATCAAAACAACAAAATAAGCATGGGTCCTACAACACATACTTTCTGAGATCTGAACAGTTGTTCATAGGAGGTGCTCAATGTGACATCCATTTATGGCAATGCATTTCTCTGCCCTACAATACAGCAGACTACCAGAAAATTACATCGTAGTTGACACACTTGGCATGGAATACTGATACGTCGCAAGGAATACTGAAAACTAAAGTCTGGTTGCGGATATGAGTGGGGTCCAGCAGAGATGGTGTTGTGAATTTTCGTAATCAGCTGATGAAAATTCCCGTGCAATTGAAGAAACAAGGCATCAGCACCGATTCTCAATCAACGTATGGGCAGGCGTTCTTGGTGATAGATTAATAGGGCCATACTTGCTACCACAGAGACTTTCAGGACTTTCTTATTAATGCAGTGCCTGCCTTGCTAGAGAATGTGCCATGCCAGCAGGACTGCAGATGTGGTTCATGCATGATGGCGCACCAGGACATTTTCTCCGCAATGTGTGTGAGCACCTGACGTTGACATTTCAGGACCACTGCATTGGTCAGGGAAGCTCCACACCTGGGCCTGCTCGTTCCCCAAATTTAAATCCCCTAGACATTAGTTATGAGGACACATGAAGAAACCAGGACAATTTCAAAGAGTGCGTGATTCCTTACGCCAAAAGGCAGAGGAATGCATTGCCATGCATGGACGTCACATTGAGCACCTCCTATGAAGAAATGTTCAGATCTCAGAAACTGTGTGTTGTAGGACCCATGTTTATTCTACATTATTTTCTTGTTTTGATGCATACTAGCACCTCTTAAAATATTGGATACTTTTTTTTAGCACCCTGTATATGCATACAAGAATATTCCGTAAATATATTTATTGCTATATTATTTTATTCATCTGTATGTGAATAATGCCGTGTTTATATTAATTTTCTTTAGGTAAGCATATTTTGTGCATGCGTCTGTTTAGCATACATGTCAAAGCACAACTGAAATAACAATTATTTTCAAAATATATTGCAACCCCATGGATTATAATCAGGCTTAGGATCCGAGACAACTTAAGAATGAAGTGAAGTTACAGTGCAACGGAGTATACATGAAGTGAGGTGGCGCGGTGAGTTTTGTTTACCTGTGCGTTCATGTACGATCCGGTTCATGATACGTCTCTCCCTACGAAACGAATTCAGGCCATCACAGTGCAATTTCAATTCATAGTTAACATTTTTTCAACTAGTTGCAAGTATGTACTACATTGTTATTCATTGTAACGCTAACGACTTCAATGTCGCCGAGGGTCATGAAAACTTGTGTGGTACTTCATTTTCCACCGTCACTAGATTGTACTACTATATTAACAGTAGAATATAACGAAGCACATTGACGTCATTTTTTTAAATTTCACTTCATTTATTGTATTCCATAGATCTTACATTAGCAATGAAGCTTTAAGATGTGGAACAAGTCAGAATTTTACAAGATTACAGTTACAACTTTTACATTTTTTTATAATTTCCAATTTCAATTTTTTACAATTTTTGGCGAGATGTAGTGAGATGAGGTCAGGTGAGGTCGAGGATTCGCTAACAGATTACCTGATATTTGCCTTATGATTGGGGAAAACCTCGGAAAAATTTCAAGTAGGTAATCAAACCAAAAGGGGGTAAAGCGAAGTGAGGCCGAGGACTCGCCATAGACCACCCGGCATCAGTCCCAGGCTGGGAAAAACCTCAGAAGAAACCAACCAATCAGACCAAACGGGGATCCAACCCAAGCCCGAGCGCAGCTCCGGATCAGCAGCCCAGCGAGTCTGCCGGCTGAGCTACATCGATGGCTCTACTAAAAACATACTGTACCCAACATATTATTCAGAATAGCGACCACGAAAACAAAGAATTTTTACAATATAGCACTGCAAAAATGATAGAGAATTACGTCAACGACCCAACAACTAAAGAAGAGTTCAAAACAGTCAAAAAACAACACAAAGAGCTAAAATTACTAAAACAAAAACTAGACGAAAACAACATCATACACATAAAAGCAGATAAAAATGACGCAATAGTACTGATGAATAAAACAGAATACATAGACAAAACCAACGCATTCTTTAATAGCAACCAGATCACAGAATTAAAATCAGACCCTACAGAAACATATAAAAAAACAAATAAAAACTGCAATAAAAATGCACCAGATTTCATACCAAAAAACAAAACCCATAACTTTATTATGAAAAACCCTAAAGCACCCAACCTAAAAACACTGCCCAAAACCCACAAAACAGAAATGACAATGAGACCAATAGTAAACTGTAGAGAAGCCCCAAACTACAAACTCAACAAACATTTATATAAGTTTCTAAACAATAACATCATCCAAGACACTCAACACACTATCATCAACACTAAACAAATTCTAAAAAAACTTCAAAAATTGAAAACCACGAACGACACCAAAATACTCTCATTAGATGTTACTAATCTATACACCAACATACCAATAAACGAAACCATCAATATAGTCACTAGAAAACTTAACGAGGCCCAATTAGACAATAACCTAATCAAACAAGTTACTCAATTACTGAAAACATCTTTAAAACAGAACTACTTTAAATTCGACAATAAAATATACACCCAATCAACAGGATTAGCCATGGGTGAACCCCCTCTCCGGATTTTTAGCTAACATATTTTTACTAGATCTAGAAAGCAAACACATAAACAACCTAAGCAAAAAATTCAACTTTAGTATTTACGCGAGATACGTCGACGATACATTAATACTATATGAAAACACTCAAAACATAGACAATCAAATATTAAATGAGTTCAACAAATTGCACCAAAATATAAAATTCACACTAGAACAAAGTAACAATAAAAATAGTCTCAATTTTCTAGACCTCAATATAACAATAGAACCCCCAATAATAACATTCAACATACACAGAAAACAAACCTCAACCACACACTCTATAAACAAACATTCTACACACCCCATTACACACAAAATCAGTAAATTCCGTTTTCTTATTGACAGATTGCTTACAACCCCACTAAACAAAGATAATTACAACAAAGAACTAAATTACATAAAAAAACTAGCTAGAGAAAACGGTTATGAAAACCAATTAATCAATAAATTAATACAAAAAAGAAAATTAAAACTAAATAAAAAAGACTCCACTACACTCCAACCCGCAAAAATAAAAAACAAAAAACAATGGCACAGTTTGACTTTCTACGGGAAAATATCAAACAAACTCTGTAATTTTTTCAAAAAAAAAAAAAAAAAAAAAAAAAAAAAAAACAAAACATCAATATAGCTCCCAGCACCAACAATAAACTAAATAATATAATCCCGAACAAAACCAACAACAACGAACCATTACTAAACAGTGGAATATATCAATTGAAATGTAAAAATTGCCCCAAAACATACATAGGTCAGACTCGACGTAACTTCAAAATTAGATACCGTGAACATACCTCCGATTTCATTTACAATAGGAACAAATCCAAATTTGCACAGCACCTCATCGAGGAAAATCATGAATTAACAAATATAAATGACACATTAAAAATATTAAAAATCATAAATAACTCCACAATAGACACCGCGGAACAATTCCACATTATAAAAGAATTTAACTCACGAAAACCCCTTCTCAACGAACAAATAGCCAATACAAATAACCCACTTTTTAACTTATTTAAATTATTCCCGCCAAAACAAACATACACAACAACCACACAGGTCCCACCAATACCCCCTCCACTTCCTATTCCAGATGACGTACATTAAGAAAATACTGTAATTGAGCCCGCCATTCTATTTTCAGCCATGCACCACACAGGAACACTCCGACATCAGCTATAATTGTAAGTATTTTCCATGCATCAGTTTTGCGCGAGATAAATTTCAACTTAACATTAAAACAAAATCGTCTTAATTCAATCTATTAATACAATGTAAATTGTTGCAGACACGCACGGCTGAACTAGATATACGGACTCAACAAAAATATCTTGTATCATATACGCCTAAGTAGGCTACTTACATACAGTTACAGCATCAATGATTTTCACAGTAGTCAACATGAACAACAAAATTTAAAAAACAATAAGCCTACAAAAAACTCCAACAACATACAATACCATACTACAGATAATCAGTGAAAGTGCGTCAGAAAGACAGTGTTTTTAACCAAGAACAGTAACAACAACCCAATTTTATGACATAACAGGCTAACACAGCCAATCATAAATATGATAAAAGTGCTATAGTGTTTACAGTGTTTTATAGTGTTTTTATAGTGTATATTTTACTTGTTTATATTTATGTGTCATAATATTGGTTTTAACATAATTTCCTATTTACCTATGTGTGCTTTCAAAAGAAAGAATTTTAACATAACAAGCAACCACACACTGCATCAAGTACACTTATAGTAATTTTAGCCAAATTAAGAAATCATGATAGGTCACACGCACGTGAATAACCCACTACACAATAAGAGGCTAGGTCTTCACAACACATAATGACATACATATCTGAAGATGATACACACTGAGTATCGAAAACGTCAATATAAATTCAAATACATTTAGATAAGCAAAGGTGGAAAATAAAAAAATTGACATTGTAAAATATTAAGCTTATCGGCATCTCCAAAATGAAACTATTGAAACTAATACTGTACATAGCCAATCAGGTTATTAAATTTACAAACCCAAACGTTGTAGTTTACATTCACAGTATGTCTGTCTACTATATTCAAGGAACTCTATAGTCAAGTTGTGCTTATATTGGTTGCTAAAGTGTCCCGGATCCTAAGCCTGATTATAATAAACTCTTACAAGTAAGTTCTGTATACAGGTGGTCCAGGAGGAACAGTAATAATTTTGGAGGGTGATAATATGGACTATTCTGAGTAAAAATTACATGTTCTTTTTCCCGAAGGATGGCCCGAGGGCTAGAATCTCAGCCTGAGGCTTATTCCGCAACATTAGGATTGCATTCTAGTGTACGTAATTCACTGCCTGGTGCCATGTTATCGATTCAGCTACAGCATCCAGTTCTGATGGAGTCGTCGTAGACAGGAACGCCATTCCATCTCCCTGTGATGTTCTGCCGCCTCCTCAGATCGGTGGCAATTGTTCGCAATTCACGTACTATGTTCTTGCTGCATCCTATATTTACTTCGAGGTAAATGCCCTCAGTCTTATTTGGACTTCCTACTGATATTGTAGTTCAAAATAAAAATATATTCTGTTTTACTTAAGTATTGGTAGTTATCAATATTTTTTTATTTTTTGTTCTTTGGGCATTTTGTTAGTGAGGCGTTTATAAATCATATTTTGTGGTATTTTATTAACCGAAATCATATTATTGGATTGTATTATACGCGTTAAACTATGACTGGAAATGATACCTTGTTCCCTTCGTTTTATGATAGATTTCTGTAGGGACGCAGTCAACTCAACTTTTTCGAGACGGAGCTGTTGCAAGTAAATAACATGAGGCAACTAAGCCAAGAAATAATGGGGCAGGATGGATAACAGACAAAAAATGAGTAAACCGATAAGTACATATCAGATAAACCAATGTTTGTATTGGGAGATAACATTACAGCAAGAAAATAAAAAAAGATTGTCTTTAGATTTATTGCCTAAAATTTAATGGAAAATATAATAATGATGTTCATATTTAAGTTCATTTCACAAAATCTGTCTTGAAGCAAGCAATTATGCCAGCAGAGTAATTTACAATAACTTTCACTTACTATTGTCTATCTTTCTAGGTAATGGCGTGCTTGCTCAGGATGTTTAAACTCCTGATTATAGTTGTAGAGGTAATTATCGATCGTTTAACAGCTTGTATTTTCTCTGTGTTATTACCGCTTACTGGCCGACTTAGAACTGAAATATTGCCAGACGTAAGGCGTAGCATATAGACCAAAATAAATGATCTGGCCTTCGAAGAACTTGTACACATAGTTTGCTAAATTATGGGGCGGACTTAATTAGGGTCATGAAATGCGTGTGTTTGAATCATTTGGGACAGAAATGAGAATTTATATCTGATATTATTAATGACCAGTGCTATTAATGAGTTTTATTGAAATATACATGTTAAGTTACCATCTTCACGACCACTATCTTCCACTTAGCTTCCGGCGGCACTCTGGCTCTGGGCTTCACTCAGCCTGTAATAAAAATGAGTACCAGGGGAGTGTCCTTCGCGAGTAAAGGCGACGGACACTTAGGATTGACGTCCCTACTGCTATTGATGCCGATTATCTGAAATTGTTGGAGCCTTAATCTCCCACTATTCCATCGTAATCTGCGTGATTTTACCTTGAACTAATAGAATTATATTTTATTGCAATTTGTGTATTACGTTTCTACCTCTCCAGCCGGAATCAGGTAAAGAATTTAGAATTTAGCCTATGGCATCCCTTGAGGGCTAAGGCTTCCTGCACGTAGGCAGGGTAACTCTCATTCACTCTTTAGATGAGCTAGCCTAGAGAGTGTTCGACCTTGTTCTCTTGTTCATCGTTTCTCGTATTGGGTGTGAAACACTTTCACTGCTTTACTGCCTAGATCATACATACCCAGATTGCTCGGCCTTATAGGCTTTGACGGTAACAACTTTTGTCAAGTTTACTATGCTGCCATCTAGTTATTACATGAGGAGTCACGTCATAACTCCCATTTGAATTTCATTAGCGACTGTACTGCCATCTCATGTTCGTTTACAGCGGACGGGTGGCGATCCTGGCGGTTGTTCTCTTCAAAGTGCTACCGATTTTAACATAGGGACGAGCAATCTGGTATATATGTGATCTGGGTTTACGGTCAATATTCACTGATTCTGTCGCGCACTTTGCATCATTTCACTATTCACATATTCATTGGCATTGCTGCTGGCACTTTAGAACACATTTTACTTTTTGCCGATTATCGTTTCCTTCGACATTTTTTTCCACGTTGATCTGCTTCTTGCACGCCTCGTCCACTGCTTCCCCGCTCTCTGTGTGAATGTATCCGTCCATCTGGTTCTCTGTCTTCCTGCACTCCACTTCCCTGTCCTGAGGTCCCACATGGTCACTCTGTATGTCCACTGGGTGTCACGCATCCTAGCTACGTGCCTCCCCAATTCCATTTAAGTTCATCTGCAACCTGCACTTCGTTTTTCATGCTCGTGTTCTTCCTGAGGTCCACATTGCGGATTCGGTCTTTTAGCGTCACTTGCATTATTTTCGTTCCATTTTTCTCTGGCAGACTTTTACCATCTGTCTCAGCTTCTCGTTCAAAGACCATGTTTGACAGCCATAAAGAAGCACGGAAAGGACACATTTCTCGAACATTTTCACTTTCAGGCTTGTCTTCAGGGATGTGTTAGTCAGAATGAACTTCAAGCTCCAGAATTTTTTCGAAGCTTGTCCTATTCTCCTTTTAATTTCTTT
Source organism: Periplaneta americana (assembly GCF_040183065.1). Classification (NCBI taxonomy): domain Eukaryota; kingdom Metazoa; phylum Arthropoda; class Insecta; order Blattodea; family Blattidae; genus Periplaneta; species Periplaneta americana. The sequence continues at coordinate 79,460,244 of NC_091123.1, read as the reverse complement.
ATCAATGTGCGATAAAGAATTGCCGGTCGCTAATTGTAAACCGCTTTCATACGCGTGAGTGTAGCACTGAAACAAATACAGAAAAGAGGAGGGAGAGAGAATGATATAGGGAAGAAAGGTAAAGAAGCAAGGAGAGGAAGAATAGGGGTAAGTGGAGAGGAAAAATATAGCAGGAAGAAAGGGAGTGTTATATTTTTGAAGCACTTTAGGACAATAAATTTGACTCTTATATTTTATAATTTAAGTAAGACTTTTTGCTGTGTTTCATATGATGTATATTACAAAAAATACAATATTGAAGGAAACGAATTGAAATTATTTGTATCTTATTTTAACAACCATCAGCAGTGTGTCACTGATGGCAAAAAATCTAAGCTTACGAATTTCAAATGTGGATGTCATCAAGGATCAGTGCTGGATCCTATTCTGTTCTTAATAATGGTTAATGATTTTATGTGCAATGTTTCTGCTTTTCTGTGGTTTTTGGCTGAGGATGCAACTTTTTTTGACATGTCATAGTGATATTAGTGAATTGAAAACTCTTGCTAATTCAGTTTTTACGGATCCCAAGAAATGGTTTAGTTCAAATAAATTTCTTCTTAACGAAACTAAGACTGCATCGCTCTTATTTAGTAATACAGCAATGGATAATGTTAACTTTAAACTCTTAGGGCCGTATTCATAGACATTTTTAGCGCGGGTTTCCGGTGGATGATCAGCGTTTTTCGTATCCATAGACCAGTGTTAGCGATATGATATGATTTGAATTCTGTACAAGTAACCAGTGGATAGCCGGGGCTAGCTTAGTACGCTCGTAGCGCGTGCTGCGAAATGTCTATGAATAGCACCTTTCAGCGTGACTATTGACAGTACACTTAGCTGGGCAGACCATATTGGTTTTGCTTGCAATAAAATTTCAAGAATAATATCTCTCGTGCGAAATTTAGAAATGTTTGTTCCGAAAAAGTACATTAGGGTTGCCTATTTTTCTAATTTCCATAGCACACTTTCTTACGGACTACTTTTATGGAGCAGTAGTAGGCCTACTCATATTTATACCGTTCTTATGTTGGACAAAATTATTAGAATTATAACAAATTCATCAACGAAGGCACATGCAGATCGTTATTTATGAATGAAAAAATGACTGTAACATCACAGTATGTTTATCAAGCCCTTAAGTTTGTCAAAGATAATTCACACATTCTGAAACATAGGAATGATGTAGGTACACCTATAGAATACCAGAAACCATAACAATGAGTAATAATCTTATTATGGCTTTAAAATTTGCAAATAAATTTCCTTATTATATTTTAAATCCGGAAAGGAGGTCTTTTAACAGATTTGTCTCTGATTGATTGATGAACAAACGTTTTTATAATATTAATGAGTTTTTCCATGTTAATGTTCTTTAATGTTTTTGATACGATTTTATCGTCGTTTACGCGCTCTGCGTGTTTATTTTATATTTTATGATATATATCCTATTTATTGACTTTGTCAATTGCACACTCAGTTTAACGATATTCAATAAATTCAATATACAGAGTGAGTAAAAAACCTGGAATATCCTAATTTCACTCTAGCCGTTAAATTAAAATATCAAATGGAATTGTGGAATTTCATGACGGCGGCTTTTAGGTGACGGAGGGTTAGGATTATGTATGTAATTGGTTGATAAATGGGTTTCATAATAAACGATAAGTAACCTAACATGAAATATCAAATATTTATTAAGGTCGTTCTACAAGTAGGTGGATATACTGGGAGGAAGGAGACGACATAGGGCCCTTTTGAGAAATGACTCAGGGAAGTCAGTTAAACAAAATATTATGGTATCACTGTGGTCTTTTGTGAAAGAGTTTTGAAAAAAAAATAGTATTTGAATTGAATTTTTGGAATGCATATTCCAAAAAACAACTAAAGAAGTTTGAGAGATAATGTTGTGGGATTTTGTAGAGCAAATAATTATCAACAAATGTCTCCTTATTGATTTGTTACGTAACTTTGACGATTTGCTCGTAATTTCTTTGAAGATTGGGAACAAAGTGTGTAACGGGAAGACGTGACAATCGTGCATTCAGTGACGGTATAATCAAATTGCAAGCAAGACTGGAGCAGAACTGGAGAAATGCACAATCACCAATGTCTTTCTGTAACTCGATGTTGTCATCTGTTCGCTTTTATTTGTATGAATATCTCAAAAACCGTTCAAAAACGACCATAGTAATGTAAGACTTATATGTTTAACTTCCTTGTTGAGTCATATTTCAAAAAGACCTTATTTAGTCCCCTTTCACCCAGTAAAAGTAAAGACCCGAGTCTCCTCAAACACATTTACACTTACGATGTGTCACTTCTGCCAATCGTAGATATTACACACTCTTTTTTTTATCTCTCTGAGTATTTTCCGTAAAATACTTCGAATTCGTCACTATGTACAGGATATATATTTACATATATTTATCGCCACTTACACTCTTCTTGTCTTCCCCCTCCCAATTAAACTTTTTCCCAGGTATCGTTTCATAAGTCGCCCGACGTTCCAGTGTTTTGTTTAGTATTTTTGCTTTATTTATTTCGCGGTAGATCACACAGTAGGCCTAATATGTGATATCAGTTACATAAATGTTGTCTTGCAGACAAAATTAACTTATGAAAAATATTCTACATCTTGATTACACAACTTTTAACACTATATCACTTCGGAAAACGTATTATTTGTCTTTCTTGTGTTAAATATTCTTACAAACGATGATGATGATGAAGATGATGGTAGTAGTAATTAATTAATATTGTGTATTTGCCGTCTTAGATAACTTATCAAATGTTAAGTGTAAATTTATTCACTAAGTTACCATAACTTGTAAGACGATGTTAAATCGATGAACGTTTTCGGCAGTGATATGCCATCTTCAGATCATTGAGATGTGTATGTTACAATGTATGAACACTTCACAAGGTTAGAGTACGAACAATGTCAAAGTTAAAATTGGTTAAAATATAAAATATTTAAAATATATAAAATAATTTGTGTTAATTACTAAGTTATTTAAAATGTAACAATAAAACAGTGAAGAAAATTAATGTGTGGTATCACAATTAGCTTATCGGAATCCATATAACATGCCTTTAAAATATGATGGTGGTAGTGATTATAATGAGAATGAGGAAGGGAGGGGGGACGATGACGTTGGCCGAAACAAGAACGGAGATTGTCTTGGACGAAGTCAAGGTTATTGACAAGAAGAGGAAGTAGAGAAATTATTTTTTTTTTTCAGCGAATAATTATAATGCACAAGTTCTTTGAAAGAAAGTAACGATGTAGACCTAACATTCGTTTTCTTCTTCTCCTTTATTTCACAGATTAGGCTCATTGCTTATTCTGACTTCACAATTATGACTTTATTGTTGGCCCTTTCATCTCTATACCTCTCGTTCCCCGAAGGTCTGATGATATTTGCAATTTTTTGGCAGTCTGTTGTCTGTTATTCTACAGGGTAATTCATGAGAATTTACTGTCCCTTACGGAGCTTATTTCCGAAGACATTCTGAGCAAAAAATGTCATATAAACATTTGTCTTAATCTCAGTATTTTCAAAGTTACATTAATTTGAATTTGTTAGTAATAAACCTCTTTTCTTTAGTTCTAAGGGTAAATAAAATATTACAAATAGAGAATGAACTATTCAGAAGTGTCATTTCTTTAACTAGCTAGTGTTCTGAAGCTAAAATTGTGTTGTTAATTGTTTTGCACAGATTTTATTTTTCAATTTTTAACTAAACATGACATCATTCCTACGCATTTATCACAAAAATTGTTACAAATCCTACTGCTTTAGGAACTTGATTCTTTACAGTTTAATTATGCAACCTAATGTACAGTCTTAAAGAATTTGCAAGAGTGTCGTGATTTGTAACTATTGTTGTGATAAATGCTAAGAAAATATGATTTTTATTTAAAAATCGAAAAAAAAAATTGTACGAAGCAACTATGGGATTCACAACACATTTTTACCTTCGGAATACTAGCTAATTAAAGAAATGATACTCCTGAATAGTTCATTCTTTATCTGTAATATTCTTATACCCTTAAAACTCAAGAATAATAATATTTTACGAACAACTTTAAATTAGTGTAATTCTGAAAATGTTGAGATTAGGACAAATGTTTATATGGTATTTTTTTGCTCAGAATGTCTTCGGAAATAAGCTCCGTAAGGCACGGTAAATTCTGGTGAATCACCTGTATATCCGTCTTATAACCAATTCGCACATACCGTTGTGGTTGACATAAATGTTATTTTTATATTTTGTATTTTACTTATACTTTTTTATAGGAGAGTCAATAAGTTACAAAATGGAATGATGGTCTACATTTTTTAATGAGACGCCAGAAGCTATCACCGGTAGATGACAGTATTATCGATGTGCGTACAAGCGAAATAAAGAAGCAGCCGTTGCAAGATGGAGGCACCTATTCACAAGTATACCATTGGCTTCTTAATCCGAGCATTGATGTACGCTTTGCCTCGGGCTGGTAATGATTTTTTTTTAATTTTTAGTAGGTTATTTTATGACGCTTTATCAACAGCTTAGGTTATTTAGCGTCTGAATGAGATGAAGGTAATAATGCCGGTGAAATGAATCCGGGGTCCAACACCGAAAGTTACCCAGCATTTGCTCATATTGGGTTGAGGGAAAACCCCGGAAAAAATCTCAACCAGGTAACTTGCCCCGACCGGGAATCGAACCCGGGCCACCTGGTTTCGCAGCCAGACGCGTTGACCGTTACTCCACAGGTGTGGACCTGGTAATGATGCATCTAAGACTAATCATCTGTGACTATCCTGTTACCATGTCGTCCTTTTCATCGTGTCTGCTTGGATTCAGTCGCCAGTCTGTTGCACACACATTTTTTTTCCGTGATAATTTCCCCTGGCCGACTGACTAGGTGTTCGTTACTTGTCCACCCTTCAGATAAATTCTGCACATAACTCTAGGCAAGTTAACGTGACAGGCAATGCTCACCATACACGGGCAGCATTTATTTTTGAATATCATTTGCTGGCAGACGTTTTCCCTAGAAATATTAGACATGGCACACTCGTGCTGAGGTGTCGCCATCTTGCAACTGCTACTTGTTTGTTTCGCTTGTGCGTACATCGATCACTTTTACATGTGGATAATAGCGTCATTTAGTGGTGATAGTTTCAGACGGTTCATTGAAAAATGTAAGTCGCTGCTTCGATTTGTAACTAAGGCACTGACTCGTCTGTGTAGTGCCCATATTTCGGAACCATAGAGAAGAGCGGACATAGCCATTATTTTATAAAATTTTAATCTAATTTCCCTTCTTGTTTTATTTTCTAACGTTCGATAGATAATACGACACAATGTCCTCATCATAGTAGAGCTAGTATTTTGAGGGTTTTAAGAAAACTGCGACAGAACTTGCTTATGTTTGGAAGGCGGGGAATATAACAGAGAAATACTTCTCCACATGTTACCTGTTTAAATAGATTCATTGAGTGTGCTGTCTTCAGTAATTCAGGACGGATGAATGATGGCTCTACGGGTAACTTTTCAGCAAGAAACGACTTACAAGCAAACATTCTCATGGGCGCAGATAAAAAAGTTATTTTTTTTCTTCCACCATGTTACTAATGTCAAAACAAGTGCTCATATAAATTTTGGCCACTCGAACGAAATTACGAGGTAAATCCAGAAAGTAAGTTGTCCTGAAGCCATTTACAGAAAGAAAACATAATTTCACGCAGAGATTTATTGGAACATTTACGGCAGTTGTTGAGCTATTTTTCAACATATTCCCCGCCGGAAATGAGACATTTGTCACACCATGGAATCAATTTTTGTACCTCTCTGTCGTGGAAATCTGCCGTCTGGGATCGGAAGCGAAGTGTGACAACCGTCTGCATTTCTCTGTTGATTGCACAGTATGACAAATGTCTCAGTTCCGGTGGGGAATACATATGTTGAAAAATAGCGCAGCAATTGCTGTATCTATTCCAATAAATCTTTCCATGAAATTGCGTTTTCTTTCTGTAAACGGCTTAAGGGAAACGTACTTTCTGGACGGCCCTCGTAATTGCGCTAGAGTGGCCAAAATTTGTTCAGGCACTTATTTTGTCATTATTAACATTGTAGAAGAAAAAAATAAGTTTTTTATTTGCCCCCATAGGAATGTTTGCTTGTTAGATTCCATGGATACAAGCGATACTAGCGTCCTTATTATATCATGGAAAATCTCTGATCTGCAAGCAAGTACCTTCGTTGAGAATAGTCGTTCAACCCCCTGTGAACGTTCTAACGCAGCCATGGCGAAAATGTGACTCGCGAGCACATTGTGGCTCGTAATGATAGCTATGCATTTCTCTTGCTTCCTACCTTCCCCACTCCCCACCCTCTCACTTACTGGAGTCAAACTCCGTTCCATTTGTATTTGTCTCTGACCTGCGAGTAGCGTATCTTCGCAATGTCTCTCTCGAAACCATGTACCTCTGCAAAAACGAAAGTTTCAAGTAGGATGGGAGGACGCATTTTTTTTTTTGCTGCCAATATGATGAGAATATTAAATGTCTGATTTGTTCACAAGTATTACGAGGAAAATAGTTGTGTAACATAAAACGACATTACACTACATGTCACTCATGAAACATTAAAAGGTTAAATGTTGTTGTCGTCGTCGTCGTCGTCGTCGTCATCATCATCATCATCATCATCATCATCATCATCATCATCATCATCATCATCATCATCATCATCTCTGTACGTCGATCCTTTTTCAGCAGATGTACGAATAATGCGGTGAGCTCTTCAATTTAAGCTCACAGATTTACAGTCTGATGTTAAATGAAAGCTAGATGTAAGGACTTGACAAATGTTGAACTTTTCAAATCTTTGCCAAAAAATAAATATCTGAAACCTAGTTCTTTCGCTTGCCCTGTTGAAGCCATGTTCGCTACAACTTACGTTTGTTAAAAATTATTTTCAACAATAGTAAAAACCAAATTTAGATCATGACTGACAGACTAAACACCTTCGTCACACTACGACTGGCAGTAAGTGACATAATTCATGATTTTGAAACTCTATCGCAGAGACATTCTGAAGACAATTAATTTTAGTTTGTGATAATGTGTCGTATGTCTTATTGTTCCTTCCTTTCTTCTTTACACATACTAAACATTAGTTTGTAGCCTTAAACTGTATAAAATTATATTTAAGTGCTTGACGTAAGGAAAATGAAAATCCATTAATAAGTCAGACAGTTCCTTCACTTCGCCTTCGGGTGTCCGCCTCCCTCCGTAGGTGTCATGCACGTTGCAGGTTACACAGTGGCTCGGCGCACGATCACATTTTCACCACGACTGTTCTAAAGAAAAGAAGAAACTGATGGGCTTTGACCGGCATCGTCGAAGCTCCTACAACTTACTCTGAAATATTTTATTACTGGCATTAAATTATACGAAATGAAGGGAATGTTAGGATAAAATGAATGTGTTGGTGGAATGGTTTGTAATGTTAAGGAAACGGGAGAACTGCGGGGAAAACCTTCATTCTTCGACATTGTCCACCATAAGAATCTTCGCAGTCAATGCGTTGGATCGAACGCCATTTTACGGAACGATTAGCCCGCTTTGTAAGAGAACCGAAGGAGCCACCATTTAAGGTTACCAAGGGATGAAAGTTTGATTCAGTGACAGTATTTTGCCTCTACGCTGTAGAAGAGAGGTATGTTCAGGTTTTCTTGTCTTCTTTTTCGCTTAAACGGCACATCCCAAATCGACTGAAGAAACGAGATAAGCAAATCCCACGTGTAAATTGACTTGTTTTGTAAATTTCTGTACTGACGAGCAGTCGGCATACAATATTAGTTTACATATAAGGCGAGTACACAGGGTTTATCTTATCTACACCTGTGATAATGTTTGTAATATTTTGTATGATGAATACGTATTTTGAAGGTGATGCATCCTGCCTCTATAAATACTATCCGGTCATGAACGGTATAAGTTCCACTGAGCAAGTGAGTGGAACAATGAGATGCACATCCCAGAATTTCTCAACTCGTAGTGACTGTATTTTCATGTAATATAAAGAGATGCATGATATTATAATTCCCTCTTAGTTTCATTGTAGAATATCATTTAACACGATACACAGAGAGCCGAATCACTGCATAATATCACATTTTCCAGCGCAGAGATGTACTCGTATCGTGGTGCTCAATCATTTTACACATTACCTAATCAATCTCTCTTGGAGGAAATAATTACTTTCCTGTTACTAACAGCCAGCCAGATCTATCACATTTTTTCTATATCATAACTGATACATTACATATTTTGATTAGCTGTTTGTTTTGAAACAAGTGTTCTTAAACAAACACAATATAGCCTAAATAAAAAAAAATCGATAGGTGCATAGATCTTCGATGCGTAGAGCTACTTGTGGGTGCAATCACCTGTCGAGAAGAATAGCAAGGGGAATGCAAGGAGAATAAGGGAACTGCAAGGAGAGCAAGGTGAACATGAGGAGAACAAGGAAACATGAGAATAGAGGAAAGACAAGAAGAATAGGGGAAAGGGAGGAAAAAGGGGAATAAATTGAGAAAGAGACTAGGAGAACAACGAGAATACAAAGAGAATACAAGAAGAACAAGGGGAACAAGGAAAATATAAACAGAAGAATGAAAATATAAGGAGACAAAGAGAAGAGGAAGACGAAAGGTGGATAGAAGGAAAACAAGGGAAAAATAAATAGAGCAAGTGGTAACACAGTTATTACAACAAGAGAAATGCAAGGAGAACAAGAGGAATAGAAAGAGAGGAAGGTGAATACAATGACAACAAGGTAAATGCGAGGAGAGCAAGGAGTAATACAATTGAAGACATCTTGAAAAAATGGGGTGGCTCCACTTCTTGTAAATTTAATGTTTTGCTTGTTTCATACGTTAAAAAATATGCCCGATCTTTTAGTGCAAGAACGGTGTGCTTCCGAGCATTTGGTAGTGAGTTACAGTGGAATTAGAGAATCAGGGAGTTATTTTTGAGATATTTTAAATACAAAATTTAATAAAGTTTTACTCGTTTTTACTTCCTTTTCGAGATAAAAATTGTTTTGTATGAAATACTGTATTTCATGGCTTGTTCTGGGAAAGTCATTGATTTAATTCCCAAACTGTTCTGTCAATTTAAGGAGTAGCGTATTTTGATAATAAATGATTGAAAGAATTTTAGTTTTCTCTTTTAAATGTGCAGAAATTTGAGCCGAACAAATTTAACTTTTTGTTCTGCAAAGGAAGTTTACGAGTACAATGTTACATTTGTTCGCATCAAATTTCTGCACATTTAAAGGGAAAAACTAAAATAATTTCAATAATTTATCATAATGCATTGCTCTCTTAAAGTCACTGAGCATATGGGGAATTAAATGAATGGTTTTTCCCAAGACACGCTATGTAATATTTCAAGTAAAACAATTTTTATCTCCAAAAGGAAGCAAAAACAAACAAAATTGTATTAAACACTTTTGTTTGAAATATCTCAAAGAGTAATCCCTGAAATTTATGATACTGGCCAAGGGAGCTTTTAATAGAAAAAGGAGCATCTTCTGCGGAACTCTGCAAATAGAACTAAGGAAGATACTAGTGAAGTGCTTTGTGTAGAGTGTGATATTGTATTGAGCAGAAACATGGACATTACGACGAAATGAAGAGAAGCGAATAGAAGCATTTGAAATGTGGATAAGGATATGGAACGTGTGAAGTGGACAGCTCAACTGATGAATTGTTTAGGATTATAAATTGAATTAATCTACTTGATATTAATTGCACAAATTTGTATAGCTTAATGAAAGTATGCTGCTTTGTATTGTATATATTTGTATAGTTTTGGCCGATGAATTGTATATGTTTTAAATTGAATAGTAATCTATATAGCTCTACTGATAAATTGTTTGTGTTTGTAATTTGAAGTAGTTTGCATGATATGTATGATCAATTTCTGTATATCACAACTGGTTGAATTGTTTATGCCTTAAATTTAATTAACTTGTTTTGTATTATACATATAGCTCAACTTATGAATGATCGTTTGCGTTTGTAAATTTAATAATCTGATTGGCTATGTATTGTATACTTTTAGTAGAGCCATCGATGTAGCTCAGTCGGCAGACTCGCTGGGCTGCTGATCCGGAGCTGCGTTCGGGCTTGGGTTGGATCCCCCTTTGGTCTTTGGTTTCTTCCGAGGTTTTCCCCAGCCGTGGGACTGAAGCCGGATGGTCTATGGCGAGTCTATGGCGAGTCCTTGGCATCAACCCCTTTGATTTGATTACCCCCCTTTGATTTGATTACCTGGTTGGGTTTTTCCGAGGTTTCCCCCACCAAAAGGAAAATGCCGGGTAATATTTTGGCGAATCCTCGGACCTCATCTCATCTCACTACATCTCGCCAAAAAAAAAAAAAAAAAAAAAAAAAAAAAAAAAAAAAAAAAAAAAAAAAGTTGCACAAAATTGTAAAAATTGTAGAAAATTACTAAATTGTAAAACTATAAAAATTTGTAAAAATTGTAATTGCAATATTGTAAAATGTTGACTTGTTCCACATCTTAAAGCTTCATTGCTCATTTAAGATCTATGGAATAAAATAAATGAATGAATGAACTGAATAAGATATGAAGCTGTGTTGGAAAGAGTGGGTGAAGAAAGAATAATACTGAAACTGATCAGGAAAAGAAAAAGGAATTGGTTGAGTCACTGGCTGAGAAGAAACTGTCTACTGAAGGATGCACTGGAAGGAATGGTGAACGGGAGAAGAGTTCGGGGAAAAAATGATGTCAGATGATAGACGACATTAAGATATATGAATCATATGTGGAGACTAAGGCTGAAAATAGGAAAGATTGGAGAAAGTTGAGTTTGCAGTGAAAGACCTACCCTCGATCAGAAGACTATGTATGAATGAATATTATATATATATATATATATATATATATATATACTTTGTCTTGTGTTGTAGTTTGATATTCGTATAATAGATGTGTTCAGTGCAATATGTGGCTAATTATATCCAATTTCATTGCAAAAGGGAGTAGCGCCATTATTTGTTTATATTTAACCCCTCTAAATGCTGATTGTAATAAATGAGTGAATGATCAAATGAAACTCCTAGGGACCTAGGCTATATTCTGAAAAAGAAAAGCGACTCAGTTTAAATTTGAATTATTTAGAATGTTTTGTTGTATTCAACAACTTTGTAAAAGTGAAGCTAAGTCGTTTTTCAGGAAGTCCTGCAATTAGAACAAAGGGAATGCAAGAATGACAGGGAGAATACAAGAAGTGGTATAGGAGGGTAAAACGAGGTTTCATTTTTATGTGATAGTTTCCAAATTATCTCCCCAAACCTAGTGAAAAGAAAGACGTAGTTCTACATCAAAACTTTCATAATTTCTGTGATTATATGCATCATGAACACTATCATTAAAGTGATTAGTATTGCGAGCAGCATCACAACCAATGTTCTTCCTTTTTGACGCCCTTAGCACCGCTTTGCTGACCGTTGACATTTTTGGCGTATCTCATGATCAAAATTGTTGTCGGAGGCATTTTTGGCATTATCATCACTATTATCACCAAAGACGCGTCTCACCACTGCCATTTTTATTGCTATTGTGACTTCGTCCTGATCTTCTTTAAGGATTGGATAACGTTGGTCTAGATCAAGGATGCAGAACTGGAGAGAGAGGGGTGGAAAGTATGAGGAAAGCGTTGGTTCCCCGTCCACAGTCCACCGGCGTTGAATGACGTATCTGTGGCCCGTACGCAATCACGTAAGACAGACACTGAATACAAATCTCCTCCCCTACAAAGCCAATGATGCGGGGATGGAAGGAAGGGGTGAGTGACGTATCATATGAGTGACGCAAAGCCAGAATTGTCGCACAGTTCTCCAAGCCTGGTCTAGATAATTACAAGTAGCGGGATACCACTCATCATTTGATGGCGTGACATTTGGAGAACATAAAGATCTTGCAGAAGAGTATAATGCATAATTCCAACAGAACTGAAAGTATTTCCCATTTGTCTACTACGAATCGAACTCGATTCTGCTGAATTTCTAAATAGAAACGCTACAGCGGAAGATAATATACCTACTGAATTATTAGAAATTAGTCTAGTTTTAAGTCTCACAGCCGTGTTTCTTAATCAATTTGATATATATGTCAACCTTGAACGGATTGTGAAAGGATGTAACTGTTTAATAATGAAATGCTTGACGACAAAGTCGCTGAGGCGGACATGTATTAAGTGTTACTTGATATCATGTATAGTTTCGTTACGGTAGTAATATATGCACGAGTAAGTAATTTAAATATGATTCTTTCTTGCCAGTTTGTTCCAATCTGATGAATGTTTACTGTACATCGTTTGTTGTTAAAATGCAATGGTCAGCGTAATCTCATTTTAACGAGTAGGCAAGGCTTGAAGAGCTGAATTTTGCTCGTTAGGGGAAGAGTTTTGTGAAAAGAAAATTCTACCACCACCACAGAAATGAAACAGAGATATACATTATTTTCCCAAATGCAAATCAAAACAGAATATGACATTATAGACTATGTTCAGGAATATGTATATTTAGGCCAAAGCGTGTCATTTCACAATAGTTTTCATATAGAAATAACTAGAAGAATATCCCGAGCATGGAAACATTGTTCCAATCTAATGGATAAAACATGGAAACCAGAAATAAAACGAGACGTTTTAGTTAGCTGTCTACTGCCAGTAGGCCTACTGTTATAATCACCAAAAAACTTTCATTTTCCTACTTTTTCTCTTTCTCCATATATTTACCCTGTCCACACCTGTGGAGTAACGGTTAGCGCGTCTAGCCGCGAAACCAGGTGGCCCAGGTTCGATTCCCGGTCGAGGCAAGTTACCTGGTTGAGGTTTTTTCCGGGGTTTTCCCTCAACCCAATATGGGCAAATGCTGGGTAACTTTCGGTGTTGGACCCCGGACTCATTTCACCGGCATTATCACCTTTATCTCATTCAGACGCTAAATAACCTAAGCTGTTCATAAAGCGTCGTAAAATAACCTACTAAAATAAAAAAAATAGTTTTCCCTTCTTTCCTCTCTTCTCACATCTTTCCTCTCTTCCTACACTTTTTCTCTTTTTCCACCTCTTCTTTTCCCAACTCTTCCCACCTCTAGTATATTTCTCACCTCTTTTGCCTCTTTCCACTTCTTTTGTATCTTCTCACCTCTTTTGTCTCTTCCAACCTCTTTTGTCTCTTCCCACCTCTTTTGTCTCTTCCCACCTCTTTTGTCTCTTTTCACTTCTTTTGTATCTTTCCACCTCTTTTGTCTCTTACCACCTCATTTATTCTCTCCCTAGCTCTTTTGTCTCTTCCCACCTCTTTTGTCTCTTCCCACCTCTTTTGTCTCTTCCCACCTCTTTTAGTTCTTCCATCTCTTTTGTCTCTTCCCTCCTCTTTTTTCTCTTCCCATCTCTTTGTTCTCTTCCCACCTCTGTTGTATCTTCCCACATCTGTTGTTTCTTTCCACCTATGTTGAGTCTTTCCACCTCTGTTATTTCTTTTCAGCTCTTTTCTTTCTTTCCACCTCTTCCCTCTCTTCCCACCTTTTCTTTTTCTTTTCTCCTCTTCTTTCCACTTTATTTTTTCTCTTCGTCACTTCTCCCTTTCTTCCTCTGTCCCTTCTCACCTTATACCTCTCCTACTTCTGCTGTTTTCCTCTTTTAGTTTTGTCTTCTGGTACTTCTGTTCATCCTTATCATCTTGTCAACTTCTTATTATTCCTTTCTTATTATCCTTTACTCCTTACCTCTCTCATTCCTCTTCCTCTTTGTCTCCCCTTTCTCTTATTTTTCCTTCTCTCCTTTTGTCCGTTTCCTCCTTTTACACTCTCTTTCCCCTTCTCTTTTTTATGTTTTCAGTCTTTTCTATTTTTCGTTGTATTCGCGTTATACAGGGACATCATTTTATTTTTACTTCAATTTTTATTGTACCTGCGTTTCTAAATGTACTTGACTCCCACCCCTTTCACTAATGTCCTTGCTAACGTCAGTCACACAAACTTACGGCCGCTGTTGCTAGCAGTGAAATAAACAGTACAGAGTACAGTGTGTTTCAGAAATATTTTGCATTTTCTATAGAAGAAAGAGCTTATATTATTGAAGTTTATTTTCACACAGGTATCGTGTGTAGAATAACTGAATTTATCTGTGTGGACTGAGCACAAGTGAAGATTAGAGTTACCCAAAGTACGGTACCCTATAATATGGTGCAGTACTTAACAGCATTATTTAAACAAGAGTTTTGTTTTACTGTTTGTAGGTATGAAGGACGATGATGGAAATTGGAATTACAATATAACCGAATGTGAACAACAGTTTTTTTTTCACAATTTCCTGATTATATAGAGGGTCAACAGAGTCAAAAGTACATTATAGTGCTCTCATCGAGCTAATACAACGAAAAGAAAGAAAACAGAGATAGCAATGATGTTATTGTCAGTTATCAATAACATCATTGCTATCTCTGTTTTCTTTCTTTTCGTTGTATTAGCTCGATGAGAGCACTATAATGTACTTTTGACTCTGTTGACCCTCTATAGGGCTTTAACTTAAGTTGTATCATTTTCATCACTGTTTGTTTTTTTTTTTTGTTTTTTTTTTTTACCTTGGGGATTTAGTGAAGTGAATTTTTAATGGCAGGCAGAGTAACTATCTCATGCCCCCATGTTTTAGATTGCTACCAGTGCACTTCATTAGAACCAGGTACCCAGCTTCGAAGCCGTTAGCCCTGTGAACACATCACTGTTTGTATTTCTTTTTTGTATTTATATGTGCTATCTGGTAGGATGGAAGAGAAGGCCTTATGGCCTTAATCCTGTCAGATTAAATAAATTATTATTATTATTATTATTATTATTATTATTATTATTCCACAAATTATTATTATTATATCATTACGGAATATTTTCGTAGAAATGTCATTAATCTGGTAGATAAATTTAGAGCAACAGAGTGTACAGAAAGGAAGAAAAGTGTAAGATGGCCAACAAAGGTGACAGAAGATGCTAGAGAAAGGATGCAGCGAGGTTCTAATAAGTCGGTCAAGAAGTTAGCTGTAGAAATTGGAGTTTCTTACGGAAGTGCTCACAAAATTCTGAGGAATAAATTAGGTTAGTAACATGCGGAATAAAGTAGACATTACATAATGAATATAACCGCCTGAAGAGTTGAGTTTGTGAAAAAAAAATGTTACTAGTGTACTGTTTTTTAATAAAATACTGTAAAAGTAATGATCAAACTGAAAATCGTAATACTGTATTTCCCTGTAACATAAATGGATGCACTACTTTTCTCTCCTCCTATAGCTAGTAAAATGATTTGTTTACATATTGCACTAGCAACTCCAAACTCCTGTAATGGAAGGGGGGAACAGTGTTTCCGAGTATAGCCAGGTTAATGTTAAAAATGTTGGTAAAAATAAAGTGATGTTCCTGTACTTGATATCTTAGTTTTCATAATCGTTTCTTCTCCTAGTCTTGACGGGTATTAGAAGCTCTCAGTAGACGTTAAAAATCGTTATATACTGTCTTTGTGCAGACAGAGTTCGACGCAAACGTCTTGTTAATTCGAATGATCTTATCATATTGATATTATCTTTTAATGCACATATTAATTAAAAAAATATGGAAAATTATACCACAGTGTTTTATCAACGCTACGTCTATCTCTCTTCGATAAAACAATAACTAATTTGAAGCTTTTATGAATAATCATTTCATCACTGTTCTTAGTTGGAATGCGAACATAGGTTACTAAAACAGTGAACACTTTCGTAGAATTGACTGTCCAGGTATGAATGCAAAGCTAATTTCCTCCTTTGAACGACCAGGTTACAATCACTTGGTCCAGAGACGAGCTACAAGGAAAACTTTTTAAACTTTATAAGATATTAGCGGGAACATTAAGGAAGACTAATAAAATTAAAAATAATTATTATTAATTTTTGTATATTAGAACAAGTAAGCGAAATTAGTTATAAGAAATCTGTAGTGACTGGGTAAACAGATAGACATATGTTAAATTTAAACAGGTACGTCTGTGGCACATTACGATAAGTCTTATTAGAAAGAATCAAAAGGAAAAGACTTTAAATTCTATAGAATGAGCGCATTTTCAGATATTGTATGTACTAACGAGAAGCCGTGAAAACTGAGAATCTTAAAAGGCTGAAAAGTTAAAATGCTTTTCTTTAATCAAAAGTTATATATTGATAGACGTGAGCTAAAGTACTAAGAGAGATAATGAATCATACATTTAATGAGTGTATGACTAAAATATTATTTTAAAATTTTTAAAGTGCTTTGTGTGGTGCGAAGTAAGTTTACTCTGTATTACGCTTTTGCAGTTTGTCGTATATATAGAAACATCCAACATTTCGAGCTGTGTGTCAACCCCAACTTCTAGGAAGGCAAGGAAATAGGATCGAAATGCGTCAAAAGGTATAAATTGTTTAACAAAAAGGGTTCCTTATTGTTAGATCTATCGTCCCTCAGAGTTTGTCGCAGAAGTTTTAAATCACCCTGTATTACGATAACATTTGTTGTAAAATTTTAACTTAACACACCGGTCCAACTGTAACACTGATAATGAAATGTTTAAGCCTATAGTACAATAATCTCTGTTGTAAAATTTAACTTAAAATACCGGTACTACTATAACACAGATACTGACTGCCCTTGCGTACAAGTGTACTTTCGAACAAATTTTTAAAGTGCTTGTCCTCAACTTTGTTTAATATTGGCCTGCACCATCATTCAATACAGATTTCTGCTAAATTCGTCTGCAGACACTGAATTATTATTTGAAGATAATCGTCAGACTCACTTCTTTGTATCAATTTAAAATGGTTTATGTATTTTTTTAACTACAGTGCTGCTGTAAATACAATATTTTAGAACAGATTATGTCAGCCTTACATAAATTACACACAATTATGTCGCCACTTACACAGACATACTGTCTTCCGAATTCCTCTACTCGCTCCTGTACTTTCTCACTTGTTTTAGGCAGCTTTATTTCAACTAGTAGGGCATAATATCAAACATTGCTAAACTGAAATATACTGTACTTGTTTAGGAGTAAGGAATCTGTTCCAGATTGGCCCTATAGTGCGTGTTACTTGTGTTTGTGAGCAAGGTGTCTACTGAAGGGCACGTGACGTAATGGATGCCCCGTGCACACTTATGCTCATTCCAATGTTGTTGGACTAAGAAAACGGTATCTACTAATAACCAATATACAACTGAAGAAAGTATGGGTGACTGACTTTTGTTAAAGTTGATGTAAGTATTGTCTTGATCTTAGTCGGTGGTGATGGTGACATCGACGATAATATACCCAAAGAGTTGTGAACAATGGGTTAATACATGACTATATGCTTCAAGAGTTGAGCTCTTTACCTTACCGCTAGGGTACTTCTCACTCTGGTAAAGATTGTGAACTAATATCAGACTCTCACTAGTAGAAGGTTTCTCTAGTCGTGTGTTCAACATGGCGTACGAAAACAGAGAATAGACAAATCAAGGAATGTACACTCATACCGTATGCGAGGGATAAATAGATGAATTACATTGCCAAATGTAGGACAAATCCAAGCGCATTTAGGTAGTTCATACGAAATTATTGCTCTTCCTCCATAGCATAGATTTTACGTTTGGAACCCTCTAATCCAGGAACAAGGTTATTTTACTAATCGTAAATCCACGAAGTGGACTCGTTTTGGGAGAATCTATGATAATTGTTATTGTCTGTAGCAGGGCTGGGCACCGGGAGCGAATCCAAACTCTAAAGGAGGACGCTTAATATTCATCCTTCACGGCATCAACGCTGCGCGGTGTTCGGCGGGGAAAAAGGGGTTGAAGAGAAGTCATATTGCTCCCCGTGAGAGAGTAGAATTCGCTCTTGGTGCCCAGCCCTGGTCTATACAATCGATCACTCGCAATAGGCTCTGAACCGCAGAATCTCGAGTGTATTGACAAGCATAACTGGCACACCAGCGACGACGACACTTCTTAAAGACTATAGGCTAAACTAAGATCAGGCATTCACAAGCAGCAGGACTTTCTTGAAATGTGGTCATCTTGACGTAAGACCATCGTTTAAGACAGCAGAGTACAAACAACGGAGTCCACATCTGTGGAGTAACAGTCAGTGTGTCTGGCCGCGAAACCAGTTGGGCCGGGTTCGAATCCCGGTCGGGGCAAGTTACCTGGTTGAGGTTTTTTCTGGGTTTTTTCCCTCAACCCAATACGAGCAAATGCTGGGTAACTTTCATTTCACCGGCATTATCACCTTCATTTCATTCAGACGCTAAATAACCTGAGATGTTGATACAGCGTCGTAAAATAACCAAATAAAATAAAAAAACAAACAACGGGCGTGTAAAGACTCATCAGGCCATGTTTTCAGTTTTCTTGGGAAACATAAATGCGGTAGCTTCCTGTTGCTTTCCGCACACTACTCTCACTTTCGTATCTTAAAAGATCCCGTCCACACCTGTAAAGCAACGGTGAGCGCGTCTGGCTGAGAAACCAGGTGGCCCGGGTTCGATTCCCTGTCGGGGCAAGTTACCTGGTTGAAGGTTTTTCCGGGATTTTCCCTCAACCCGATATGAGCAATTGCTGGGTAACTTTCAGTGTTGGACCCCGGGACTCATTTCACCGGCATTATCACCTTCATATCATTCAGACGCTAAATAACCTAAGATGTTGATAAAGCGTCGTAAAATAACCTACTAATACTACTAAAAAATCCAAGGGGCCCCCGCGTGGAGATGAGGAGATAGATTTGATTAATTAGGCCCTCCGGATTTCACCAAAATTCACCGCAAGGGTTAATCATCAGTTGTATCAGGATTTTTCACCCAATCAGAGACCGGGATCTCCCAATTAGCCTTTTCCCCCATATTCAAATACAGAATTACTGTAATTCCCTTTCAAGAATAAACATCGAACCCAATATGCATCGCCGTGCTACTTTTGGTTCCTTTTTAACCAACATAAAGCTTCTATTGACGTCATTTCACGTGTGATTTGCAAGGTGAGGTTAGTGACAGCAAGCAAAGGAAGTGCGGCATTGGAAGACTGACCACAGTGTGGGACTCTCTGGGTGCATTCAGTCTCAGACGGAGCCGCACCTCAAGACAATGAACGTTGTCTGTGGCGATGTAATGGATATGACCCACGTGTACACCGAAAGGGAGGGCCGAAGACATAGTAAACTACTTCCTCTGCGTTAAGCAGTCTGTTCAACTGCTTAGAATTGGGTATTCCAAAATTTTAATCTCCTTACTGCAGACGTTTTAAATATTACCACAGATTATATTTTTATATTACATCTGTTTACTCATCACTAGGGCCTTGACATCGGTATATTTGTATTAGTCTGAGGTGAACATAAGACGCCGTTCAGAATGTAGTCAACGTTTCAAGTACAGGCAGCGGAAGTGAATTTGACACTCTCCTAAGTAAGCACGTTTCGTGTTTTGTATACGATTATTGCGTGTTTAAAAATCAAGACAATACAATTATTGTATAATAAGGATTAATATCGGAAAGGTCTGTCTCGCGCCGTGGCGTCGTGGTCTAAAGGTGTAATTCCTATGATGCGGCTGACGCACGCGGCTGACGTAGTGCGTCTGACGTTCACGGCTGACGCATTAGTAGGCGATTCCTATGAAACGTCAGACGCGTGCGGTCTTTTGGTAGTGAGAGGATACTTGCACAATGAGTGAAAGCGATTTATTGTTATATTTGAAGAACTAATATTCTAAATATGCGAAGTTCCAATTTTTCAAATTTCATTTTCTTCAATCTAAGGAAGGAACATCCATAAGAGAATATGATACTAAATTGTCTTTGTCGTAGCTCAACTATAAGAGATTCATTCGTGCGCCAAAAGACTGTGTTATAGGTATCTTAACATGCATTTCACAATGTGTTTTTCATCAATATCTCAGAAAGTTGTTTTTTGCACTTAGCACATTTAGAATGTTAGGTCCTCATTTGCTATTGGAAGAAAATAAAGGGGAAGAAATTCTGCTCCAACAAATAAATGAGGGAAATGCTGAAATACATCCCATATTTAGGACAAGGCGTGAGGAAGGTTTTTTACAACACTAATCAATCGGCACATGTTACAAGATGACACGATATTTCGGGAATTTTTCAGGCTAAACATTGCTCAGTTCAACTGTGTTCTCGATCTGATCAAAGACGATTTTAAGAAAGATTCTTCAAGTAGATATCTGTACTCTATAACTCTTGACGAAAAGTTAGCCGTAACACTGAGGAATGTAAAGTAAAAATGCTTTATAGTAGTATTTCAGTAATATATTTAACCAATTTTTTCTTGCAAAAACTGTAAGCAAAATTATTTTATTAGTATAAAATGTAGTGTTTTAACCAATTTTTATTTTTAACACTGAAAAACAATCACAGTGATTCAAAATTTTCCGGGTTTCAAATCCCGTGTAGTCATAAGAGTCACAGACGGTTGAATGATTGCTGATATTCAAAGTTGAAGGTGATGATCATGTCATCCAACTATTAGTGCTTGTTGATGCTGAAGGTTCCGGTGGAAAAATGAAAGGATTTGTGTAGCGCCTTTCCAAATCAAAAACCATCTGCGGTGATCTCATTTTCATCTCATGAATCAAATTTGATCTCAGTTTTTTGACGGACATCGCAATACTTTAATCAGTGTCATCATCGCCATTCTGATTCAAACTGTCAATTATATCTTTTTCTATCGATGCCCTTATCCTCCAGCAAACCTATAATATTTTCGTGGTTTCTTTGGCTTTTACTCGTTCTGTCCATATTGTGTTGAAGTATCATTTATGATTTGAGAAGTTGATGGTGCACCAGCATCCTCCGTTGCAGTGTCTTCCATCATTAGTATGTCGTCTTCTTTGATGTTTGTATTGGCACAGTGAATATTGGATAATATGCTTCTGTGAAATTAAAAATAACAATTTAATTGTTAATTAAGTTTACATACTACACTTCACAGTTTATCGTGGTTTAGACTTTATTATGAACTAGATCCTAATGAATCACCACCATCTAAAAATCTTATACCACTTGCTAGGGGTGATGGTTTTGCGAATATTGATGGGTTTTATGTGCGAGATTCATTTTCGAAATATTTCAATAGTCACGCAGGGATAGTACCCTGGCAAAATAATCGAATTACTAGAACTCACCATTTTTCTTACCTGAGCTCTCGACAAATTCTCCTATTTCTTTCCAAGCATTGTCTTTAACAATTTGGTCTTTGTAGACTGAGCTTGCGACATGAAAGACGCATGGAAACTTCGACACCATTTCGACCAGTTTTCCATCTTCCAGAACGGTAAATAAATCTACTGCTTCAGACCTTTTCTCCCAGACGCGCTGCGGCTGCGTCCGTACTGCTCTCGAAGTGGTACAGCCGCGCGGCTCAACTTGCACTGCGGTCGACGCAAGCGGCTGACGCAGCATAGGAATCACTTCCCTAACATTCCATTGTAGCAGTGTAGTGCGTCAGACACAATCCGTCAGCCGCATCATAGGAGTTGCACCTTAAGGCATCCTGCCTCGAACTCGCGTAACGGAATGCGCGCTGGTTCGAGTCCTCACGGGGGAAGAAATTTTCTCATGAAATTTCGGCCAGTGTATGGGACCGGTGTCCACCCTGCATCGCGATGCACTTGGGAAGCTACGATGGGAAGCGAAATCCGGTTGCGAATGCTAGCTATAACGGCTGGGGAGGATCATCGTGCTAACCATACAATACTACCATTCTGCTTGGATGATCGTCCATCTCTGTTTCGGCATGTGGGTGGGAGGCCAGCAGCCGACTGGTCGGTCTTGGCCCTTCACGGGCTGTAGTGCCACGGATTATTTATTTTATCGGAAATGTCTGAAATGCTGGTGACGTTGAAAATAATTGTTGGAAATCATACTTAAATTGTCACAAAGTGGTAAAGCATAAGTCCGAAAAGATGTTTTTCTTTATATTTAGAGTTTTGCATTACAGTTTTAGAATGCCGAAAACGTATATGGCGTACAATTTTGCTTCCCTTATATTTAACTGTTACATTAATTTATTTATCACATCTATTCCGTACCTTACTTTTCTTGCATGTTGTTCGCTTAGTTTCGGTTGCTGCTGCAATGAACAACAACATTCATTTCCAAAGTTTCAAATGAAAATGACCGCCGAGTGTCGGATAGTATAACCCGGTATGCGGAAAAACTGCGTTCAACACCGGCTGAAACCAAGGGCGCATATGTAAAATATTTCACATCATTAGTTTCATTTATACATAAAGTTTATAACAATCAAACTTGTCATCTGATAAAACTTTTGTAATTTTGCGTAATGAATTGAAACCACGGTTTTTTTGTATTACTGTGTGATGTAGAAATGAAATTGATAATATGAAATAGTTTACATATGCGACCTTGGTTGTTCTGTATGATTGTGAAACTTGGACTCTCACTTTGAGAGAGGAACAGAGATTAAGGGTGTTTGAGAATAAGGTTCTTAGGAAAATATTTGGAGCTAAGAGGGATGAAGTTACAGGTGAATGGAGAAAGTTACACAACGCAGATCTGCACGCATTGTATTCTTCACCTGACATAATTAGGAACATTAAATCCAGGCGTTTGAGATGGGCAAGGCATGTAGCACGTATGGGCGAATCCAGAAATGCATATAAAATTTTAGTTAGGAGGCCGGCGGGAAAAAGACCTTTGGGGAGGCCGAGACGTAGATGGGAAGATAATATTAAAATTGATTTGAGGGAGGTGGGATATGATGGTAGAGACTGGATTAATCTTGCTCAGGATAGGGATCAATGGCGGGCTTATGTGAGGGCGGCAATGAACCTCCGGGTTCCTTAAAAGCCAGTAAGTAAGTAAGTATGCGACCTTGGTTTCAGCCGATGTTGAACGCAGTTTTTCCGCATAGAAGGTTATCTTACTATCCGACACTCGGCGGTCATTTTCATTTGAAACTTTGAAAATGAATGTTGTTGTTTATTGCAGCTGGCACCGACACCAGGCAAACAACATGCAAGAAAAGTAAGGTGCGAAATTGATGTGATAAATAAATAAATGTAACAGTTAAATATAGAAAAAGCAAAATTGTACGCCATATACACTTTCGACTTTCTAAAACTGTAATGCAAAACTCTAAATATAGCCTAAAAAAAACGTCTTTTCAGACTTAAGTTTTACCTCAGTTGTGACAATTTAAGTATGATTTCTCAACCTCACCAGCATTTTAGACCTTTCCGATATTAACCCTTGTTATACAATAATTATTGTCTTGATTTTATAAAACGCAATAATCGTATACAAAACACGGAACGTGCTTGCTTAGGTGAGTCAAATTCGCTTCCGTTGCCTGTACTAGAAACACGTCGACTGCATCTGTCAGGCGTCGTGTGTTCACCTCAAACTAATACAAATATAGCCTACTGATGTCACAGCCCTACTCATCACATCATACTGCCCAATGATAGTAATATTACGTTAACGAAACCGAGAATGTAATCTACTCTTTTAGTAATATTACGTTAACGAAACCGAGAATGTAATCTACTCTTTTATCTTTCCATGAGTATGTTTGTGTGTCTTAATTAACAGCAATTTTTAGTTCTCTAAAATATTTGAGCGCAAGTTATTATACAATAACGTTATGTTAACATATTCCAGAATTATCTGTTTATTAATTCTGAGTGACCCTTGCTACAGAAAATTATATGCTCGACATTGTATATTCATGTTGAAAGAATGTCCTATGTACATCTGTCATGGCAAACACATTCTTACGAGTATAATCCAATGGGAAGGCAGGAAATTGGACGTCCAAGAAAAGGATGGAGACAATTTTTAATTTTAATCTTTTAGTCTCGGAACTGGTCAATGAACCAATCCTTCTAAGATAAGAAGAAGAAGCCATGATTAGACCTATAGGCTACAGCTATAATTAAGTGGTAAACTTATAGCTATTGCTAGGCTTAGATGATGCACAATACCTCGATATTACTCATCATTAAACCTAGGATTTTTAGGTTCTTTTAAAATCAACTCTTAGGCACCTAAAATAGGCTCTAAAATTACTAAAATAGACACAAAATATAGCTTTAGGCACCTACAAATAAAATTTCAGGCAACTAAAAATAAGATTTTATCCGCCTAAAATGTGTTTCTATCCACTCAAATTACAATATCTGTAAAGTGCAATAAATTAATTAGCATTAAACATTACAGTATACAGTAATAAAACACTAAAATATTATTGTGGTTAGGAATTTCACTTTTGTTGTACGTCTCAAATTTTGAATACTTATTAATCAATGTATCGAATTCATTGTTCTATGGTTGCTGATACGTACAGTAAGTATTAATATTACATTAATTAATTCACCAATCAGTTTACAATTAACAAGTTATTTATAATTGCCATTGCGATACACAAGCTTTTTCTCTAAATGTTCTTTACTTTTTCTAAGACAGAGCCATATTATAAGCGGAACATGACCTTTCCAATAATACCGAAGTAATGGGTGCATATTTAAATCTAGCAACATTTGCAAGCCTGATTTATTTAGGGAGAAGTACATCCTCCCCATTCATTACATTACTACTGTCTACTCAAGTGCTCAACAAAACCAGACACCTTCCACAATTTTCTTCATTCCTATAACCAAACTATTAAGCCTTGGTTTTTCTGAACCGACGCATGCGACGTGCGAGGTCCGCCTCGCCCATATCCGGACTACACGAGAGATAGTGAGTGGTTCCTATAACTACGAGATGCGAAATGCACAGACTTCGCAGCCATAGAAACCACTCACTATATCTCGTGTAGTCCGGATTTGTGCGAGGCGGGTCTCGCACCTCGCATGTCACATCCGTCGGTTCAGAAAAACCAAGGTTTAACAAGTCTTTGCATCAAACTCACCCCATGATATTAAAAAAAATTCCCTCTCATTGCTGCACAAAAAAATTAAAAGCATATATCAATAAAAAAGATAAATAGGCATTTTTTAAGCTTTAAAGCCTTAAAGTATGTTACATTGGGCAAAATAGGCATTTTAGGCGGTATAAAACTGTTTCCTAACGTTCATATTTTGTACAAAACGTGAAGATATTTAACTAGCTTTAGTTGATGTCTATAGAAAATGAATGTGATTTAGCCTAACATCCGAGATGTAGTTATAATATTCGTCCATTTGACTCCAAATTAATAGATTAATTTTTAAATAATGATTGTATTTTAAATTATATAATCCTGACTTGAAGATAGTAGAGTATTTGACAATAAAATATACAATTTGGTCAATTTTCCAACAGTGTTCATTAAAATTCATAAAATACATAAAATTAAGAGGCAGTATAACAGTTGTATGAACACGTATGCTTGTCGAGCTTCTTTATTTATCGTACATGTTTCGGGGATTGCATCCCCATGATCAGTGATGTTGAAGACTGTAATGGAAATATTTAAAATTACTGACTAAAATAATTACATATCATTAGTTTAAATTTAGAAATGTTAAGGAAATGAAAATGTTTTAACTTGAAGCTACAATAATTGTACAATATCATTTGTTTGAATTTAAAATGTTAAAAAAGAAAAGTTTTAAAATTTAAGCTGCGAAAATTACACTATATCATTTGTTTGAATATTTAAAAAAATGTTAAAAAAGAGAATATTTTAAATTTAAGTAACAATAATTATATACAATTAATATTTGAGGAGAAAAAATAAATCTATAATATAATAATTATATAGTTTTATTTATGAATTTGAAAATGTTAAAAATGAGAAAGTTTTAAATTTACATATAAGGTAACTGCTGATTAAATTGACGTCATATGTAAATTTAAAACTTTCTTATTTTTTTAACATTTTTAAATTCACAAATGAAACTCTATAATTATTGTTGCTTAAATTTAAAATGTTCTCTTTTTTAACTTTTTTAAATATTCAAATAAATGATATAGTGTAATTTTCGCAGTTTAAATTTTAAAACCTTTCTTTTTTAACATTTTGAATTCAAACAAATGATATTGTACAATTATTGTAGCTTAAAGTTAAAACATTTTCATTTCTTTAACATTTTTAAATTTAAACTAATGATATGTAATTATTTCAGTCAGTCATTTTAAATATTTCCATTACAGTCTTCAACATCACTGATGATGGGGATGCAATCCCCGAAACATGATAAATAAAGAAGTTCGACAAGCATACGTGTTCATGCAATAATTATTATACTGTCTTTTAATGTTATGTTTTTTATAGTCGAGTATTATTCGTACATTTCAGAGAGGGCATGTAGGAAGCAATATGTAACTCAAGTTTCAGAGAAATATACTGTACATTCAACATTACTATATTATAAAAGTGTTGTTTCAACAAAAAAAAAAGTAGTTAAAATGTAAACGGTAGTCGGTATTCTGTTCCAATCATCTTGATTGCATTACCACACACACGAACAATGAGTTTGATAAAAGTGATAAATACAGCGAAATAGGGCAGACACTGCTGAAAGAAATTTGAAATTGTTCATAGTGTTTTCAAATTAATGCGATTTTACACTCTGTGTCAAGGTTAGGTTACCTAGAAGAAGCAATATCAATATTAAATTTTAAGTAGATCATATTATAGGTGCATACGTAACCATTATGCCAATTGTGGTTTGTTATAGTTCAAAGTCGCTGTTTGACCACTTGACATAATTTTGAAATGCGTGAAAAATACAAAATAGTTTTTAATTTTCTGACTGAACTGAACTTTTGATTTTAATTTGTAACACTTTTAAATTAAATATTGTAACAGTTGAATTTAAAATAACACTTTCAGTGTTTTAATCAGGATATAGGTAATTGTAGTGCTGAACGTTGAAGGGTTAGGTTAGCGTATCGTAGGTTATTTATGACAATAATAATTTCTTTATTATGTATGTTGTCTATTTAGTTCTTTTTCAGTCTCTTTAAATATCCCTTCCTTATAGGAATTATAATTTTAACTTTCCTTATCTTAATATATTTCGTTGTTTCAGTCAACTTCTCGCAGTTTGTGTAATTCATGTGTTTATTCACTTGAGTACATTATGCATCCACTAATCTTCTAATGCATGCGTCCATACAACATTTTACGCGAGTATATTAAACTACTTGAAATAATTACAACCAAAATGTAATAGTATCACTACTGTATTCACAATGAAAAAATCATCCTTCCATTCATCTATCGACCATTCTTGTATTTATTCACTCTTGCATTAATAAATAATCTTTCATCGATCGATCCAACCATCAACCTATACATTCCGCACATCCACCATTTATCAAACACTCATTCAGATACACTATATAATCTATCGATCTACCATCCATCATTATACAGGACTTTCACTTCAAAACTTCCCAGTCTGAAAAAAAAAACTGTTTATTTCAATTAACTTAATTTAAGCAGAAAAAACGGCTATTTAGATATTTAGGGGAAAGTTTAAAACCAGTGTCCATTGCATTTTATGTTTCCCCCCACACCTTCACCCCTCTTTAAAATTTCCTACATTTTGATACTTAAATTTGAAACAGTAATCAATTGTTTATATATCTCATTTATTTGTTTACTATCGTCGCCTGACAACCTGGATTGTTGTTTTTTGTGTTTGTGGTAGGATGAAAATAGTGTTAATTTTTGGTAGTATAATTAATTAAATTTAGTGAATTTAATATATTAAATTTATTAAATTAAATGTTCAAAATGTGCTTTGTTGTTGGCTAGACAGTAATACAGCCTATTTTGGAAATTCTCTACATAACATTGCCATAATAGTATCAAAATTATACATAAATAACATAAATTCAAACTTCGGCTTTTATGATCCTCCAACGTGTTAAAAATTTTAAAGAATAGGCTTATAGTACACAACCATAATATTCCTTAATATTAGGGGAGAGTTGGGTAGTATCGGACATCGGGTAATATCGGACAGTGCGTTTCTTTCATCTACCACCAGATCGTAGTACCTGAATGGCATGGTTACGTTTCTGTATGCGACATGACAGAAACGTAACCTTGTCATCATCTGGTGTTAGATGAAAGAAACGCACTGTCCGATATTACCCGATGTCCGATACTATCCAACTCTCCCCTACTTTGTGTCATTTTAATTAACCTGTAATAAACAATAGTATTTTTAGTTTTATTCACTTCAACTCTGATAAACAATAACAACAATCCAGGTTGTCAGGCGACGATAGAAAACGAAAGGTGAAAAAGAAAAGAGTGAGATGGATAAACAATTGAATAATCTGTCAAATTTAAATATCAAAATATAGGAGTTCCATTTGAAATTTCAAAGGTGGGTTGGGGTAAGGAACTGAAATCTAAAATGCAATTAATGCCGGGTTTAAACTTCCTCCTCGATATCTACGTAAATTGACGTGTGTTCTGTTTAAATTGAACTGAATTGAAATAAATATTTAGACTGGGGAGTTCTGAAATTAAAGCCCGGCATTCGTTCGTTTTGTTCGTCCAACCGTGAACCTACTCATACATACTCTATATCTACAGTCCATTATTGCATGCATACATACAATACATACATATCCATAGTTTGTATACGAGTATTATGTTCAACCACACATCTGTGAAGCAATTATTAATTAATTCATCCATCCATCCATCCATCCAGGTATAGGGACACGGGAAATCCTTAAGACCTTCAATCCAATTAGAGTTTTTATGGAATGAGTTGCGTGACGATTGTGCTACCCGGTCAAACAGGTTCCACTATTGGTCACACTACGTATTCCTCTCCAGCTATGAAATCCATGGACCATTCTTGGTGGTCTGCTATATCTCATAAATCTACATGAGTCATGTCCCTGGCAGTCGAGCAAAATTCTAGCGAGGTTCCGGTTCCTCTTCTTCACACCTATGAGTCATTTATAATTAACCACCTCTGCCATCTATTAACGGACAAGCTGTACCAATATGGTGGGCGATCGATTCGACACCACGAAAATGCAAGTGATGCTCTATTTTTATAGACGGAGAAGAGTGTTGATGGAATGGCGATGGAAACGGGAGAACCCCGAGAAACTCTCTCACAACTTTGGTTTCGGTCATCACATTGTAAAACTCTGCCGTCTGTCGACAAAATTTGAACTTGTAAACCAGCGTTCTGCGAACAGAGGCACCAACACTCCTACACATACATATCCATTAGAGATGAACAAAGCTAACTGCCGCTCTCGTTCGCTGTATTCGCTGCATTTGTCTTTCGAGTCTCGTCTCGTCATTCTCGCTGCGTTTCGAGTCTCGCTCATCATTCTCGAAATAGCGTTTGGTCGGCGCGGAAAGATTTCGTAACTTTGAATAACATACATCATTGAAATAAATAACATTGTAAATGTTTAAATGAGACGAAACAAAACAGTATCTCAGTTATCAAAATGTTCTGGTTCTATTATATGATATTTCCTATGGTTATATATTTAAAAAAAAATCTCAAATAAATTTGCATTTCTAAGAAACATCAAACATAACGTTAATATCTTTTTACTTGCGATTGCACACTTGATCTTAAAGATATGAAAAGAAAATTCCTAGCCTTTTAATAAGAGCCTAGTGATTAAATAAACACTGGGGAACGGATTATTATACATTAAAAGGTAGAGATGATGTTTCAAATAGGCTACTTGATTGTTTATACATATATAACAATTGCCAAAGTAGAAAGTTCAGTCAGGTATAAACAACTGCTGACTTCGGGACTTCGGGAGATGATCAATAACGAGTCTCGAAGACTCACTACTAGTCTTTATGTTAAGGACGCGACGTAATACAACATACTATGTAACGTCTTTGAATACAACATTGTCGTGCGGGTTTTCGGCTTTGCGGGCGCTGAGTCTCGTTTTCTCGATCGTTGTTCATCTCTAATATCCATATATCTGTCAATCCTTGCACGCATTCTTGCTCTTTCTCAATCAATTTACTTTATCTCTTTTAGTTCCTGATATTCCTTTCGTTCTTATTTCGGTCTTCATATCTTCATTTACTTATGTTATTTCTCACCTTATATATCTGTTTATTTGTAATTCCTCGACTGAATGTCCTACTTTGCTTTCTCTATCTTTCGCTCTTTTTTCCTTCTCATTCCTTAATTTATCAAATTAGACCTAATTTAGTCGATGTCTTCCCTATTTGATGTAAGTAACCACGATGTGGGAGAACACAGCCAACAGGAATCACACTGTAATGCCAAGACATTACCGTAACGTCTTTCTGATAAATGTAGTTCTTGAAATACACGGGTACCTCATATTACAATGCTTGGGAGACAAAGCGTGTACAATACTGCGTCAGTGTCGTTCCTAATCTTCACCTATCATCACTATCCCAACAATACGCTTTCTGTGAATGGAGGAGCAGCTAGGAAAAGAAATAACGGAAGCGTTTAACAGGGACGAGTATACACGACTCTTACTATGCCAAGCCAGCGGAACATATCGAGTGAAAGAAAAATGCAACATGATAATTTACAGGTAAACTTATACATTAAGGCCTGTGTTGTGGCATGCAAATTGGACTCGGAATGTCAAGTCGACTTCCTGTGCGACTGTCCCGGTAATTATTCGCGATTGTATAGAATTAGATCGTCTTCAATTGCCTTCACAGAATTTTACTTATGTTGTAATTTTTTATTGTCGAAAGGAAGTTCACCGGTTTGCAGTGACATTCTTGTTCGCGTTATGAGGTCATTTACCACAGTGCAGTACGCGGCAAGTTTACTGCTCTTAACTGTCATCACAGAACTCACTCTAAATCTATTTTAATTATTCTAAAGAAAAATCGTAAATATCTATATTTAATTTAGGATGTAGTTGAGCAATTATTCCAAAGGGTCTTTGTATTCATTGGTTCATACTAGTGTCGTGCATTAGAGGCGCTATGTTCGGTTCAAGTGTGTTGAGTATGGCCTTTCATTTTGTTGGGCCCTGTTATGAAAATATTCACTTTCGCCCCGACATATTTTAACCACTTAAGAATTTCAGCATAAATCTTACGATTAGTTTTTCGCTCGCGCGTGCGCATGAGTGTGTGTGTGTGTTTTTTTATTAACACTGCAAATGGGTAAATATCCGGTGGCAGTGGTAACTAATTACACTCACTAATGAGAATTAATAATAAATACAATTAATAAAAATACGATTAATAATGATGATGATAATAATAATAATAATAATAATAATAATAATAATGAGCATCCCATATTAAATGAAGCACATTCACTTAAAATAACATTTAAAGTAAATCTAATTTGTATCTTAACCATAAGTTCGAACTAAAACCCACGAATATGATATGTTCATACATGCACAAGTAGCTTTCAGCACTACACTCATTTCGCTGTCAACTCACTCATTGTACTGGAACTGCGACACATTTCACTGATACTATCCTGATTTCACTAACACTTCCAAAACATTTCGCTGTTCAAATACTTTGCACTATCACTATAAACTATAAAACTTCACTGACACAAACACACTTCACTTACACAGCACACTTCACACTTCACTGACATGACACACTTCTTCACTGATACAACACTTCAAATAACAAAACATCAATTACACCTTTTACTTAGTGTGTATAATATACTACCGTCAAATAAAAGGAAATAAAACGAAGTTTGTAATGTCATGGTTGCTGTTTCATGTTCGAATACTAAACATAAAGATAAAGATAACCCATATAATCCCTTTATGGCCTCCCACCTCCTGTTACGGTTAGCCAAGACCGTCTCCAATACTCAGACCTTAATATAGGTGTCGATAGTGGCCAAAATGGCGCTGATGGCGGTCCAAGCATGATTACCACGTGGTTTTTTTATGATGTTTTATTGTATTAATTATGTCGTGAAATGGGATATTTGTGTTGTGTATCGGGTTGTAATTCTAATAGTTGATCTGTCTCTCATATTTCAGCGTTAAGTTCCCGAAAAATATAACTTTACTACGCCACAAATGATTTAGGTGCATAATCGTGACAATTTTCAAGTTAAGGAAATTACAGTTTGTTGTTGTTTAGTCAACTATCCGAAGACAGATCTGAACCTCACAAATGATACCAACAAGGCACCACTTATGAGGCAACTAAGCCAAGAGATAATGGGGTAGAGTGGCCAGTTCCTATCCTCCTAAAATATGCACATAAAACATTTTGAACCTAGAATAGTTATTAGGAAATATATTTTTCCTATCGTAAATGGTGATGCTTTTCGTATCCCTCGGAAAATTTCGAATCTTACCAATGACGCCTAAACAATAATATTTCCTAACCAATCTTTATACCGTACTGTCAGTCATTTTACCGCCCTGAAAGAATCCATATCAACGGAAAGGGGAACAGATTGAGAGAGAAGAACAATTTTTCTGGGAATGGTGTAAAAGGGACATTATTATTAGCACTTTTGATCCGTTTCAAAGTGAAGTTCAGGAAAAAAGTGTGGTTTCATTTATGACTGTTGTTTAAGGTGGCTGTGTTATTTTCTTGAATATGAAAGATGACAGTGTAGAAGAAATTCCATCATTAATAACTATACAAAGGTGTTGGACGGGGGAAAACATTTCAAACCAAATGTCTAGAAAAGTGAAAAGAAAGCATGAAGACTTAGGCCTAAGTCTAAAAGTGACAAAACGTAAAGAATTGAAATCCAGGACGAATTAGGCTACGGACTCTAGGTTGTCAACATTAAAAATATAAAATATAAACTGTTTTATTATTATTATTATTATTATTATTATTATTATTATTATTATTATTATTATTATTATTATTATTAGGAGTAGGAGTAGTAAGAATTGTATTAGTAGGCCTAATATTGGCTGACCTTGTTTAATTGTGTTATTGATTTTTAGTATGTGTCATCATTTTGTATGCCCAACAACTAATAGTGGTGTAAAACGTATACGGAGTTCAGGGTATGATTTTCAACTTATTGAAAACTATTTTCAGGCTGTGTTTGCACTGTCAAGTTCATAACATTATAACAATGTGTTTCTACTCGTACCGTACTTATCTTGTTGTCTCGCCTTTGAAATTGAACCTAACATTGCTCATTTGGCAGAGGTGATCTGATGATCCGAAGCTCAGACGTGAGTTCGATTCCTACTTGATCTGATTATCTGGTAGAATTTTTTCTTCGAGGTTTTCCGCAACTGCAAGGCAAATGTCAGGTAATTTAGGGGAATTCTCGCAAAATAACATCCCGCTGTCACCAATTCTATTGATGAGATGTTAATAATATAGTAGTTGATACCGCGTCGTTAAATAGCTAAAAATAGCCTAATAATAGTTTGATAAAATTAATAGCTTATATCCGACATCCGAGAGGAAAGTTCTCTAAAATAAGTAAAAAAAATGAGTCATATGTGTGCACGGCATTATAAAACTTCAATGTTAATTCAAAATGTTCTCTCTTCTCTTTCTTTCGTTTCTGGAGAAATATAGTTTTGTATGAGATCAGAACTTTCCCCTTAAAAGTATGGTTTGTTGAAAAAAGGAAATAACGACATGGTCATTTTGTTTCCGTAGTAAGAGAGATGGATCTCCAGAAACAAATTTCTTTCAGCTTGAGTGTGTGTATTTTCTGAAAGCGGACTGCTCGGTATAAAACTTCATATATCTTTACTATCGAAACTTTCTTTATATTATGGCTATCTGAAAGTTACGGAAATACGATAAAACGCATTTTTCTTTCGCATCCTCGAAACATTCTTTTTGCCTTCCTTTTCTTTTCTTTACGTCCCCTTACTGAGTATCTAGTCTATCATTCTTAAAAATTATTTTTAGAGTGTCTCAACAATAGATATCGATTGTCATGAGCGTATTATATTCAACTTAATTCTTAAACACTTGGATATTCCCGTTATTTGTGTCTGCTTATTTTTCCTATGTGCATTTTATTTGCTCCCGGTCTACGTTTATATTCATGTTCTCTAATGTAGAATGGGCCAAGGAGGGTTCCGTTACATGGTTGTTTTTGGGGGGATTATTTTACGATACTGTATCAACATCTCACGTTATTTAGCGTCTGAATGAAATAAGGCGATAATTTTTGTGAAATGAGTCCGGGGTCCAGCATCGAAAGTTACCCAGCTTTTGTTCATATTGGGTTCAGGAAAACCCCGGAAAAAAATCTCTATCAGGTAACTAGCCCAGACCGGGATTCGAACCCGGACCACCTGGTTTCGAAGTCATACATGGTTGTTAATCCTATGCACAAACTCAAAAGATATTTGGAGAAGTCGAGTAACTAATTAACTCACTTATGCATTGGAGAAAATGAGATCAAAGAAAATAGGTACAGTATGTATAATTAGTACTAAAGACCGTATTTTGTCCCAGGGCGTACGAAGATAATGTTAGCTGTTCACAGACTATATTGACAGCATCTTGTTTGTGCTGACGTTTACTTTCTATTCGTGATTCAAAACTAGACGTCATAGACTGTTTATAATGCATTATAGTGATGTTTCCTACAATTTAAATTATTTGTTAATTTATTTTCATTGACAGAGTTAAAACAATAAGGCCTACCCTTCCACTCAACCAGTACAAAAATGCACAGCAACTTTTTAACATTTAATCTTCCTCAACTTGGTGAGGTTTCCGAAGACAAAGAATGTTAGACAGTAACATTTAAGATGACATTAAAAATGCCTTACAAGAAATTTGTTTACAATAAACTAAGATTTCCAGTAGATAATATTTCACATAATGAAAATTTTCAGTAAAATAAAAAAAAATACAGATAAAAACATAGAATGAGAAAATTCAACTGTAATTTGAATTGAAATACAAATGTCGCCGTAAAATATGTAGAGAACCCTTCAAAGCTATCATAGAAATTTCCTTAATTGTTATTGTTGGGAATCCAAATTTATGACAGAATGACACGAATTGTTTTGTTATGGTCTCTCTAGCGCCCACCATTAATCCGATGACTTCTATATCCCTGAGTTTATATGATGTTTTGTAATAAGGGATAGTTGGTTCATAAATTGTCCTTTTCTCTAGATTAACCTCCTCGGGTTGATTCTGATGCGTCTCGAATCTGATGGTCGGATCTAGAATATAACCTTTTGTCTCTCCAGGTTTAAATGTTATAATATCAATACGCCGATGACTTCCGGTATCCGCTATTCCATGGACTTTTTCATAGGTAGTGTAGTCATTGGACTTATAGCATGTTGCGATTACAGACCTGATCTTATGATGTCTGCTGTTACGAAGAGTTTCGCCAAATAGGCATGAACCCAAGACATAAGCCAAAGTTTCAACCTCACTGTGGCATCGCCTACAGTGGTTATTGTCTTGAGTTCTGCCTGGAACAGCGTGTACAGGAGCAACATTACCGGTCATCTTTAGAGCATCTCTCCAGTACAGCAACACAGAAAACAATGGAGTGATGATGATGATGATGATGATAACAGAAAAATGCAGATGTGTAATTCGAAGAGTTAAACAATTACAGTTTAGTGTTAAATAAGAGAGTTTGTGTTAAAAATGACATAGTGAAGGACAATGTATTGATACTGTATATGAAAATTAAAAATTATATTCCACAAAAGTTATATTTGAACAAAGATCATATTCTAAATACGAAAATCACTCTTTTTTGACAATCGGATTTTGAAAGTAGTCGACGTATGAAGCCCCTTTATATACTATTATAAACTGTTTACAAAATAAATAGGCTACAGCATTATGAAATGTAATACATTTCATTACGATACATAACACTGCACATAATAGTGTAAAATATAATGTCTGATCAATGTAGGCCTACGTTCTTTATCATAAAGTAAAAAGAAAATAGCGTATTCTAGCGTGTACACAGTTTAAATAATATAAATTATAAATAGCTATGTTTTGTCCTGCCCAGCTTGACTAAACAGGATTCCTGTGAGCAGATACAAGTACTTCGCTTGCTACATGCTCGCACTCATTCGTTACAGCAAAAACTCCAGTAATACTTAACCTTGTAGTTTCCTGGGACAAAGTAAGGTCCCTAATAATTAGTTTGGGATAACATCATAGTTTCCGGAGCTAGATATATGGCTTTAATGTCACAGGAACTGCAGAAGAAAATAATAAAATAAAATCGAAGAGAAATAAGAGCTTCAGGAAGACCCTAAAATAAGACTTAGTGGCGATAATTTTGAAATATGATGAAGGATGCTCACTTCCATCCAAAATAATATTATGGATTAGGAATTAGACATTTAAGCTCCAAGGTTGTAATATGAGGGACTCCGGATTTGAAAAATACGATAATTGGCTGCACATGCCTAAAGAACGTCTTCCAGAGGTAAAGGAAAATTTGTAATTCTCGTAATGTAGGCTATATTTAATGAGAAGGTATATTATATGGTATGATCAGTTTCTCGACGGTCATGTGGTGAGAGGGGGGGGGGAGTAGGTGAGTAAGTACCGTCCTGCATTTGAATTAAGCTTATAAGAACACATTTAAAATTATTTACAAGCTACATATTATTATTACATAAGACAATTCAATTTCATCACTGAAGTAAATCTCACTGCGTCACTAAATTCACTGGCCGGTGTACATTCAGGTGTTCGACATATTTTATTTGTTTAGGAAATACTGATAAATATATACAATAAATTATCATATGGTAATAATATTATTAATTAATCCCTTCTAATGCGCACCCAGATTTTGGAGACTATATTCAGCTGAAAATATTGCGCATTAGATTCGAGTAAATATAGTAGATAGCCTACCTATACAGTGTTTGGAGAAGTTTTAAATACAGCAGAATCTCGATATAAAGTAAAAAAGAGCTATCGGAATGTATAACATAGCCCAAAATTGTCCGAATTTTTCCGCTCTCAACTCGAAATTGATACACCTTGTTGTACGGCATTACCTATAAATCCTTCAGAAAGAACGAGATCTTAAAGATGATGACGATGATGATAATCATCATATTCAGTATCCATTTCTGGAAAACTTCTGAAAACTTTTGTTTACTCGGCACTACCTCTGCTTCATTCATAAAAATTAGCTGTGTATTCTTGACACTCATGGCAAAGGAAACAACTGTACGAATTCTTGTAATATTCAGAGCGACAGCAGAGATTGCAGTGCTGAAAGATGAAATGGTATCTCACTTCCGGCAGATTTTTTTTTGTCATAACTACTTGATAATCTGATAGACAATCAAGTGCTTATCAGAAACATCAGAGATAGTTCAGTAATATGTAGATTCTCTCAAAACCTAGAGCCTGACCACAATCTTGAAGTAATGAGTTCATGGAAAGACATTAGTACACCTTTTTCCCACGATTCTGTCACGCTACATAATTTCATCTGTTTTAAATCCTTCAGCGAAGTTAAATTTAAACAAATAAAAGCGCCATGCAAATGGTGTACTTACAATTTCTCATCATATTTGTCCATGATAGTGGTACCTATAGTGATAGTAAATTCACTACAATAAACATATATGAGGGGTTCACAACCAGAGTGGACCAAGTCGTTCTGGAATAATTTTGAGAAATTGAGTCTTAAAGTGCCTTGCTCACGCTTAGCAACCTTCACCTTCCATAGGAAATGCTGCCCTCTGTGGAGTAACAAATGAGTTATGGACTTTGTTTATTATGGCAATGAATAAATCTAAGTTTTCTTCATCCGAGATTGTATTAATCCACAAACTGACTACTAGTGGACTTGGACCACTCCGGTTGTGAGCCCCTCATATTTACAAATTTTATCGAAAACCCGGTTCAGCTACGTACATAGCAAGTTTCGTTTCATTCGAGTATTTCCTTAGAGTTTCGCATTTCTCCTCTTTACGGATCTACAATTAAAAAATATAGGAGAAATGAATGTTTAAACAGAACGGAATTAAGTTCATACCCAATGAATGAACGAATCAATAAGGGACAAAAGAGGAAGTGTAATTTAAAAGATACACGAATACTTGTAAAGGCTCTTGGGACAAATCTTAATCTTTATGTGAACTCTAGCCTAAAGGCCACTTGTCTCACTTCTTTCACGCTATTCCACTTAAGGGACTAAATTAAATTTTTGCAGGGGGAGAAGCCGAAAGAACTATCAATTGGTAGAACGTTAAATGGCTGGCCAAAAAAGTCAGCCACACACTAGTATACGCAACCGCATTGACAGCTACTACCGCAGCATCCTACAACATCTCTTGCCCAGTCGAGCTGAGGTGGGAAAGAGGCACCAACAAAGCCAAGTCCCCGATGCCAGCAGGAAATTTTCAGAAGATCCGCTAATGCGAACATTGAATAAAAAAAAATTGTTTCTAGTATTGATCGGAAGGTTTAAGAAGAAGATGGAAACCAACTATAGTGTAAACTGGAAAGATCAGTTTACACCACCAGCGTGGTGCAGGAGTTGGCGAGCGAGACTTGTGCTGCAGCACTGTGCTGGGGTGTAAGTTCGAACTCTGCTGGAATTGATTACCTGGTTATGTGTTTCAGACGTTTCCCAAATGTAAGATGAAAGTAAAAGGCGAATACCCGATCTAGTGTCGCCAAAATACAATGTCGATTTCACAAATTTCATGATGCTAGATAACCTCATCAGCTTATAAATCTTCGTTAATAAGATTAATCTGTGCAGATGATGATATCGGCTGTAGTCTATAAGCGCAAAAACAGCTTTAATGAGAGCTCAGAATAGCGAAAATAACAAGACAAAATAACGAGAATGTTAGGTATAATACAGAACCAATAAACGCGAACATGTCATTACAAGAAGAGCACGGTACTCATCGCTTTGTGAAATGTGGAGACTGGGTTGAGACTTGAGATCCGCCATTTTTAAGAACTGCAGTCTGGTTTTTATTTGTTGTATTCTTATGACCCGTGATCGTTTTAATTTCATCTTCATTGTAATTGTAATTCGTTTAATGCGTCTGTATACGTGTGCAGAGGGATGCGATATAATGGGATAAGCCTTCCAGATGCTTTTGGTGTGACTGCTGCATTTGTTGTGCGAGGAGAGTTTGACGAATGCTCAGTCCACAACTTGGGTGCAAATATCTGTTTGAAAAAAAAATTGTAGCTAGCAGTGTTAAGTTCATTCAACCAGCAAAAAGTATACATATATACATACATATGGATGAACTTACAACCTACAACGATTTGATGTCGATAAAACTTACGCGTATGTAAGAGTTACTTATGAATTGAACAGTAAAATATTATGAACTATTAAACAATGAAATACAAACTGTGTAGCAGAATTAAACTAATATACAGTATATAGAATGTTAATATATTTCAAATCATGTTAGATAATAGAAAGAGATTATTGAGAGACAATTGTGGGAATACAGCGCTATCAGGATGCATGTCTAAAGAAAGAAGTTATCATGTAGTCAGTGACCGTTCAAGTCAGTATAATTAGAGTGAATTACTAAGAAGGTTATTCTTTAAGCTATTTTAGGTCATTATTGTCTTGCAGCCATTAGTACTTTGTGGCAAGAAATTTCACTGTCGCGAGGTGGAGGCGTAAAAGAGAAGGTATAACAAGATGTTCCATGAAGACATATACTTTGCGTATACCTTATTTTATTTCAAGGAGTGCAGTTCGTTGTCTCCTTTGAACACCGAACTGCACTCCTTGAAATAAAATAAGGTATACCAAAGATAAGTGATCTGGTATTTACGTCGTAGGTAGAATATAGATAAGAGAAACGAGACGAAAGGTAATGTGGTGTTGAGGTATACAGAATTCGAAAGAGTAAATACAAAGCGTGTGAAGTTTTACGTTGTTTGAGTCGGAGCCACGAAAGACTTGCGAAGGACGGTGATGTGATCATATCGTCGGATGTCGCGCATATTCTAAACTCACTGTAACTTGACTGACAGTTCAGAACTTAGGACACTTAACAGAACGTCACAATAATCGAAGGCGGCATTACTAGGATTTGTACTAGGCTAAGTTTTAGTTGCTGGTACAAAAAGTTTCTTAAGCGACTCAAACAGTGAATGGAGGAACAGATTTTTTAAAATTGTTTCTTTAACGTGAAAATTCCAATTTAGATTATTATCGAAAAAGAAACAAAGACTTTTTATGATAGATGAATAGGAGATTGTGTGTTGTTAAATGTGTTCAGTAAGAAATTGAAAAATTGGGATACTTTTTAATGAGTAGGAGCTATGCTGAACAGTTCACAAAACACTACTTCCACTTCACTCGGAGGCAGAAAAGACAACACAAAACCTTTTCAGCCATATCTCAACCTTACAGTTGTGGTCTTCGTTAATGTATTTTAAC